>NW_025964334.1:52595374-53310874 GCF_023055435.1 Haliotis rufescens
TTATAGTCATTTGAAATCATGCTGCATCCATAGCACTTGAGAGTACATTTTTGGCATGAATTCATTTCAAATGCAATTCTAATTTGTCCATAACTCCATAACCAAAAGGAAATTGACAAAACAAGCAAGTGTTCCTGTCTCGTCATGACATATACTATCAACAGACATCAATTTCAGTCCGGTATATCAATTCTTTTTTTTTTGGCCTATTTTTAGGTACATGCATGCATTTTTTAACAAAACAATTGAATTAAAGTTCATATTTTTCAACAAAAATGAAAATTGAAACTGTTAAATTTTTATTCACATGAAAGCCCTGTCTTTACTCATTAAAATGATTGGTGGGACAGGTAGCTGTGTACAGCCAATCAAGTGCAGCGAGTCACCAGGTGTGACCACTCTCAGCTGACACTCGGCCAATACACGCCAAGGTGTCAAACTGCGTGTACAGCTCAACTGCAATTTGGACTGCTGGCACAAGACATATGTATGTCTTGAGAGTTTCTAATACATTTACACGCTTGTCATTGCCATTGACATTACACAGTCATGGGGTATATAGGTACATCTTGTGCTCAGAGCTCATTAGTTCTGTCCGAGACAATCACAATGAAAGGCGATCGCAAGAGAATCAAGTCACAGTTCAGCAAGGGCCACACTCCCTGGAACAAAGGTCTCACCCTTGAGTCTGAAGAGACAGAAAGTGACTCTCCACCCCAGATACCCAGGACTGTCACTAGGATGAGTGCTGAAGACTTCTCACTGGTTACCAAGTCTAGGCTGGATGGCACTGGGCTGTCGACACCTGACTGTGAGGGCATCTCTACCTCTGTGAGGCTGTTGCGGCCTACTCCGGCCAGCAAGCAAAACCTGAAACAAGAGTCAAGCAAAGATGACTTGGAGGGTATGCGACTAGTCGACAATGAAAAGGTGGCCGAAGCATGGAACACAGCTCTGCGACTGCATCGTTCGACATCCACTGACTGCGACGACCCTCAGCTGCAGATAGCCAAGGAGAGAAAATGGGGAGCATGCTGGAAAGTGACACTGAAATGTGTTGTATGTGACTTCACAGCACCTGAAATGAAGTTGTATAAAGAAATCAAGACAGGCAAACCTGGACCAAACCCAGCAGCCCCTAACGTAGGACTTGCCTTGGGTCTTCAAGACACCCCTATTGGGAACACAAGAGCCAGGTTACTGATGGCGAACATGGACATTCCGCCCCCATGCAGGAGCAGTATGCAGAGGACCTCCAACAAGGTGGCTATTGCTGTTACTGAACTGAATACACAGGATATGGCTGAAAAAGTTGAATTGGTAAAGGAAGTTAATCGGAAGAGGGGTACTGAGCCATGCGAGATGAATATTGCCATGGATGGCCGATACAACTCAACGACAATAGCAAGCAGGAAGAAGCCAGGGCAGAATGCATCACAAGCAATCGGCATAGCCTGCGAAACTATTACCGATAAGAAGTTCATCATCGGCGCGTCATTCCAGAATAAGCTGTGCTGGACTGGTGCTTGGCTGAAAGGAAAAGGAATGGATGTGAAGTGTCCAGGGGGGCACCCAGACTGTACTGCAAACATGTCGGCCTTCGCTCCGTTCTCCGAGTTCAATATGGGAGAGGACATTGGAAATCAGCTTGCGCTACAGGGTGTGCTAATTAAGTATGCTACTACCGATGGGGATTCTAAGTCTGCAGATGGTATAGACAAGGCTCTGAAAGTGTTAGACCCTATGTGGAAGGTGCAGAGGCTAGCTGATCCCACCCACTTGGCTCAAGGACAGTTTCGGCAATGCTACAGAGCTGATTTCAACCCAGATATGTTCCCCGGCACTACTCGTACACAGAAATTGGAGGCTAAGAAGGTGCTAAGTCAGGATGTAAAGGCACGGTGCAGCCTGATACTGAAAGAACTCATGAAGGATCATGCAGGCGACATGAAAACACTTCGTAGTATCTTACCTAGAGTGCTCGAAGCAACCCTCAAGTGCTACAGCGGCGACTGCTCCAGGTGTGCCCGGTACTCTGTTGTGTGTCGAGGCGGTGTAACAAACAGCTGGTGGCAGCGGTCCATGTTCCTCGGCTGCAACAAAATCACTCATTTCAATATGGATGACAATGATAAACACTTGATGAATGAAATTCTCAAGATGAAGCTGAGTGTCGAAGTTGTCGAACAAATGAAACTGTACACAGACACACAGAAATGTGAAGCCGTGAACCGATCAATGAGTATTTCTTTGCCAAAGAACGTGAACTTTTCAAGAAATATGATTGGGAGGGCTTCATCGACTATTCATAGGCTCAACAATGGCCCCGGGACATCAGCAATCGACAAGTGCCAAAACTCTGGTGTTGAACTATCAAGTCGAGCAGTACGGTCACTTGAACAAATGGACAAGGAAGCTGCCTATCACAAGGAATACCAGAAAAGTCCCAGTGTTGTGAAAAGAAAGCTCGTACAGCATGGGAGCAAAATTAGTGAACATTTAAAGTCAAAACTGAGTGACAAACAGAGGGGGGACTACAAAAAGGGTCAACTTGACCCTGTGCCATGTTTTAGCAAACAAGCTGACCATTCATATTCAAAGAAATGAACATGTGCAGTAATACTGTAGGTAATGACTAGCTTATGACTGACTTTGTGTAAACAATTGAGTTGAAATAGGTAACAGTTGCTGTACAGCTATGCTTTTTGTATATGCAATGCTAACAATCAGCTGTCACTGTGCTGAACATCAGTTAATGAATAAAATCTTAATCATTTACTTTGCTTGTTGTTGTCTCTTTTCATAGCTTCAAAGCCAAAAGGCAATCTGCATATGGCGCATGGCCTTTGCATGCACCCCTGTTCACACAGGCTACTCTTTCTGCATTAATGCTATGAGGCTCAGCAGAAAGATGTTCGACATAGGTGCATTTGGAATTATGGCACAAATGGCTGATGTCCAAATCACCTATGTCGAAATCTTCCCTATGCACAATGTAGCTGAGTCTATGGGCATTTATGGTGCGCCACTTGTTGGATATGGGGCAATAGTATCTCAAAACCCCATATCCACTGGGCTTACATGCCCTAGACCACAGCTGACATTGGCCGTTTTGACAGGTGCCGTGTTGGTCAGTTTTGGCTGAATGCCGAGCAAATAACTCTCTGTATTTCTTAAAAAAGGCATTGATGTTGGCCATATTAAAAGTGTCCAAGTGCAAACGAGGCACGACAGGTGTAGTGATACATGATTCTACCATATTGGAACTCATATGACTTATTATGATGCTGGCATTCACTCATTTCAACAACATGCATAAAATCGCACGTTCGAAAAAGTACACAAAATCATTAAAAAAAATTAAAAAATATTTCAACCTGAATACACATGTACACAGATTTCAACACTTACTGTGAATATATGTGCCAAGTTTCAAGTCAAAATCTTGCATAATAATAGAGATATAGTCAATCAAACATATGCACTAGCCTCACCATATCAGGCCTCAGACCACAATTAATTTCCTTCTTTGCTATCTACAGTGACATGACAGCCCACCATAATTATTATCAGTCGTAGGCTGTTCTCCTGTTGCATGCTGACCAACCTGCCACTTGTCACTTAAAACGCAAACTTACGTCCAGGATCCACCACCTTGCTTTCGCAGTAACCACTGTCAACAATGCTCACCGGAAGTTTCGAGCCGAAACACACACAGCGGCCTTCAACTTGGGGTCAAATCATGGGAAGCTGGAATCAATACCTTCACAGATTGGGGCTTACAAAAAATTGACAGCAAACTACAATGTCTTATCTTTCATTTAAGCTATCACAAGTCACTCCAAAAAAATTGCCACTGGCTGAACAGCCCATTTCAACTGGGTACTATATTCTCCTATTTTCCTTCCGGTTCATGGTAAAACTTAGGGGGGATAACTGTGGTCTGAGGCCTATCAGGACAGAAAAAAGTATGCAATTCAAATACAACTTCATCAATACTAAGCCCATACACTGTTGAAGGCTCACAGAAAATTTGGAATCCCTAACTCATACACAGCTTGACTTATAGTCATTTGAAATCATGCTGCATCCATAGCACTTGAGAGTACATTTTTGGCATGAATTCATTTCAAATGCAATTCTAATTTGTCCATAACTCCATAACCAAAAGGAAATTGACAAAACAAGCAAGTGTTCCTGTCTCGTCATGACATATACTATCAACAGACATCAATTTCAGTCCGGTATATCAATTCTTTTTTTTTTGGCCTATTTTTAGGTACATGCATGCATTTTTTAACAAAACAATTGAATTAAAGTTCATATTTTTCAACAAAAATGAAAATTGAAACTGTTAAATTTTTATTCACATGAAAGCCCTGTCTTTACTCATTAAAATGATTGGTGGGACAGGTAGCTGTGTACAGCCAATCAAGTGCAGCGAGTCACCAGGTGTGACCACTCTCAGCTGACACTCGGCCAATACACGCCAAGGTGTCAAACTGCGTGTACAGCTCAACTGCAATTTGGACTGCTGGCACAAGACATATGTATGTCTTGAGAGTTTCTAATACATTTACACGCTTGTCATTGCCATTGACATTACACAGTCATGGGGTATATAGGTACATCTTGTGCTCAGAGCTCATTAGTTCTGTCCGAGACAATCACAATGAAAGGCGATCGCAAGAGAATCAAGTCACAGTTCAGCAAGGGCCACACTCCCTGGAACAAAGGTCTCACCCTTGAGTCTGAAGAGACAGAAAGTGACTCTCCACCCCAGATACCCAGGACTGTCACTAGGATGAGTGCTGAAGACTTCTCACTGGTTACCAAGTCTAGGCTGGATGGCACTGGGCTGTCGACACCTGACTGTGAGGGCATCTCTACCTCTGTGAGGCTGTTGCGGCCTACTCCGGCCAGCAAGCAAAACCTGAAACAAGAGTCAAGCAAAGATGACTTGGAGGGTATGCGACTAGTCGACAATGAAAAGGTGGCCGAAGCATGGAACACAGCTCTGCGACTGCATCGTTCGACATCCACTGACTGCGACGACCCTCAGCTGCAGATAGCCAAGGAGAGAAAATGGGGAGCATGCTGGAAAGTGACACTGAAATGTGTTGTATGTGACTTCACAGCACCTGAAATGAAGTTGTATAAAGAAATCAAGACAGGCAAACCTGGACCAAACCCAGCAGCCCCTAACGTAGGACTTGCCTTGGGTCTTCAAGACACCCCTATTGGGAACACAAGAGCCAGGTTACTGATGGCGAACATGGACATTCCGCCCCCATGCAGGAGCAGTATGCAGAGGACCTCCAACAAGGTGGCTATTGCTGTTACTGAACTGAATACACAGGATATGGCTGAAAAAGTTGAATTGGTAAAGGAAGTTAATCGGAAGAGGGGTACTGAGCCATGCGAGATGAATATTGCCATGGATGGCCGATACAACTCAACGACAATAGCAAGCAGGAAGAAGCCAGGGCAGAATGCATCACAAGCAATCGGCATAGCCTGCGAAACTATTACCGATAAGAAGTTCATCATCGGCGCGTCATTCCAGAATAAGCTGTGCTGGACTGGTGCTTGGCTGAAAGGAAAAGGAATGGATGTGAAGTGTCCAGGGGGGCACCCAGACTGTACTGCAAACATGTCGGCCTTCGCTCCGTTCTCCGAGTTCAATATGGGAGAGGACATTGGAAATCAGCTTGCGCTACAGGGTGTGCTAATTAAGTATGCTACTACCGATGGGGATTCTAAGTCTGCAGATGGTATAGACAAGGCTCTGAAAGTGTTAGACCCTATGTGGAAGGTGCAGAGGCTAGCTGATCCCACCCACTTGGCTCAAGGACAGTTTCGGCAATGCTACAGAGCTGATTTCAACCCAGATATGTTCCCCGGCACTACTCGTACACAGAAATTGGAGGCTAAGAAGGTGCTAAGTCAGGATGTAAAGGCACGGTGCAGCCTGATACTGAAAGAACTCATGAAGGATCATGCAGGCGACATGAAAACACTTCGTAGTATCTTACCTAGAGTGCTCGAAGCAACCCTCAAGTGCTACAGCGGCGACTGCTCCAGGTGTGCCCGGTACTCTGTTGTGTGTCGAGGCGGTGTAACAAACAGCTGGTGGCAGCGGTCCATGTTCCTCGGCTGCAACAAAATCACTCATTTCAATATGGATGACAATGATAAACACTTGATGAATGAAATTCTCAAGATGAAGCTGAGTGTCGAAGTTGTCGAACAAATGAAACTGTACACAGACACACAGAAATGTGAAGCCGTGAACCGATCAATGAGTATTTCTTTGCCAAAGAACGTGAACTTTTCAAGAAATATGATTGGGAGGGCTTCATCGACTATTCATAGGCTCAACAATGGCCCCGGGACATCAGCAATCGACAAGTGCCAAAACTCTGGTGTTGAACTATCAAGTCGAGCAGTACGGTCACTTGAACAAATGGACAAGGAAGCTGCCTATCACAAGGAATACCAGAAAAGTCCCAGTGTTGTGAAAAGAAAGCTCGTACAGCATGGGAGCAAAATTAGTGAACATTTAAAGTCAAAACTGAGTGACAAACAGAGGGGGGACTACAAAAAGGGTCAACTTGACCCTGTGCCATGTTTTAGCAAACAAGCTGACCATTCATATTCAAAGAAATGAACATGTGCAGTAATACTGTAGGTAATGACTAGCTTATGACTGACTTTGTGTAAACAATTGAGTTGAAATAGGTAACAGTTGCTGTACAGCTATGCTTTTTGTATATGCAATGCTAACAATCAGCTGTCACTGTGCTGAACATCAGTTAATGAATAAAATCTTAATCATTTACTTTGCTTGTTGTTGTCTCTTTTCATAGCTTCAAAGCCAAAAGGCAATCTGCATATGGCGCATGGCCTTTGCATGCACCCCTGTTCACACAGGCTACTCTTTCTGCATTAATGCTATGAGGCTCAGCAGAAAGATGTTCGACATAGGTGCATTTGGAATTATGGCACAAATGGCTGATGTCCAAATCACCTATGTCGAAATCTTCCCTATGCACAATGTAGCTGAGTCTATGGGCATTTATGGTGCGCCACTTGTTGGATATGGGGCAATAGTATCTCAAAACCCCATATCCACTGGGCTTACATGCCCTAGACCACAGCTGACATTGGCCGTTTTGACAGGTGCCGTGTTGGTCAGTTTTGGCTGAATGCCGAGCAAATAACTCTCTGTATTTCTTAAAAAAGGCATTGATGTTGGCCATATTAAAAGTGTCCAAGTGCAAACGAGGCACGACAGGTGTAGTGATACATGATTCTACCATATTGGAACTCATATGACTTATTATGATGCTGGCATTCACTCATTTCAACAACATGCATAAAATCGCACGTTCGAAAAAGTACACAAAATCATTAAAAAAAATTAAAAAATATTTCAACCTGAATACACATGTACACAGATTTCAACACTTACTGTGAATATATGTGCCAAGTTTCAAGTCAAAATCTTGCATAATAATAGAGATATAGTCAATCAAACATATGCACTAGCCTCACCATATCAGGCCTCAGACCACAATTAATTTCCTTCTTTGCTATCTACAGTGACATGACAGCCCACCATAATTATTATCAGTCGTAGGCTGTTCTCCTGTTGCATGCTGACCAACCTGCCACTTGTCACTTAAAACGCAAACTTACGTCCAGGATCCACCACCTTGCTTTCGCAGTAACCACTGTCAACAATGCTCACCGGAAGTTTCGAGCCGAAACACACACAGCGGCCTTCAACTTGGGGTCAAATCATGGGAAGCTGGAATCAATACCTTCACAGATTGGGGCTTACAAAAAATTGACAGCAAACTACAATGTCTTATCTTTCATTTAAGCTATCACAAGTCACTCCAAAAAAATTGCCACTGGCTGAACAGCCCATTTCAACTGGGTACTATATTCTCCTATTTTCCTTCCGGTTCATGGTAAAACTTAGGGGGGATAACTGTGGTCTGAGGCCTATCAGGACAGAAAAAAGTATGCAATTCAAATACAACTTCATCAATACTAAGCCCATACACTGTTGAAGGCTCACAGAAAATTTGGAATCCCTAACTCATACACAGCTTGACTTATAGTCATTTGAAATCATGCTGCATCCATAGCACTTGAGAGTACATTTTTGGCATGAATTCATTTCAAATGCAATTCTAATTTGTCCATAACTCCATAACCAAAAGGAAATTGACAAAACAAGCAAGTGTTCCTGTCTCGTCATGACATATACTATCAACAGACATCAATTTCAGTCCGGTATATCAATTCTTTTTTTTTTGGCCTATTTTTAGGTACATGCATGCATTTTTTAACAAAACAATTGAATTAAAGTTCATATTTTTCAACAAAAATGAAAATTGAAACTGTTAAATTTTTATTCACATGAAAGCCCTGTCTTTACTCATTAAAATGATTGGTGGGACAGGTAGCTGTGTACAGCCAATCAAGTGCAGCGAGTCACCAGGTGTGACCACTCTCAGCTGACACTCGGCCAATACACGCCAAGGTGTCAAACTGCGTGTACAGCTCAACTGCAATTTGGACTGCTGGCACAAGACATATGTATGTCTTGAGAGTTTCTAATACATTTACACGCTTGTCATTGCCATTGACATTACACAGTCATGGGGTATATAGGTACATCTTGTGCTCAGAGCTCATTAGTTCTGTCCGAGACAATCACAATGAAAGGCGATCGCAAGAGAATCAAGTCACAGTTCAGCAAGGGCCACACTCCCTGGAACAAAGGTCTCACCCTTGAGTCTGAAGAGACAGAAAGTGACTCTCCACCCCAGATACCCAGGACTGTCACTAGGATGAGTGCTGAAGACTTCTCACTGGTTACCAAGTCTAGGCTGGATGGCACTGGGCTGTCGACACCTGACTGTGAGGGCATCTCTACCTCTGTGAGGCTGTTGCGGCCTACTCCGGCCAGCAAGCAAAACCTGAAACAAGAGTCAAGCAAAGATGACTTGGAGGGTATGCGACTAGTCGACAATGAAAAGGTGGCCGAAGCATGGAACACAGCTCTGCGACTGCATCGTTCGACATCCACTGACTGCGACGACCCTCAGCTGCAGATAGCCAAGGAGAGAAAATGGGGAGCATGCTGGAAAGTGACACTGAAATGTGTTGTATGTGACTTCACAGCACCTGAAATGAAGTTGTATAAAGAAATCAAGACAGGCAAACCTGGACCAAACCCAGCAGCCCCTAACGTAGGACTTGCCTTGGGTCTTCAAGACACCCCTATTGGGAACACAAGAGCCAGGTTACTGATGGCGAACATGGACATTCCGCCCCCATGCAGGAGCAGTATGCAGAGGACCTCCAACAAGGTGGCTATTGCTGTTACTGAACTGAATACACAGGATATGGCTGAAAAAGTTGAATTGGTAAAGGAAGTTAATCGGAAGAGGGGTACTGAGCCATGCGAGATGAATATTGCCATGGATGGCCGATACAACTCAACGACAATAGCAAGCAGGAAGAAGCCAGGGCAGAATGCATCACAAGCAATCGGCATAGCCTGCGAAACTATTACCGATAAGAAGTTCATCATCGGCGCGTCATTCCAGAATAAGCTGTGCTGGACTGGTGCTTGGCTGAAAGGAAAAGGAATGGATGTGAAGTGTCCAGGGGGGCACCCAGACTGTACTGCAAACATGTCGGCCTTCGCTCCGTTCTCCGAGTTCAATATGGGAGAGGACATTGGAAATCAGCTTGCGCTACAGGGTGTGCTAATTAAGTATGCTACTACCGATGGGGATTCTAAGTCTGCAGATGGTATAGACAAGGCTCTGAAAGTGTTAGACCCTATGTGGAAGGTGCAGAGGCTAGCTGATCCCACCCACTTGGCTCAAGGACAGTTTCGGCAATGCTACAGAGCTGATTTCAACCCAGATATGTTCCCCGGCACTACTCGTACACAGAAATTGGAGGCTAAGAAGGTGCTAAGTCAGGATGTAAAGGCACGGTGCAGCCTGATACTGAAAGAACTCATGAAGGATCATGCAGGCGACATGAAAACACTTCGTAGTATCTTACCTAGAGTGCTCGAAGCAACCCTCAAGTGCTACAGCGGCGACTGCTCCAGGTGTGCCCGGTACTCTGTTGTGTGTCGAGGCGGTGTAACAAACAGCTGGTGGCAGCGGTCCATGTTCCTCGGCTGCAACAAAATCACTCATTTCAATATGGATGACAATGATAAACACTTGATGAATGAAATTCTCAAGATGAAGCTGAGTGTCGAAGTTGTCGAACAAATGAAACTGTACACAGACACACAGAAATGTGAAGCCGTGAACCGATCAATGAGTATTTCTTTGCCAAAGAACGTGAACTTTTCAAGAAATATGATTGGGAGGGCTTCATCGACTATTCATAGGCTCAACAATGGCCCCGGGACATCAGCAATCGACAAGTGCCAAAACTCTGGTGTTGAACTATCAAGTCGAGCAGTACGGTCACTTGAACAAATGGACAAGGAAGCTGCCTATCACAAGGAATACCAGAAAAGTCCCAGTGTTGTGAAAAGAAAGCTCGTACAGCATGGGAGCAAAATTAGTGAACATTTAAAGTCAAAACTGAGTGACAAACAGAGGGGGGACTACAAAAAGGGTCAACTTGACCCTGTGCCATGTTTTAGCAAACAAGCTGACCATTCATATTCAAAGAAATGAACATGTGCAGTAATACTGTAGGTAATGACTAGCTTATGACTGACTTTGTGTAAACAATTGAGTTGAAATAGGTAACAGTTGCTGTACAGCTATGCTTTTTGTATATGCAATGCTAACAATCAGCTGTCACTGTGCTGAACATCAGTTAATGAATAAAATCTTAATCATTTACTTTGCTTGTTGTTGTCTCTTTTCATAGCTTCAAAGCCAAAAGGCAATCTGCATATGGCGCATGGCCTTTGCATGCACCCCTGTTCACACAGGCTACTCTTTCTGCATTAATGCTATGAGGCTCAGCAGAAAGATGTTCGACATAGGTGCATTTGGAATTATGGCACAAATGGCTGATGTCCAAATCACCTATGTCGAAATCTTCCCTATGCACAATGTAGCTGAGTCTATGGGCATTTATGGTGCGCCACTTGTTGGATATGGGGCAATAGTATCTCAAAACCCCATATCCACTGGGCTTACATGCCCTAGACCACAGCTGACATTGGCCGTTTTGACAGGTGCCGTGTTGGTCAGTTTTGGCTGAATGCCGAGCAAATAACTCTCTGTATTTCTTAAAAAAGGCATTGATGTTGGCCATATTAAAAGTGTCCAAGTGCAAACGAGGCACGACAGGTGTAGTGATACATGATTCTACCATATTGGAACTCATATGACTTATTATGATGCTGGCATTCACTCATTTCAACAACATGCATAAAATCGCACGTTCGAAAAAGTACACAAAATCATTAAAAAAAATTAAAAAATATTTCAACCTGAATACACATGTACACAGATTTCAACACTTACTGTGAATATATGTGCCAAGTTTCAAGTCAAAATCTTGCATAATAATAGAGATATAGTCAATCAAACATATGCACTAGCCTCACCATATCAGGCCTCAGACCACAATTAATTTCCTTCTTTGCTATCTACAGTGACATGACAGCCCACCATAATTATTATCAGTCGTAGGCTGTTCTCCTGTTGCATGCTGACCAACCTGCCACTTGTCACTTAAAACGCAAACTTACGTCCAGGATCCACCACCTTGCTTTCGCAGTAACCACTGTCAACAATGCTCACCGGAAGTTTCGAGCCGAAACACACACAGCGGCCTTCAACTTGGGGTCAAATCATGGGAAGCTGGAATCAATACCTTCACAGATTGGGGCTTACAAAAAATTGACAGCAAACTACAATGTCTTATCTTTCATTTAAGCTATCACAAGTCACTCCAAAAAAATTGCCACTGGCTGAACAGCCCATTTCAACTGGGTACTATATTCTCCTATTTTCCTTCCGGTTCATGGTAAAACTTAGGGGGGATAACTGTGGTCTGAGGCCTATCAGGACAGAAAAAAGTATGCAATTCAAATACAACTTCATCAATACTAAGCCCATACACTGTTGAAGGCTCACAGAAAATTTGGAATCCCTAACTCATACACAGCTTGACTTATAGTCATTTGAAATCATGCTGCATCCATAGCACTTGAGAGTACATTTTTGGCATGAATTCATTTCAAATGCAATTCTAATTTGTCCATAACTCCATAACCAAAAGGAAATTGACAAAACAAGCAAGTGTTCCTGTCTCGTCATGACATATACTATCAACAGACATCAATTTCAGTCCGGTATATCAATTCTTTTTTTTTTGGCCTATTTTTAGGTACATGCATGCATTTTTTAACAAAACAATTGAATTAAAGTTCATATTTTTCAACAAAAATGAAAATTGAAACTGTTAAATTTTTATTCACATGAAAGCCCTGTCTTTACTCATTAAAATGATTGGTGGGACAGGTAGCTGTGTACAGCCAATCAAGTGCAGCGAGTCACCAGGTGTGACCACTCTCAGCTGACACTCGGCCAATACACGCCAAGGTGTCAAACTGCGTGTACAGCTCAACTGCAATTTGGACTGCTGGCACAAGACATATGTATGTCTTGAGAGTTTCTAATACATTTACACGCTTGTCATTGCCATTGACATTACACAGTCATGGGGTATATAGGTACATCTTGTGCTCAGAGCTCATTAGTTCTGTCCGAGACAATCACAATGAAAGGCGATCGCAAGAGAATCAAGTCACAGTTCAGCAAGGGCCACACTCCCTGGAACAAAGGTCTCACCCTTGAGTCTGAAGAGACAGAAAGTGACTCTCCACCCCAGATACCCAGGACTGTCACTAGGATGAGTGCTGAAGACTTCTCACTGGTTACCAAGTCTAGGCTGGATGGCACTGGGCTGTCGACACCTGACTGTGAGGGCATCTCTACCTCTGTGAGGCTGTTGCGGCCTACTCCGGCCAGCAAGCAAAACCTGAAACAAGAGTCAAGCAAAGATGACTTGGAGGGTATGCGACTAGTCGACAATGAAAAGGTGGCCGAAGCATGGAACACAGCTCTGCGACTGCATCGTTCGACATCCACTGACTGCGACGACCCTCAGCTGCAGATAGCCAAGGAGAGAAAATGGGGAGCATGCTGGAAAGTGACACTGAAATGTGTTGTATGTGACTTCACAGCACCTGAAATGAAGTTGTATAAAGAAATCAAGACAGGCAAACCTGGACCAAACCCAGCAGCCCCTAACGTAGGACTTGCCTTGGGTCTTCAAGACACCCCTATTGGGAACACAAGAGCCAGGTTACTGATGGCGAACATGGACATTCCGCCCCCATGCAGGAGCAGTATGCAGAGGACCTCCAACAAGGTGGCTATTGCTGTTACTGAACTGAATACACAGGATATGGCTGAAAAAGTTGAATTGGTAAAGGAAGTTAATCGGAAGAGGGGTACTGAGCCATGCGAGATGAATATTGCCATGGATGGCCGATACAACTCAACGACAATAGCAAGCAGGAAGAAGCCAGGGCAGAATGCATCACAAGCAATCGGCATAGCCTGCGAAACTATTACCGATAAGAAGTTCATCATCGGCGCGTCATTCCAGAATAAGCTGTGCTGGACTGGTGCTTGGCTGAAAGGAAAAGGAATGGATGTGAAGTGTCCAGGGGGGCACCCAGACTGTACTGCAAACATGTCGGCCTTCGCTCCGTTCTCCGAGTTCAATATGGGAGAGGACATTGGAAATCAGCTTGCGCTACAGGGTGTGCTAATTAAGTATGCTACTACCGATGGGGATTCTAAGTCTGCAGATGGTATAGACAAGGCTCTGAAAGTGTTAGACCCTATGTGGAAGGTGCAGAGGCTAGCTGATCCCACCCACTTGGCTCAAGGACAGTTTCGGCAATGCTACAGAGCTGATTTCAACCCAGATATGTTCCCCGGCACTACTCGTACACAGAAATTGGAGGCTAAGAAGGTGCTAAGTCAGGATGTAAAGGCACGGTGCAGCCTGATACTGAAAGAACTCATGAAGGATCATGCAGGCGACATGAAAACACTTCGTAGTATCTTACCTAGAGTGCTCGAAGCAACCCTCAAGTGCTACAGCGGCGACTGCTCCAGGTGTGCCCGGTACTCTGTTGTGTGTCGAGGCGGTGTAACAAACAGCTGGTGGCAGCGGTCCATGTTCCTCGGCTGCAACAAAATCACTCATTTCAATATGGATGACAATGATAAACACTTGATGAATGAAATTCTCAAGATGAAGCTGAGTGTCGAAGTTGTCGAACAAATGAAACTGTACACAGACACACAGAAATGTGAAGCCGTGAACCGATCAATGAGTATTTCTTTGCCAAAGAACGTGAACTTTTCAAGAAATATGATTGGGAGGGCTTCATCGACTATTCATAGGCTCAACAATGGCCCCGGGACATCAGCAATCGACAAGTGCCAAAACTCTGGTGTTGAACTATCAAGTCGAGCAGTACGGTCACTTGAACAAATGGACAAGGAAGCTGCCTATCACAAGGAATACCAGAAAAGTCCCAGTGTTGTGAAAAGAAAGCTCGTACAGCATGGGAGCAAAATTAGTGAACATTTAAAGTCAAAACTGAGTGACAAACAGAGGGGGGACTACAAAAAGGGTCAACTTGACCCTGTGCCATGTTTTAGCAAACAAGCTGACCATTCATATTCAAAGAAATGAACATGTGCAGTAATACTGTAGGTAATGACTAGCTTATGACTGACTTTGTGTAAACAATTGAGTTGAAATAGGTAACAGTTGCTGTACAGCTATGCTTTTTGTATATGCAATGCTAACAATCAGCTGTCACTGTGCTGAACATCAGTTAATGAATAAAATCTTAATCATTTACTTTGCTTGTTGTTGTCTCTTTTCATAGCTTCAAAGCCAAAAGGCAATCTGCATATGGCGCATGGCCTTTGCATGCACCCCTGTTCACACAGGCTACTCTTTCTGCATTAATGCTATGAGGCTCAGCAGAAAGATGTTCGACATAGGTGCATTTGGAATTATGGCACAAATGGCTGATGTCCAAATCACCTATGTCGAAATCTTCCCTATGCACAATGTAGCTGAGTCTATGGGCATTTATGGTGCGCCACTTGTTGGATATGGGGCAATAGTATCTCAAAACCCCATATCCACTGGGCTTACATGCCCTAGACCACAGCTGACATTGGCCGTTTTGACAGGTGCCGTGTTGGTCAGTTTTGGCTGAATGCCGAGCAAATAACTCTCTGTATTTCTTAAAAAAGGCATTGATGTTGGCCATATTAAAAGTGTCCAAGTGCAAACGAGGCACGACAGGTGTAGTGATACATGATTCTACCATATTGGAACTCATATGACTTATTATGATGCTGGCATTCACTCATTTCAACAACATGCATAAAATCGCACGTTCGAAAAAGTACACAAAATCATTAAAAAAAATTAAAAAATATTTCAACCTGAATACACATGTACACAGATTTCAACACTTACTGTGAATATATGTGCCAAGTTTCAAGTCAAAATCTTGCATAATAATAGAGATATAGTCAATCAAACATATGCACTAGCCTCACCATATCAGGCCTCAGACCACAATTAATTTCCTTCTTTGCTATCTACAGTGACATGACAGCCCACCATAATTATTATCAGTCGTAGGCTGTTCTCCTGTTGCATGCTGACCAACCTGCCACTTGTCACTTAAAACGCAAACTTACGTCCAGGATCCACCACCTTGCTTTCGCAGTAACCACTGTCAACAATGCTCACCGGAAGTTTCGAGCCGAAACACACACAGCGGCCTTCAACTTGGGGTCAAATCATGGGAAGCTGGAATCAATACCTTCACAGATTGGGGCTTACAAAAAATTGACAGCAAACTACAATGTCTTATCTTTCATTTAAGCTATCACAAGTCACTCCAAAAAAATTGCCACTGGCTGAACAGCCCATTTCAACTGGGTACTATATTCTCCTATTTTCCTTCCGGTTCATGGTAAAACTTAGGGGGGATAACTGTGGTCTGAGGCCATATGTGAACCATTACGCAACGAATTGACAATTGTTTTAGTTATGCCCGTTTGCGCTAAGACGGAACCCGGTCGCAAAAATGGCCACGAGAGGGGCACGAGTCGCTATTCGGCTTGTCCCGGAATAACACGAGTTGGTCACGAATGACTTGGTTGATGCATGTCATCCTATCCCAATTGCGTGGATCGATGCTCATGATCCAGGCTCGATTGTTTACAGACCGCCGTCATGTTTTCAGCAGATATTTCTTATAAAATAGTTTGTGAATTTCATTTATAAGACTTAGACTATCTGAGTTGGTAATCAAGGTTGTTGAAAATCTTGGCTGGACCCGCGATCACAACGAGCACGTTACATCTGTCTCAAAATCTACATTCAATTTACAGTTAAACTTTTCCTTCAATGATCTGGACAATGTCAGAAAAAAACTAATCTGTTTTCAAAACAGAATCACCGCTTCTACGATACACTTCTCGTTAATTTTCAGTTTGCAAATTGACCTCCTTTGTGCAGGAATTGAATTGTGGTGTCACTTCCGGAAGGGGAGGTAACTGAGTAATCGGTTTCCACGGTGGGTGTTTCTTCACCATGTTCAAATACTTTAAATGCAAAACATGTTAGATAACTTGAATAAAACAAAATGATGGGCACTTTGTCATAAGCATGTTTAAATACTAAATATTATGAGATTACTAGGATAATACACAATGTTTAAATACTCGTTTTAATACTTGTTTTAATAACAATATTTTATTTGTCCATATTGACTTTCATACACTATTTTGTCACAAAATGCCCTTAGCACATCAAGTTATATTTGTAAATCTACCACATAGTCTGCAATACATAGTCATCTGCAAATAACAGAAGATTAATTGCTTCAATAATTTCACATAGAAATATTCCATCAGGTTCACTGGCCTCTATTCATGTGTTTAACTGATTCATGAAGAGGATAAACAGACTTGACATGCACCCCTGTTGAACTCCGCGAGAAGTTTTCTACTTTCACACTAGCACGAACATTTTCATACATGTTTTTTTTAATTAAACTAAACATTCCATGAAGGCCTTTTTGAAACAGAATATATAAGAGTTTCTTTCTATGAACGTAGTCAAAAGACTTTTTTAAATGAAGGCAGCATAAAAACGATGTATATGTTTTCGCAAGTTTTTATGGCAGAGTGCGTGTTGCACAAAACTATTGTCTGTTGCCTCTTAAGACTGCTTGCGATTCTAATAGCATCTCATTTAACTCAGTCTATATTCTTAATCTATCTCCAACAATAGATATGAATATGTACCCCATAACACTTAAAAGAGACATATAACTATAATTATTAGAAAGTGTCGGGTTGCCAGATTTGTATATAGATATATACTCTCACGCAAAAGAAACGCAAGTGGTTTACGAGTTTTAGCATGTAGTGAAGCCTGATGGTGTTATCAATATTGTTGGTTGCATTTTGGAAGCCCCGAGTAAAAACGCAACATAAAAAACGAATCGCCAAAACGCATCATTTCAGTGAATATGTGGGTATCATGCACCCATTTCTCACGAAATCGAAAATGCACGAACTGTCACGAACTGTAGTGGGTATAAAACTGTGGCCGCTTCTTGGACCTACCACTCCTTGGTCAACAATGCCACGCCTAACTCAAATTCGCCTGTCCAAGATGTTGCCCGTAATTTCAACGTTAACATTGAAAGAGCGGTCGTCCTAGGGTCACCACACCTCGACAAGATCGGCAGATTACCCGTCAACACCAGCGACATCCGTTCCTAACTGCAAGTGAAAGTGTTCGACAGACCATAGGAACACATAATCGATTAGCCGTGACACTGTGATCCGACGTCTCCGTTCCAACAACCTCAGATGTCGCCGACCAGCACGTCGTCCTGTTCTCCAACCACGACATCGACAAGCTCGACTTCAGTGGGCACAGGGTCACCGCAGTTGGCGTCATCGTGATCATCTTCACTGATGAAGGTCGCTTTTGTGTCTCCCATGCAGACGGAAGAGTCAGAATTTGGCGGTGTCGAGGTGATCGTTTCGCTGACAGAAGCGTTGTGGAAAGGGATCCATGGGGTGGACCTAGCGTCATGATATGGGCAGGGATTGGACTTAATACGAGACTTGGACCCATGTGCTTTCTGAATGTTGGTCAAGGTCGGGGACACGGCGTCACTGCTCAGCGGTATATCGCCCAAGTGATCAGACCCCACGTTGTTCCATTTTTTGTACAACATCAACAACACATTTTCCAGCTGGACAACGCTCGTCCCCATGTTGCCAGAGCTACCATGTCCTTTCTGCAACAACACAACATCCGTGTTCTACCGTGGCCAGCCCTCAGCCCTGATCTGAACCCAATCGAACACTTGTGGGATGAGGTTCAAAGGCGTCTGCACAATGTGCGCCCAGTCCCTACAACTGCCGATGAACTACGCACAGCTGCTCTGGATGTGTGCAGGAGGATCTCTTCACAAATCGTCTGATCCGCTCAATGTACAGGAGATGTGTGGCAGTGATCAATGCTAATGGTGGTCACATCAGGTATTGACTGACATTTTGGGTATTGACCCGAAACTGTGTAAGCCCTTAACATTTGAAAAAAACCAATTATGTCATCTGCCTTTTAATCCATTAAACTGTCTTCAATCAATTTTTTGTCAATATGGCCCTATTAGTATTTCTTGTCATTACTCTTGAAAATAAATAACATGTATACTGCATACTCGACTTGCGTTTCTTTTGCGTGTGTGTATATCTAAACCAACATTCCACACACCAACAAAAATGCCAGTTTTTAAGCTTGTGGCACGTAATATGGAACAAAGTCTATTGAATCCTTCAGATAATCAGCTGGTTCGCCATTTATCCAGGATGATTTGCAGAGATTTAAGATTTGTGAGAGTTCTGTTATCTCTACTGATATGGTATCGGTATTATTTCACTGACCACAGTTCATAAAATCACGATTACAGACAATATTATATATATTAATATCAAAGTCTTTACTTTGTCTGGTTCAGTCCTTAAAATATGTTGTCTTTGAAAGGCATTTTAGAAGTGATACACATAAGGAAGTGAATATGTGGATGTCAACTTCTTTATTTTAAGGAACACAACGTTTTGGAGTAAATGCTTACTCCTTCGTCATAAGTGAAGCCAACAGATAATTGGCGCTGATAGGTGATTTCCAATGGACAAATGAAAGCCAACACGTCACAGCAATTAGCGCCGATAGTTATGGACAACTGGAAGCCAGGACTTAAATTATCACTGATTGGTAATTGGCAATGGACACTAGGCAAACGGGAGGCCGGGGGTAATTAGCACTGATAGATAAAAGCATGGAAACAAAAATGGGCAAGTGGAAGCCAACTAGATAATCTTTTTAATGTTTTTATCGGTCTTTCAAAATGCGATTAAGCAAAATCCAAACAACTCCATTTAATTTCCCAGCAGCATTTCGCTTTCATTTACCAGTCCATGAAACTGCTGAATAATTGCCTGAGTATTATCAGAGTTAGAATTGTCAGTATATGTTAGTATCCCTGCATCATTCCATATGTATCGCATCATACTAATTTAAGTCCATGTTCTTTCTATGAAATATCCGATTTAACATTATCCCTGAACTGATATTCCTACTGTCAGGAGATTGGGAAGTGGTCATGATCATACTCTGTTCTGCTATGCACAAACTATTGATGAGATTTCTTGAGGCAATAAACTAATCCATCAGGCTCATTCCATTTGAGTGAGTGAGTGAGTTAATGCGCCTACCTTGTCCCCATTTTCTTCAGTTTACTATGTGTAAACTCCAAAGTTTGCAGATATTGAAGAATGTTAAGCCAAATGTATTAGGTTTCTTATCTTGTGATGATAAGTTTAAGTTGTTGTTTTTTATGATTCTATTTCTTTTTGGAGAACACAAAAATAAGTTTACAGAATAAAGGTCACATGCAATCTTAAATACAGACAAGTTTTAAAGTATATCTATGGGTAATAACAAACAAAACTATTCCAGTGTCGGGATGCTAAGACATCTTTGTTGGATTATGCAATTCGTGGGTTTACACGAATAGGTGTTGACAGAGTGACCAATAATTCACGAACTGTGTGTCTTTAAATTGTGAATATGATATAATTCTGTCAATGTAATATGAATCGGTTATTTCTTGTTTGATGTGTTGGAAATTTGGTATGGAGTCGAAAATGTTTGATTTGAATATGTTTTGCTTTGGCACAGTTATAATATGATTTAATACATCATTTCGTTTTTGTTGATATCCTAATAAAATTCTAGTTCTATTCCAGTTTTGTCTTTGATCCGTTTGGCAAGGTTGTTCCAGACATGTTTTACAATTTCACACTCAAAGAGTATGTGCACTAATGTTTAAAATGTTAATCATCTTACAGCGATACTCTTGCATTACAATCACTAAACATAAGTATATCTATGTTGCCGTTATTTTTCCGTCTTTACACTCTATTATTCATCCCATTTTCAAGACTGTTTTTGTATGGTTTTTTTTTACTTTTGCAGGGTAGTATAGACCCCACCTAATACCACTGGATCAGTTCCGCCAATCATCTTTTCAAAAACACATTTCTCCCACTCAGCGTATATGTGGTATATACTATTTCTGATACTGAGTGCTAGCCCACCGAATATCTCCTAAACTGCTTAATGCGTTTTGCTGGCACACTAAGACATGCAAAATCGATAAGAATAATATACAGTGATATGCACTTTGTCGTACGTATGTTTAAATTCTAAACATGTTTGCATTATTTGGATAATACACAATCATATGCACTTTGTCATTAACGTGTTTAAATTCTAAACATGTTTGGTTCATTAAGATAATACACAACGTTATGCACTTTGTCGTTAGCATGTTCAAGTCTAAACATGTTTATAATATTACGATAATACACAATATTGAGAAAATTGTCGTATATATGTTTGAATTCAGAAGATGTTTAGATTATGGGAATGTTGTATTTGTTGGGTGTAAGATAGCTAATTTCATGCGTTTAGACCCTAAACATGTTTGGATAGAACACACCAACTGGGCATTCCGTTTAGGATTCCTTAACATGTCGGGACCTGTACGTGTCTCGTATGTGTTTTAATTTTAAACACCTTTTGTCAAGTTGGCGTTGACGTTTTCTATTTACAGAGTATGATCTCAGAACACCACTAATTATGTAGCAGCTTGACTGTTCGATTACATTTCTTGTCCTTTGCACTAAAACAAAGCACGGGTATTTCTTTTGTACTTTCTAATTTTTTATTTGTACCTCGTGTGGCCTTTAAATGGCGCTGCAACAAGTGTCCTGTTCTTACTGTGTCTCTCATTATAATCTTTTGAACCATGTTTTATTCCAAAAATGAAAGTTCTTTAAGATCAAAGACGCCTTCTGTGTTGAAAGTCTAATGAAGATCTCCATTCTTCTTGTCATTGACCACGTTCTTACACAATATCAGTTACACCAAAAAGCATATTGAAAAGACGATGTACCAAATTATATTATTTTCGGCAAACGATAGCATATATATGCCCTTTGCAGTAAATAATGTATTTAGAAAAAGAGAAAAGCAATGTTGAGGAAGTACGTAAGTCTTTTTAAATGTTTTTATTGGGCAACTGAAGTTAATCTGACTTTATACCCAGACTGAACATAGAACAGCGAACATTGCAGTTTATGTTATCATTGCTCGTACAGGGAAAAGACGAATAAAAGGGTACTCTTAAGATTCTGCCGAGACATTTTCGAATTCTGCATTCTGATTGGTCAGCCAGCGGTATCAAAGCTACGTTAGACCATGATTTTGCGGATGATGGCATTACCCTGAAAAGAAAAGAATTTTTTTCAGAAGCACTTCTTTCGGAAACCCGCCGTTTAGTAAATTTCAAATACTGATCTCACTTCATTAACGTTGCTTAATAATGTGTTGTGGTTTGCACATTATTTAAAAGTGGCTATGCTTGTCGTAAGAATCGACTAACGGGATCGGGTGGTCAGACTCGCTGATTGGTTGATACATGTCATCGTATCCCAATTGCGATGTTCATGATGTCAATCACTGGATTGTCTTGTCCAGACTCGATTATTTAGAGTCCGCCTTGATATAGCTGGACTATTGCTGAGTGCGGCGTTAAACAACAAACAAACAATGCAATTGGAGAGTGTATTGTTGAGTAACATCAACGCGGCTCTATCCACGTCATACCCACCTCACCACACTGCGTTTGTTTCACCATAGTAGTCGCCCGTACTTAAGGAGAAAACATGACAAAGGTCGCTTCATTTTCTCTAGGGATGGCAGTTTGAATAATGCTTACAGCATATCTGCAGAGGTGATTTGATTGTGTCTCATGAAGTAGTTCAAGTCATATGGTGAAAAGTTTGGTTTAGGTGTATAAAGCAAATATATATGTAGATTAAAACCGATCGTCCCTGATCCCTGAATTCACCCTATTGATTCTACGTCGGACGCCTCGAAATTGAAAACACATGGGTTTATCAACTTCCCCACCATGAATCTGGAAATTCTGTTTGGTCAATCAGAGGTATCAAATTACTATAAGCCGATTTACGACCGCATCACCCCGGAAGCTAATTTCTCGTGAAATAATGACATTTACAGTTATTCTCTACAAAATTCAAAGTATGTGTGACAATAAATGTCGTTCAGAAAGAACGATAGAAATCGATTGAAAATGTATTTCATGTTGTATAGACAATAGATTACTTGAGATTTGGCTCTTTCTGAAGCCATATCTTTTGTGACACAATAAGCGATGTGAGGTTATAATACTGGAATGCGGTATTGGGCTAAACCGTGCGAGGGTGCACGGGTGCCTTCGTCAATGTGGCTTATAATGTAGTTGTGCTACACACATTAAATGTCATATATGCGAGTAAAGAACAATGATGTGAAGGAAAGAATGTTTGAACATAGACAATGACGTGTTTGTAGGCTGTTACCGGTATTTCCTTAGATTCAAATATAAAAAACACACTCAAAACACTTGACTCAACTAATGCATCTTCTCTCAATATCGTGTATAACACCAAATAGTTATCGTTTAATTTTGTCATGGTAGATTGGAGATAACCTAACCTACCTCGCTATGCAATTGTTTCCAGATAAAATGAGAGGTATCAAATTAGGAGGTAAACCAACTATGTTTGGACATTATATGTCGTCTCACTATAGATTCGATGTATATATATCATTTTTAATTTAAAACCATCGCTTTAGCGGTCAGAGGTAGTGATAAATGAAACAATTATTACACAAGTTCAAGATTAATTACTCATATTCTTGAATCAAAATATTTATAAAAATACATAATTTTTCGAAATGAAGTTGTTTAATAACCCTCCAAAGATAGGTGTTTTAAGTTTATCGCAACTTGCTTCATAGATGCACTGCCTTGACTCATCGTCCTTGTGCTTGTGGCGAAACAGTGACCACAGAAACGCTGAACTAATATATTTTGCAACAAACATTACTCAATAACAGTTTTTCAATTACTTAGAATTTTACTTCTGTATTGTTTGGTTAGAAATAACCCTCGATAACAGTAACACAGTTTCGAAATGACTGCCTCTCCACTCCGAACGGGGAGGCTGTTGCTCGTCACTACCGTCCAAGTAGTTGTTGACAGTCTCCATGCTTACTTGGTCTGAGCCTGCTGGTGCAACCTGATTGCCAATGGAACCAACCTGGTGTATGGCTGAATACCGCCGTTTTTAGCTGAAGGCGAGTCGGCATTGCCTGACGTGAATTTTTCTTTTTGGGACCCGTCAGTTTCTTGATGTCACGGCATTCAAACGCCAACTGGTGAAAAAAGCGTGACCGTTTTGACCCCTACACAGTGGTTGGTGGATGTTTTTGTTAAATTGTGCGTGTTCTAACATTTATTACATCATAAGAAACCGTACGACTTCATAGATAACAACTTCTGGTTTATTGCATATAGCGACGTTTTGATGTAGATTCTTACACCGTTTATTAAGCTGGGTCGACTACAACCAAGTGATGAGAGGTATACATGGTATCTTGTGATTAGCATATTAACATTAACAACAGTTAATAGATTATAAAGTAGCACACAGTTAATTGGATAAAGCCAGATGTAGAGTAAGAGTAACAAATAACACACATGTAATGAAGCAAATGAAACCAGATGTACACTAAGGATAGAGATTAATAGGATTAAAAGTTGTTACAAGCTGATTGGATACTAATTAAAAAAGTCTTTTGCTTGATTAGATTTCCATAGGCAGACGAGATGTAATACCCTTGATTCTCCGTTGATCAAAGGTTTGTGACGGCTTATGTGCCGAAACAGGCTGATAGTAAGTCGCTACGTTCAACATCAGGTAGTTTAATTCTTTGAAGGAAGACATTGTTCGCACAAGCAAACTTTTGGTCCTTCAGCACGATGAATGCACGCCCAAATGAGGGCTCAGGGAGATGGCGATACATTTGTGTCTTAGAAAGGTTTGTTAACAATATATTGTCATACATAAAGTGTATTCGTACGCACGGCTTTGTGTGAAAAGGTCGAAATTTGGTTCCTCAGTGTAACCAATCCGAATCAAGCATTATTCAAAGTCATGGTAGAATCCACAGTGAGACAACCTCAAATTCCACAACATGGTAGGGTTTTCCTAATTAGAACATGTTTTCTTAGAAGGCAATTTCTGAGTTGAGAATGTTCAGATCATTATCAATTATTAATATTAAGGAATCCTGCTGAAACGACTGTATCCAACGTCAGTTACTGCTTGGAAAACTAGCATATGCAATAGAAGGACATCATTCTGTACTCATGATTGAACCATTAAGCTTCCATCCAGATTGTCTGGTTGTCTGAATCTGGTATCTCAAACACATTTTTATTAAACAAATATACTGTCTTAGCTGAAATGTTGGACTTATTTATCTGTATTCTATTGGGGAAATGTGGGCAAAACATTTTTATTTACAACTTACACTTACAACTAAAAAAATAGTTCCATTATGATGAATGGTGTGCATTATTTTACCAACGATGAATTATTTGCACAACAGATAATTGCTCATGTATATTATTTGCCTATAGTTGTCCCCTCCGCTCTACAAGGAAATACATCACCGTGAAATGTATGGTTCACTTCACAACCTTATCGCTTTAGGACAATTAATCACGTATCAATGGATCGACCTGTGGTTGAAAAAGAAAGGAAAACTTTCCATCTGAAATTCACTGTGCTATATGTGGAGATGAAAGAAGGCACGGACTAGAAGTGAGTTGAGTGAGTAATCTGGGCCGGGAAGATCTGGAAATAATAATTATGTTACAGTGTTTGATCAAAGGAATCAACTACCAGATGAATGGTGGCATTGTTGTTGCATCATCGTGTTCGACTGACAGTTGTCATCAGATTATGAAAATCACATTTGTCATTAATGCTGCTGTCACTTAGAATGATCTGGTTAACTGAGGAACCGAGCATTATATTTACCAGGGAAGGTGGAAAGAGCGAGGGATGAAAAGGGTTGAAAACAAAATTAATATTCTTGAGATTTATTTTAAATTAAACACACCAATATGTTTTTGAACGCCAAAGATTAAATAAAATGTCCACCACTTATAATATATATTCCAGATAATCTCAGATAAAGAATCGCGATCGATATTTAAAACCGACACTGGAAAAATAAAACCTGGATGTTTTACCAATTTTCAGTTGAAATAAAAATGTGTTTAAACCATCTTTATAACGTCGGAGATATATCAGTGTTTTATTACATCATAATATTTATAAACAAATTGGACCCGTGAAGATTCCGGGCTAGGAGAGGTCTTCAGCAACCCATATTGCCGTAAAAGGCGACTATGCTTGTCGTAAAAGGCGACTAACGGGATCGGGTGGTGACATGTCATCGATCCTAATTGCGTGGATCGATGCTCATGATGTCAATCACTGGATTGTCTGGTCCAGACTCGATTACAATACAGACCGCCGTCATATTGCTGGACTATTGCTGAGTGCGGCGTTAAACAACAAATAAACAAACATATACTCAAATTGTATATCTGCCGGGATTCTTATTAAACGTACGTGCATAAAGATATTTATTGCCTGTAGGTCCTCGAATATAAATTCTGATAACATGATTGTATTGCCTGAAACCTGTCCAGCATCAGGTACACCAATTCCGCAAATGTTGGCTGTTTTTATCTTTTTTGTTCTGTTCTGCTTCTCGAGTAATAAATATTCACCCCAAACGACAATACGAGTAGAGCAATATGTTAATACGACATGAAACATAGTTATTTGAAAAAGGAATTTGCAATATTTATCCAGTCATGTGGTCTGTGGTATGAGCTTTTAATCATGCAGTGGATCCTGTGGCAGTGACATAAAAAAACATTCATCCTGACATCATCTCGGTTCTTACTTTATGCTTTGAAGTTTCACGAGCCAGAAAGGAAGTTGTAAATGATATCCAACGTTTCATACGTTTTATTGATTTGTAGTTTTTTTCTTTTATTCCATTTTGTTCAAAATAGATGTGGTTTTATGTGGGGTATCGATTTGAACGTGTAATATGTTTCAATACTTTATCACGGTTCCCGGAACCGATGAGATGCTGAAAAGGCTTGTCTGTGAATGTAGCCATGATGATGTATTTCTGGAGAAAACAAACAGTAAGGCCATGAATCGAATTATAATATGCAGGGTTTCAGTGAGACATGCTGGGACAGTACGAGTTTAACAGTTTTTCATGTCAAATAATAAGCAGCAATATATTTAGCTGATTTTGAAAATACACTGAATACGATAGTGGTATTAATATATTAAGCTAACCAGCTATGAGTGTACATTAACAAACAATTCTAAATGTCATGTATACATGCAGCGATTCGGGGGTGGAATAGATACCAGCATTCCATGCTTGTCATGGGAACCAAATGATTAGGCTCAGGTGGTAAAAATGCGTCTTCGTGCTGATGTTGTGATTATCCATTATATTCAGGTGGGTGTAATATAGCTGGGATATTATTGACGTCGGAGTTACACAACATTCACTCACAGCATAAATGTTAGGGTCGTTTGATTCACGCATATAATGCGAAGTGAAAGGCATGTATTATTACCGTGTATTAACACATTAGCGTCTTTTAGAAATTAGGTGCCATATGGGTACGTATTGCGAATATGTTTTGGTTTTGTACATGACAAATAGTGTCCAGCTCCCCTGTCCAGATCTTCTCATTGTTCCAAATATACAATTTTATATTTAGCATGTGGATGGTCATATTCATGCAAATATCCCGTTACTCGCCTCTAAAGACAAGCATAGTCGCCTTTTATGGCAAACATGGGTTGCTGAAAACCTATTCTACCCTGCATCTTCACGGGCCATTTAAACTTATTGATTGTCCTTCTCTTTCTTGCTTTTTTTTCTCAACCTATCTCTTTTTCTTGATTCCCTCCGTAAGTTTAAATCATACAATTCGTTCAAAATAGCGGATTACCATCAATATGGAGCAATTGTTTAGTTATACCAATTTACAAATAGTCTCCAATGATTCCACATAATTAAAAAGGAAAAGTAAATGTAGAATATTTCAACAAATATTCACAGCAAATGTTCCAACTACATCGCCTTCTCAGGCTGAAGTCTTCGGAAAATTCTTTGATTTCGACCTCATGGGATAATCATTGATTACCGATCACCCTTTGTGAAAGGAGAGAAACTGATACATAATTAAACAAACAAAAGTCTGTTATAGCTGACTTTGTAAGAATTAGTTTGACACAGTGGACCGACTCATCTCTCACCTTTTGTTTCTAGAAACGACCAACCTCCAACTCTTTCTTGTCAATGTACTTCAGTTATTTATCTGCTTACTTATGTTGTGTGTCGTTGTGTGAATAATGTCATGGTTATCACATTAAAGTTTGTGAGTGAGTGAGTTTGTTGTTTAGCGCCGATGTAGGTGGTTATTATATTTTATGTACAGTGTAATTCACTGCAAATAGCAGAGACCAACATTCCTTTGGGATCATGGAGTTATTATTGTGCTTGTATGATATTAACTCTACAGAAGTAAGAAGGCTCATGGTAATACCTCTCCATTGCAATATATATTCATGAAAGTATTATACAACATGATACATGATGATAAACTGCATACTTGTAACAAAAGCATTTGGTCATGAAAAACAGTCGTGTCATGGTTGGTTGGTGTGTTGTTTAACGCCGCACTCAGCAATATTCCAGCTATATGACGGCGGTCTGTAAAATAATCGAGTATGAACCAGACAATCCAGTGATTGACATCATGACCTGCATCAACCAAGTCAGCGAACCTGACCACCCGATCCCTTTAGTCGCCTCTTACGCCAAGTATAGTCGCCTTTTACGGCAAGCGTGGGTTGCTGAAGACCTATTCTACCCCGGATCTTCACGGGTCCCGTAATTTGAAAATAGTTCTGATATGCTCTTTATTGGATCCTATTGAAATGTGGGTCACGGATCATGTGTATTTATACTTATCATATTAGAGGTTAAAAAGAAATTAATTATCTCAAGAACAAAAGTTGTAATCGCTTTCTGATACAAACCAGGATAATGACAATGAGAATGTTTGCCCTTGCGCTTCCGTAATACTTTCTTTTTCAGTGGTGTTTTCATGTAGGTGTTTTATATGGGTGACATTGTTATTTACACTGAAGCGCGTCACAACACTTATCAGAATTCAATTGACCTCCCACAGCTTTACATGTCGGTCGTCACAGTTGGCATGTACTGGTCATGGAAAGCCTGGCGGCACTTGATGCGCTTATGAATATTTGAAGAGCGTCGTTTGATCCATGACGCAGACACTTCCGGAAATGAATGTCTATTACACATACAGTGTGTTGAATTTAGCGATTCTGTCGGAATGATGGATCGTGACTTACTGCTGAGACTCGACACAAAGGTTCATGCTTCCGAGCAAGTACCAATTCAACTGGAGACTTTGCTGATCAATTACGGTCGAATCACTGCCTTTCAATGGTTCTGCGAAACCAAAGATTCCATGAATTCCCTCTAGTCTACTCTAGTTTCATTTCCAAAATTCCAAATTGCGGTTCAGGTGGAAGGAAAATCAATTTTATATTCTACGGCCGATTGTTAGAGGCATTTATCAAAAATGACGTTTGAAAACTTCTACGTCATTTATATTATCTGGATAGTATATTTGTATGATGACATACAGAAGATGATGAAGTTGATGAAGCTGTTAACTGTTAAAGTTTGTTGTTTAACGCCGCACTCAGCAATATTCCAGCTATATGACGGCGGCCTGTAAATAATCGAGTATGAACCAGACAATCCAGTGATTAATATCATAAGCATCGATCCACGCAATTGGGATCGATGACATGCATCAAAACCAAGTCAGCGAGCCTGACCTCCCGATCCCATTAGTCGCCTTTTAAAGGTGTTCATTTTAAAGACACATTTCCATATTCTTACTGACAGTTTTCTACATATGGGCGGTTTATGTTTGTTTGTTTTGTTTTTTCTTGTTTAACGCCGCATTTAGCAATATTCCAGCTGTATGACGGCGGTGTGTAAATAATCGAGTCTGGGCCAGACAATCCAGTGATTGACATCTTGAGCTTGGATCCACGCATCAACCAAGTCAGCGAGCCTGACCCCCCGATCCCGTTAGTTGCCTCTTACGACAAGCATAGTCGCCTCTTAAGACAAGCATGGATTGCTGAAGACCTATTCTACCCCGGATCTTCACGGGGCGCCAGTATATGTACCATATACACCACGCGGTCTTTTAACATTAAATCAGTAGACAACATAGTAGAAAAAGTAAATATAAACATGGTGACAATCATTTAACACGGAAAGGGAAGCAGTTATTACTCACATGTCTTTTTAATATTTCAATGGCCAGGCAACATGGTATTGACGAGCATAGGTTTTGAAAACAAAAAATAATTTGTGCAGCCAGTTCGTGAGCCAATGGTATTTTACCCCGCCACAATAATATCCCAACAAAACCATACACTGGCAAGCATTTATAATTAATCAACATAAGCTTTCAATGGAAAATTGGTGAAAGATGAAATTATATCAATGTATTAGGAAACTGCGAGAAACATTTATATATCTTTTGCCAAAATAACTTTCCAAATTATAAATTTCGTAATATGCCAGTTTAAATATGTCATATGTATATACGACAATATGTCATGTATTGCTCTTTAATGACGTCTCGTTTTGTTTCCGTTTGAAACTACTTCATATGAGCTAACCAACTATCCTGTATCCCATCCCGTTTTATTGCTGTAGACCGCCTCCGTGGTCTTGTGGTAGAGCGTCCGCCCGGAGAGCGGAAGGTCCAGGGTTCGATCCCGGGCCGCGTCATACAAAAAGACGTTAAAAGATTGTACTTGTTGTTACCCTGTCTGGCGCTCGGCATTAAGGGGCTAAAACAAGGACTGGTCGGCTCGGAGTCAGTATACTGTGTCTGAGTGAGGTATTCATGTTAAACTGCGGCATGGTATCTCAGTGAGCTAGCACTATAAATCGGCATCAGTCCGGACTAGTACAAGCAGCCACACACACACATACACGTGCATGCACGTCGCTATATAAGTGCAATAATCTTGGACGCGACGTTAAACCCAATTTCACCTCACCTCACCTTTATTGCTGTATCTAAACAGGATATACAATCATATGAGTGGTGGATGTACATAATGGCCATGGGCAATTTATTATATTCTACCAATAGACGATTAATATCATCGAATCTCATGTGAATAAATGCATTGAGCTCGCCGCAGTCATTTTATTTTATTTTACATTCCACGAGGACATACAAATGTACTCCACAATAACACAATATCTTGGACGTGTTCCTGCAGTCACGAGTGTTCATACATCAGCGTCGTTACCGATGTTGAAGGATCTGTGGTAGCTGCAAATAATAGTGAAGGTATTAATGCATGTTATTGAGCAACATTCGTAAGTCTGATTCTTGAACGCACAACGATTTCAGACTATTGTTTATTAACACAAGAGTGAAAGTTTCGAAACCGCAATATGAAACAGTGTTAAACTAATTGATCTGTTTAAAACATATTTGGGATTATAGTTACATATGATCAGTGTTAAATAGCTACATATGTTTTAACCATGTACGTTATATACTGTAATATATATATATATATATATATACGCCATTGCTTGGCGAGAGTAACAAAAAGTAAAAGGTCACGCAAAGCAGATTTTACAGAGGTGCGTGGTGAAAGCGAATGCCATTTGTATCCCCGTCAACAGTTCAATTCATTCATTAACAATTTTTCCTCATAGTATAGCATAAAAGCGATAAAACCATTTTCATAATAATAGGAAATCTCTGCTAAAAGCAGAGACTATTGTACGATTCCGACCATAGCATTAGCCTCTGTTTTTGAATCAGTATTAATCAGTGATTATACAAGATGTTTGCGAAACATAGAGCGTTATCTGCCCCACCGGTGGCCAAGGCAAATCAATTGTTTACCTGAAAATCACTAAATAAATGGTGCAAGTCAAAATAGGGAATTGTGTTGTCACTGAAGCTTCAAATTCGGAAATGTACTCCACATGTCTACCAAAACACAACCCACGACGCCGCCCTTTAGATACTAAAATGTTTTGAATACACACTACCAGCTTATTCACTCGGGAACACATTCACCGTTAATTGATTACAACATAACATCAAACGAGACAATCAGCTTTTTTAAAGAATGAGACAGGGTACAAATCATGGTAGTTCGAAAGTGTTTTCCTTATGAAGACCCTCGAGTTGGAGCGACACACACTTCCGGAGCCTATACGACACCGTGACTACTCTCACTTGCCTCCAGGATGTTTGACTTAACATGTCACCATTCCATGTTTTACTCAAGTTGACATGATGTCGATACACCTCTCTATACTAAAGGTGAAAACGTCCACTGATAACGGCAACCAGTGATAACTCCGTTTCCAATGTTCAAGAAACGTCTCGTAATTCAGATTAACAAGAGCATTCATACTGTGGCAAATAAGGAGCCTAAGTTCTCAAAAAGGTCGTCTTGACTAGAATGCGTTTAACGTCTGACAACCAGATTAGTTAGTCTTTTCATATCACCATCAAATACCTGACGATAATCTTTTAGAAAGTCAATGGTTCATTTTGGCGTAAGTCGAACATGTGATTGCAAACACCCATGGTAAGACTCAAGACGGAGCTGAACATCATCTTCCAGCACTTTGAGGGCGAGTCTTGTCATCCTGAAGTTGAACCTTTGGTAGCCATACCCTTAATTAGCGTCAGGATGTTGCAATCATTATTGTCGCTGTAACTACGTCAGATTTCCACTTGAAAGCTGTTACTGCCAACATGTTTATACTGATAGTTTTGTTGAGTGGCAGACTGTACCCTTTTAGTTGACTTTTTCTAAAGATAAGACAAACTGAACACTAATGGGTTTCTCTGATTGCAATGTGGTTAACGTATGTTTCTGTTATGGTATCAGCACGGCGTGGGAGGAAGCCCGAAGTGGTGCCACAGTAGACATGTACTGAGATGGCGAAACCAACGAGCAGGTTGATGCTGTCAGATCAAGGGTCGTAATCGAGGCGAATACGAGAATTCAGTGAACATGGCACAGACAAGGTAAGGAACTCTGCACGGCAAGATGCGATGCGTTATACCACTACTCCAAAGATGTGTTATCAAACGTTGGGATAGGAGTACTCTCAGATATGCATTCTTTTCCACGCATATCAAACGAACCAGGTACCATTCCATACTTATTTCCTAACAACATCGCATGGCTTTAACTTGCCATACTTTTCAAATGCCCTCATCATCTTTTTTTTTTTTTTAAATTTATACTAGTTATTGTACGGTCCATCGTTGACAGGTTTTTATTTCGTTTCAATATATGTCTTATTAATGAAGTTCTCGTCACGATATGGCTGAAATACTGCCGATGTGACGTTAAATCTTAACTCACTCACTTTTTTATTTATATAAGCTTTTCATTGGGTATTGGAGATACCCCCGCTGAACAACAGGACGAGTTGTTACTCGCGCCTATTAACTGCACACGTCCAACTAATAATAACAGAAAGACATTGAATTGGCCGATCCTTCTCACGAGTTCAATCACCATTTTCATCACTGTGAAGGACGATTTCGACGATAGTGTGCAACAGTCTCTACAATGTTGCCCACACAGACGGTATAAATGACAGGATAGCTCGTCCCATTAAATTGATATGATTTATTTACACCATTACACTACACCAAGATGATAAGGCGGATCATCTGCAGACAGCCTTTCCCGTGACATTGAAGCCTGTGGTGATAGGTCGTACATGGATGTTTAGCTACATATTTCGCATGTTGGGAGGTCATCGATCACATCAATAACAGCTGTCACACGTGACTGTGAGTGATTGGAATGTCGGAAGTTCTATATGGAGGGAGGTCAGGAGTGATCACTTATGAGCAAAGTACATAAATGTTATTATTACTGTTACAATTACAAAATACAAACACACATACCTATTTCAGCTTCATTTTCTGACGGGGGCACGGGTGGAACAGTCGTCTAAGGCGCCGCGATTCGCCGTACAGAGTTGCGTACCTTGGGCACGTCAGAAACCTATGATTGTGGGTTCGAATCCCGGTTCGCCCCGAATTATGTTTCGAGGTTTGTCAGCACCATACCCGTGCTCGTGGGTTTCACCGAAGTGGTAAACGTCTGTGGCCTGCATCACTTCGGGCTTTCCTCCCACATTAAGCTGACACGCCGTGATATGACTGGAATACTGTAAAATGCGGCGTTAAACCCAACTCACTCACTCATTTTCTGACTTAGCAAATTAACAATGAATTATAATGAATGGAACAATGTTCCTCTTACTTGTTGGAGACCCTGGTCTTGGCCGTAGTTACATGTACTTGTTTTCACTAGTTTGACCTAGGAGGTTTTTCAATGTTGTATGAATGGAAAGATTACAGAATATTCATATACTATAGAGCGTCACTGCAAGGGAGTAATCAATCTCGATTGAACAGAATCCATTGGGCGTGAAAGCTAAGTGACTGTGCTACACTGCAGTTGAGTCTTTGTTAGCCATATCCCTAATTAGCGTCAGGATGATTCACTCATTATTGCCACTGTAACTACGTCAGATTGCCACTTGAAAGCTGTTACTTCCAACATATGTATACTGGTAGTTTTGTTGAGTGGCATACTATTCCCATTTCAGTTGGCTTTTTCTGAAGATAAGACAAACTGAACACTAATGCGTTTCTCGGCTTCCAATGAGGTTAACGTATGTTTCTGTTATGGTATCAGCACAGCGTGGGAGGAAGCCCCAATTGGTGCCAAAGTAGACATGTACTCAGTTGGCAAGTGGGGTGATTCTGTCAGATCAAGGGTCGTAATCGAGGCGAATACGAGAATTCAGTTTACTTGGCACAGACAAGGTAAGGAACTCTGCACAGCAAGATGCGATGCGTTATACCACTACTCCAAAGATGTGTTATCAAACGATGGGATAGGAGTACTCTCAGATATGCATTCTTTTCCACGCATATCAAAGGAACCAGGTACCATTCCATACTTATTTCCTAACAACATCGCATGGCTTTAACTTGCCATACTTTTCAAATGCCCTCATCATCTTTTTTTTTTTTTTAAATTTATACTAGTTATTGTACGGTCCATCGTTGACAGGTTTTTATTTCGTTTCAATATATGTCTTATTAATGAAGTTCTCGTCACGATATGGCTGAAATACTGCCGATGTGACGTTAAATCTTAACTCAATCACTTTTTTATTTATATAAGCTTTTCATTGGGTATTGGACATACCCCCGCTGAACAACAGGACGAGTTGTTACTCGCGCCTATTAACTGCACTCGCCCAAATAATAATAACAGAAAGACATTGAATTGGCCGATCCTTCTCATGAGTTCAATGACCATTTTCATCACTGTGAAGGACGATTTCGACGATAGTGTGCAACAGTCTCTACAATGTTGCCCACACAGACGGTATTAATGACAGGATAGCTCGTCCCATTAAATTGATATGATTTATTTACACCATTACACTACACCAAGCTGATAAAGCGGATCATCTGCAGACAGCCTTTCCCGTGACATTGAAGCCTGTGGTGATAGGTCGTACATGGATGTTTAGCTACATATTTCGCATGTTGGGAGGTCATCGATCACATCAATAACAGCTGTCACACGTGACTGTGAGTGATTGGAATGTCGGAAGTTCTATATGGAGGGAGGTCAGGAGTGATCACTTATGAGCAAAGTACATAAATGTTATTATTACTGTGACAATTACAAAATACAAACACACATACCTATTTCAGCTTCATTTTCTGACGGGGGCACGTGTGGACCAGTCGTCTAAGGCGCCGCGATTCGCTGTGCAGAGTTGCGTACCTTGGGCACGTCAGAAACCTAAGATTGTGGGTTCGAATCCCGGTTCGCCCCGAATTATGTTTCTAGGTTTGTCAGCACCATACCCGTGCTCGTAGGTTTCACCGAAGTGGTAAACGCCTGAGACCTGCATCACTTCGGGCTTTCCTCCCACATTAAGCTGACATGCCGTGATATAACTGGAATACTGTTAAAAGCGGCGTTAAACCCAACTCACTCATTTTCTGACTTAGCAAATTAACAATGAATTATAATGAATGGAACAATGTTCCTCTTACTTGTTGGAAACCCTGGTCTTGGCCGTACTTACATGTACTTGTTTTTACTAGTTTGACCAAGGAGGTTTTTCAATGTTGTATGAATGGAACAGAATCCATTGGGCCTGAAAGTTAAGTGACTGTGCTACACTGGTAAACTGCCCAAGCGGCATACAACCCATATCACTCACTCACGTGACTGATGTTGATTGAAAATTTCATTAGGCTGTACACATACTGACCAAACATTGTGAAACTGACAGAGCACAAACAGGATGTATATTCATCTGGAATGAAACCGTTGATGTGGCACAGTTTATTATCACCTCAGTGTCCCCGTCTTCAAAATATGCACACTGTGTTAAGTTATGGCGGCTTTATTGTGAGAACCAACCGAGAAAGCATGGCTATCAATCACAGTTTAGATTACCAGTCCTAGTGTTATGCCGAGCGCCAGTCAGGGCAACAAGACCGTCTTTTAACGTAATTTGGTGTGACGCGTTTATGGCATCAAACCATCGACCTTCCACACTCTTGGCAGACACTCTATCCGCTGTCCAGGGATGTGGTCAAACAGTCTGAATGTAGCGTATGGTCAAAATAGGGGATGATTTTTTTCACATTTGAGAGTCGCAGAAAGAATTTCCCTGACCCATAGCACACACACCTCGGTATCTGTGGAAGGGTAATCATCATGAATCGGGAAACTGTTCACCGATACAATCATACCAAACACAAATAATCTTCAAATTCATTATAAATGCATATTACACATACATGGTCACCGACATTACTTGAAACGTTACGTGATAATTTATTGATTCCCATTGGCCTCAGTAAAGCCCGTAGCCTTACGTCTCCTAAAACGTACAGGACATGTTTAATCAGTTTAGGATCTATTCAGAGGATGTATAAGTAGAAAAGAAGATTTCAGTGTCTGAAATAATATTTGCGAGGATTACTTTGAGTTCGTCTGCACCTAAAGAACGCGGGGTTTTATGTTGATGCTGGGGCACTGAACTAAGGACAAAGATCTGGAAACCGAAAGGTAATGAATTATTGACACAATTGTCACTTACATTGACTTTTCGCCTTGCGTTCCACTTTATCGACTCCTATTAGGAAAACCAAAAGTGAACACGTATTTAGCCCGAGTCCCGAGTCCTTAAAAATAATTAGAATTCTTCAAATTTGCCTTTAGAACGGATAAACGTCTGTAGCGACATACGAAAACAATGAAAAACAAAGTGTTTCTGAATTATTCAAATGAACGAAAATTTATATATTTTTTGTCTCAATTGTCAGCCGACGATGATGTTCAGAGCGTCTTAGAAAGTCGATTTCAAAGTCCATACACATATTGCAACTAATATTGATCATGCACAGATCACACTACAGGTTAGGCTACGCATGGATGAGTGCCGCGCTCGGTAAGCTAGGCTTCACAGGTTATAATGCATGTCGTCATGTCTATTTACCAACAGGCACCTCATACGGTTGGTTGAAATTGGAATGTACAATCTTGAAGCAAGAAGCAGCTTGGGTTGTTTTCCCTCGCGGGAGCTGAGAAAGCAGTAGGATGCAGACTGATCCCTTGACCAGAGTAAGGACCAGAGTGAGCTCGTCTTTGGGCGTGGATACTGTGAATTTGATTGTACAATGTTATCATCATGTCATCAAAAACAGTGTTTACAGTCAGAGGAAAATGTAAGGTATCCCCTATCTGTTATAAAGTCAGTCATAACATGACCATGAAACATATTCCATTGAAGGGGCAAACATTTTCCTACACTGTTGCGAAAGGTGGGTTATTTAGTTCCTTAAACTAACTGCAATATAAAAGGTTGTTTTTGTTGTGGAACGAAACAGAACAGTATCGGTGCTATTTTGACACAACATAAATAAAACCACGCATAAATTACTGATAACACCCGTCATGGCAACATGACTGTGTCTGTCTGACCGATAACCACGAAGTATGCCCGTGTGAGGGTATAATCCCTATCCAACAGGTATTTGTGTCTAATCATTGAGTGAATTACGATTACAATACACTTGTAGATACGTCTGTAGTATATACTGTTATTTCTACTAGTCACACAACCATTGTTCCAAGGAGTTCGTGAACATCTATGCATGCATCAGAGTATAATCACAATATTAATAACAGTACTTATACTATCGCGTGCGACGCACCGTAAAGTAGCAGAACAAATGTGAATACCTCGTGGATAGTGCCAATCAGGCATCCAAGCAGCTTCAGGGACTGATGTACAGCTTAAATGACATGGCCAAAACATGCGGTTAAGTACCTACTGAAAACCCTAGGAAACATGTCTAATTTTCAAAAGAGTGGAATTGTGAAAGAACAAAAACAATCTGATGTGTTTCACTGGCATTTGAATACTGTATTGATTTTTATTTGCAGTATAGTTGTTGTGCTACAATTATAAGTAAAAAACGTACAGGGTATTATTTCAGATGGCCCATTATTTCACCGTTTAGCTAGACTGCTACTGGCTTTCTTGCATTATGTGAACTGTCTTTTTTCTCTTGGCAACACGTCATCCGAGGACATGTGCAATCCGTCACAATGACCCATTCTCAGTTTCCAAGGCTATGGTTCCCAGCTGATACGAAAGAAGGCAAGGTACAATGAAGAACGGTTCCGTTTGAGGTTGCGATGGGTAGAGAGTTGGTTTGAATAAAGGCACTATTGATTTGATGATGGAACAAGGCGGTGATTCGTGATTCAATGAGACCTACAGCACCTTTCTGAGTGAGTGAAAAGAGGCTCATCCCGCTTTATTAGCAACTTTCCAGGGATATTGCAGCGGGGGACATCGTTATGTGCTTCATATTTTGTACCCTTTGCGCGAAGGATTTTATCGCTGGGCTATCTCGCCACAGTACCTTTGAGGTCACGTCCTAAAAATTGCTAAAATGAATAAAACTAATTCCGAATGTATGCCTTTTCTCAAAATTAACTATCCATTGGCCAAGCCATAGTGGCAATGTGCAGGGTTATTTCATATATCTAGCATAAGTAGACAAACCCGCCTTCCGTCACCAGTGTCATGTGACCATGCGAGAACCAAATATACCAATAGGTGCTAGACTTGCTGTCGAAAAAGAGTTTTTGATTTTACTAGAATGGCAAATGTATATCATGAGTAAAAACCGTATTGTTGCTTAAACTTTGTCTTTACATTACAACAGTATGGTTATAACAACATCTAACAATCTATTTTTCGGATTACATACAACGTCTTGAGCTAATCTGCAGTCTGGAGGGTGTACTGTCTACCAAGTGTGAAATTGCAATATTGTGTCTTTGGAATACGTGTTACGCATAAAATGTAAGTCAAGTGATTGCTGTATGATTTATACAAACTGGCTGACAAATGACTTGAGACTAAGTCCACTTTTACTTTGCAGATGTTCGGCTTAAGAAAGGAGAAATGCATTGTTAAGCATTGTCAGTCATAAACGCTTTGACTTGTTCCTGAAGTTGTTGAATAAATAGGAAGAAAATGCATCTTTTCGGATAACAACTTTTGATTTATTACATTCAGCAGCATTATTGTATTTAGAACCGTTTCGATGTAGAATTTCACACCGTTATCCAGCTTGATATAATCTACATCGAAACGTTGCTCAATCAAGGAGATACATTTTCCCGTTTCTTCTTTTTTTCAAATCTGAGCATTATTTCAAACATTTTCCTAAAAGTGTCAATTTCCTAAATTATCAATAGGAGTATGCGATTATTGTAACAGTTGTACATTGTACATACGTATATATGAGAGTTTGAGATGTCCTCGGTAATCTGCCATTTACACACGATTACCCAGGACATCCCACTAGCCTTGATCAACAGTGCTATGTCCAAGGTGATTGGAAAACCAGACAACCCTTCAAAACAGACTTTACTCTTGATTTCCTTTCTATAGAGAGTGATTTGTCTTTGAAGGCTCTCGTCACAAGGAAGCTTACACACATCATCTCTACTGACCAAGATCCGACATTTTATTTGAATTGTAACGCTGAACTTGTTATAATCAAGGTTGTTTAGTGCCTGTCAAACCAGAATACGGCATGAAGTCATTGTGACATGCACAAACATGTAGACGACAAGTTGAGTGAGTGAGTGAGTGAGTTGGGTTTAACGTCGCGTATTACAGTATACCAGTTATATCACGGCGTGTCAGCTTAATTCGGGAGAAAAGCCCGAAGTGATGCAGGTCTGATCTGAGACGTTTACCACACTTCGGTGAAACCCACGAGCACGGATATGGTGCTGACAAACTTAGAAACATAATCGGGGCGACCGAGTGTCGAACCCATAATATTAGGTTTCTGGTGTCCCTAAAGGATGCAACTGTGCACAGCGAATCGCGGCGACTTAGACAATTTGGCCATCCGTGCCCCCAGACGATAATTTAAGTTGACTATGTAATTGATTTTTAAAATTTTGATAATGTTCATTTAATATTGCCCTACGTCTGTGAACTAATACATCGTGTATCGAATAATATAAGACATTGGAATGAATTCATTTTCTTTTTCTTTGTTCAGGCAGTCGTCTCTAACTACAGTGACTGTTTAGAGGTCCTGTCTTACATGCCTCATATAATATATTCAACTAAATTTGTAGGAGACAAATTGATGTTTACATAAAACAATATACAGAATTACCGCGATGATTCATTGGTTTGGTAATATCCCACGTATTTAAGTTATATCAGGGTGTGTAAGTTTGATGTTGAAGGAAAGCCCAAAATGATGCATGTCTTTAATGTTTGTAAACTACGAAGTTGAACGAAATAGCACGCAAGAAATATAATCACAGTGAACTACACACCATGTCAAACAAAACCCCTACTATTATGTCTGCATGCTTTGAACAAAAAAATAATTATATATATCTAAATTGATACTAACTGCTTCAATTGCAGTATTAGTGAGTGATTGAGTGAGTATGGTTTAACGCAGCTTTTAGCAATATTCCAGCAATATCACGGCGGGGGACACCAGAAATGGGCTTCACACATTGTACCCATGTCGGGAATCGAACCCGGGTCTTCGGCGTGACGAGCAAACGCTTTAACCACTAGGCTACCCGACCGCCCCTGCAGTATTAACGATGGCGTTTTCTCTCAGACAAAAGCTACATATCTTCACTGCTGCCCTGAGATGGGTTGAGTACATAATTTTAATTCAAACGACAGGGGAAGGATTACCCATATGATTTACGAACATTATATCTTTTGTCCCTGAACGTCTGCAATATATATACATGTAACGTGTAACATGAGCTGGGAAGTAATCCATTACCATGATACATATGCAACGGAAAGAGAGGTTATGTTGCTGTGAACTAGATCGGGGTTGGTTGGTTGGTTTGTTATTTAACGCCGCACTCAGCAATATTCCAGCTATATGACGGCGGTCTGTAAATAATCGAGTCTGGACCAGACAATCCAGTGATTTACATCATGAACATCGATCCACGTAATTAGGATCGATGATATGCATCAACCAAGACAGCGAGCCTGACCACCCGATCCCGTTAGTCGCCTTTTACGACAAGCATAGTCGCCTTATAGGGCAAGCATGGGTAGCTGAAGACCTATTCTACCCCGGATCGTCACGGGTCTAACGACATCGGGGAGAAGGTGCACATAATGGGCACATGAAGTTGGAAAAAGCACACAAATCGACGAGGACTCAAACAATGTTAACCACAAGTAACTATTTTCACTTTATGAAACATATTTTGTGCTAACATTGGATTAAACTAATTTCTGTAAGACATCCCTGTATCGTTGTTTCATCGGAAATTCTCACTGCAAGTGGGGAAGGAAATGATTACATTTTATTTGCAATGGTAACAGTGGTGATATTGCAGTAACCAGAGAGAGCTGAATGACATATTCGATATCACAATTTCCACGAAATAATTTGAACTTTAGGACAATAGTACATAACGGAATCCATGTAATCCTTTGAGGTCACGTCCTAAAAATTGCTTACATGAATAAAACTAATTCCGAATGTATGCCTTTCCAAAAATTAACTATCCATTGGCCAAGCCATAGTGGCAATGTGCAGGGTTATTTCATATATCTGGCATAAGTAGACAAACCCGCCTTCCGTCACCAGTGTCATGTGACCATGCAAGAACCAAATATACCAAAAGGTGCTGGACTTGCTGTCGAAAAAGAGTTTTTGATTGTACTAGAATGGCAAATGTATATCATGAGTAAAAACCGTATTGTTGCTTAAACTTTGTCTTGACATTACAACAGTATGGTTATAACAACATCTAACAATCTATTTTTTCGGATTACATACAACGTCTTGAGCTAATCTTCAGTCTGGAGGGTGTACTGTCTACCAAGTGTGAAATTGCAATATTGTGTCTTTGGAATACGTGTTATGAATTATTGCTTGATCGGAAGCATAAAATGTTAGTCAAGTGATTGCTGTATGATTCATACAAACTGGCTGACAAATGACTTGAGACTAAGTCCACTTTTACTTTGCAGATGTTCGGCTTAAGAAAGGAGAAATGCATTGTTAAGCATTGTCAGTCATAAACGCTTTGACTTGTTCCTGAAGTTGTTGAATAAATAGGAAGAAAATGCATCTTTTCGGATAACAACTTTTGATTTATTACATTCAGCAGCATTATTGTATTTAGAACCGTTTCGATGTAGAATTTCACACCGTTATCCAGCTTGATATAATCTACATCGAAACGTTGCTCAATCAAGGAGATACATTTTCCCGTTTCTTCTTTTTTTCAAATCTGAGCATTATTTCAAACATTTTCCTAAAAGTGTCAATTTCCTAAATTATCAATAGGAGTATGCGATTATTGTAACAGTTGTACATTGTACATACGTATATATGAGAGTCTGAGATGTCCTCGGTAATCTGCCATTTACACACGATTACCCAGGACATCCCACTAGCCTTGATCAACAGTGCTATGTCCAAGGTGATTGGAAAACCAGACAACCCTTCAAAACAGACTTTACTCTTGATTTCCTTTCTATAGAGAGTGATTTGTCTTTGAAGGCTCTCGTCACAAGGAAGCTTACACACATCATCTCTACTGACCAAGATCCGACATTTTATTTGAATTGTAACGCTGAACTTGTTATAATCAAGGTTGTTTAGTGCCTGTCAAACCAGAATACGGCATGAAGTCATTGTGACATGCACAAACATGTAGACGACAAGTTGAGTGAGTGAGTGAGTGAGTTGGGTTTAACGTCGCGTATTACAGTATACCAGTTATATCACGGCGTGTCAGCTTAATTCGGGAGAAAAGCCCGAAGTGATGCAGGTCTGATCTGAGACGTTTACCACACTTCGGTGAAACCCACGAGCACGGATATGGTGCTGACAAACTTAGAAACATAATCGGGGCGACCGAGTGTCGAACCCATAATATTAGGTTTCTGGTGTCCCTAAAGGATGCAACTGTGCACAGCGAATCGCGGCGACTTAGACAATTTGGCCATCCGTGCCCCCAGACGATAATTTAAGTTGACTATGTAATTGATTTTTAAAATTTTGATAATGTTCATTTAATATTGCCCTACGTCTTAGAACTAATACATTGTGTATCGAATACGACATTGGAATGAATTCAATTTCTTTTTCTTTGTTCAGGCAGTCGTCTCTATCTACAGTGACTGTTTAGAGGTCCTGTCTTACATGCCTCATATAATATATTCAACTAAATTTGTAGGAGACAAATTGATGTTTACATAAAACAATATACAGAATTACCGCGATGAATCATTGGTTTGGTAATATCCCACGTATTTAAGTTATATCAGGGTGTGTAAGTTTAATGTTGAAGGAAAGCCCAAAATGATGCATGTCTTTAATGTTTGTAAACCACGAAGTTGAACGAAATAGCACGCAAGAAATATAATCACAGTGAACTACACACCATGTCAAACAAAACCCCTACTATTATGTCTGCATGATTTGAACAAAAAAATAATTATATATATCTAAATTGATACAACTGCTTCAATTGCAGTATTAGTGAGTGATTGAGTGGGTATGGTTTTACGCAGCTTTTAGCAATATTCCAGCAATATCACGGCGGGGGACACCATAAATGGGCTTCACACATTGTACCCATGTCGGGAATCGAACCCGGGTTTTCGGCGTGACGAGCAAACGCTTTAACCACTAGGCTACCCGACCGCCCCTGCAGTATTAACGATGGCGTTTTCTCTCAGACAAAAGCTACATATCTTCACTGCTGCCCTGAGATGGGTTGAGTACATAATTTTAATTCAAACGACAGGGGAAGGATTACCCATATGATTTACGAACATTATATCTTTTGTCCCTGAACGTCTGCAATATATATACATGTAACGTGTAATATGAGCTGGGAAGTAATCCATTACCATGATACATATGCAACGGAAAGAGAGGTTATGTTGCTGTGAACGAGATCGGGGTTGGTTGGTTGGTTTGTTATTTAACGCCGCACTCAGCAATATTCCAGCTATATGACGGCGGTCTGTAAATAATCGAGTCTGGACCAGACAATCCAGTGATTTACATCATGAACATCGATCCACGTAATTAGGATCGATGATATGCATCAACCAAGACAGCGAGCCTGACCACCCGATCCCGTTAGTCGCCTTTTACGACAAGCATAGTCGCCTTATAGGGCAAGCATGGGTAGCTGAAGACCTATTCTACCCCGGATCGTCACGGGTCTAACGACATCGGGGAGAAGGTGCACATAATGGGCACATGAAGTTGGAAAAAGCACACAAATCGACGAGGACTCAAACAATGTTAACCACAAGTAACTATTTTCACTTTATGAAACATATTTTGTGCTAACATTGGATTAAACTAATTTCTGTAAGACATCCCTGTATCGTTGTTTCATCGGAAATTCTCACTGCAAGTGGGGAAGGAAATGATTACATTTTATTTGCAATGGTAACAGTGGTGATATTGCAGTAACCAGAGAGAACTGAATGACATATTCGATATCACAATTTCCACGAAATAAATTGAACTTTAGGACAATAGTACATGACGGAATCCATGTAAAAGAAACATCCATTTCGTTTGCTGATACATATATATTGGTAACTGCTGTAAAAGATCCCTGTATCTCTGTTACATCGGACATTCCCACTGCAAGTGGGGAAGGGAATGATTACGATATTATAATTGCAATGGTAACAGTGGTGATATTGCAGTAACCAGAGAGGAGTGAATGAAACATTCGATGTCACAATTTCAAACAAATAATTTGAACTTTACGACAATAGTACATAACGGAATCCAGGTAAAAGAAACATCTATTCAGTTCCAAGCACCCAAAACATACTTCCTCGTTGCATAGACACACTGGATATTCCGTGGTCTTTAATAACTGTTCACGCAATGCAGACTCGATCAGATAGTGCTGGTGTGGCTCCAGTTTCGAGCTGAAACACTGAGCCTGGAGATCTCAGATCGCAGCCTTCATTTGGTTTACTGTAGAAAGATACAGGTACCTCATTCTGAGCCAACATGTAAACACCATCTGTGTCGGACAAAGGTCCGGTTATCCTGAAATCCAATAGGAAGTCAATTTCCTTCCACAGTGCGCGAGTGATTTGTGATTTAGGGAAGATCTTCTAATGAAGTTCCCGACTGTAAGTTGAATGAACAAATCAAGTGAGTCAATATGGTTCCCACAGCAGCATACTGTGTGTCAGTTGATCCTAACGAATGAAACATCTGAACTAATGTGTAAATATTTTATTCATGAATGTTTACTTGATTCATCCTTGTATCAGACTTTCATCTTGTTTACACTGATTGTTTAAAAATCACTGGCTTTATTATATTTGTATTCTCACAGATCTTGGTATTATCACATGAGTCATCTGAGCCTGTTTACTAAGATCCAACACATAAATCAAAACGAAATCATCTTTCGCAAACACACGCTCATCGATTTTGTCAAAATAGAGTCTGGGCAGCTCCTAAACTACAAGGAAGCACTTTTTCCTAGGAAATCATCCGGTGACTTTGATATTATGAAATTTAAATATGCTGTAAGTGAGCAATCAGAACTGAACAATTTCTCCGTAATAATCACGACAACTGAATGAAGCAGATTTGTTTTACTTCATCAAAACAAACACTGGAGCAAATACAGATCCAAACCAAATACATTCACATCAATTTTCACACAGCTATTCATGTAGTGTGATCAGCACATTTTACCACTGGAACCAGTTTGCTATAGCTTTCAGGGCAGTAAAAGTTGAAACATACGATCACACGTCTATTTTCCTTCGCCATAATACATTAAAAAAGCTCATGGGAACTGAAGTCACGGTGATTGATGATGTAAGTGTCTAATAACAAAAGACTGACTAAAATGGAATTTCAAGATCATTGTAATCCGAAAGGAAGCATTTGGACTTAAATCACTATAAAAATGGGTTGGGAAGAAAGATGGAACACCTGCTCATAGATTATGGAAACGAATCTTATTGAGGATTCGTCTGTTTTTCAGGGAAACTATCGTGATTTTACAAATGTAAGAAATCTCTACTATTACACTCGTGTGGTTGTTAACATAGAGAGATAACATCTCCGTATTTCATGGAAGCGATCGTGATTTTACAAATACAATAAACTACTGTTGTATCGAACTCAAAGGGACCACTAATTTTAGTTCTTTATAGCCTTAGTTCGTTATAAGCACATATATACAACAAATGGCAGGGCCCCAAAACAAGTTCGTTATATCCGTCAGTTTGTCATAAATGTGTTCGTTACAAACATAGTATATTGTATAAAACATCTCTGCTATAAGCAGAGACCAATGTATGATTCCGACCATATCACGAGATATGTGTTTATGTCAGGTGTTCGCGGAAAGGTGAATGTATCCTGCCAAACCAATGGCCAAACCGTGACAAACACATATAAAGGCAAGGCAATGCTTCAAGGCAGATCTCACGATTTATTACACACGTGTGGCTATTAACATTGTGAGATAACATCTCCGGATCTCATATATAATGCGAAATCCGGGACATTCGCGTCAGAGCATTGATTATTGCTGTCTTTAATATAAGCAACGAATAAGCAACTGCATCCATGGCACAGCCATCAAGGCCTTGATCTGTCCGATGCAAATGAGAGAAGCCCCATTTCGACCAAGAAGCGTTGTTTTCTAAAATGGTCATTACGAATAAGGAAGATCTTTCACGTTTTCTGGGGGTAGATTGAAAATAGTGGAAACATTTGGCCTCATCACTACCAAATTTCCCATCGCAAGGGATAACTATTTCAAAGTTTCATCAATCAAGGATCTTTTTAACATAAACTCTCATTTAATTATTGGTTTTTTAAAAGAAATTGAATTGATTAATAAATTTTGATGTTGAAAGTTATATATTTTATAAATTGGTAATATATAATTATGAACTGAGATTGTTAGTGGTTGTACCCTTGATGGGGGTTGAAGTAGCGTAAAATTATTGTGGTATATTGCTAGTTGTTGTACTGTCCTTTGACGACAGTTTTTTATATATGCTATAACTTGTTCAAGTCACGATATGGCTGAAATACTGCCGATGTGACTTTAAATAATAAATCACTCACTCATCACTACCAAAGAAGTACGAGCAGGTGGTATCAGTTGGTTGGTATGTCATTGTTTCGGTCGTCCGGGACAGAAAGGGTAAAGCAAAGTCAGACTATCAATAGGCAATGCAATGCCATAAAACTACGTGATCTGGGGGAGAAGTGTTGCAGAAAACTGTCTTAACTGAGTACGCACAAGTATCCGACAAATGAACGCCACATCACGAGAAATGAAGTGATACGTTCTGAATGTCATCTGAAGGGATTTGAGAAAATGAAATGTATGAACAACAAAGTCTACAAAATGCAATTTCCAAGTCTGTTCCTACCACCGTTCTGTACTTTCCTGTGTCACTTTTGTAAGGGTGAAGATGCATCGTTGAATGTCATCAACGTTTTGATCCCAGACGGACTGTCGCTGAGAATACATAATCGTGATGGATAGTTAATCTTGTGGAATCATGTGCGCAAAAGAGACGTAATGCATCACTATGCGTGCTAATGTCAACGATACACTGCATAACTATTAAAAATAGTATATCAATATATATCAGCGTTGTCTTGTACAGAAGATCATAGCTACTACTGATAAACACGGAAGCGATGGTGAGATCAGGGTTGTGACCTCATTAAGAGTGAGGTCGAGATGGTGGCAAGGCTGACAATGGCACTGTCACCTGTAACAGTGTGGTACACATGGATGTATCTGTGCATCGTCAGCATATATGCAGTTACCATTATATATTAAAAAGCGATTAATTGAAATCTGATCAATGAAAATATATATACATGTTTAACACCACACTCCGAAATATTCCAGCAATATGACCGTGGCCAGTCTATTACAATGTGACCGCCTCCATGGTCTAGTGGTAGATCGTCCGCCCGGAGAGCGGAAGGTCCGGGGTTCGATCCCCGACCGCGTCATACCAAAAGACGTTAAAAGCTGGTACTTGTTGTTACCCTGTCTGGCGCTCGGCATTAAGGGGCTAAAACAAGGACTGGTCGGCTCGGAGTCAGTATACTGTGTCTGAGTAGGGTATTAATGTTAAACTGCAGCATGGTATCTCAGTGAGCTAGCACTATAAATCGGCATCAGTCCGGACTAGTACAAGCAGCCACACAAACACACACACGTACATGCACGTCGCTATATAAGTGCAATAATCTTGGACGCGACGTTAAACCCCATTTCACCTCACCTCACCTATTACAATGTGCAAGCTTCAGGTTTGGTTAACCCAACTTTGAAGTGCACAGGCATAATGTCTACGGCACTGATTATATTCAAAACATCGACCTAGTTGTAGTTATTTTGTTATTTAGAACCAAGAATGGTTCACATCTGTATTATTGGAGATCGGCTGTTTCCTGAAGGTATCATACGCACTGTAGATGGCATCTGTGCACAGGTTAAAGAAGAAACACATCCAGTAACCATTGTATTGTGTGCATGCTAAGTTAATTCAAACCGTTTTGATGATTCACTCTACAAACAATACACCGAATATTATAATTGTTGTAAAATCGATGCCTTCATGGAATAAAGATCACGGCTGTATTCCAAGGAGACATATAACATGTATACACATTCTGAAGATTTCCATTTGATGTAAAGATAAATTGATAGCAATGGAGATTGTCGGAAGCTGTGTGTCCGCGAACTTCCACTGTTAATGTTGAAACCTTGAATAAACTGTTCGACAAAGTCAAATCATATTGCCATGCCTTGGGAAGGGAAGAATACGTTTCTATTTGATGTGATATTGAGATCTCCGGAAATGAAACAGAATGTATTGAGACGCAGCATACAACTATTTGAAGAAGAAACCATATGATATTTGTAAAACATTTTTGACACTATGTATCATTCCATCTACAAATAAAATATCACGTTCTACTATCTGACTAAGAGTTTAGATGGTCAGAAGAACCGTTTAATTGTCTTCTTCAAAATATAACAATGAACCCGACGTTGAGATGTAAATGTTCGTGGATCTACATGAACATGCTGATGCGCTCAACAGCCTGAAACCAACAAAATTCAGGCATTGGTACCATCTGATATCATCCGCCAATGCATGTATCAAATGTAGGCTTTCCAGGAAGGGAATTTTGTGCTTCCTATTCTCGTATATACCGACAGAAAAAGACACAAGCACACACTAAACAACCACAATCAAGTTATACTTTTAACATAAAATCGGAACAACAATAAAGTACAATTGCAAAGCAAGTTTTAAACTGTTCACAAAATAATATGGTCAGTTGGGTATAACAATATTTAACTAGTGTCAGAGCTGTTATATAAAACTGTTTGTTTTGTTTGTTTGTTGTTTAACGCCGCACTCAGCAATATTCCAGCTATATGACGTTGGTCTGTAAATAATCGAGTCTGGACAAGACAATACAGTGATTAATATCATGAGCATCGATCCACGCAATTGGGTTCGATGGCATGCATCAACCAAGTCAGCGAGCCTGACCACCCGATCCCGTTAGTCGCCTTTTACGGCAAGCATGGGTTGCTGAAGACCTTATATAAAACTGAGAAATCCGAAACAATGTGCATTTGCAAGAGATTAACCTTTATACCTGGCCGACTACACATAGGTTCTTCATATATGAGCTCTACAGCATGCAAAATATGCATTGTATGACAACATATTATTCACATTGATACGAGGGGCGTTCAATAAGTGTTGCAACTTCAATATAAGAATATCTTCTGCACTTTTATTTTTCAATATAATCTCCATTCACCTCAATACATTTATTCTATTTGTCCTTCAAGCTTTTAATACCGCTTTATAGAAATCCGCAGATTAGCCTTCTAACCACGCCTCTGTGACAGCCTTTATGTCCTCGTCATCCTGGAAGCGTCTTCCACGTTGGACAGATTTCATTTGCCGACAGGAAATAGTCACTGAGGGCTAGGTCTGGGCTGTAGGGTGGGTGATTTAACTGTACAGCCCAGACTTAGCCCCCAGTGACTATTTCCTGTTTGAATGGGTGTCAGCTCTTCTAAAAATAACACTTGCTTACGTTGAATAATACATTGTGCATTGATTGTAAGAATTGTCAGTGTGTTTATATTCAACTTATGATATCCATAATGCTTAATAAATTCAAATTGCAACTTTCATACTGTACATATATTAACACCCTGGCTGACTGTTCAGGTGAGGATATATATGAATATAGCAATGATGTACGTGGAATATTTGGTCAAATATTCACAACAAATGTTGTAACTACCCCGACTTCTCGGGCTGAAACCTTCGAAAAGTTATTTCATCTCTACCTTGAGAGATTATCATTGATTACTCATCACCCTTTTCGAAAGAGACGAACTGATAAATAATTCAACAAACAAACGGCTGTTTTAGGTGACCTTTGTAGGAAGTAGTTTCACACAGAGGACTGACCAATCTCTCACTAACAGCTTCCGGAAACGACCAACTTCCATCTCGTTCTGGTTTAAAGTATCAATGTATTGACAGAAAATAGGCTTCAGTTATTTATCTGCTTACTTATTATGTGTGGCCTTTTGTGAATTATGTCATGGTACATTGATTTATATTCAGAGATGATTACGAAAATCATTCTAAAATACTTATGATAATTTGACCATCGGATTCCTATTGAAATGTGGGTCATGGAGCATGTGTAAGACTTACTTATCACAAGTGTATAGCACCTCAATGGTCAAATTGCTAGCTACGAAAGAAATTAATTATCCTAAGAACAAAAGCTGCAATTGCTTTTCTAATACAAACGATGGTAATGTCAATAAGAATGTTTGTGCTTGCGCTTCCACAAAATGTTTTCTATTTTATAATACCTTTTCATTTTCAGTGATGTTTTCAAGTAGGTGCTTTTATATGTGTGCCATTGTTATTTAAAGTGGAGCGCGTCAAAACACCAAACTTCAATTGACCTCCCACAGTTTCACACGTCGGTCGTCACAGTTGGTATGTACTGGTCATGGAAAGCCTGGCGGCACTTGATGGCACTTATGAATATTTTAAGAGTGTAGTTTGATCAATGACGCAGACACTTCCTGAAATGTATACATGTCTATTACAGTGTGTTGAATTTAGCGATTCTACCGGAATGATGGATCGTGACTTACTGCTGAGACTCGACATAGAGGTTCATGCTTCCAAGCATTTATCAATTCCACTGGTGGCTTTGCTTATCAATGAAGGTAATATCACTGCCTTTTAGTTGATCTGCTAAACCAAACAGTTCGAGAATTTCCTCCAGCTACTGCGCAAATTGAATTATACTCTGCAAACAACACTATTCAAACCAAACCACACACTGGCAAGCATTCATAATTATCCATATAAGCTTTCAATGGAAAATTCGTGAAAGCTGAAACTGTTTCAATGTATCAGGAAACTGAGACAAACATTCACATTTCTTTTGCCAAAATTACTATATATTTTGTAATATGTCAGTTTACATGTACCATATGTCCCTACGCCAATAAATCATGTATTGTCCTCCTAATGACGTCACGTTTTGTTTTCCTTAGAAAGTACTTAACACGAGCGAATTTCATATCAACGTTTATTACCCATATGGGCTCAAATATGCAGTGTAATATTTTTTTTATATTTGCACAGTGTGCAATGAGTGATTCTCGAAGCTAATTGGTCAGTTGAACAAAACAATTTTCATTGGACAACGGAACTATTTTGTTCTCATCCCATTCATTCACAAATCCACGTCATTCATTCAGATGTTTTACGTGCTACAATCTCACTGATTCGAGATTGAAGTTCCAAGATTCAAATTGCGATGTTGCCAGAAACTGTTTCTTGTGCGCCAAGATCATCACCACCAAGTCCGGGTTTGCGTCTGTGTCAGAGGACTTGCTGTTGATGAATTTTTCGACCATCCGAATCCAAAATCCGGACTAAGTACGGACAGATTTGCCTTTGTGAACGATGATGACGTCGATAACTGCCAATGAAAATGAAAACATAATGAAAAAGATTTAACTTGACAAGTTGACATGAACTTAATTAGTTCACAAATTTATACAGGTAAGAAAAATACGAAAATAACTCACGCTTTCAACGATGGCATCAGAATAAAAGGAACATATTTTGCATCACCTTTCAGACTTTCCGAAAGACAATGTAAAAATTCGTTATTTCGTAGAATTTTGTAACGAGGTTTGAAGAAATAAGAACGTTGTGATACTTTTTTATACAATGTATACGGTTTTTGTAACCGCGACGTCAGCACAGTACGGCACTGAGCGCCATGCAGGTTGACTGACGTCCAGGCACCATGAGGATAAATGACACAAGAGAGGTTGAACTAAACATTATTCTTTGCAAATTTTTCATTTCAGCATGCAAATCACACGGTTCAGAATTCAAAATGAAGGAGATCAAGGGTAGCATAGATTGTTACCTTAGAGACAAGATTACCAACATCTGCTCGCGAAATCGATGCACTTTTCTGAATTCTGAGTGGTTTATAAATTAAATAAAAATAATTCAAAATACAACGAAAAGAAAACCTACCCCAGTGAGCTGATCCCGTGTCCGATATTGGACTAAATGAACTCCGTCACCAAATCTCCAGATACTGTGTTAGTCTATCAACAGCTATTCGACCATTAGTCTGTGAATCACATCAAAACATCAACAAACTCCAGTCATCAACTAGGCTGTGTCCACTCCACAAGTGTGTTTGACAAGTCATCCTAAAATCCTACATGCACATATTTCCAATCAGTTACACGTGTCTTAAATCACACACGATGTTCGTTAAACTTGTTGTCCGGGTTAAACTGTTCTGTTGTCATTCTACCTAGTATGGTGACCTACCTTTGGCTATTGGTGATCTATAGCCCATTTTCATTGTGTACTGTTCTGAATTGTTATGAATTTTATTATGATATGCTAGTTTTAAATCTATATCTGTGAAAGTCTAGTAATTTTACTGTCCTTTGTCGACAGATTTTAATGTCTATATGTATTAATATATAACTTGATTTAGTCACTATATGGCTGAAATATTGCCGCTGTGACTTTAAATATTAACTCACTCACTCACTCTGTTGTCATTCCTAGTTTCGGCTGTCTCATATCTGGGTCAAGTCGGGTAATTCATTCCGATAATGTGAGGTCAGGTGAAATGGGGTTAAACGTCGCGTCCAAGATTATTGCACTTATATAGCGACGTGCATATATCCGTGTGTGTGTTTGTGTGGCTGCTTGTACTGGTCCGGACTGATGCCGATTTATAGTACTAGCTCACTGAGATACCATGCCACAGTTTAACATGAATACACCATTAAGACACAGTATACTGACTCAGAGGCGACCAGTCCTTGTTTTAGCCCCTTAATGCCGAGCGCCAGACAAGGTAACAACAAGTACCATCTTTCAACGTCTTTTGGGATCGAACCCCGGACCTTCCGCTCTCCGGGCGGACGCTCTACCATTAGACCACGGAGGCGGTCTCCAACACTGTGACAGCAATCGTACTTTTCAAAGTTCACCTACTTTTTGTAACTTTTCTCTAACAAACAGGGGGCACGGGTGGCTTTCCTCCCACATTAAGCTGACACGCCGTGATATAACTGGAATACTGTTAAAAGCGGCGTTAAACCCAACGCACTCACTCACTCTAACAAACAAGACTTCTGTACGTTCCGCCTATGGCATTTTTTTCAAATGACACACAAAAACATTGACAGGTTTTCCGTGTTTCCTTTTCTCAATGTAAAATGCATGTCTCTGCCGATGCACGACGGCGGCTTTCTGTCGGTGACGAGATCGTGTCAAAACAAGCCTTGATTAAAAAACCTGATGAAGCTTTTTGGAAACATGTCTTCTTTATCAATGCTAGATAGTGTACGCTGTGTAAATGAGACACAAATATAACTGCAATGATGTGAGCTTTTTTTTTTAACAGAACTATTTTTCACGCGCAACAACACGTTAAGTGAGTAATGCGACTGGAGTGGGTGGACAATGTTTTTTCTCATGCGGATTGATTCAAAACAACATTAATTTCACTCGTGACATATTTTCCGTAATCACTCGTACCTCGTGGGTTATTCTATAAGTATACCATCTCGTTATATTGCTGTATCTAAACAGGATATACAATCATATATGTGGTGGATGTACATAAAGGCCACGTGCTGTTATAGTCAATATATAATCAACGTTGAATATCATCAAATCTCATGTGAGGTGAGGTGAAATTGGGTTTAACGTCGCGTCCAAGATTATTGCAATTATATAGCGACGTGCATGCACGTGTATGTGTGTGTGTGTCGGCTTGTACTAGTCCGGACTGATGCCGATTTATAGTGCTAAATTAAACATTTGAAACCTCACGCTGCGCGTTCGGTTCCAAATTCAATTTAGCGGGGTTAAATCTACAGGTAACCTAGCTCTACATTGAAAACACAGTATGTTTATCTCCTAAATGAAGGTATAAATGCATGTTATTTAGCAACATTCATAATTCTGGTTCTTCAACGCCACACGATTTAAGTTTATTATCACAAGAGTGGTACTTTCAAAACCGTAATATAAAACAGTGCGAAACTAATTGATCTGCTTAAAACATATTCGGGATTATATTTACATATGATCATTGTAGCATAGCTCGATTTTTTAACCATTGTAAATACTGTATATGTACTATGCGCCATTGCTCGGCGAGAGTAACACCAACAGTAAAAGGCCACACAAAGCCGATTTTACAAAGGTGCATAGTGAAAGCGAATGGCATTTGTACCCCAGTCAACAGTTCAATTCATTCATCGGCAGTATATAATAAAAGCGATACAACCATTTTCATAACCATAGGAAATCTCTGCTAAAAGCAGAGATCATTGTACGATTCCGACCATAGTATTAGCCTGTGTTTTGTAAACATTAGTAATTAGTGATTATACCAGTTATACCAGATTATTTGCAAAACATGGTGCGTTTCCTGTCCCACCGGCGGGAATGGCAAGTCAATTGTTTCCCTAAAAAATATGGGAATAAAGGGTGAACACATTCACCGTTGGCTGATTACTAACGATGACAATCAGCTCTTATATGAGTGGGACAGGGTACAGATCATAGTAGTTCGAAAGTGTTTCCTTATGAAGACCCTCGAGTTGGAGCGACATAAACTTCCGGAGCCTACATGGCACCATGCCTCTCACTTCCTTCCAGGATGTTTCTTGACATGTCACCATTTCATGTTTTACTCAGGTTGAAATGCTGTCGACACATTATTTTTAAACTAAAGGTAAAAACGTCCACTGGCTAGGGCAACCAGTGATAACTCAGTTTCCAATATTCAAGAAACGTCTCGTAATTCAGATTAACAAGAGCATTAATGGAAATTTCAATACTGTGGCATATAAGAAAGCTAATCTTAAAAAGGTCTTCCTCGTCGCATTGAATAGAATGTTTTTAATTCTGACAACCACATTGGAAAGTCTTTTCATTTCACCATCAAATACCTGACCATACTCTTTCGGAACACCAATGGTTCATTTATGAGATCAACATACTGTGTTTAATTGAATTTGTAACCGAACGGGCAGCGTGAGGTTTCAAATGTTAAATTTAGCGCGGTTAAATCTACAGGTAACCTAGCTCTACATTGAAAACACCGTATGTTTATCTCTATTCTACCATGACTAAATAAAACGTGAACTCTTTGGTGTTAGCAAATAAACTCAGTAAAGCGGCATGGGTTGAGTCCAATGTTTTGAGTGGGTTGTTGATCTGAATTACGGAATCACCGAACAAAATATGGCGCTGTATATACTCAAGCAGTTTGTTTACACCGTAAAACTTCACTCGCACACACGACAGGCAGTGAAAGCTTATCAGCACGGTAACTGGGTAAGCTAACATGCAAGCTTTGCAAGGCTTTCTCTCTACATCGCGCGTCAACATTATGACGTCATATCGTTCATTGTGACGCAAGTGATATGACGTCACAGTCGTATATAGAAAAGCGCCAAAATTCCAAGCTCCCTGTTGTCTCCAAAACGTAAATACATTCCCTTTGTAGATTTCTATCGTGTTTTCTGTACGAAATGTACTGCCACACATCCTTTGAATATTGTAGTAACCGCATCTGTGCATTTTGTGTCCTGTAATTGTAGATATAATTATTTAAATATGCCAATCGACAATGACTGAAAATAGTACTATTCTATGAATATTAGCTTCCGCGGTGATGCGGCCATCAAACCAGCTGTTTCAATGAGAGGGGGTTTATTGTGATTTGATAGCCTCTGATTGACCAATCAGAATCGAGTAAATTTCAAATTCATGGTAGAATTTGGCGTAAGTTGAACATGTGATTGCAAACACCCATGGCAAGACTCAAGATGGAGCTGAACATCATCTTCCAGCACTTCGAGGATGAGCCATACACTTAATTAGCGTCAGGATGATTCACTCATTATTGCCGCTGTAACTGCGTCAGATTTCCACTTGAAAGCTGTTACTTCCAACATATTTATACTGGTAGTTTTGTTGAGTGGCAGACTGTACCCTTTCAGTTGGCTTTTCCTAAAGATAAGACAAACTGAACACTAATGCGTGTCTCGGCTTGCAATGTGCTTAATGTATGTTTCTGTTATATGGTATCAGCATGTACTGAGTTGGCGAAACCAACGAGTAGGGGGATGCTGTCAGATCAAGGGTCGTAATCGAGCCGAATACGGGATTTCAGTTTACTTGGCACAGACAAGGTAAGGAACTCTGTAAAGCAAGATGCGGTGCGTTATACCACTGCGCCAAGGATGAGCTATCAAACATTGGGATAAAAGTACTCTGAGATATGCATTCTTTTCCACGTATATTAAATGAACCAGGAACCATTCCATACTCATTTATAATATTTTCGAAAATCAATATTGTGAATTTGACATTGGCATCACCGGTTTCGAAAGGAAAATCCCATAGCATTGAACAAGCGGTTTGGTTTTTACTCGCGCATATTTACTGCACTCGTCCAAATAGAAAGACATTGAACTGGCCGATCCTTCTTATGAATTCAATGATCATTTTCATCACCGTGAAGGACGATTTCTACGATATTGTGCCCATCAATGACAGCTGTCATATGTGAGTGTGAGTGATTGGAATGTCAGAAAATCTATATTGAGAGACCGTCAGGAGTCGTCACTTATTAACGAAGTACATAAATGCATACAAACACACATACCTATTTCATTTTTTTTAATTAACAATGAATGATAATGAATGGAACAATATTTTGCTTTCTTACTGTTTTGTAGACCCTGGTCTTGGCCGTAATTATAAGTCCATGCTTTAACTAGTTTGACAAAGGAGGTCAATGTCATGAAATATTCAGTCTCGATTGTGTTCCGAAACAAATTCCATTGGGCGTGAAAGTGACAGTGCTACACTGATAAACTGCCCAGGCATTGAGCTCACTCACTCACTCACTCACTCACAACTGACAGGGCACGCACATTACATATACATATACATTCATCTACAATCAAACCGTTGCTGTGACAAAGTTTGATATCACATCAATAGATAGTTATGGCATCAAACCACTGACCTTCGACACTCTGGGCAGACACTCCATCCACTGTCCGCGGAGTCGATCAATCAGTCTGAGGTTAGCATATGGTCAAAACAGGGGATAATTGTTTCACATTTGAGAGTCGTAGAAAGAAATTCCCCGACCCATAGCACTCACATCTCGGTTTCTATGGATGTGTTATCATGATGATTCAGGAAACTGTTACAACCTGTTACAAACTTTGCGTATAACACACACTAGTTCAGCAACATTACTTCAAACGTTACGTGATGGTGTATTGATTTCCATTGGTCTCAGTAAAGCCCGTAGCCTTACGTCTACTAAAACTTACGAGACATGTTTAATCAGTTTAAGATCTATTCATAGGTGAGGTGAGGGGAAATGGGGTTTAACGTCGCGTCCAAGATTATTGCACTTATATAACGACGTGCATGTACGTGTATGTGTGTGTGTGTGTGGCTGCTTGTACTAGTCCGGGCTGATGCCGATTTATATTGCTAGCACACTGAGATACCATGCCGTAGTTTAGCATGAATACTCCACTCAGACACAGTATACTGACTCCGAGCCGACCAGTCCTTGTCTTAGCCCCTTAATGCCGAGCGCCAGACAGGGTAACAACAAGTGCCATATTTTAACGTCTTTTTCTATGACGCGGCCGGGGATCGAACCCCGGACCTTCCGCTCTCCGGGCGGACGCTCTACCATTAGACCACGGATGCAGTCCTATTCATAGGATGTATAAGTAGCAAAGAAGATTTCCGTGTCTGAAATAATATTTGCGAGGATTACTTTGAGTTCGCCTTCACCTTAAGAACGCGGGGTTTATGTTGATGCTGGTGCGCTGAACTTAAAGGACACAGATTTGGAAACTGACATTGACTTGTCGCTTGCCTTCCTCTTTATCGACTCCAATTCGGAAAACCAAAAGTGAACACGTATTTGGCTGGAGACGTTAGAATTCATTACAATTCTTAAAATGAGCATTTAAAACGGACAAACGTCTGCAGCGACATACGAAAACAATGAAAAACAAAGTGTTTCTGAATTATTCAAATGAACGAAAATTGATATTTTCTTTGCCTCCTTTGTCACCCGACGATGATCTTTAGAGCGTCGATTTCAAAATCCAAATACATATTTCAACTAATATTGAACGTGCACAGGTCACACTACAGGTTAGGCTACGCATGGATGAGTGCCGCGCTAGGCGTCACAGGATAAAATGCATTCGAGTCTTCTCCATTAACCCAAAGGAATGAAAAATCTTGTAGCAAGGGGCAGCTTGAGTTGTTGGATGCAAACTGATCCCTTGACCAGAGTGAGTCCGCCTGAGGGTCTGGATACGGTGAATACGATTGTACAATGTTATCATCATGTCATGAAAACAGTGTCAGTTAGTACTTACTGTCAAATGAAAATGTAAGATATCTCAATCCGTTTTGAAGCCAGTCATATCAAGACCATTAAACATATTCCTTTGAAGGGGCAATATCAAATTATCGTAATATCATCACGACGTGAAACCAACCCTGAAATGTGTATGGTCGCCTTTTCCTGCAGTGTTGCGAAAGGTGGGTTACTTAGTTCCTTGAACTAACTGCAATATATAAGGTTGCTTATGCTGTGGAATGAAACAGAACATAGTATCGGTGCTATTGTGACACAACATAAATTAAAGAAACCGTAAAAGCAACATGCCTGGACGTGTCATAACGTACAGAAAACAACCGTCATAGCAACAGGACTGTGGCTGTCTAGCCGGTAAGCACGAAGTATGCCTGTGTGTGGGTATAATCATTATTCAACGGGTCTAATCATTGAGTGAATTACGATGACAATACACTTGTAGATACGTCTGTGGTATATACTGTTAATTCTACTGGTCACACAACCATTGTTCCAAAGAGCTCGTGAACATCTATGCATGCATCAGAGTATATCACAATATCAATAACAGTAATTATCCGCTTTACTTATACTATCGCGTGGGACACATCGTTAAGTAGCAGAACAAACGTGAATACCTCTTGAATAGTGCCTATCAGGCATCCAAGTTGCTCCAGGGACTGATGTACAGTTTTAATGACATGGCCAATACATGCGGTTAAGTTCCCACTGAAAACCCTAGGAAATATGTCTAATTTTCAAAAGAGAGGAATTTTGAGAGAAGAAAAAAATCTAATGTGCTTCACTGGCATTGATATACTGCATTGATTTTTATTTGCAGTATATCTAGTTGTTGTGCTACAATTGTTAGTCTTTCAGACGCAATGTCTGGATAATACTGACATCACTGGTCCATTATTTCACAGTTTAGGTCGACTGCCATTGACATTCTTGCATTATGTGAAGAGCCTTTTCTCTTGGCAACACGTCAGCCAAGGAGATGTGCAATCCGTCACAATGACCCATTCTCAATTTCCAAGACTTTGGTTCCCAACTGAATCGAAAGAAAGCATTGTTCAATGAAGAATGGTTTCGTGTAAGGATACGTTTGGTAGAGAGTGGGTTTGAATAAAGGCACTATTGATTTGATGATGGAACAAGGCGGTGATTCGTGATTCAATGAGACCTACAGCACCTTTTTGAGTGAGTGAAAAGAGGCTCATACCGCTTTCTTAGCGATTTTCCAGCCATATTGCAGCGGGGGACATCATAGTTTGTACCCAAGAGAAATCAAACCCAAACCTAAGAGCGAACGCTTTTTTATCACTTGGCTACCCCACAGCAGTACCTTGGAGATATAACAACCTAAATCATTATGCTTGCTAGTTGTTAAACTCAATAAACGTATGTGCCCCTCCTGTGGAGCCACTATATCCATCCTGAGACTAGGTGTTGCAGTAGGTGTAGCTGTAGCTGTAGATCCCGCTAGACGTAGCTAGAGATAAAGCTTCAGATGTAGCTTTTGTTAGTGTAGCTGAAGGTTGATATGTAATTGTAATTGTAAATATATTTCACCTGGAAATATACAGGCCGCAATTGTAGTTTCAACAGCTATTAATGTACACATAGTTGTATATGTATCGGACGTTGTGTATGTATAGCTGGAACAGTAAATAGAGATATACATCTAGCTGTATGTTTATAACGTCTAAAACAGCCCTATCTGCCTTTTAAATACCGGTTTGATTCTTGCTCTACTCAATTCCGTGGCAGCGACAGACTGGTCGTTCTTGTGTATCTTGGGGAACCATGAAATGGTTGAATACCGATTGTATGCATTTTCTCTCAATGAAGTATACATTGGCCACGTCTATATGACGGCGGTCTGGAAATAATCGAGTCTGGACCAGAAAATCCAGTGATTAATATCATGAGCATCGATCCACGAAATTGGGGTACGATGACATGCATCAACCAAGTCAGCGAGTCTGACCACCCGATCCCGTTAGTCGCCTTTTACGACAAGCAAAGTCGCCTTTTACGACAAGCATGGGTTGCTGAAGACCTATTCTACCCCGGATCTTCACGTGTCGAACAAATGTGTAAATATTTTAATCATGTATGTTTACTTGATTCGTCCTTGAGTCAGACATTTACCTTGTTTACACTGATTGTTTAAACATTATTGGCATTATTATATTTGTATTCTCACAGCTCTTGGTATTATCAGATGAGTCATCTGAGCCTGTTTATTTAGATCCAAACATAAATCAAAACGAAATCATCTTCTGCAAACACACGCTCATCGATTCTGTCAAAATAGAGTTATCTCCAAAATTACAAGGAAGCAAATTTCCAAGAAAATCATCCGGTGACTTTGATATTATGAAACATAAATGTGCTGTAACTGGGCAATCAGAACTGAGCAAGTTTCTCTATGATAATCGCGACAATCGAATGAAGAAGATTTGATTTACTTCATCAAGACAAACACTGAGTCCCATCAATTTTCACACGGCTATTCATGCAGTGTGATACTCAAATTTCATCAGTGAAACCAGTTTGCTGTAGTTGTCTGGGCAGTTAAAGTTGAATCACACGATCACATGTCTATTCTCCTTCGACATAATACATTACTACAGCTCATGGGAACTGAAGTCATGGTGATTGATGATGTTAGTGTCTTATTACGCAAGACTGACTAAAATGGAATTTCAAGGTCATTGTATTGCGAAAAGATGCCTACAGTGAATACACCTTTGGACTTGAATCACTACAAAAATCAGCAAACTTCTTTTGAACATTGGATGTTTTGCTTACAGGCCATTCCCCTTTTACTTTTTAAATAAAAGTATATGAGTGTCGGGTGCAACCGATGGAGCAAGACAACCCCGCCCTTTTCTTGAACACCTGATGTCATCACTGATTTTCAGTAACCCATTCATGTAATTTTCAGCACTATTTTGCTTTCTACGCTCAATCTGTTTCGGCGGACAATAGAGAATGTTTATTCTCTGGCTTTGACGTTTCATTATCAAAAACATGTGATCCTCTGTACGGTTTGGTACGAAGTGGTGCTAAAGTAGACATGTACTGAGTTGGCAAAACCAACGAGTAGGGTGATGCTGTCAGATCAAGGGTCGTAATCGAGGCCAATATGATAATTCAGTTTACTCAATGCAGACAAGGTAAGGAACTCTGCACAGCAAGATGCGGTGCGTTATACCACTGCGCCAAGGATGTGTTATGTTATCAAACATTGGGATAGGAGTACTCTCAGATAATCTTTTTCTTTTCCACGCATATCAAACGAACCAGAAAACATTCCATGCTCACTTGCAAACAACATCGCATGGCTTTGACTTGCCATACTGCAATGTCCTCATTATCTTATTTCCTTGACCTTGCATTTCAGGTAACATTTTGGAAGATCAATATTCTGAACTTGACATTGGCATCAACGGTTTCTAAAACAAACATATCATTTGGTATTGGACATACGCCCGCTGAACAAGAGGTTTCAGTCGTTACTCATATTTGCTGCACTCGTCCAACTAATAATAACAGAAAGACATTAAACTGGCCGATCCTTCTCATGAGTTCAATCACCATTTTCATCACTGTGAAGGACGATTTCGACGATAGTGTGCAACAGTCTCTACAATGTTGCCCACACAGACGGTATTAATGACAGGATAGCTCGTCCCATTAAATTGATATGATTTATTTACACCATTACACTACACCAAGCTGATAAAGCGGATCATCTGCAGACAGCCTTTCCCGTGACATTGAAGCCTGTGGTGATAGGTCGTACATGGATGTTTAGCTACATATTTCGCATGTTGGGAGGTCATCGATCACATCAATAACAGCTGTCACACGTGACTGTGAGTGATTGGAATGTCGGAAGTTCCATATGGAGGGAGGTCAGGAGTGATCACTTATGAGCAAAGTACATAAATGTTATTATTACTGTGACAATTACAAAATACAAACACACATACCTATTTCAGCTTCATTTTCTGACGGGGGGACGATATTGTGCCTTTGTCGGTACGTAAATCACCCAACAGTCTCTACAATGAAGCTCACACAGACGGTATTAATGACAAGATAGCTCTACCCATAAAATTGATATTGTTTATGTACACCATTACATTACGCCAGGCAGATAACACGGATCATCTTCATACAGCCTTTCCCGTGACATTGACGCCTGTGGCGAAAGGGCGTACATGGATGTTTAGCTATATATTTCGCATGTCATCGATCACATCAATGACAGTTGTCTCTCGTTGCTGTGAGTGACTCGAATGTCAGAAGTTCTACAAGAAGAGACTGTTATGATTCGTCACTTATCAACGAAGTACATAAATGCTAATATTGCTGTGACTATTTACAAATACAAACACTCACACACACCTATTTCATTTTCTGACTTAGAAAATTAACAATTAATTATGATGAATTGACTAATGTTCCTCTTACTTGTTTGAGACCCTCGTCTTGGCCGTAGTTACATGTACTTGCAATTGCTAGTTTGAACAAGGAGGTTTTTCAATGTTGTTTGAATTGAAAGATTACAGAATATTCATATAAAATAAAGCATCAACGCCAGAGAGTATATGTGTGAGTGTGTGTGCTTTTACAAGACGATACTTATGACGGTTTTATTGTGAGAGCCAACTGAGAGAGCATGGATACCAATCACAGTATAGCTGACAAGTTCTTGTTTTATGCCGTGCGCCAGTCAGGGCAACAATGCCATATTTATAACGGTTTTTGGTGTGACGCGTTTATTGTATGAAACCACGGACCTTCGACACTCTGGACAGACATTCTATACACTGGACTACCGATGCGCTCAATAGGTCAGAGCAGCGTATGGTCAAAATAGAGAATGATTGGTTCTCATTTGAGAGTCGTCGAAAGAAACTCCCTGACCCAAAGTACTCACACCTCAGTGTCCTTGGTTGGGTCATCATCGTGATTCGGGAAACTGTTCACCGATACAATCATACCAAACACAAATAATCTTCAAACTTCATTTTAAAGTAGACATACATGTTCAGCGACATCAAATTTTACGTGATGATTATTGATTTCCATTGGCCTCAGTAAAGCCTGTAGCCTTACTTCTCCTTAAACTTACGAGACATGTTGAATCAGTTTAAGATCTATTGATAGAATGAATAAGAAAAAAAGAAAATTTCCGTGTCTGAAATAATATACTCAGCCGCCAAAGAAACGTCACTAAGGATAATATATGAGAAACCTTATTTTTCCAAACACTGTAAACATACTTTGAGACATACTAAAAAGATGAAACTTGGCAAAAACTGATCATCAACTTTGAAATTAAAGCGTCAGATGTTCTTAAAGTCAGTGTCTCGTGCCAAATGAGGTATGGCGTGTGGTCTCAAGACTTGATCAATGTACCGAGCTGTTGTGACACCATTGCCTCAACAACACAAGCATCCGAATAACTTTCCCCATGGCGTCGCTGTTGTGTCCCCATGGTCTGTCGACCAGTTTCCGCAGCAGTAACAAAGCGATCTTGAAGATGCTGTCGCACAATCTGACGATACTGACGTCGGGTGGTGATCCTTGGTCTCCCACTACGTGGTCGGTCATCAGTAGTGTTTGTTGGTGGTCTGGTACCGTTGCTGGAGTCTGTATATGGTCCCAAAGTGGCCTTGAAATGCATTGGCTACTTGCCGGGCGGTGTGTCCAGCTTGCAATCGTCCAAGGGCTTGGTGTCGAAAATTTCTTGTCAATCTTGGCATGTGGTAGCAAATCAATAAAGAATGAATGTTATCCGATCTGGGTGGATTTTTATAGGGCAAGAAATGGGGGTACGCATGTGCATTTCAGTTTGCACCGAACGCACGTGCATTGGGTTACCATGGCCGTTGCCTCGGTGCGTTTGGGCGATCGGTGTTAAACTTTAGAAACTTTGACGAAAATTACCCAGATATTTAAATGACAAGTTTTCATGCAATATTACTTGGGGTGACGTTTCTTTTGCGGTACAGTATATTTGCTAAGGATTACTTATAGTTTGTCTGCACCTAAAGAACGCGGGGTTTATGTTGTTGCACTGAACTTAAAGGACACATATCTGGAAACTGAAAGGAAATGAATTATTGACACAAATGTCACTTACATTGACTTGTCGCCTTGCCTTTCTCTTTATTGACTCCTATTCGGAAAACCAAAAGTGAACACGTATTTAGCCTCAGACCTTAAGAAATCATTAGAATTCTTAAAATGAGCATTTATAATGGATACACGTCTGTAGCGACTAACGAAACAAATGAAAAAACAAAGTGTTTCTGACTCATTCAAATGAACCAGAATTGATATTTTCTTTATCTCCTTTGACACGTGATCTTTAAAGTGTCTTAGAATGTCGATTTCAACATCAAAATAATATTAATCGCGCACGGGACACACTACAGGTTAGGCTATGAATGGATGAGTGACCTTGCACGGTAAGCTTTGCTTCTGAGAGTTTCTGAATCACAGGATATAATTCTTGTCTTGTCTCCTCTGTTCACCCACGGGAACCTGATACGGCTGGTTGAATTGGAATGTAGAATCTTCTTGGCAGCTTATGTTTTTACTCTAAAAAAAGCTGAGAAAGAAGTAGGATGCATACTGATCCGTTGACCAGAGGAAGGACGAACCCGCCTGAGGGTGTGGATACCGTGAATATGATTGTACAATGTTATCATCATGTCATAAACACAGTGTCAATTTGTGCTAACAGTCAGAGGAAAATGCAAGATATCCCCATCTGTTTTGAAGCCAGTCATAACATGACCATTAAACATGTTCCGTTGAAGGGGCAATATCAAATTATCATCAGGAAGTGACACCAGACCTGAAATGTATATGGTCGACCTTTCCTGGACTGTTGGGAAAGGTTGGTTATTTAGTTCCTTAAACTAACTGCAATATTCGAGGTTGCTTATGCTGTGCAATGAAACAGAACAGTATCGGTGCTTTTTAGACACAACAGGAATAAAACCACGCATAACTTACTGATAACCCCTGTCACAGCAACATGACTGTGTCTGTCCAGCCGGTAACCCGTATGCCTGTGTGAGGGTAAATTCACTATCCAACAGGTATTTGTGTCTGACCATGGAGTGAATGAAGATGACAACACACTTGTAGATACGTCTGTAGTATATGCTGTTATTTCTACTAGTCACACAACCATTGTTCCAAAGAGTACGTAAATATCTATGTATGCATCAGAGTATATCACAATATCAATAATAGTAATTATCCGCTTTACTTATACTATCGCGTGGGACACATCGTTAAGTAGCAGAACAAACGTGAATACCTCTTGAATAGTGCCTATCAGGCATCCATGTCTTAATGACATGGCCAATACTTGCGGTTAAGTTCCTACAGGAAACTCTAGGAAACATGTCCTTGTTTTAAAAAGAGAATAATTTTGAGAAAAGAAAACAACAACAATTTAATTAGTTTCATTAGCATTAAAATACTGTGGGTGTCTGAGATGTCCTTGGTAATCTGCCATTACACACGATTACCCAGGATATCCCACTAGCCTTGATCAACAGTGCTATGTCCAGACAACCTTTCTAAACAGGGGGCGGTCGGGTAGCCAAGTGGTTAAAGCGTTCGCTCGTCACGCCGTAGACCCGGGTTCGATTCCCGACATGCGTACAATGTGTGAAGCCGATTTCTGGTGTCCCCCGCCGTGATATTCCTGGAATATTGCTAAAAGCGGCGTAAAACCATACTCACTCACTCACTTTCTAAACAGACTTTACCTTTTATTTCTTTTCTATAGACGGTTTAAGGATTGTTTGTCAGTCTACCACATCTAGTATTGGACTTCTCCCTACAGATGGCCATGATTTGTCTGTGAAGGCTCTCGTCACAAGGTAGCTTAGAAACATCGCCTCGACTGAACAAAATCCGACTTTTTATTTGAACTGTAACGCTTAATTGTTATAATCAAGTTTCATTTGTGCCCATCAAACCAGAATAAGGCATGGAATATTTGTGATATGAACAATGAAGTCGACGATACGTTGGCTATGTAATTGATTTTGAGAATTTCGATAATGTTCATTTCATTGTGCCTTACCTCTTACATCTAATACAATGTGTATCGAGTCAGACATTTGGGAATGAATTCAATTCTATTTTTTGTTCAGACTGTAGTCTCTGACTACAGCAACTTTTTAGAGGTCCTGTCTGACATCCCACATATAATAAATTGAACTAAATTTGCAGGAGACAAATTGATGTGTATTTAAACCTATATGTAGAATTACTGCGATGAATGATTGGTTTGGTAACACTCCACGTATTTCAGTTATATCGGGGTGTGTCAATTTGATTTTGAAGGAAAGCCTGAAATGATGCATGTCTTCAATGTGTGTAAACCACATTGTTGAACGAAATAACACGCATCGTGTTGCCGGCAAACCTAAAAATAGTGGGATCCCAGTGGGATTCGAAATATAGGGTTCTGTCTCGTGTTCGGGACACAATTCTGCACAGCGAATTACAAACCATGTCAAACAAAACCCCTAATGTTATGTCTCAACACTCATTTCTCCTGCAACAGCATACACATGGACAAGAAATAAACGAGGATGGATTTGACAATGACAAAAATAAGGCTGTGCATGTCTAGTTGTCAAGTCATGACCCCAGACTGTGGTGGTTCTTCTTTAAACATTAAAAACACAATTCTTACATGGAGACAACCTGTATACTTTGGACAATAAAGAAAGATGTATTTGTATTAATACGTACTGCTGCAATTGAATAAACTGTGTAAACAATGACGATGTCTGTTAGACAATCATGACTGTTTTCTGAATTGGTCCTGTGTCGGACTTTTACCTTGTTTACACTTAGTGTTTAAAATTGGCTTTATTATATTCTCAGAGCTCTTTGTATTATCACATGAGTCATATGCACTTCTTTATTTAGATGAAACACATAAATCAAAACGGAATTATCTTGTGCAAACACACACTCATCGAGTCTGTCAAAACAGCATCTGGTTATCCTTAAACTTCAAGGAAGCAAATTTCCTGGGACATATTCACATATATATAAACACTGGAGCAAATATACATCTGCAGAGTCCCATAAATTTCCACATTGCCTTTTCATGTGGTGTGATCAGCATATTTTTTAGCAGTGAGACCAGTAAAAGTTGTAACACACGATCACTCGTCTATTCTCATTCGACATAATACATTAAAAATGTATGGGAACTGAAGTCATGGTGATTGATGATGTAAGTGTTAACAACACAAGACGGACTAAAATGGAATTTCAAGATCATTGTAATGCAAACAGGAAGGCTTTGGACTTAGTTCACTGTAAAAATGTGTTGAGCTTTATTTAATTCTGGGAAGAAAGATTGAATAGATGTTCATAGATTATGGACACAAATCCTATTATGGATTCGTTTGTTTAATGTTCAAATAATTAGCCATCCTGCCTGTAATCTTATACAGATCGTTAGCGATGGTTAATTTACAAATATAAGAAATAGTTACTGTTACTCACGTGTGGCTGTTAACATGGTGACATAACATCTCTGTTTGGAAGCGATCGTGATTTTACAGATACAGTAAACTACGGTTTAGACAAATGTACGATTCCGTCTATATCGTGGGAATGTGTTTATGACAGGTGTTTGCAGAAAGGTGTATGTATCCTGCCACACCATAGGCACCCACCATAAAAACATACAAAGGCAAGTCAATGCTTCAAGGCAGATGTCACGCTATAATACACACATGTGGCTGATAGCACGGTGAGATATCTCCGTATCCCACATATAAAGAGAAATTCGAGATATACCTATCAGAGCAATGATTTCTGCTGCATTTTATAAAAACTTAAGCAACAAATAAGAAACTGAATCCATGGCACAGTCATTACGGCCTTGACCTTTCCAATGCAAATGAGAGAAGCCCAGCTTCGACCAAGAAGCTTTGTTTCCTTGGTTGGTCATTACGAATAAAGAAGATCTTAAAACGAAAAGCCTTCAATTGCTTTAGAAATGTGAGGTTTCAACACGTCCATGAAAAATATCATAAACGAGACGTGATTAATTACCTGCATAACAAGGCATGATACCAGGGGAATGCAGGACGATATCAAGAGCAAATTTTGTAAATGACTACCATTCTCATGCAATTGGGCTGCTGAAGATAAGCAGATTAGATGACCCTTGGTATAGTCGTTCAAAAGATGGCAGCACTGAAACTCATGTGGAGACGTATTACAGTTCAGCATATTGCTGACACTATTGGCATCAGGTCTTGGTCTGCAAGTCCATTTTAAACTGACACATTCTACACCTGAGCAAGCAATCTCCAACATGAGTACCCAGATTGCTCACACAAGATCCGGCTACAGGATTACACTCAATGGCCAGTCACTTGCATCATCGCGATACCCGTGATGGGTCCATCACTTTGGTCCCGAGTAAATTCGTCAGGGCACATAGTGGAAACATATGGCCTGATCACTACCAAAGAAGTACGAGTGGATGGCATCAGTTGGTCAGCATGTCATTGCTTCGGTAGTCTGGGACAGCAAGAGAAAATCATGACTGACAATCCGCAACGAAGTCAGACTATCAATTGGCAATACAATGCCACAAAACTACGTCTAGCTTGGGGAAGCTATTGCATACAACCGTCTTAATCGAGCACTCACTTACCAGGCGAGTTCGATCAGAGAAATGAGCGTCACATCAAGAGAAATGAAGTGATACGTTCTGAATGTCAGCTGAAGGGACAAAGGAAATGTATGAACAACAGATGTCTACATATTTAATTTCCATGTCAATTCCAACCACTGTTCTGTACTTTCCTGTGTCCCTTGTGTGAAGGTGAAGATACATCCTTGAATGTCATCACCGTTTTGATCCCTGTCGGACTGTAGCTGAGAATACATCATAGTGATAAATAGCTTATCGTGTGGACTCGTTTGTGCAAAGGAGACGTAATGCATCACTATGAATGATGATGTAAAACGAATACACGATAGAACTATCAAAAAATGTATATCAGCATATATCATTGTTGTCTTGTCCAGACGATCATAGCTACTACTGGTAAAAATGGGCGCGATCAGGGTTGTGACCTCATTAAATGTGAGGTCTAAATGTTGGCAACGATGACCATGGCACCTGTGACAGCGGGTACACATGGATGCAAGCTGGGTTGATTATTTTAATGGTCGTTGGCATACAGTTTGTGACCAGAATGCGTCCCTGTGCATTGTCAATATATCTGCATTTTACAGTACTTATTTAAATGCGAATAAATGCAATCCAACAAATGATTATTTATATAAATGATCAAAGGTGAAATCACTAACTGAGCATTGCACTTACATGTTTTGATATTCTCTAATATTTCTTACATGTACCGAACTTCTTTCTTCTTTTAAATGTGTCGAGAATGTAGTCCTGTCGAGAGTTCATGTACTCTAAGACCAAAGACCAGATTCTAAACGACGTTGGGGCAGGATTATGCCAGTGAGAATTCGCATCTTTTGCACAATTTTCTCTCCTTTTGTCATATAATATCAGCACTTGTAAATATATCTTTGGAACATCTACATCATTTATATGCCTTTAATACCATTAAACACTCATTGTGTGTACTTGCTAGGTAATATGAACGGTGATTGATAGCACTTACATTATAACAGTGTATCGTCTATCCTTATTTTACAAAAGAATAATATTTGTCTTCCTTTGATCTCCACCTGTTAGCTGTACTTGTCAAACATCAATATTAATGCTTGTAGACAGAACTAATTGACATGCGATATAACAGTTGATTTGTGGTGTTCACTCAGTCTTTATATTTCATGTCATGCTTTAGCTACAAATATAAAATATTCATGTTACAGTTTGTGACTACCAGATCTTTATCACTTATTATAAATGTAATGACAAATGTATTTCACTGTTTACATTTCACCGAATGTTATCACGCAAGAACCCTTTGCGAATTCGTAGACAACGTTTGTAGACAATGCAACTATCCTCAAAATGTAAAATTGATTCCCTTAATGACCATGTTCTTTTACATTTTAATTATCTTTAAACATCCCTCAAAAATAGTTATTTTCATATATAAGACATATCAGGAACTGAGGAATAATGTTTAAATACTGTCTTACAGAGCATTTCAAACTGATGGACGAGGGAAATAAGTTTAAAAAATTCTCTTTATTGCCCTATTCACAAGGTATGCACTGACAGTAGTCTTATGATGACATTTCTTAGTAACTTTTAACATTTCCTAATAATGCTTTCATAATAAACGTACTACTTGATTGGTTGACCCCAAAAATCATTTGTAAGCAATGACCAAATAACACATATGAGGCCCACGTTTTTCCAGAGTATCGTTTCACAAAGTATTAATTTCTGTCCTTATAGTAATTAATATTAACTACGTCTGTTGCTATGTATTCCGTAAGTAACACACGTGTTCACAAGATGTGCTTGGCGAGTTTTTGAGTATATGATACTTAAGCGCTATTGTTTTTAACACATCAATGGGAGCGCTCAATGCGAGTGACACGTTTCTGTGAAAATAACGTTTTCTGAAGGAGTTACAAAGTACTGCTCAGGTTAACATTAGTGGAATCAGCACACCTTTTTTCACTTTAGATGATTGTGCAGACATCACACTTTATGTCACAAGAAAAGATGAGACACATTGCAAGTTCATAATGAATTGCCGTTAACCACAAAAAAGATCATGTATGTGTGTATGTCCTGCAATTAAGTACAAAGCAGCTTAGATCAACGTCTTTTTCCTTTGCTTAAAGTTGCAATAAGTAAACTGCATTGTTGCTTTAAACTTATGGGACAAAACACAGTTTTCTACAGTAAGTCAAGTTCCAAGAAAAAATGAACAGTTTCATTCTCCTACACAAACACCATCTCAAGAATTCCCCTTCGGATTGGCAAAAATCAGAACAAGCGAATTGGACCAAGAAGTTTAATTTCATCTTGAGGTATATTTATGATCTGATATTGTGCAATAATGACGAAATAGCGAATTCCCTTCCACTGTTTTACCTACCTGAACTAGAAATATGAGACAAGTTAAACCGACTCATCTGTTTGATATTTAGATCAAAGCATAAACATTCAGAGCAACAATGGCTAGCCACAATACTGTATGACAACTTTCACTTTATGTAGAACAATATTCCATTAGTTCCAACCTCAAGTTCCCAACTTTTGAGGTACAGTCGAGCATGACATTTGACTTGCCCTTGCATGTGTTTGTAATGGGTGTCACTTGTGAGGCAGGATATGCTCACTTAATCGCAAACAACTGACATTAGCAATAATTGATAATGATTCATGCACAAATGCTTTCGATATAGTCAGCATTCTACAAGGGACTTCTTGTGATAATGGAAATGTTTTCTTGCTTTAGTTTTCGTTCAGTACTGAAAAGAAATTTGCCAGAAAGCACTAAATCAATTCTTCGTTTGCATGCAACAAGTAACACGATGTTTCTAATATGCTGCGAAATAAAATAGACTGTGGTAAATAGCATCGATTTAGCATTTGCTCCGTCAGAATAGCGATATCTAAATAAAGTAAGTCGATGACACAGACACAGATACGTTGTAAGTCTCATTTCAAATTCGTTTCGTTTCACCTACATTTTCGAATCACTTGGCTCGACTAGCACCTGCATATTCAACATCTTTATCATGATTCATCATGTAAGTCTCTGTGCACGTCAATGATTTTTTTTAGCTTTCTGTTCTATTGTGTATATTCAGTATATTTTTTAGCCATTTTAGAGGCAGACGCTGTTGAACTATTTGTAAGTTCAAAAACACGTCAATATGAAAATAGTCAACACAGATGATATATACATTAAGAAAATGACATGAAATAAAAACACCACTTTTTCCAAATTTTATGTATAGATAACAAAGAGATAGACATGCAAATGTGTTGTGTCCACGCAGAGCGTAGGGAAACTATCCATATCTGGATCCTTAGTTGTATTGAACTGTACTTCGTGCTATATTTGCCTCCTTACTTAGTCCAAGCTTTGAACAACATAATCTATATACATGTGTTATTAATGCAGCATCCATGTTCATTATTTTTCCAAACATCTGATAATATGACAAAAGATGGATAACATTCGGTTCTTAAACATTAAGAGATCTCATTTATAGAGAAACTGTAATTTTCTATTTTCGTACGTTTCCTGACGGTGAAGGTGCCTTTGTACATTGTAACAAGTTGTGTCTCAAGAAGTAGTGACATGATTATATCAATGCCTCGAGATCAATACACCATCAAAGTTGGAACTTTTCAAGTAGAGGCTCAAACAAGGTTACATATAAGTTGTACATAGATGCACGATTTTTATTCGCATGTAACTTTTGATCATGAAGTAGTTCACCAAACGTTCCTTTGAACTACATTCCGAACGCATACCCTTAAACACTTTAGCAGTGATAGCACTCAATCTTACATGAGGTGTAATTGCTTTAATATGTTACTTCTCCGAATAAAATACCACCAAAACAGAAATGTCTTTGTTGATTTTGTAGGGGAAAGGACAGTCTCTAAGTCTGTTTGTGAGGTAGAGAAGGCTCACGAGTGCCAAGTGAGCACAGAATTGCTGTCTTTCATTTCAACAATTGATCTTTTTAAGTGAAGTTCAAACGCATTCGTGATTTATTGAATGGTAATGTCCGTATGCAGCCATAACTATTACGAACTTGGATGCAGTGCCATGAGAACCAACGACCTTCTGCTGCCAATAAGTTACTATGCGTTACGGATAATACTTATGTTTTTTATCTTATTGACTAAGAATGTTATGTATAGTGACCTAAATTATGTGAAAAAACGGACTGCGATACAAGCATTTATAATGAACGAGTTGGCCGCCTTTGAAAGCGTTTCGTGGTGGACACGTGAAGGACGTTAATTAACAGGCGAACAATTGTCTTGTGTTTGGGACGTGTGACACTGGTGGTTGCAGGAAACGCTCTTTCGCTAACAACTGGTACCGTCACGATTAAATTTTGAAAATGATTCATAGTCACATGCTCATGATATACTAGTGATCAGAATCGTTCACCGGACTCTGCTTTTAGTAGAAATTTCTTAAAATTATTATTTGTTTTGTCGGTTTTAACGATAACATGTACTCTGTGTGATATTTTTTATGATAATGAAAATGTTTTTGTTGCCTTTATTTAACAGTGATACAAAAATAATACATTATGTTGGATAACATGAGCTTTTTTAAAACATCTCTTGAACTCAATTACATGTAAGATTGAAGGTTTTCATAAATCTCTATGGTGTGAAATTAAAGAGGAAATAAATTGTTCCTGGTTCTCCTACCTAAACAGCATCTGACGGGCTCCCAAAGTACTGGTATCAAAGTCACATTGGATAGTAAGCCGGCTTTTAAAACGTTACTTTTTACGCAATGCGGAGACAATACGGCTGGATCCACCATTGCTGTGAATGTAGTTGTAGGGTATTTGCAGATATACACAACTGAGTATTAAGAGTATTAGTTACATTTTAAAACGAACGGAAATTATGCGTAGATATTTCTAGTCACAAATTTGAACGATATTTCTCCATCTCATGACCTTGGCATTTACAAATGTAGATAATGATCGATGTTCACAGCACGTGTATGCTTGTATGCATCATCTGCACAGATTGTTTTCAGATGCAACACATAAAGTAAAACGAAAACATTTTGTGCAAACACACGCTTGTCAATTGTACAATTACAAGAAAACAAATTCCCCATGTGTTGATTGCTATATGATTCTAATGACCTCGTCTGGAGACTACAGTTTCATGTTATGAAATTGAAAAAACAATTTCAAGGTCTAAGAACTGACGATGATTGTCGGTTTTCGCATGTACGCATGTACTTGGTGTAACTTAAATATTGACTGTAGACGCAAACGTACCTCCAAATTCCTGTCTCAAAGATTAACCACAATCTTTAATACAACCAAGGAAGAACTTATATATCCACAGAAAGTATCTGAGATAAATGGAACGAATATGAAGAGCAGTATTGTCAATATAATATATAGGACGTCAACGCCAGAGAATATTTGTCATTTTATTTCCAACTTTGCTGACCAAAATGATGTTTGATGCAATTCCCTAATTTGATTTGCACCACGTGTTCAGATCCCGTGTATCATTTCCAGATTTACTATTGACTTGCTGTTGGTTGTGTTTGTGACATACTCACTTTCCCAATCATCAATTTTCACACAGCCTAAATATATGGTATGATCCGCAAATTATAGTCAGTTGGAACAATACACATTTTTAACAGTAAACGCCGTAGGACGAAAGGTCACCCCTTGTGGATCATTTCTCCGTGGAAATACTACACAATTGTCGAGAACATGTCACATAGATGGATGGTGAAAGTTTCAAATAGCGCAAGAATGACTAAAATGGAAACCTAGGATCCTTGTGGTGCTAATGAAGCCTACAGTGAATAGGCCTTTGACCTTCAATGGTGGGAAAACATGAGGCGCGTGGCCACATTTGCGTGGTTACTTTCTCCATGCAATATCTAACACTGTTGTGAGAACAAATTGTCGATACATTAGGGAGACTATTCTTTTTAAGTTAAAAAATTAGGAATCCTGTATGTTATTTATTAAGAGATGCATTTGTGAGTTTAAAAGTCGTCAGCACGTTCCAAGATGTGCTCAACACTATTCTTTGATCCCACGTTTTACAGGTACGGTAAACAACGATTATAACGAACTTAAAGGGACCACTAATTTTAGTTCGTTATAACCGTAGTTCGTTATAAGCATATGTACAGCATATGTTGGTGTACAGGTTGGTTTAGATGTTTTGTGTTATTCATATGTATTAACTTTAGAAACGCGCGATTGACACTCCTGACGTAAAACAATGTCTGAAATGTTACTTTTGTTATTACAACGAAATTGATTCAAGGTACTAAGGAAACATTTCAAGATGCTAAGTTGAAGTTTCAAAATCATTATCAAATGTTGAGATAAGTCAATTATCTTGAGAATTCTTCTTAATTTCCTGAAATTGGAAGATATACACAAAGAAAAAAGTTTCAAGATACTAAGTTGAAATTACAAGGGGCTAAGTTGAAATTTCACGATGCTTTAGTTAAAATTTTAATATAACAGTCTTGACATTTCAAGATAATGATCTTGAAATTTCAAGATAATAAGTCAATAATCATGAAATGTCTTCTTAGTATCTTGAAATTGGAAGATATACACAATGAAAATAGGTTTAGCACACCCTAATATATCTCATTATTGTTTAGTCCCAACAGTAACGTTGTAACAGTCAGGAATGATATAATTACGGGAAGAATTATATTTTCTCGAGATGATGTAATCAGTCATGCGTGACGAAAGCTCACGTGCCATGCATGGTATGCCCGTGCAACATCCTACCCTCGAGTATCTCTAAAAGCAGTATATCCAAAAGTTAAAATTTCTTTCTTAAGCTCGGTTTTAAACAGTTATTCCATGACGTTGTGTGACCATGGCACGAATGCGATTATCGAACGCCGGAAGATGGCAAATAATCGGCATGCATAACGCAGGAATGTTTTGTAATGCCATTGGTCGGAATTTGGGGTATCATCACACTGTCAAAAGCCGTTTAGTTGAGAAACATGCTCAGACCGGTGATGCACTTAACAGAGGCTCAGTACATCTGGGACGTCCATTTTGACAACCACTCTCTTGCTACTCGACCTCAGTGCATGGATGACAATGCCAGACCTCATCGTTCGCATGCAGTCGTGGATTACATGAGGGCCAATGCAATAACGACTCTACCCTGGCCAGCAATGAGCCCAGATTTGAACCCCTTTGAACATTTGGGGGAGATTTCGGGGAGGCGCATACAAGCACGAGATACTCCTGTACAGGATTTACGCCAATTGGCGTAATTGCAGCATTGCATCAGGAGTGGTAGTTGTTGACCCGTCAACAGATTCAACGTCTGCCTGGAGCATGAGACGTAGTGCGGAATGTGTGATCCGGGCAAGTGACGGTTATATCCGCTACTGATCTGTTACACGTGTCATGTCAAGTAGAGGCTTTAAGGAACATCATACGTAACTCGTTTACTTAATCCTGCAGCTCCATACGTTTTTGAGGTATGAAAGGTCAAAAACAGTAACCGTGTTACCATGATGTTTTTGTCAGTAAATTTCAATCACAACTCACCAATATCTTCTTTATTTGTTGTCAAATGTTTGTTCTATCCGATGAGATTGGTATCGCCCAGCTCCTGTTGTAAGGCATCCCATGCCATTATTTTTGCCATTTGTCATAGTTCTGAAATAACTTTTTTTTCTTTTGTGTAAACAAAGTTGAAATTTTAAGTGATAATCTTAACTTTTTAACTTTAGTAGTAGTAGTAGTAGTAGTTTAATACCTGTCACATAAAACTGAGAAATCCTGACCCAGGAGATATGGCGTGTTGACCAGAAAGAATTTATTACAGGTATACTATCTTTTAAACTATTTACGATACGGGCTTGATGATGAGCAAATACTCGCGATGATATCAATATTATTTTACTGAAATATGATTATCATTAATTACCGGTCACCCTTTGTGAAAGGAAATTAGCTGATTAATAAATGAACAAAGAAAAGGCGGTTTAAGGTGAGTTTGTAAGAATCAGTTTGACACAGTGCGACCGACTAATCGCTCATTGATGAATAGGAAACTCCCATTCATCAGCTCATCATAGTTTCTTGAAACGACCAACGTCAATCTCTTTCTCGTTACCAATATCAATGTATTGACCGCAAAATAGCTTCAGTTATTTATCTGCTGGTTTATTAATATGATTATGTGTGTCGCTTTGTGAATAATGTCATGGTTAATTCGTTCATGTTATGTAGATCATTTACTAACTGGTTATGTTTAGCGTTTATTATACTGTTATTCGAAAAAAGTTCAGATGAACTGTCCATTGGATCCTGATCGAAATATTGGTAATAAACCATGTCTTATATATTTATGAAAAGTGAATAGCACATCTATGGTCAAATCAGGTGTTAGCGCTTAAGGAAATATAATATCTTAACAACAAAAGTTTTATTTGCTTTCTGATTCAAACCAATGCCAGTGTTTGTCTTTGCGCTTCCATAAGACCTTTTCTTTCTCAGTGTTTTTTTGTCATGTAGGTGTTTTTATGTGTGTGCCATCGTTATTTTTTCAACATAAGAAAAACTGAAACGCGTCACAATACCAGTCAGAATTCAGTTTCTCTAAAAGGTTGATGCATGTCATCGATCCCAATTGCATGGATCGATGCTCATGACATTAATCACTGGATTGTCTGGTCCAGACTCGATTATTTACAGACCGCCGTCATATAGCTGGAATATTGCTGAGTGCGGCGTTAAACAACAAACCAACCAACCAACCAACATGTGGGTCGTCATAGCCGGTATGTACTGGGCATGGAAAGTCTGGCGCCACGTGTCAGCACTTATGGATATTTGAAGAGTGTTGTTTGATCCATGATGCAGAGATCTCCTGAAATGAATAAATGTCCCTTACACATCCAGTGTGTTGCTGGCTGACGAAATCCAATGCTTCTATCGGAATGATGGATCGTGACTTACTGGTGAGAGTCGACACGGAGGTTCATGCTTGAAAACACTGACCAATTCAACTGGTGACTTTGCTAATCAACTAAGGTCAAATCACTGCCTTTCAGGGGTTCTCCTAAACCAAAGATTTCATGAATTTCCTCCACTCTACTCCTAGTTTCATTTCGAAATGCCCAACCGCGGTTCAGATGGAAATAAAATCAAGTTTATGTTTCACGGCCGATTGTTGGAGGCATTTATCAAAGATGATGTTTGAATTCTCAGCGTCATGTATGCTTTCTGTATAGTATATTTCTATGCTGATATGCAGAAACTAATGAAGTTGATGAAAACTACTTAGAGCTCTATAAGGTGTTCATTTTTAAACATTTGGATATTTTTTCTGAGTTTTTACAAATGGCCGGTATATGTCCTTTTACGTTATTTCAAAATATTACATTGTATGAAAATATAATACATACATGATAATAGTCATTTTACAGAAAAAGAGGAGCAGTTTATACTCACATGTTTGTTTAACCTTTGAATTTTCTGACAACCTGTTCCTGAAGAGCATAATCTTTGAAAACAAAGTCCTGTGTACAGCCAGTTCGTTAAAAAATGGTATTTTACTCCGCAGACAACACTGTTCAAACCATACCATACTTCAAACCGCGGCAGTCATTACAATTTAATGAACACAAGCTTTCAATGGATAATTAGTAAAAGGTGAAACTATATAAATGTATTTAGAAACTGGGAAATATTCATATACCTTTTGCAAGAATTACGACATATTTCGTAAAATCCTAGTTTTCATTATATCATGTGCTGCCCTTAAATGACGTCAGTAATTGTTTCCCTTTGAAAGTCCTTCCTATGATCTGACTACCGGATATAATCAACAACCCCATGTTCCATCCAGTTTTATTGCTTATATCTAAACAGGATACTAGAATGTAATCATATGAGTGGTGAACCGCCAAATAGCTGGAGTATTGCTGATTGCGGCGTTGAACAACAAAGAAACAAAGGATGTACACAATGGCCAAGGGCTATTGTATTCTATCAATCGACGTTGAACATCATCCAGTCGTATGTGAATTCAAAATACATGCATTGAGCTCGCCGTAGTCATTTTATGCATCCTCCCTCGGGAAGTTGTAAAAGTCTCCTCCACCTGGAAGTTCGTCAGATGCAAAACTATCAATGAAACAAATAGAGCAGGAACACTTACAAGAATTTACAATTTATGAGAAAATACAAATAGTCTCAATAAGATGCTGAAAATTGATTAGCTTATTTCAATATTTTGGACGTGTGTGTCCCGGTTGGTTTGTCGCCGCAGTAACCGTTTTTGAAAGATCTTTGGTAGCTGCAAATACTGAAGGTATTAATGGATATGTCGAAGTTTTTATATTTCTGATTCTTGATACATTTACTCAGTCTGGTTAGAAGAAAACTGATTCGATTTTACCTGGTAGTTAACGGGGTTACAGCTATAAACGACAACCTGTAAGTTTAAACGGCAGGGTACATTGACACTATCTATTGTTTCATATTCGAACAATAACTGCTTAAAAACAATGTCTGGCTAGCCTTTGTCGAGATAACAGTGATTGGATAAAATGATTCCGAAGAACTAAAAAGCAAACCAAGCTGAAAATTGCATACATTGCTTTACATACGGGCATAAATCTGACAGATTCTTCATCATCATCTATATCACTGTCAAGATGTTTTGAGACGATATTGTTCCTTGGTCGGTAAGATAAACATCCAACAGTCTCTACAATGTAGCCTACACAGACGGAATTACCGAGAGGATAGCTCGGCCCATTAAATGGATAAGGTTTATTTACACCCGTACACTGCACCAAGCTGATAAACCGGATCGTCTGCAGACAGCCATTACCGCCTGTGGTCAAGAGACGTACATGGATGTTCAACTACATATCCTGCATGTTGGGCATCGCTCACATCACTGACAGCTGTCACGCGTGGCTGTGAGGTATCGAACGTCAGAAGCCCATTTCACCATCACCTGCCCACTGTACTCAGATATAATGTACGATGTCTTCAAGTATGCCCTGAAGGTAGACGATGAATTTACGCATAAAAACCCAACAGAAAATATCTATCTATCTATCCATGGTCAGAAGGAATACTCTTTTATGATTTATGTAGTTAACGTAATTTATGTTATGTATGTATGTATGTATGTATGTATGTATGTATGTATGTATGTATGTATGTATGTATGTATGGTCTGTGTGTCTGTGTGTCTATGTGTATGTTGTGTGGGTGTACACGTGTATGTATGTATGTGTATGCGTGTGTGTATGTATGTGTGTATGTGCGTGTATGCGTTCGACTGAATGCATGTTTGTTTGTGCGAGAATCTATGTTGTTGATAGACCTGTATGATTGTTCTCATACCGGTTTTGGTATAATACATGTTTTAACTATATATTGAATGTATGTATTGTTTGTCATTTGTAATTTCTTAACTTATTGTTGTTCTGTGATATTTTAGATTATAGTGTAGTAGTATAACTTTTTGGAGACCCTGGTCTTGGCTGTAGTTACATGTACATGTTACCATGTTACCAGCTTGACCGTGGAGATATTTGAAAGTTACCTGCACGGAAAGATGACAGAATATCCACATAATATAGAGCGTCAATTCCATGAGTCTCGGTTGTGTTCCGAAACAGAATCCCTTATCACTTACTCACTCACGTGACAGTTTATTAAAAAAGTCTTCATGCTGTCCATATACTCGCCGAAAATTGTAAAGTTGACAGAGCACTCACAATATTTATATTCATCTACAATCAAACCGTTGATTTGACACAATTTAATATCAACTCACTGTCCCTACACGCATAATTTGCAAATTGAGGTGAAGTGAGATTGTGTGAGCCAGGATGATTGTTTCACATTTGGCAGTCGTAGAGATAAATTCCCCGACCCAAAGCACACACACCTTGGTACATGTATATATGGTCGGGTGATTATGGTGATTCAGGAAAATGTTCACCGATACAATCATACCAAACACAAATAAGCTTCAAACTTCATTATAAATGCGTATTACACATACATGTTCAGCGACAGAAACGTTACGTGATGATGTATTGATTTCCATTGGCCTCAATAAAGCCCGTAGCCTCACGTCTCCTAAAACGTACGAGACAGGTTTAATCAGTTGAAGATCTATTCAGAGGATGTATAAGTAGAAAAGAAGATTTCCGTGTCTGAAATAATATTTGCGAGGGTTACTTTGAGTTCATGTGAACCTAAAGAACGCGGGGTTAATGGAGATGCTGGTACACTGAACAAAAGAAACTGGAAACTGAAAGGTAATGAAAGGTTTTTGAAACAACTGTCAGTTCCATTGACTTTTCGCCTTCCGTTTCTCTTTCTCGACTCCTATTCGGGAAACCAAAAGTTAATACGTATTTGGCCTTAGACCGAAAGCAATCATTCGATTTGTTAAAAATTAGCATTTAAAACGGATAAACGTCTGGAGCGACATACGAAACCAATGAAAAACAAATGAAAAACAAAGTGTTTCTGAATTATTCAAATGAACCATAATTGAAATTTTCTTTTTCTCCCTTGACTTGACAATGACACGAAACCCGACGATGATCTTTAAAACGCCTTAGAAAGTCAATTTCAAAATTTATACATATAAGAAACTGAGATTAATCGCGCACAGGTCACACTACAGGTTAGGCCTTGCTCGGTAAGCTTGGCTTGTGTGACTTTCTGAATCACAGGATATAATTCTTTTCTTGTCTCCTCTATTCACCCACATGCACCTGATACGGCTGGTTGAATTTGAATGTAAAATCTTGTAGCAAGAGGCGGCATGTGTTGTTTATTCTCAAGGGAACTGTGTAGAAAAGGGATGCATACTGATCCGTTGACCAGAGTAAGGGCCAGAGTGAGCTCGTCATTGGGTGTAGATACGATGAATAAGATAACACAATGTTATCATCATGTCATGAAAACAGTGTCAAATGAAAATGTAAGATATCTCCATCCGTTTTAAAGCCAGTTATATCACGACCATTAAACGTTTTCCTTTGAAGGGGCAATATCAAATTATCGTGATATCATCACGACGTGAAACCAACCCTGAAATGTGTGTGGTCGCCTTTTCCTGCAGTGTTGCGAAAGGTGGGTTACTTAGTTCCTAAAACTAACTGCAATGTTTAAGGTTAAATAAAACCACGTTTAACTTTTTGATATCCACTGCCATAGCAACAAGACCTGCCTGGCCGGTAACAACGAAGCATGCGCGTGTGACGGTATCAACCCTATCCAACAGGTATGTGTGTCTCACCGCTGGGTGAATGATGATGACTACACTTGTAGATACGTCTGTGGTACATGCTGTTATACCTACTATTCACAGGATTTCATGAATATCTGTGCATGCATCAGAGTATGATCAGAATATCAATAACAGTAATTATCCGCTTTACTTATACTATCGCGTGGGACGCACCGTTAAGTAGCAGAACAAATGTGAATCTCGTAAATAGTGCCTATCAGGCATCCAAGCAGCTCCAGGGACTTATATACAGCTTTAATTACATGGCCCAAACATGCGGTGAAGTACCCATTGAAAAACCAGGGAAAACAGTTTCAAAAGAGAAGCATTTTTAGAGAAGAAAATACAATGTGTTTCATTAACATTGAAATAATGTATTGATTGTTATTTGCTGTATATCCAGTCGTTGAGCTACAATTATTAATCTCATGGTCGCAATGTCTGGAAAATACTGACATTATAAGAACAACGTACAGGATATTATTTCAGATGTTTCATTATTGCACAGTCTGGTCCGACTGCCATTGACATTCTTGCATTATGTGAACAGTCTTTTTCTTTTGGCAACACATCAGCCGAGGAGATGTATAATCCGTCATAATGACCCAGTCTCAGTTTCCAAGGCTATGGTTCTCTGCTGATTCGACAGGGGGGAATGTTCAGTGAAGAATGGTTTCGTTTGAGGTTGCGTTTGGTAGTGACTCATTGAGACATACAACGCCTTTCTGAGTGAATGAGGTGAGGCGCATCCCTCTTTGTTAGCAATTGTCCAGCCATGTTGCAGCGGGGGACGTCATTATATCAAATATACGAGTGGAATAACAGCTATGGAATAACAGTTTTTGAATTTCACAAGAACGACAAATATATGTCATGTGTAAAAAACACGTACAGCTGCTAAACTTTGTCTAAACATTATATCGACCCGTGAAGATTCCGGAGTAGAATAGGTCTTCAGCAACCCATGCTTGCCGTAAAAGGTGACTATGCTTGTCGAAAAAGGGGACTAACGGGATCGGGTGGTCAGGCTCGCTGACTTGGTTGATGCATGTCATCGATCCCAATTGCATGGATCGATGCTCATGATATTAATCACTGGATTGTCTGGTCCAGACTCGATTATTAAGACCGCCGTCATATAGCTGGAATATTACTGAGTGCGGCGTTAAACAACAAACCAACCAATCAACCAACTAAACATTATATCAGTATATATAAGTTTATAGTTTTAAATACCTGTTTGACTCCTGCTACTGGGCAATAGATTGGTCATCTTTGTGTATTCTGGGGAACCATGAAATAGACGAATTCGATTACATGCCCTTACTGTAGATGAACTACATATATACATTGGCGAAGCATTGCTGAGTGCGGCGTTAAACAACAAACCAACCAATCAACCAACTAAACATTATATCAGTACATATAAGTTTATAGTTTTAAATACCTGTTTGACTCCTGCTACTGGGCAATAGATTGGTCATCTTTGTGTATTCTGGGGAACCATGAAATAGACGAATTCGATTACATGCCCTTACTGTAGATGAACTACATATATACATTGGCGGAGCTTTCGTGCCGATGTGCTGGGTTATTTCACATATCTGGCATAAATACACAAGTAGGAGACCCGCCGTCCGTCATCAGTATCATGCGACCATGCAAGAAGCAAGTACACCAATGGGTTGTGGAGTTGTTAGGGACACGGGTGGCCAAGTCGTGTTTGGCGCCGCGATTCGCTGTGCAGAGTTGCGTCCTTTGGGCACGCCAGAAACCTATGATTGTGGTTTCGAATTCCGGTTCGCCCCGATTATGTTTCTAGGTTTGTCAGCCCAATACCCGTAACTGGTAAACGTCTGAGACCTGCATCACTTCGGGCTTTCCTCCCACATTAAGCTGACACGGAATACGGCGTTAAACCCAACTCACGCACTCACTCTGGACTTGTTATGGTATTACAGGTTTTTTTAATTTTACTAGGATATATATCATGTAAAAGCCGTACATCTACTTACACTTTGTCGAAACATTATATCAGTATAGTTTTTACAACTTCTAACAAACTATTTTTACGGATTATGGTCACACGCAATGGAAGACTTAGATACAACGTCTGGAGCCAGACGTCAGCGTCGATTTGTGAAAGTGGGTCCTGCAGTCAAGAGGGCTCTACTAACTACCAAGTGTGAAATTGCCATATTGCATCTTTGTAATTTATTATTGCTATATCGGGACCATAAAATGTTAGTCAAGTCATGGATGTTTGATTTTATACAAATTGAATGCCAAATGACTTGAGACTGAGCCCACTTTTACTTTGCAGATATTCGGGGAAAGAAAGGAGAAATGCATTTTTAATGAGTATAGTCAGTCATGAAAGAGATAACTGTTTGAAGTTATTGGCATTCTAGAAGTTATTGAGTAATTAAGAAACATACAACTTCATGGATAACAACAACCTTTGATTTCTTGCATTTAGCAACGTTATTGTATAACGCAACGTTTTGATGTAAATTCTTATGCCATTATCAAGCGTCACTCAAGCTTGACAACGGTGCACGAAACAACATAGAACGTAGCTAAATAATAATAAACCAGAAGTTTGGTGTTTGGTGTCTTTTTTAACACCGCACTCAACAATATTATAGCTATATGACGGCGGTCTGAATAATCGAGTCTGGACCAGACAATCCAGTGATTAATACCTTGAGCATCGATCCACGCAATTTGGATACGATGACATGCATCGACCAAGTCAGCGAGCCTGACCAGAAGTTAGTATCCATAAAGTTTGTCTGTTTTGTAATCAACAAGAGGAATTTCCCCGTTCCTTATTTTTCCAAATCTGACCATAATTACAAACATTTACCTTTGTTAATTTCCTAGATTATTGTAACGGTTGTACATTGTAAATACGTGTATATGAGTGTCTGAGATGTCCTCGGTAATCTGCCATTTACACACGATTACCCAGGACATCCCACTAGCCTTGATCAACAGTGCTATGTCCAAGGTGGTTGGAAGACCAGACAACCTTTCTAAAAAGACTCTTGATTTCCTTTCTATAGAGGGTTTAAGGTTTGTTTGTCAGTCGATCACATCCAGTATTGGACTTCTCCCTACAGATGGCCATGATTTATCTGTGAAGGGTCTCGTCACAAGGTGACTTACTTACATCGCCTCTACTGAACAAAATCCGATTTTCTAATTGAATTTTTATGCTTCATATCTTAATAAATACTGGGGTGGCTGTTGTTTTGAGCAGCAACGCAGAGCCTGGTGAGCTCGTGTCGTAGCCTTGATTTGTTTTACTGTAGAAAGATACAGGTACATGTACCTCATTCTGAGCCAACATGAAAATACCATCTATGTCGGACAAAGGTCCGGTTGTCCTGTAATCCAATAGGAAGTCAATTTCCTTCCACAGTGAGCGAGTGATTTGTGATTTGGGGACGATCCTCTAATGAAGTTCCCGACTGTTAGTTGAGTGAATACATCCAGTCAATACGGTTCACACAGCAGCATACCATGTGTCAGTTGATCCTAACGAATGAAACATATGGACATTGTGCAAATATTTTAATCTTGAATGTTTTCTTTACTTGTCCTTGTAACGGACTTTTACTTTGTTTACACTTAGTGTTAAAATTTGACCGTATTATGCTTGTATTCTCAGAGCTCTTTGTATGATCACATGAGTTATCTGCAGGTGTTTATTTAGATGAAACACATAAATCAAAACGAACTTATCTTGTGCAAACACACACTCATTCTGTTAAAAGAGGGTCTCGTTATCTACTTAAAAAGGAAGCAAGTTTCCTAGGAAATACCCCTGTGACTTTGATATTGAGAAATTGAAATATGTTGTCAGTGAATTATATAAAATATTATCAATTTCTCTATAAGCATAATCGCGACAATCGAATGAAGCAGATTTGATTTACTTCATCAAAACAAACACTGGAGACTGGAGTCCCGTCATCTTTCACATTGCCTTTTCATGTGGTGTGATCAGCATATTTTATCAGTGAGACCAGTTTATTTTATCAGTGAGACCATTTTCCTATAGCTATCAAGGCAGTAAAAGTTGAAACACACGATCACACGTCTATTCTCCTTCGACATAATACATTAAAAATGTATGGGAGTTGAAGTCATGGTGATTGATGATGTAAGTGTTAACAACACAAGACGGACTAAAATGGAATTTCAAGATCATTGTAATACAAACAGGAGGGCTTTGGATTGGTTCACTGTAAAAATGTGTTGAGCTTTATTTAATTCTGGGAAGAAAGATTGAATACCTGTTCATAGATTATGGACACAAATCTTATTGAGGATTCGTTTGTGTAATGTTCAAACATTAGACATCCCGTCTGCAATTTTATATCAGGGTAGCGATCGTTAATTTACAAATATAAGAAATCTCTGCTATTACACACGTGTTGCTGTTAAACAAAGTGAGAAAACATCTCCGCACAGAAGCGATCGTGATTTTACACGCGTTCTCATGGAAACAATGTGTATCGAGTGAGACATTTGGGAATGAATTAAATTTTATCTTTGTTCAGACTGTGGTCTCTGACTACAGCAACTTTTAGAGGTCCTGTCTTACATGCCACACATAGTAAATTGAACTGAATTTGCAGGAGACAAATTGATGTGTATTTATTCCCATATAGAGAATTGCTTGGTTTGGGAATACTCCACATATTTCAGTTATATCAGGGTGTGTCAGTTTGATGTTGAAATGATACATGTCTTCAATGTGTGTAAACCATTTTGTTGAACGAAATAGCGCGCGTAGTGTTGCTGGCAAACCTAGAAATATAATCAGATGCCAGTGAGATTCGAAACGAATATTGGTTTCTGTCTCCTGCTCAGGACGCAATTCTGCACAGCGAATTACAAACTATGTCAAACAAAACCCCTAATATTATGTCTCAACACGCATTTCTCATTGCAACGGCATTCACATGGACAAGAAATAAACGTGGATGGATTTCACAATGAACAAATTAAGGCTGTGCATGTTTAGTTATCACGTCATGACCCGAGAGTGATGACATGAGTAGAATGCGTCACACAGTGTCACTGTCCACTGCGGTAGTTCTCCATTATACATTAAAAAACACAATTCTTATATGGAGACAACTTGCATACTTTGGGCAATAAAGTAAGATGTGTTTGTTTTCATACGTACTGGGGCAATTGAATAAACCGTGTAAACAATGACGATCTCTGTAAGACAATCATGAATGCTTTCAGAATTGGTCCTTGTGCCGGACTTTTACCTTGTTTACACTAAGTGTTTAAAATTGGCTTTATTATACTTGTATTTCTCAGAGCTCGTTGTATTATCACATGCGTCATTTGCACGTGTTTATTTAGATGAAACACATACATCAAAACGAAATTATCTTGTGCAAACACACACTCATCGATTCTGTCAAAAAAGCATCTGGTTATCTAACTACAAGGAAGCACATTTCCAAAGAAATAATCCTGTGACTTTGATATGGTGGAATTTTAATACGTTGTAGGTGAAATATATAAAAACTGAACAATTTCTCTATAAGCATATTGGCGACAATCGAATTTACTTCATCAAAACAATCATTGGAACAGATATTGATCTGCAGAGTCAGGTAATCTTTCACAATGCCTATTCATGTAGTGTGATCAGCATATTTTATCAGTGAGACCAGTTTTCTATAGCTATCAGGGCTGTAAAAGTTGAAACACACGATCACACGTCTATTCTCAATTGTCATAATACATTAAAAAAGCTCATGGGAGCTGAAGTCATGGTGATTGATTATGTAAGTATTAATAACACAAGACGGACTAAAATGGATTTCTAGATCATTGTAATGCGAAAGGAAGGCTTTGGACTTGATTCACTATAAAAATGTGTTGAGCTTTATTTCATTCTGGGAAGAAAGATTAAATACCTGTTCACAGAATTATGGACACAAACCTTATTGAGGATTCGTTTGTTTAATGTTCAAACATTTGACATCCCGTCTGTATTATTTTTATATGAGGGAAGCGATCGGAATTTTACAAATACAAGAAAAATCTGCTGTTACACACGCGTGGCTGTTAAGATAGTTAGATAACGTTTCCGTATGAAGCGATCGTGATTTTACAGATACAGAAAACTACGGTTTAGACCAATGTACGATTCCGACTAAATCGTGAGATTGTGTTTATGTCAGGTGTTTGCAGAAGGGTGAATGTATTGTGCCACACCAATGGCACCCACCACAAATATTTACAAATGCAAGTCACTGCTTCAAGGCAGATATCACAAGAAATTACACATTTGTGACTGTTAACATAATGAGATATCTCCGTGTCCCACATATAATGCGAAATTCGGGATATTCGTATCACAGCAATGATGACAGCTGCATTTTATATAAACTTAAGCAGCATATGAGCAACTGCATCCATGGCACAGTCATTACGGCCTTGACCTTTCCAATGCAAATGAGAGAAGCCCCACTTCGACCAAGAAGCTTTGTTTCCTTGGTTGGTCATTACGAATAAAGAAGATCTTTAGGGGAAATCGAAAAGCCTCAAAATGTTTTTGAAATGTGACGTTTCAACACGTCCAAGAAGAATATCATAAACGAGCTGTGATTAATTACCCGCATTCAAACATGCTACAAGTGGAATGCAGGACGATATGAAGAGCAATTGCAAACTACCATTCTTCTGCAATTTGGCCGCTGATCATAAGCTAGGCAGACCCTTATGTTAGTCGTTCAAAAGATGGCAGCATTAAAACTCAAGTGGAGACTCGTCACTGTTGGATTATGTCTTACCGACGTATTACAATTCAGCACATTGCTGACACGATTGAGATCTGTTCTGGTTCTCTAAGTCCATTTCAACTGACACATTCTGAGCAAACTGGCTGTGAGGTGCGTACCCAGAATGCTGACACAATATCCGGCTGCAGAAAGACACACAGGGATCAGTTACCTGCATGTGTCACTTTGCTGAATTCGTCAAGGCACATAGTGGAAACATATGGCCTGATCACTACCAAAGACGTGCGTGCAGGTGGCATCAGTTGGCCAGTATGGCATTGCTTCGGTTGTCTGGGACAGCAAGAGAAAAATAATCATGACGGACAATCCGCAACGAAGTCAGACTATCATTGGGCAATACAATACCACAAATCTACTTCTAGCTGGGGGAAGCTATTGCATCAAATGGATTCAATGGAGCACTTACTTACCAGAGAAGTTCTATCAGAGAAATGAGGCCACATCATGAGAATGGAAGTGATACGTTCTGAATGTAAGCTGAGGGGAGAACTGAGAAAAAGGAAATGTATCAACAAGAAATATCTCCATATTCAATTTCCAAGTCTGTTCCTTCCATCTTTCTGTGCTATTCTGTTTCACTTTTGTGAAGGTAAAGATGCATCGTTGAAGGTCATTACCGTTTAGATCCCTGTCGGACTATCGCTGAGAATACATCATAGTGATGAATAGCTTATCTTGTGGACTTATGTGTGCAGAAGAGACGTGATGCATCACTATGCGTGCTAATGTCAATGGATACACTGTAGAATTACAAGAAAGAGTATATCGGTAAATGTACTGAACAGAGGATCACAGCTACTACTGGTAAACAGGGAAACGATGACGAGATCATGGTTGTGACCTCATTAAATATGAGGTCTTAATGTTGGCAAGGATGACAATGGCACTGTCACCTGTTACAGTGTGGTACACGTGGATGCCAGCTGTGTTGCTTCTTGGGATGGTCGCTGGCACACAGTCTGTGACCATATTTCACAAATGCGTCTCAGTGCATTGTCAACAAATATGTATTTACCAGTACATATTAAAATGCGAATGAATGACACCTAATAAATGATTAAATATATAAAGGATCAAACGTTAAATCACTGACTTAGCATGGTATTTACATGTTTTGATATTCTGTAATATTTCTTACATGCACCGAATGTGTTTCTTTATTGAAATGTGTCGAGAAGATAGTCCTGTCGAGAGTTCATGTACTCTTACACCAAAGACAAGATTCTTAACGACGTTGAGAGTGAATGAGTGAGTGAGGGAGTTAAGATTTATAGTCACATTGGCAGTATTTCAGCCATATCGTGACTAATCAGGGTGGATGATGTCAATGAGACATTGCACATCAAGCTATTTTCTCTCCTCATGTTATATAATATTAGCACTTGTAAACATATCTCTTGGAAAATCTACATCAGTTATATGCCTTCTGTTCTAAATAGTGAAATAGATAGTGGCATTTATCAACACTCATTGTGTGTGTACTTGCTACGTAATATGAACGGTGATTGGTGGTACTTGCATCATAACAGTGTATCGTCTTTCCTTATTATACAAATGTATGATATCTGTCTTTCTCAACCTGGTAGCTGTACTTGTGAAAACATGAACATTAATGCTTGCAGACAGAACTAATTGGCATGCGATTTAACAGATGATTAGTGGTGTTCACGTCGAAGTCTTTATACTTCATTTCATGCTTTAGCTAGAAATATAAAATGGTCATATTGTAGTTTGTGACAACCAGATGTTTAATATTCATTATAAATGTAATGACAGAAATGTATTTCACTGTTTACATTTCACCGAATGTTATCACGCAAGAACGCTTTGCGAATTCGTAGACAATGTTTGTAGACAATGCAATTATTCTTAAAATGTTAAATTCCCTTAATGATCATCTGCTTTAATATTTTAGTTATCTTTAAACATGCATCAAAAATAGTTATTTTCATATTTTAATCATATATTACAACTCATTTGGAGTTGTGATGACGTTTCTTACTAATGCTTTCTTATTAAACATACTTCTTGATTTGATGACCTCAAACAGCATGTGTAAGCAACGACCATACCAATAACATTGATGTTTCTGAATGCGCACATAGATTCACGTGAACATGTAGCTGAATTAAGTAAAATGCTATTAACATAACGTGAGGCTCGCGAAATTTCAGAGTTTCGTTTCACAAGGTATTAATTTCTGTCCTTGTAGTAATTAATATTAACAACTTCTGTTGCAATGCATTCCGTAAGTAACACACCTGTTCACTAGATGTGCTTGGCGAGTTGTTGAGTACATGGTACTTTAGCACTATTATTGTTGTTAATTCATCAAAGGGATTGCTTCAATAAAATGAAGTGTCACGTGTCTTTGAAAATAGCGTTTTCTGAAGGAACTACAAAGTACTGCTCAGGTGAACATTAAAGGAATCAGCACACTTTTTGCTCTTTAGGTGGTTTGCTCACAGGCCATCGTCGCAAGGCAGGCAACAAACACCTACATTTTTATGCAAATTGTATGAGTGGCGGTTGCTACCGATTGGGCAAGACATGTGGACCCTTTTCGGGAACACCTGGTGCCATCACTGATTTTCAGAGTCCCATTCATATATTGTTCAGCCCTATTTTGCTTTCTACATCCCATGGAATCGATTTTGGGGGACAATCGACATTTTATTCCATGACTTTAACGTGTTATTATTAAGAACATAACATCCTCCGTACGATTTGGAAAAATAAGTTTTGTCGGAAGTTACAGTGTACTGGATGTATTCAGCTCATTCTAAAGAGGGGGCACGGGTGGCCCAGTCGTCTGAGGCGCCGCGATTCGCTGTGCAGGGTTGCGTCCCTTGGACACGCCAGAAACCTATGATTGTTGGTTCGAATCCCGGTTTCCAGGTTTGTCAGCACCATACCCGTGCTCATGGGTTCCCCGAAGTGGTAAAAGTCTGAGACCTGCATCACTTAGGGCGTACCTCTCACCACAAGCTGACACGCCGTGATATAACTGGAATACTGTTAAAAGCGGTGTAAAACTCAACTCACTCATTCATTCTTAAGAACTTGCCCTCATATCCAAGTCTTATTGTGCAGACATCACATTTTGATGTCTCAAGAAAAGATGAGACCCATTACATGTTCATAATGAATTACCGTTAAACACAGAAAGATCCTGTATGTCAGTAGGTACAAAGCAGCTTAGATCAATGTCTTTTTTTCCTTTGTTAAAATTTGCAGTTCGTTGTTTGCATTGATGCTTTAAACCTATGGGACAAAAAGCAGTTTTCTACAATCATCACAAACATCTGACATCAGCAATAATTGATAATGATTCATGCACAAATGCTTTTGATAAAAGAAATTCGCCAGAAAGCACTAAATCAATTCTTCGTTTGCATGCAACAAGTAATACGATCTTTCGTCTTTGTTGCGAAATAAAATAGACTGTGGTAAATAGCATCAATTTTACATTTGCTCCGTCAGAATAGTGATATCTAAATAAAGTAAGTCGATGGCACAGATACGGTGGCTGCTTGTTCACGAGGGGTCGCAGTAGGATACGCTGTAAGTCTCATTTCAAATTCGTTTGTTGACTGAGACAACCATACTTCATCTACATTTTCGAATCACTTCGTTCGACTAGCACCTGCATATTTGAAAACATCTTAATTTTCAGCATATTTACGAGAGATCGCTATTTTAGAGGCAGACGCTGTTGTTATTTGTAAGTTGAAACACGTCAGTAAGAAAATAGTCAACAAAGATTGATATGTCTACTGATAATATATATATATATATTAAGAAAATAACATGAAATAAAAAAACACTTGTGTGCAAATGTGCGGTCTCCACTCGGGGCGCAGTAACCTGTCCACATGTGTAATTGTATTGAACAGTAATTCGTGCTATACTTGTCTCCTTATATTACTTGGTCAAAGCTTTGAACAGCATAACCCATATACAGGTGGTATTAATTCAACATCCATGTTCATCATTTTTCCAAACATCTGATAATATGACATGATAATATGACAAAAGATAACATTCGCTTCTTAAACATTAAGAGATCTCATTTATAGAGAAACTGTAATTTTCTACTTTCATACGTCTCCTGACGGTAAAGGTGCCTTTGTGCTTTGTAACAAGTTGTGCCTCAAGAAGTAGTGAAGATGTGTCACGATGTCTTTCGAGATAAATAAGCATCAAAGTTGGAACTTTTCAAGTAGAGCCTCAAAGAAGGTTACATATAAGTAGTACATGGGTGCACGATTTTAATCCGCATGTAACGTTGAATCATAAAGTAGTTCACCAAACGTTCCTTTGAACTACATTCCGCACACATACCCTCAAGGACTTTGAAGCAGTGATGGCACTCAGTCTTACATGTTGGTCTGTGTGCTTACAACTTGAGGTGTAATTGGTTCAACATATTACTTCTCCGAATGACATACCACCAAAACAGAAACGTCTTTGTTCATTTATTTTGGGAAAAGACAGTCTCTAAGTCTGTTGGTGTGGTAGAGAAGTCTCACGAGTGCTAAGTAAGCACTGAATTGCTCTCTTTCATTCCAACAATTGATCTTTTTAAGTGAAGTTCAAACGCATTCGTGATTTATTGAATGGCGTTTTCCGTATGCTGCCATAATTATTAGGAACTTGGATACAGTGCCATGAGAACCAACGACCTTCTGCTCAAATAAGTTACTATGCGTTACGGATAATGCTTATGTTTTTCATCTTATTGACAAAGAATAATGTATAATGACCTAAATTATTTAACAAAACGGACTGCGATACATGCATTTATAATGAATTAATTGGCCGCCTGAGGAAGCGACTTCGTACTGACCCTCCTTATCCGGACACTCCGGATTTCGCACTATTTCTGTCAATCATATTTCACTCATATTTCCTTCACACCATTCGAAAATGAGATGTTTACGAGAAAACGAAATTCAATGTAGATTTATTTTGTATTTGATGGTTTCTAATCCAAGCACAATTAGTCTGAACTAATTCATCAGTCTCCAATATAATGAGTGCCGGTCAATTTGTAAAGTGATTGAAATATTTAGGAAATTCGTTCATTGCTTGAGCGAATCACATTTTACACATAGAGTTATTTTAACATCGTCTGTAACGCATATAACGCTCCTCAATATATCGCACTGACGACCAGCATTCTTTTTCTGGTACCTATTACATCTCGAAAGCAGAACATATCCGTTCACGTAATTCGCCACTTTGTTGCTTAGAAAGGACTATGTTTTGTGAGACTTTCGGGAACATATATCTTTCAGCGTTCCTACTAAAAAACACATCAGAAAGACAGTGGAATGCTAAACCTGACAAAGCAGTATTTTACGGAGGTGAAAGCCTGATGAAGCTACGGCCAAACAAAAAACACCATGGGTCCTATGTGCATTCGGTGCTATTGACTTATTATTTTCTTACTTAATTATAAAACGTCACTCCTTATTTTGTGCAAAGAAGCGCTTATGAATTCTATCAGAATTGGGTGTACAAAAAAGCAACTGTCATATTTGTTGGTTGTTCTATGATTCTGAGGAAATCATCTAGAGACTAAAATATTATGTAATTGAAGTATTATATAAGAACACTGAAACAAACTTCAAGATCTAAGAACAGACCGCTTACTTCGGATCGCATGTGCTTGGCATAAAGTATTGACTACGGAAGTAAATTGCTGCATAAAACTCCGGACAAAGAGAGATATGTAGCTGGGTCCTGCACATGTACCACCAAACTCCTGTCTCAAACTATTTGAGTTTTGAGAATCTACATGCCATCTTTCTTTGGTTGTATCACGGCTTTATTTGGTTGTATCGCTGATTATGGTTAATCTTTGACTTGGTGGTACATTTGCAGTACCCTGCAATGTATTTCTCTTTTGCCACCGTTGTACACTAGATCTCTGTTCATTAGGTTGAAAGCCTGGGCTCAAACCAAATGACGCAGTCCATGTAAGATTGATTCTGCTACATACATGGATATCCGTACTGCTGCTGCACTTGAAACGTCTATTACAAACAAACCACAAAGCGTCCAATTTTACTTTGTGACCCGATATTTTTAAAAGTTGCTTCAATACAAATAAAGAAATTCATACAAGTTTTCTGTATAAATATCTTTGAACAGAACCACATACAACATAAAACAATAACATAATCCTTCAGTTTATACAGAAGTAAATGCTTATGCTTCAGAGGTAATAATGTATCGGGCATAACATATCTAATCGAACTCTATTTCAATCAGAGAACTCAATGTATATTCATTGTCTAGTTGTTAGAACCATAGCTGCGTACCTTCCCGTGCAACATGTGTTATTAACAACTTATCGAATGGCTTGGTCTGTTCCTAGTTTGTGGGGGGCACGGGTGGCCCAGTCGTCTAAGGCGCCGCGATTCGCTGTGCAGAGTTGCGTCCCTTGGGCACGCCAGAAACCTATGATTGTGGGTTCGAAACCCGGTTCGCCCCCATTATGTTTCTAGGTTTGTCAGCACCATACCCGTGCTCGTGGGTTTCACCGAAGTGGTAAACGTCTAAGACCTGCATCACTTCGGGCTTTCCTCCCACATTCAGCTGACACGCCGCGATATAACTGGAATAGTGTTAAAAGCGGCGTTAAACCCAACTCACTCACTCACTCCTAGTTTGTGTGGTGGCCATTTTTCACAACTGAGTATTTGTGCATTTTCAGCACATATGTTCACCAAATCGCCTGCGATCTATTCAAGGCGTTGAGTGATCTAATACATGCCATATCAATGAACAAATCAATTACTTAACATTGCACCAAAATGTGGTGACATGACTGTTATATGTGTGAGGACTCTGCTTAATTTGAATATTCATCTTTGAACACAAGACTATCTCTTCCAGTATGTCATTTCCCTTAAAATATACCACCTTGCTAATTTCATATATGTAAAACTATCGACATTAACAAATGTATGTAGATGATTCTCTGTGCAACGAACTAAATACCCTTAATGTTACAAAGCTTTTATTTGTAATCTTGGCAACGCTGTAGTGCTGATAGCTTGTTTATATGTGTTCTTGTCTAAATAGAGAAAAATATATACCATGGCCAATGGTTTGCGTTCATTGACTCCCAGTGTGTGCACATGGCAGGTAAGAGGTTAATTGGAGGGCTATTGGCTATCTCTCCATAACGAATAGAATGTGAAAACGAAATAGATGTTGATTGAAACTTATGATGTTGATGTTACATGTGAGACAATTGAATACAATGTACATGTTACATGCATTTCACACTTTCCATAGCAACAGTAAAACTGCCTCACAACTCAGGAAGACTTTGGTTGTGTTCGTACAGCTATATCTATAATCAACAAAAAAAAACGTATACAAGTTTGCTTTTTGATCGATGTGTCTTGTCTGGTTTTTTCATAGTCTCGAAAACCTAATAAAGCACAGTCAATGTGCAAACCAAGTCTGTAATATATATATGTGTATGGTCCTGAACAGAAAAAAACGTGAAACCAATGAAAACATGTTCCAAACATCGAGCACGTGATGCTTAGGGAATACGTCTGAAATAATCAAAGACGTGTATTAACATTAAGTAAAATAACAAGGAAATGAATCTGACACTCAGAACAAAATTCCACGATTATCACAAAATCAACATGAAAGGGAAGTTGGTATACGTGAAGCAGGCGCATCTGTTATTGGAGCTGCACAGCATTTCAGTGTTACCAGGGCAATCATTCACCACATCTTACCCGCCTTATCAACATTGGAACAACCAATGGCCTGCTGTGCACAACCGGTATATTTAACCAATCACCCTACGTTACCGGTTCAAGAGTGCCACATTATTAGAAATGTAAACTGATTTAATCAAACAACCAGCACGTTGTCCACGGAAGGCAAACACAATAAAAACTGACATATTAGATTTACGTCTTAAAAACAAACATTGTAGCAACAAACTGATCAACACAGGAGAAGAACAATCACTCTTCGTACAGCCAAGACAGTGGTATGATCAGCAGATTGTAGTGAGATAGAGCAACAGTTATATTTTCTCTGGGCAGAACAGGCTGAAACACGATAACGTACAACTGTCTATTCTCCTTCGAAACACAACATACAAACTCCTCCAGGAACTGACGTGTAGAAATGTCACGGTGAAGGATGATGTGTTGCATAACGTAGGAATGATCAAAATGGAATTTCAAGACGTGTTCACAAATTATGGATCAGAATCATTTTTTAGATTTGTCATGTAAACGTTTTGATATCCTGATTGCAATATCTTAATGCGATTGTAATTTGACAAGAAAGTCGCCAGCAAGTACCAAGGTATTTTCATAACATTTTTGCTAAAAAGCAGATTTGATTATACAATTACGACCATGTCATGAATATATCACCATCAAATTACAAATAGTTTATTTATTCAGTACAGAGTCCACAGGCCAATTATACAGTTCACTATAAACAGTGTCACATCGAATGAAATGGAGGAACACCTTCAGCGAAAATTGGCAACAGTTACAATGTTGGATCTTCAACAACCTTCAAAAACCACCATCAAATAGTGATGATAGCAGGTGTTCGCGAAAAAGGGAGTGTAATCCTGCCCCACAGCTTGCACCCGCCACTAACAGATGCAAACGCAAATCAATCGTTGACCTGACAAAAACACGGGGACATTTGGTGCAAGTCAAACTTTGTAATTGCATGGGACATCATTTTTGTCACTGATGTGTCAAATTTGGAAATGTCATCCGCATGTCCACCATCAAGCCTTTTGTAAGCTTTACTGACGCCTTGAATGTTGTCACCTTGATCAAACAACAGCTTAAAATATTCGTAGAAAGAGCATTCCCGATTGTCCCTCAAAAGTTGGGAAATGTAGACACCAAGGGTTGGAGCTCGACATGAACGGAAGGTTGACTATTGGAAAGTTGAAGTCATCCCTCTTGTCACACAGACTTCAAGGAAAGTGTTTTTCTCACTCTGAATCTTTGTGAATAGATCTAAGTATGAAACAGACGAGGCGTTCTCGGCGATCTCCTATATTTCTAGCTGAGATAGGTAAATCAGTTGAAGGGAAATGGCTATTTGATGGTAAGTGCACGATATCAGATCATCTTGGCCAAATTACATTGATTTAACTTTGCCAATCCGTGCAGACACTCGAGCAGAAAGCGGAGCAGAAATTAAACACTGTGCTTTGATCCAACGTTTTATCTGCATTTCACGTTCCTGCAAAATGCAAACCTAACATTTTTAGGAGAACGTAATCTTATTGCAAAAGGTTCATTTAATATACTGCACACAATCTAAGCTTAACCGACACGAGAGAACTATTTGTGTAAGATCTTCCTGGAAGAACATCATTTCGGGGACCGTTGTACACTTGATCTCAACATTTTGCACTGACACATTGGTCATGATTTACACATGGTACTAGCTACAGCGTGTAGAACTAGAATGAGTTCGTTAATTATTTGCTTTTGTGTGTGTGCAAAGGAGTACAGTGTAGGGTGTATCCGTTACTAAACATGATATTTCAGTTTCATTTCAACCCATACGCTAAAATAAATCGATCTATGGAATAGTTTCTCTATTTTACCTTTGAGGTCAAAACTCTCTTTCCTACTATTTGATGAGAGTGGCACCGCTGTCACATGTAACATTATCTTTTCCATGGCTGACATCTATGCTTCTTGCGCCCGTGCCCTCCGTGCAAATGGTAAACTACAAAACAAAATTGTCGACGGCATGCTGCTTTTGACAAAGTTTCACAAATGCACCTCTGCGCAACCTCAACAGATCTGTGATTACCAGGACATATAGCATTGCCTTCACTAAATTGAATAAATCTAATAAAAAATCAAATATTTCTTTATGAATGATCCAAAAGGAAGGTAGTTACAAAACACAGTACGTTAATGTTTTGTTTGTAAGAAAGGCCTTTCTCTGTTCAATATGCCAAGAAGACATTCATGTACATGTAAAATAAAATATAAGATCCTACACTCTACGGCGTCGATGCGGATGACGTCAATGAGCATTTACATTTGTAGACACCTTGCTGTTTTGAAAGCCTACCTTGATCATATGAGTTCTCTTCTAGATAGCGAAATAAACATCATTATATGGTATGTGTCAACTCTCCTCGTGTGTACATGTTAGGTAATAACAGTGGTGATTGGTGGTACTTATAACAGGTATTGACTAAACATATATCTCCCGGAAACCAACTGACTACAAAATAAAATATGATCTAACGGTAGGCCGAAAAACACATCTACATAGAAGACTATGACACAACATGCCTAGGCAACACAGACCTTTATAATTCCTCATTCTTCATTCTGTGAAACGAATATGCATTTCAATATGTCCGTAGCAATCTAACTGGCCACAAAAGAATATTTCACGAATTTACATTTCCCTAGAAATGAAGTAATTGGTGAATACAGTCTCAAATTAAAAGAGCTACTTTTTGTAAAGCAATCGACTGTTATTTCCACCAATTGTGGTCGCATATCTAAATATCTATGACAATACCACTTTTATTCCTCATGATTTTGTGATGTAAAAGCCAGAGTATGTTAAGTTATTTTGTACACCTCGCACAATAATTGACGGTTACATATACATGTACGTACATTTATGAGAATTAATTACAGAACACTCGTGCAAAAGATTTGATTTTGTAATTCAAAAAAAATATTCGAGAACATTTGCAAATGATCTGGAAATCATTGGGGACAGATCATTGAAATCCGCAATTCCCCCAGTGCCATATTTTCAAGTTAAGCACTGAAATTTAAGAAATTTGGACATTTGATAGATGTTTTCTTGAAATCTAATTGCATGGGCTTCGATGAAGTCACATGACGTGTCTATGCACTAACCATAATTATACCGTCGACGTAGCTGATTGTGGCTCCAGATCCATATGAACACACGTGGAACATGAGGTCACGCCCCACTGCGATACATTAGGACAACGAAATTCCAGACTTTCGTCCCCCTGGGTACAAAATCCCATGAACGTACTTCGGATATTCAATATTAACTATTCATGTGTTTCTATGTATTACTTAGCAGCGAACACTGGGTGTGCTTGACGAGTTATTGAGTATATTGTACTAAAACCTCTTAAACTGATTTCAATACATCAAAGAAAGAGTTTCACAAAGACGAGCGACCGCGTTTCTATCATTCTATGAAAGTTTTTTTTCTAAACGGGAAACAAATTACTGCTATGGTGAAGACTCAGCCAGTGACACACTTCTCACGCGATTAAGATCAAATTGATTTTTATATGACTAATAAAACCTTTAGATCTTTTAAAAATCGTTCAGAAGTATTTCGAGTAAATATAAAACGCCAGTACCAAAGGATAATAAGGCTCCATTATGTGCCGAAATAGATTCCATTAGGCGTAAATGGCAAAAAAGTGGTTGGTTGGTTGTTTTACGCCGCACTCAGCAATATTACAGCTATATGACGGCGGTCTATCAATAATCGAGTATGGACCAGACAATCCGGTGATTGACATCATGAACATCGATCCACGCAATTGGGATCGATGACATGCATCAACCAAGTCAGTTTGCCTGACCACCCGACCCCGTTAGTCGCCTTTTACGACAAGCATAGTCGCCTTTTACGGGTTGCTGAATACCTATTCTACTCCGGATCTTCACGGGTCAAAATAGTGGTGACAACTATATACATGGATCACTGAAAAACAGTGATAGCACCAGGTGGTCGAGGAAAGTGTGAGTATTACCTACCCTACTGGTAGCACCCGCCACTCACACAATTTGCATAAAAGGTAAGTGTTTGTTTGTTTCGAATTCCCATCACCGCACAGCAATATTTCTGACATTCGACGGCGGCCTCTGAACAAACTGTACAACATAAATCGTAAACGAAATCATTACAACAAAACTCCGGACAACAAATATTCCACGTCTATTGAAAACTCTGGCCTTATGTTTAAGTAGAATTCGACATTATTAGTCCAAGGGTGATAAAGCCGGCCGTATGTTTTCTTCATTATGACGTTTAGCCCTCCATGTAACTTTTTTGGTTGTCGCTGTAGTAAGCATTAATGCAGTAGGACTCAACGTCCATTTTCTTCATTTTATGGTGTAGGTCCCTTTGCACAAAGTGAGTTTAAATTTACTCAGGCTTTCAATCGCTTAAGCGTTGGTCCTGTTTCGTGTAAGTTGGCCCAAGTGACAGCTTGGTTTAACAAGCAGAGCTTTCGCATGAGACGTGGGCGTTGTGGCTATTTACTGAAAATACTATCTGTGTTAGAATTCTAGTTGAGTTTGAAACCATTAACAGTTCCTTAATACATAGTCCTCTGTCACAGTTTCAACTTTGTCGTCATTAATAGGAAAGGCGGTTTCCTTCTAAAGGCAATTATTATCTCTTTAGATTTCTCCGTGTTGAAGAGTAAATTTGTGTTGCTACGTCATGTTGTAAACTGATCAATGTCATCTTCACAGTTTTGTTCTAATGTGGAATCCGACATCTGACCGACATGCTAATTTTGTTGAGGCTATTTGACGACCAATGTATTTTGATATTTGAGGACGGCGGAGGGTCTTCGTTGTAAGAGGAAGGCGGCTTCTGTTCCAGTAACTTCCGCTGTCCCTCCCATGTCCGATGGGTGTATGGGTAATATGGTATTACCCATAGTGCTTTGCATGAAATGGACAAACTTCAGACACGGAGAAGAATTGAATCCGGTAGTTGAACCGTTTCAGTGAGACAAATGATATCTGCTTCTTCAATGGTATTCAGGGGGCACGGGTGGCTCAGTCGTCTAAGGCGCTGTAATTCGCTGTGCAGAGTTGCGTCCCTTGGACACACCAGAAACCTATGATTGTGGGTTCGAATCCCGGCTCGCCCCAAGTATGTTTCTAGGTTTGTCAGCCTCGTCCCCCTGCTCGTGGGTTCACCGAAGTGGTAAACGTCTGAGACCTGCATCACGTCGGGATTTCCTCCAACATTAAGCTGACACGCAGTGATATAACTGGAATACTGTTAAACGCGGCGTTAAACCAAACGCAATGGTATTCACTGAATGTGAAATGTGAACTTAAAGTGAAATCGAAACGATACTCAGATTGCGGAGTAACAGCAATGTTAAGTGTCGTTTCTGTTTTCTTGTTTCCCCACCACGCAGTTTCAGTTTGCAAGGATGACTGGATACATATGGAAGTATATGTAACCAGGATTGTTTAAGTGTCGAGTGTATGTCTGTACATGTACTAAATAACTACTGTTACATGTACACCATTAACAAGGGTAATTATGTTTACATGTTTCTGCCGTGAAAGGGATACTGTGGGAATTGATCGAGGGGGGGGGGGGGGGGGGGGGGGGGGTGTCAATGCCATGTAATCAAATTACAGGAAAATATTATTGTTTTACTTATTAATAAGACAAAATAAATATATCACACCAGTTCGACTACTTCACCACGCTAGCTCATGTTTGCTTAAAGAAAAAAACGGACACGTTAGGACTACACACACTATTTCATTTGATAACCAAAAGCTATCATGTTGGGTTAAATATTCGAAATCAATGAACATCACTTCACCATCACTATGGTGTTTGCTACATTAATCCGATCATCAATTTCGAATAAAACAACCACTATTTTGCCTTTTACGCCTTTTACGCCTACGAGGGCTAACTTACACAAAACGGTATCAACACTATGGCGACTGTAGGCCTGCGTTAAGTTTGGGAACTAAAAATTAAGTTCACTTTGTGCAAGAGAACCCTGGTGTTTACGTGGCAGGTGAGCCAAACGTCAAAACGAAGTGAACACACTGTAGGTCATATCAATCTTGGACAAATAATGACGAATTTCGCATACACCACTTGGATATGAGAAAAGGGTTTTCAGTAGGCACGCAGTCTAAAACTAAAACCTCTTAAACTGATTTCAATACATCAAAGGAAGAGTTTCACAAAGACGAGCGACCTCGTTTCTATCATTCTATGAAAGTGGGTTTTTTTTAACGGGAAACAAATTACTGCTATGGTGAAGACTCAGCCAGTGACACACTTCTCACGCGATTAAGATCAAATTGATTTTTATATGACTAATAAAACCTTTAGATCTTTAAAAATCGTTCAGAAGTATTTCGAGTAAATATAAAACGCCAGTACCAAAGGATAATAAGGCTCCATTATGTGCCGAAATAAATTCCATTGGGCGTAAAAGGCAAAATAGTTGTTGTTGGTTGGTTGGTTGGTTGTTTTATTCGAAATTGATGATCGGATTAATGTAGCAAACACCATAGTGATGGTGAAGTGATGTTCACAATGAACATGATGACACGAGGGCTTACTTAAACAAAACAGTATCAACATTATGGAGACTGTAGGCCTGCGTTAAGTTTGGGAACTAAAAATTAAGTTCACTTTGTGCAAGAGAACCCTGGTGTTTACGTGGCGGGTGAGTGAGTGAGTGAGTGAGTGAGTGAGTGAGTGAGTGAGTTAAAGTTATCGTTACATCGGCAATATTACAGCCATATCGTGACGAGTCAAACATTTGCTTACAAAGATCGTGGCGGGTGAACCAAGCGTCAAAACGAAGTGAACACACTGTAGGTCATATCAATCTCGGACAAATAATTTCGAATTTCGCATACACCACTTGGATATGAGAAAAGGGTTTTCAGTAGGCACGCAATCTATGTGTTTGTAACGATTTTCTTGCCTCTATGGTTTACAAGCGGGTGCTATGGGTAGAGCAGGCCATGTGTACACTCTTCACGGTGATCTGTGTCGTCACTGATCTACATGGGTCACTTCATGTGATTTTCACCACTGTTCTGCCTGTTTCGGCAGATAATGGTGACTAATTATCCTATGGCCTTGATGTTTAACATTTACTCGATATAGTTCAGAACGAATTTTGAGGGATAATAGATTATTTAGTCATAAAAAAATCAGTTTCATCTGAAACGTGAAAAAAGTTTGTCCCTGGTTCATCTTGTAATATTCACTGTAGCAGTAATTTGTAACTGTTTTAGAAAAGCTGGACCGCTGAATCAAAGAAACGTGGTCGCTTGTGTGTGTTAAAGCTCTTTCTTTGATGTATTGAAATCAATGGTTCAAGTACAATACAAGCAACAACTCCTCAAGCAAACACATGTTTGCCTCTAACAAATACATAGATACACATGAGAAGTACAAGAAGGATGTCCATTGCCATTCTCCAAGGGTAGTTATTCCAGTCTTCAATGGTGTTGCCCTAATGTATCGCAATCGGACTTTATCACAATGTGCCTAATGAATACATGTTTTGATTTGTCATTTTTTATTTGCCGGAGGCCTTCATCAATGCACTTCCTTGACTACATTTTCCACATGTGTTATAGTTAAATATATGTCAGTTGACCTCATCAATTCACGCAATGAGTTTTGAAATACATATCTATTAAATCGCCAAATGTCTAAATGCATCGTGCTTAACTTATGAAATGGCACTGTGGGAATTCCGGGCTACCATTGTCTGCACCTCCTGATTTTCAGCTGAAAGTAAATTCGAGAAATGTTCTTCTCTGGTCCAGTAGAATGCAACGCGACATGAAGAATGAGGGATTATAAAGGTCTGTGTTGCCTGTGCATGTAGTTTGCAGTGGATTTCCTTTTTCAGCACATCGTTCAAACATATTCCATTTTTTTTTATTCCATCGGTTTCGGAAAATATGTATTTGGTCAATATCTATTATTTAGTTCACTATTTAGAATAGAGCGCCTATAAACAAGGTAGGTTTTCATTTTTAGATATACGATTTCATTTTAGAGAGAGTAGGCAATGTTGGTTTATGTTCTGGTAAACACAGATTTGTCGACAAAACGCAGAAATACATTTGTAAAAAACGTGATGCTTGCGACGATCCCAATATTTCTTTAAGCAGTTTGTCAATACAGCAGGTCACATTAAAAAAAGACACAGCTGTCAGCCATGTGTATACTGGTACATTCGACAGCAGAGCGACTCTCATCAAATAGTTGTGAAGTATGCTTTGACCTCAAAGACAAAATAGACAAACTATTCCATTGATTCATTTATCCAATTATGTAAGGAAGTGAAACTGAAACAGCACTTGTTATTAATATCAGCTAAGAACATGTCCAATCCATTCAAGGTACAGACGCTATAGTAAGTGATATGTGAATCTAAGACAATGCGTTGCTGTAATAATAGGAACATGATAGATACGTAGCAAAACATGTCAGTCAGCATTCAATAAATGTGCAACGTACACACTAGCTCAACATCTCATATTTGGTTTCATCTTAGTCGCCCTTTAACACATGATAATGAACAAGCATCTCTTGTAGAACGGTCTTTACAATAGTGTTCCTTCCACACAAATAGTTGTCTCGCGGCAGTTAAGTTGAGGTTGAGTGCCGTATATCAGATGATATTTGCAAGAAATGTCTTTCCTCTGTCAGTTTTGCATTTTGCAACAGCATGAAATACAGATAAAGCGTGAGATCAAAACGTGCTGAAAACTTTCTTGAAAAATCACATTACAACGCTAAGGATGTAACAGACAGGATGTTTACTTGTTTTAACATGAACAATCTACAAAAACAACACGCTACGTCAATCAAGTTCAAAGACCTAGACACGGAAGGTTTCCTTTGGCATAACAGGGGTCTTGAAATTCCATTTTAGTCATTCTTACGTTATTAGACACTTCCATCATCCATCACCGTGACATGTTCTCGACTTCAGTCCCCAGGAGTCTTTTTTATGCAGTATTGCAAAAGAAAATAGACAGTGGTGCTTTATCATATTGTAGCATTTAGTGCCCAGATTACACATTGTTCCATCTGACTACAACCTGCTGATCATGCTACATGTCTAGACTGTGTGAAAATTGATGGTTCTTATCCTATGTTGCTCAATTACCTGCTACACTGTTTGTCTTAAAGAAGCTGGTCTAATGTATCAGTTTTAGGATAGGATAGGATAAGTTTTATTCCATACTGAAAGGCCTCAGGCCCATAGTACAATTCTGTTTTCGGGAGTGGTTACAGATCCGTTTAACAGGTCATATTCTAATTAACATAGCATGATAAATGAACATTGATAGATTTTTTAGAGTATCTTTATCAGTTGTTGACATGATCGTTGTAAATTTTTGTAGAGTGGGATGTACATAACAAGGCAGATCAATATATTTTCTTTTAAGGTGGTCGTATCAGTTGTATGTTTTGTTTGCCTTTTGGGGACAAAACAAATGTAAGTCTCAAGATGATTTCTTTGAGATTATAAATTAATCAACATGAATTTAAATTTGAGTTTTGTAGTTTCGGATTAAACAAGATCATATTCTGACGATTAGCGTGTTTTTACAAGGCAGCTTCGATGTAAATTTTGTTTTGTTTTGCATCTACACACTCCCATGCACATTTAGATGACGTATGTCATAATGCTAAGAGCTGTGAGAATAGACATTATCACCAGGTAACCAAGAGATACAAAATTAAAGTTATGTAAAAACTTGTATCAATAAGAAATCTAATTTATATTTGTCACTAAAAAGTCCACATATTTCCTTTCGATTTAATCGCTGGCATTAAAAAGTTTATCTCTGTCCATTAACCCACTCAACTTGCAGTGGAGACATTCATGATAAGATCTTCCCCAAAATGACAAGTTAATCTGGACCGCCTTCATGGTCCAGTAGTAAAGAATCTGCAAGGAGAGCGAAGGGACGGGAGATTGATCCCCAGCTGCGTCGCACCAAGAGACTAAAAATATGGTATTTGTTGTTTACCTGCCTGGCACTCGGCATTAGATGCGAAAACAAGGATTGGTAAGCTCAGTCAGTAAACCGTGTCTGAGTTGGGTATTCAGGTTAAACTGCGGCTTGGTATCTCAATGGGCTACCACCACAAAATCGGCATTAGTCCGGGCTACTACAAGCAGCAACACACACGCGCGCATGCACATTGCTATTTAAGCGCATCAATATTAAACGCGAGGTTAAACCCCATTTCACCTCACCTCACGTCACCAGTCAATCTCATTCTTGGGAAGGGAATTGACTTCCTCGTGAATCCCCAAACAACCGGTCTTTTGTCAATAATAATAAAAAAATATTTGGGTTTATTCAGATATCTCAATCCATGTTAAGAAGCGAAGCTTACCCTTAATATTCAGTCATGTTCATCAAATCAGTTCTCATTCAAGAACTGCATTCACATGAATATTGGATTGTCTTTGTATTATTAAAATCGCGCCATTATCCAATGTGTCTCCATTATTGGGGTTTTTGGTTGCTTCTGCGGTAGCATATCTATGAACAATATATTTTCTATTTGGCTTTCATACCTTACCCTTTTTTAACCTTCGATTTTAGATGGACTGTTTGGACACACACCGAAATCTGTGTAACATGTGTTAGATTTATAAAACAATGTCAATTATCTGACTGCACAATTAGCGTTTATACAAACAATCCTTGTTTCCAGGACATGCACAAGAGTTTTGGAATATGTCTGTTATTAGACTACTCACTGTTACAATTATAACGATTTGATATGCAAACGAGCGCCTACATCAACATAGAAGTATTGATGTTTCTTTTTATACAAGTATATGTGCATGGCCTGCACAACCAGAGGGTTGGAATCCGTACTAGTTATCTGGTGTCGAAAATCTCTCTGGCAATAAAACTCACCTCTTGTTGACTATAGATTTATTATTATAGACAGTGGTTCTCGACACAACCTAACCAAACACTTCCTTTTTGATGTGAGACAAAGGTTTCTTTGTTGTTTCCTGCAGGGCGGAGAACGTCGATATGACGAAACTTGGAGTGTGGTGATGATGATGTAGATGTGGAGCTGCAGAAGACCCTCAAGTGGTCTACACATTTATAGTTTCCTTTGAATGCAATTAAGGATACTAATAGTTGTTAGTCTGTACCAAAGTGAAACTATCAATGCAGGACTGAAGCAGTAGCTCGAAGCGTAACACAATCGAGATGTATTTCCTAATTACGTTGACAAACATGTACAGAATCACCTCTTATTGAACGTATGTGCAGAATCCAGTGTGAAGGAAGTTCTGATACGATACAAGTTGTTTGAGGACACATTATCGCAGTGGATGTCGAGACTGTCAATTTGGTCCCGTATTGACAGAGATCCAGTTTTGACAAATTCCACATACATGACACAATTGATGTCCGATGTTATTCATTGTTTTACCTTATCATAATGGTCACGTCTTTGTTCAGATGACTACTTGTCTTGCCTGTGCATTTGTTTGTGACGGGTGCCACTGGTGGGGCAGGATACGCTTACCTTTGCGGGAACACCTGGTGTCGTCACTGATTTTCAGTGATCCATTCATACAATGTTCACCACTATTTCCCCTCTTACGCTCAAAGAATCTGTTTCGGTGAATATTCGAAATTGTTTATTCTCTAGCGTTGACGTTTTATATTTATGATTATGGAAAAGGTTTTGTCGCTTTTATTTGGTGACAACAATAACGCCTTATATTAGGGTCTTCACCGAACTTGTTTTTTCACGAGTTGCTGTACAAAATGATGATTACAGTTTTATGGGCTTTATATCGAAATGACATTTCCACTATCGTGATGTTTCTCAGGGTTACACATTTGACTCAAATCATTTTTTGGACATGTCAATGAGAATGCATTTCGTCTTCAATGCCACCACATCTTTAACATCTTGTCGTCTTCTTGTGTTACCATGGATGGGCAATTAACACATCCTTAAGGAACAAAGAAAGCGTCTAAATGTTCTATTTCTAATGTCTGTTTTGTTTATTCTGTACCAGACGTTGATTTCATAAAATACTCTTAAAGATTTTTCCGTAGTTCCTTACCACAATCCATACTTTGAACATACTGAAAACACACTGTACATTGCCTACGCGTGATTTCTGAAATAAAACTTTAGTATGGCGACTTTGTCTTCTTCTCAAATAAAAGCGACCAAAAAAACTTCATAAACTATAAGAAATAACTACCAAACACAGAGTCAATTGTTCGATTCCTCAGAAGACCAAGATGAGCGTTTCCTGCCCCGCTGGTTGCACATGGCACAAACACATGAAAGGGCCAGTCAATTATTGTCCTGAAAAACAAGGGAGCCATTAGAGAATTGCATCGGATTTCCCTTTGGTCATTGATTCGTCAAATTTGGAAATGTCTCCCCATGCCTACCTTGAAGGTTGGGAAAGTTTTACCGAGGCCTTAAATGTTGTAAACGTATCCAGCTCTTTGAAATTTCGATCAAAAAGTATGCTCGAATGTACCTCGAAAGTTGTGTAATGGAGCTGTTGGAATATTGATCCCCATAAAGGGAAAGTTGGAAGTTGGAAAGGCAAGCCAATTTTGCAAATGAAACAAAACCAATAGAACACATGGTAAAAGTCAAAATGAGGAATTGCATCGAACATAATTTTTGTCACCGATGCGACCAATTAGTAAATATCCCCCACATGTCTAACTTAAAACTTCAGAGCTACAGCATAATGGCTATATAGTATCAAAGCTCCACAAATGTATTCTATATTTATATTTCGACACACCGTTGTTTAACTTATTGTGCAGAGCTACCGAGATGATGTTTCTTGATTGATAGACATGTCCCAATCTTTGTCAGACTAATAGTGATTCGTAGGTGAGATTATCCTCTGTTGGACGGCTAATTCATCCTCTCGGAAACTTCTGTCTTTCAAATTTCCTGATCAACAGTAAAGAAATGATTTGGCGATATGATAAATGTGTCTCCTCGGGAAACAACTAAGACAACCTCAGACAGAGACGATAAATGGCACCATATCCCTTCAAAGGAAATTGGAAGTAATTGTAAGTGGAAGTGGGGATATTGAGAATCACCCCAGAGAATACCGACAACATCAACCGAATATTTCTTCTCAAAATACGACTTTCATCATTATAATGTCTGAAACAGGATATTTAGGTCTTGCACCTAAGGTTATGTTGATATCAAAGCACGTTTTGCTAACTGTACTTGGAATAAGCGCATTAGAAGATTTATAGACAGCAGTCTGCAATATTAGTTATATATAGCTGTTTGGTGAAAGACTAGACGCTTGTAAGTAAAAGTCGTATGTTTGGGAAATATACCCAGATATGTGTTCACAGAGTAACAAACTGTTTTTAAAGATACTCCGAAATCTCGTTAAACCGGAAGTAATCGCTTGCTGGTTCACATAAGAATAAATCTGGATTAACGATTCCAGAGTATGAGTGATGTCAATATGTACTAATAATGTCATTTTTGATTCAATCGTCCAGAATATGAGTTTGTCCCACAATGGGGTTTCATCGTATTTAAAATGTACCTCCACATATTAAATTCTGCTATGAAATTATATAGATCAGGTGTTTTACTAGTCCATGACTAGGCAATACTATAAAGGGATAAGAAAGACAGAACATTTAAAGACGAGATCAAACAAAAATGTAGTGATTCCGTGAGAATATGTCAATGAGCCGACTAGTTGGGGGATCAGACAGGCTGACTGTGTGGCTTAACTGTTTGCGTGTCATCGTACCCCGATGGTGTGGAACGCTGCTCATGCGTTCAGTCACTGGTTTGCCTGGTCCAGATCATTTACAGTCCGCCTTGGTGTAACCTGAAAAAGTTGAAGAGTTGTTTTACTTAACTTTTACTTACTCACTCAGTCAACGAAAAAGCCTGAACAAAGTAATGACGTTTCTGTGTCATGTATGTACATCTGTAATAAGAAGTACCCATGTATGTAATAAAGTATAATATAAATCTTCAAATATTCAGCAACAAAAGAAAGGAACGAAACAAATTTTCCTTCATCAGTTCATTGTCTTTCCAAGGAAGGGCTGAGATTCGATGATTGTGACGTTATGTTTCAGTGACGTAGAGTAAAAGAGGTCATCAGAATTATGTTCTTTGCAGTCTTCCATGTTCAACTAAAGTTAAATTAGTGTGGATGGCGGTGTATTTAACTCAAACACTGGCATCAGTATTATGAGGTCAGACAGTGAAAGAGATTCATGTATCCCGTTTACAGGTCATTACTGTGGTCAAGGTGGCTTGGGTTTGAATACATTATACCATCGTAGATCCGACGTATGCACCATGAATGTATATAGATGTCACTTAATCGTTTTTATGAGAACTGATGGACATAGAAACTACCGCAATACCCATTCATGGACGGTAGGTATACCATGACAGAAACTGTATTTCCAATCTTATGTAGTGACTAGGATCCTGTCACCGAGAGCGATTTCCTGTCATAAGTGAATGTACTTCACACCCCTCAATTTGAAGTCCTTTTCTAACTGCAAGTAGAAAACCATAAGTATTTGGCTTCAGTGGCTGGAATCAGCTACAAGGTGTTTCCGTCTTTCAGCAAGTCATTACAAAGGATCAAAACTGACTGTTTTAGTCAATACAGCGTAATCGTTCGTTTTACGAAAGAAACGAGGTTTGACTACAAATTATCATCTGTAAGCTGGTAACCGACCACGGCCTGAGCTTCTTTGCAGCAACATTGACCTTTAACACGGAGATTACCAGACAGTCCGCATGCGTATTCTGTTAAATAGTTTCGTCTGAATCGTTCAGCTACGGAAACCACGCCGAGAAAGAAATTGACATTCTAAAGAACGTATTTCTGTGAACTTAACAAAAGATCAAACTGCACTCAACCGTATCACGACAGTCATCAAAAGTCCAAGAAAACTAAAAGTGCGTAATGGACAATAGCCAGTGATTTCATTTGACGTGAAGGGAAAAATAGCCGTGAAAACCATAAAAATGGACCACTGAAAATAAATGATGACACGAAATGATCGCAAAAAAGTTAAGCATGTCTCCCTACTGCTGGCACCCGCTCTTAACATAGTTTGCATAAATAAAGTAAGTATTCATTGTCTGACGCCGCACAGCAGGACTCCTGCCATGCGACGGCGGCCTGTAAACAAACCAGACAATCAGTGATCTATGAACCAGAAAATTCAATGGCACGATAGTGTATTTACTAATTTTGTGCAGAGATTCTGCTGCTCATAATAGGTAAAGAAAACCATTTAAGAAATATATTCGTAAAGCATTGTATTTGTGATATGACGGCAATATACCTAACCGATCAGTTAATCGTTAGATCTACAACGCCGGCGCGAAACAGTGTATCCAAGCACTCCAAATTCCAATGCTTTCGTGATTCAAATATATTAATAAAACATGTAGCTGTCAGAATTTGGATGAGAATTGGCCGTTACGCTCTGTGCTCACAGCAGTCACATGCAAACATATTTCGTAGTAATTTACCTGTTATATAATTAGGTCCCAGACATCCACTTATTCACCTAAAGTATACGTACCGGACAAAATATACTCAACAACAAAAGTTCCTTTGACACCAATATTTTAGTGTATTTTTCAAACAAGTAAAGTTTGGTTTTCAATATTGTAGTACATGTTTGTTATCAAGTCACAAAAACGCAACTGCTACGGGATTCCATATGCATTGTTTAGCATCGTGCTGACAACAACCACTCAGAAAAACAACAAAATTACGCAATTATTCAACATAACGAAATGCCACGCCTGTCCGAAAATGAGCGTCTGCGAGCCATTGGTATGATTGAAGCAGACGATTTAACGTCCACAGAAACACCATTTGGTGTTTATGGCAACGTTGGCAACAGACGAATGCAGTCAGAGACCATCCTCGGAGTGGCAGGCCACGCGTAACCAATAATCGACACGACAACTGGATTCGAACAACACACCTACGAAATCGATTCCAGACAGCAATATCTTCACAAACCGTACGTCGTCGCCTCAAATGTGCAAGGACTGTCGCCAGAAGACCCACCAGACGTCCCATTTTGACAGGAAACCACCCTCAAGCACGTCTGCAGTGGTGCAGACAGCGTCTACGCTGGACGGCCATGCAGTGGGGACAAGTTCTATTCACTGACGAGTCTCATTTTCACCTCAGCCACAGCGATGGACGGATTCGATTGTACCGACGTCGAAGTGAACGTTACGTCAATCATTGTGTCATGGAAGAAGATCGGTTCGGGGCGGCAGCGTTATGGTATGGGGTGGGATTACAGCAAGACAGAGATCCTGTTTGATAGTGGTAGAGGGGAATCTCAATGAACAGCGCTACCGCGACGAGATCATCGGCCCTGTTGTTCTACCGTTTTTGCGTCGTCATGGCCCAGGCATTACCTTTCAACATGACAACGCCCGGCCTCATATTGCTCGACTTGTTCAGGATTCTCTTCAGCAAAACAACGTGAATGTCATCCCCTGGCCGGCTCGCTCCCCTGATCTCTCACCAATCGAGCACATGTGGGATAAGATGGATCGGGACCTTCGACGTCAACCACGTGTTCCACAGACACTCCAGGAACTTCGAAACATGCTCCAGCAGATATGGACAGATATCCCACAGGACTTTGTGCGACGCCTGGTCCATTCCATGAGACGAAGATGTGTTGCTTGCATCATATAGATGGAATAATGCTGAGTGCGGCCTTAAACAACAAACGAACCAACCAACATCACCATCGATTAACCATTTCATCATCCTTAGCCACCACCAAACATGCATACTTTATTTTACCTGGGTGTTTATTTGGTACATTTATGTGCAGTTCATGTAACCGATATTGTTATTTTGTTTTAGAAATAATCTTCATGCTATCATATCATTCTTCAAGTTAGAAAAATATCTCACAGCGTTCACTTCTCACAAACTCAGGTCATAGACGATTTAGAAACCCACATTAGCTTTAGTGGTTGTTATCAGATAGCAGAAATTTTGCAAACGTTGACCAATTTCTAAAATGTATTGAGCAAACGCTGGCAGCATACATATCTCATGAGAAATCCGTGTTCTTATTGTCCTACATTTATTGACCAGGTCACTAGGTTAGACCAACACCAATCTGCCGTCCTCTCTTGTTCCTTCACCAAACAAACAGACTCTTGACATAGCGTCTGTAAATGCTTCAGGTTTGTTATCTGAGAAAGTGGGAATCACGCACCAAATCGACTGCGGACTTGAAGTCTTGGTCAAGAAACCAGATTAAGATCCTTGCCTCGGTAGCATATGTACCACCACGTGACGGACGCCGCGATTAGGATCAAACTCCCACACCAATTACTGCTTATGCAGAAAGATAGTCCATGTTCAATTTCCCAAAAATGATGATTATTTGTCTACAAAATCTGAAATGTTTGTGATATTTAACCGCATATGCTGCATGTGAAAAGTACGGTTGTTATTTTAAGTTTGGGTTTCAGAAAAGTTATTTTTAAACCTGTATATACACCTGTATTTTCATGTTTCTTTGTTTGTTGTTTAACGCCGCACTCAGCAATATTCCAGCTATATGACGGCGATCTGTAAATAATCGAGTCTGGACCAGACAATCCAGTGATTGACATCATGAGCATCGATCCGCGCAATTGGGATCGATGACATGCATCAACCAAGTCAGCGAGCCTGACCACCCGATCCCGTTAGTCGCCTTTTACGACAAGCATGGGTTGCTGAAGACCTATTCTACCCCGGAATCTTCACGAGTCTATTTTCTTGGAGATGGAAAACCAATGTCATGCAGATCGTTCACGCTCATCGCTCTTGTACAGCACGCTATGGAGCTGTTGGTAATAACTTCTGTTCAAAATGATTTGTTAATGAATACGAGACAATCCGTTACGATATATTTTGTGAGTTGTACATGTGTATGCTCACAAACGATTACTTGAAATTGATATTTATGTCGAGAAATACCTTCATACGGTTTTGCCATAGGGGTTTTCCAATTGTAAGGAGGGAATCGGAGTTATTACTTCCGGAAAGTCTGTCAATTTGTTCGTCGCAACATTGACATTGATTAATCAATACATACAAGGTTCATGATCACTTCAAAGGAGATCTGTCCTATTATTTACCTTACTTACCAATGGTATGTACATTTACTTGTGTGAAAATGTCTCTTTGGGTTTTTATAATCTGTACACTTGTACATGTTTTGATGCCATAATCAGCTCATGGAGTGATTCAGTGATGCTTTACGCCGCTTTTAACAATCAATGCGAGGGACAGCAGACATGGGCCTCGCCTTTTGTACTCATACAGCAAATCGAACACGGTGTTTAGACATGACGAACCAACGTCTTATCCACAAGGCAATTTTATTTGTTAATGCAGGAATAATCAGCAGAAAAACAATTTCCTTTTGTACTATTACATTTTGCATCACATTTAATATGCAGCTGATCATCTATTCCATTTAACAAACATTTGTCAGGATTACCGAAGATATCACAACAGGCCTACAACTCTTTAACAAGCATAATCCAAAACCGCAAAGCCAGACCTCCGACGACATGGTTCATGAAGACAAATTCTAATCAGGATCTTCGCGTGTTGGATTTTAAGAGCCACAAATAAGACGACTGAAAGAGTAATAGGTGTCCACTTGAACATCAGATGAAATGTCCGTGTAAAATGTTCGACGGAACATTCTGCGGTTCTAGAACGCATGAAACAATGTTTGGATGACTTTGACTGTGTTCAGCAGATGCACTCTGTGATCTCTAAAATGAATGTCTGAAGCCAAACTGGAGCTCGTTGTCTGTTGGTATCGATGATTAGCTGATCTACCAGCGCACTCTTGCTGAGGAATAACTAGGCGTTACCCTATTACTTGAACTCTAGTGTGACCTTTTAATTTGCAAGGATGGACAATTAATCAAAGATCTGTTGTTCACCTTCAGCGCAGAAACATTAAACTAGACATTTTTTTACATCACCATAACACCACTGACTTTCGCTGTAACTATTCTATCAGCTGTTATATGGGGTATACAACAAAATTTTGATTTTTGTTGTTTTGATTTTTGTTGTTTTCCCATCAAGTTCATATCTTTGGGTAATTTCAGTTTGCTCCCGAAAACTTCGATAAACCATAAATTGTGTTAATATGAACACTAGTTATTATTTTGAGGCTGATGTGATATTCAATAAATACCGGATTCACACCAGAAAACGTTACTGCACATTTTAATTCCGCAGTTACATTAAATCAATGCACTGCGGGAATCCTTTGAATCAAATTCATAGCAGATTTGCTACCCAAGTTAGAGTTATTGATAGCGCTCAGACATAACACGTTGGCGTTCAACGCATAGATGTCCACTTTTGCGTCGTAAATAGCTGGAGATGTAGCTGCTATGGTCTAGATACTGCTTAAAGGAAAACATACATGCTCTCTTTTTCGGAACAAAAGACATACCACCAGATTTCCTCACAGACAGAACTGGTACTGACTGCCAGGGTTTTGCTCACTACCGATCTTTCAAGAACGTCCCAATCAATACATTTGACCTTTCCAATCCAAAAGGAGTGATATTACACAAACCCCTTGATAAATTGAATGGTTTCTTCTGAATCGCTTACCAAACCGAGATAGAAATAGCATGCGTGCTTTATATCTGTTTGAAACTATAGAGTTTGTACCCCATGGCTATGGTTTTGTGGCATGAATACACATTTCCTACACATTGATTTCATTTCTAACTTCTTATGGACTCTTGTAATACTATAATTAGAAAAAGGTTTTCGAATGTTCTTGTATAAAGACTATATAAGCAACACAACTAAACCAAGATTGCCTATATCAAAATCACATTCACGACAGCATTCTGACCCGTGAAGATTCCGGGGTAGAATAGGTCTTCAGCAACCCATGCTTGCCGTAAAAGGTGACTATGCTTGTCGTAAAAGGCGACTAACGGGATCGGGTGGTCAGGCTCGCTGACTTGGTTGATGCATGCCATCGATCCCATTTGCGTGGATCGATACTCATGACATTAATCACTGGATTGTCTGGTCCAGACTCGTTTATTTACAGACCGCCGTCATATAGCTGGAATATTGCTGAGTGCGGCGTTAAACAACAAACAAACAAACCAACCACGACAGCATTCTACATTACATAATCGCCTCTGTGGTTAAGTGGATAGGGCGTCTTCCCAGCAGAAATTTACTTGTTTGATCCTCGGCCTCGTCATACCATAATACATTAAAATATGGTACTTGTTTGTCCCCTTATGCAGAATTAAGGGAATATAAAAATAAGGACTGGTCGACTCGTCAGTTAATCATCACTCACCGTGTTTTTACCTGGCATGCACACAAAATGAGAGTGGAAAAATGACACACATTCGTATAATTTCACTATTTAATATAAAACGCATTTAAACAATGTACGTCATCAAAAGATATCTTCAATGTTGTATGTATGCAACTAACAAGGGGGGACACATTAGGAGTAATGATTTTGTTTGTGAAATAAAGAAAGAAAATGGCTTTGAGTGTAAAGATGTGAATTTTCTTTTTCATTAATTCTAGAATGTAGTAGAAAGATAGGTCTTTTCACTTAGTGTACATGTTGTCTCGACGTATTTCAGCAGACAAAGACATTCGGTAAATCAAACAAATATTACAGTCATATCAAAACATGGACGTAATGTGTTTAAAAACTATCATTAATAAGCTCATACAAATAAATGTTTCATTTCATTTTTCATTATCTCAATTTTATGGGTTGTTTGTTGTCGTTTTACGCCGCAATATTCCAGCGATATGACAGAGGTCTGTAAATAACCGAGTCTGAACCTGACAATCCAGTGATTGATATCATGAGAATCGATCCACGCAATTGAGATCGATGACATGCATCTATCAAGTCAGCGAGCCTGACCACCCGATCCTGTTAGTCGCCTCTTACGACAAGCAAAGTCGCCTTTCACAGCAAGCATGGGTTGCTGAAGACCTATTCTACCCCAGATCTTCACGGCCTATCTCATTCTAGAGAATGTAAACAGTGTTATATGTCCCAGTGAACTCATATCTTTTGAAGATTCGCAGAGGTGCAATTGTGAAACGTGGCCACAAACGGCATGCTAGCAGTGATCCCCCAATATTTTTGCCAGGGAGTTTGCCTTTACACAAGACAAAGTTGGCAACCATGTTAAGAATGCGTTGACCCCATAGACAAACCATTCCTATGATCCATTGATTTCATGTATGGGGGGTGAGTGAGTTAAAGTTTAACGTCACATCGGCAATATTTTAGCCATATCGTGACGAAACAAAATTTGACATTAACAATATATATTAAGCTGTATAAAATTCTGCATATCACAGATTTTCGTAAAACTAGTTTGAGAATATGTTAAAATAGATAACTTACTTAATCATTCGACAACACATTATAAAAACGGGCTATAGATCGGCACCAACTGAAGGTTGATCGCCGCGCTGGGGACCATGGGGACTTTTGCCACCTGCATGGACCTCAGTCGGATTTACATCATCCCTCCATTTGTTAGCGACGACTGACATAATTTAGCCAAACATTAAAATAACATATATGCTACGATTAAAAACGTGGAAGCAATAAATATACTTTGAAAGACGTGGTCTTACATACCCTCTCAGGGGGACAATAATGTTTCACTACTTTAACCCCCTTCGAGGATATAGCCACTGACAATCTCAGTTATTGATTTATTCAACCAATTATTAATTAAATTTATTTATAAAACATATCAATCAAAATTTATGAATTAAGTCAATTTCTTTTAAAAAGGCAAGAATTAAATGAGAACTTACCTGATTAAAAAGATCCTTGAGCGATGAAACTTTGAAATATTTCTCCCTTGTAGTGGAAAAATCAATACAAAAATCAATGCAATCAAGCAGGACATGCTTGACCGTGATTCTTTCATCACAAGGGATACAAAATTGAGGGTCCTCACCTTTTAACAAATGTTCATGAGTATAACGTGAGTGACCAATACGACATCGTCTTAATACAACCTCTTCAAATCTGGACTGACAACCCAAATAGGTATAACCGATATATGCTTTTATTGCATGTAAGTTATTTATACCAACTTGGGTGTCCCATTTTTTCTGCATTAGATCTTTGATGTAAGATCTAATGACAGGTTTATAATCACTGTATGGTAGAAGAAGTGGTGTCACAGATTTGTCGAGTGCTGCTTTTGCAGCAGCATCAGCCATTGTATTACCAACAATTCTAACATGGCTTGGCAACCAACAAAAGACGATGTCGTATTGGCCAGTAGCAAGGTCATTATGTAGTTCTATGATGTCGAGTAACATGGATTCAAGTTAAACTGAAATAACATTTGTTATTAATGTACGCAAACCAAGAATGTGCTTCTTCCCGGTCTAGGGGAAGACGTAATTATGTGACGTTGTGACGTGTGAATCGAAGACAATGTATCGGTGTACTAAAGGTAATATTTGATTTGACATTTTTACACACAACAATTGTCTCAAGGCAGTTAAGTTGGGGTTGAGTGCCGTATATCAGATGAACTATTACAATTAAATTTCTTTCCTCTGGGTTAGGGTTGTATTTTGCAACAACATGACATGCAGATGCAACGTTAGATCAAAGCATAGTGTTGAGTATATCTTAATACCTGTTTAAGGCTGTCTTGAATAATCACAGTCGTATCTTCAAAGATGTAAGAATCAGGATGTCTAACATGAACAATCTGAAAATAACGATTCTCATCCATAAACTGTAAATATTTTTTGCCGTCAACAAACTACGTCATTCAAGTTCAAAGACCTAGTCACTGAAATTCCATTTTAGTCATTCTTACGTTATTAGACACTTACACCATCCATCACCGTGACATGTTCTCGACTTCAGTCCCAATGAGTCTTTTTTATGCAGTATTGCCAACGAAAATTGACAATGGTGCTTTATCATATTTCAGACTTTAGTCCCCAGATTACATATTGTTCCATCTGACAACAACCTGCTGATCATGTCTGTGTTGGGTGAAAATTGATGGGGTTTTTGTCCCTGTATCGCTCAGTTACTTACTACACTGTTTGTTTTGAAAAAGCTGGTCTAATGTATCAGTTGTATGTTTGCTTTCCGGTGAGAACGTCTTGTGCCTTCTATTGCAGTGACTTACATAGTCAACAATCAGTATATCAAGTTATCAAGTTCGCAAGTATTTGCGAACTGAAGGCCTGGGTCAGTTCTTTGATCTAAATTGTGTTTAAATGACCAGTTAATCTGGACCACCTTCGTGGTCTAGTAGTAAAGTATCAGCCAGGACAGCGAAAGGACGGGAGATTGATCCCAAGCTGCGTCACACCAAGAGACTAAAAATATGGTATTTGTTGTTAACCTGCCTGGCCCTTGGCATTAGGTGCTAAAACAAGAACTGGTTGGCTCAGAGTCAGTGAAATACTCTTAATGATTTTTTTCCGCAGTTCCTTACCACAATCCATAGTTTGAACATACTGAAAACACACTGTACATTGCCTACGTGTGTCTTTCTGAAACAAAACTTTCATATGGCGACTTTGTCTTCTTCTCAAATAAAAGCGACCAAAAAAGCTTCATAAACTATACGAAATAACTACCAAACACAGAGTCAATTGTTCGATTCCTCAGAATACCAAGATGAGCGTTTCCTGCCCCGCTGGTTGCACATGGCACAAACACATGCATTGGCCAGTCAATTGTTGTCCTGAAAAACAAGGGAACCAAATAGGGAATTGCATCGGATTTCCCTTTGGTCATTGTTTCGTCAAATTTGGAAATGTCTCCCCATGCCTACCTTAAAAGGTTGTTAAAGCTTTACCGAGGCCTTAAATGTTGTTAACGTATGAGGCTCTTTGAAATTTCGAACAAAAATGCTCGAATGTACCTCGAAAGTTGTGTAATTGAGCTGTTGGAATATTGATCCCCATAAAAGGAAAGTTGGAAGTTGGAAAGGCAAGCCAATTTTGCAAATGAAACAAAACCAATAGAACACATGGTAAAAGTCTAAATGAGGAATTGCATCGAACATAACTTCTGTCACTGATGCGACCAATTAGTAAATATCCCCCACATGTCTACCCAAAAACTTAAGAGCTACAGCATGATGGCTATATAGTATCAAAGCTCCACAAATGTATTGTATATTTATATTTTGACACACCGCTGTTTAACATATTGTGTAGAGCTAATGAGATGAAGTTTCTTGATTGATAGACATGTCCCAATCTTTGTCAGACTAATGGTGATTCGTAGGTGTGATTATCCTCTGTTGGACGGCTAATTCATCCTCTCGGAAACCTCTGTCTTTCAAATTTCTTGATAAACATTAAAGAAATGATTTGGCGATATGATAAATGTGTCTCCTCGGGAAACAACTAAGACAACCTCAGACAGAGACGATAAATGGCACCATATCCCTTCAAAGGAAATTGGAAGTAATTGTAAGTGGAAGTGGGGATATTGAGAATCACCCCAGAGAATACCGACAACATCAACCGAATATTTCTTCCCAAAATACGACTTTCATCATTATAATGTCAGAAACAGGATAATTAGGTCTTGCACCTAAGGTTATGTTGATATCAAAGCACGTTTTGCTAACTGTACTTGGAATAAGCGCATTAAAAGATTTATAGACAGCAGTCTGCAATATTAGTTATATATAGCTGTTTGGTGAAAGACTAGACGCTTGAAAGTAAAAGTCGTATGTTTAGGAAATACAACCACATATGTGTTCATAGAGTCACAAACTGTTTTTAAAGATACTCTGAAATCTCGTTGAACCGGTATTAACGATTCCAGAGTATGAGTGATGTCAATATGTACTAATAATGCCATTTCTGACTCAATCGTCCAGGATATGAGTTTCCTCAACAACGGTGTTTCATCGTATTTATAATGTACCTCCACATATTAAATTATGTTTTGAAATTAAATAGATCAGGTGACTTACTAGTCCATGGCTAGTCAATACCTTTTTATGTATAGGATAGACAGAACATATAAAGACGAGATCAAACACAAATGTAGTGATTCTTTGAGAATAGTTCAATGGGCCGACAAGTTGGGGGATCGGACGGGCTGACTTTGTGGCTTAGCTGATTGCGTGTCATCGTAGACCGATGGTGTGGAATGCTGCTCATGCGTTCAGTCACTGGTTTGCCTGGTCCAGATCATTTACAGTCCGCCTTGGTGTAACCTGAAAAAACTTGAAGAGTTGTTTTCCTTAACATTTACTTACTCACTCAGTCAAAGAAAACGCCTGAACAAAGTAATGACGTTTCTGTGTCATGTATGTACATCTGTAATAAGAAGTACCCATGTATGTAATAAAGTATAATATAAATCTTCAAATATTCAGCAAATAAAAGAAGGGAACGAAACAAGGTTTCCTTCATCAGTTCATTGTCTTTCCAAGGAAAGGCTGAGATTCGATGATTGTGACGTTATGTTTCAGTGACGTAGAGTATCAGTCGGTCATCAGAATTATGTTCATGGCAGTCTTCCATGTTCAACTAAAGTTAAAATAGTGTGGATGACGGTGTATTTAACTCAAACACTGGCATCAGTATTATTAGGTCATATAACGAAAGATATGTATATACCCTGTTTACAGGTCCGTTTACAGTGGTCAAGGTGGTTTCGGTTTGAATACATTATACCATCGTAGATCCGACGTGTGCCCCTTGAATGTATATAGATGTCACTTAAACGTTTTAACGTGAACTGATGGACATACAAACTACCGCAATACCCATCCATGGACGGTAGGCATACCATAACAGACACTGTATTTCCAATCTTTCGTACATACCTGTAACACAGAGTGATTTCCTGTCATAAGTGAGTGTACTTCACATAGCTCAATTTGAAGTCCTTTTCAAACTGCAAGTAGAAAACAACTATTTAGCCTCTGTGGCTGGAATCAGCTACAAGGTGTTTCCGTCTTTCAGCAAGTCATTACGAAGGATCAAAACTGACTGTTTTAGTCAATACAGCGTAGTCGACTACAAATTGTCATCTGTAAACTGGTAACCGACCACAGCCTGAGCTTCTTCGTCGCAACATTGACCTTTAACATGGAGATTACCAGAAAGTCTGCATGCGTGTTCTGTTGAATAGTTTCGTCTGAATCGTTCAGCTACGGAAATCACCTCGAGAAAGAAATGAACATTAGAAAGAACATTTTTCTGTGAACTTAACAAAATATCAAACTGCACTCAAACCCTATCACGGCAGTCATCAATAATCCAAGAAACCTAAAAGTGCGTAAAGCTGTCCTGATAGGTCAAATGCATCACCAAACATACCATACTCCTGCAAATACAACATGAACTTAAAAAACAATTTGAGTGATGGAGTTGATAAGGACACAAACGGTTGGAGCGAGTAGCATTAACGCCTTGTTGAACAGTATTGCAATTTACAGTATGTCCGATGAATGTGGGATAAAAGTCGAAGGGACGCAGGACATTGACTCTTAACACTTTTGAGAAACCGAGAAGTACTTAACACTTTTGAGAAACTGAGAAGTACATTTCATGTGGCTGAGGGACCAAAGCCTATTATTGGATCCGGTCACGGCTGGAGGACGACACACGCGTGTGTGTGTGTGTATATATATATGCATGTACACTCCAGGGCATTTGTACGTGCATGTCCACTAAACATAAATTGTCAATGCAACAGGAGAACCAGTCAAGTGTGTTTTCATGCTATCATATCATTCTTCTCACAGGGTGGATTTTTCACAAGCTCAGGTCATAGAGGATTAAGAAATCTAGAAGTAGCTTATGTGGTTGTAACTAGATAGCAGAAATTTTGCAAACATGACCAATTTCTAAAATTTATTGAGCAAACTCTGGCAGCACACATATCTCACGGGGCAATCCGTGTTCATTTTATGTTCATATATTTATTGACCAGGTCACTAGTTAAGACCAACACCAATCTGCCGTCCTCGCATGTTCATTGACCAAACAAATACCCCGAGGTACTTGATATAATGTCTGTAAATGCTCCAAGTTTGTTTTTCTGAGAGAGTGGGAATCACGCACCCAATCGACGGCGGACCATAAATCTTGGTCAAGAAACCAGGTTTAAGATCCTTCCCTCGTTAGCATAGTATCGCCGCGTTGCAGACGCCGCGTTGAGGGTCAAACTCCCACACCAATTATTACTCCTGAATAAATTGCAGAAAAATAGACAGTGTTAAATTTGCCAAATATGAATATGATAAGTTTTGTGAATTGTATGTGTTTTGTTTTTGTTTGTTTGTTGTTTAACACTGCACCCAGCAATAGTCCAGCTACATGACGGTGGTCTGTAAATAATCGAGTCTGGACCAGACAATCCAGTGATTGACAACATCAGCAGCGATCCACGCAATTGGGATCAATTGCAACAACCAAGTCAGCGAGCCTGACCACCCGATCCCGCCTTTTACGGCAAGCATGTGTTGCAGAAGACCTATTGTATCCCGGATCTTCATGGGCCGAGTTGTACATGTGTATGTTTGCAAACAATTACTTGAAATTGATATTAATCTCCAGAAAAAACCTTCATACGGTTTTGCCGTTGGTGTTTTCCAATGGTAAGGAGGGGATCGAAGTTACTTATTGTAGAAATTCTTTCAATTTGTACGTCGCAACATTGGCAGTGACTAATCAATACACTAAAGGTTCATGATCACTTCAAAGGAGATCTTCTATAATTACTTACCTTATTCACCAATGATATGTACTTGTGTGAAAATGGTTGGTTTTTTTTTTTATCTCAACACGTGTACATGTATTGATGACATAATGATTTTATGGAATGAGTGAGTTAGTGAGTGATGCTTTCCGTCGCTTTGAACAATCATTGGGAGGGGTAGCAGACATGATCCTAGTATTTTACCTTTCACATGCAGCTGAGAATCTATTCCAATGAACCAACATTTGTCAGGATTCCCGAAGATCAGACTAGAGGCCTGCAACTCTTCAACCGACATACTACAAAACTGCAAAGCCAGACCTCACAACTGGTACTGACTGCCAGGGTGTTGCTCACTACCAATCTTTCAAGAACGTCCCAATCAATACATTTGACCTTTCAAATCCAAGTGGCCTGGTATTACACGAACGTGATATGTTGAATGGTTTCTTCTATATCGCTTACCAAGCCGAGTTAGAAATAGCATGCGTGTCTTATACCTGTTTAAAAGTATAGAGTTGGCAACCCATTGCCATGGTTTTGTGGCATCAATACGCATTTCCGTCACATTGATTTCATCTCTAACTTCTTTTATACTCCTCTTGTAATACTATAACTAATAAAAGGTTTTCGAATGTTCTTGCATACAGACAATATAATCAATAAACTAAACCAAGGCTGCCTATTTGCAACATCACATTCATGACAACATTCTACATTACGTTATCGCCTCGGTGGTCAAGTGGAGAGAGCATCTTCCCGGAGAGCAGAAGTTCAGTTGTTTGATCTTCGGCCTCGTCACACCAAAACACATTAAACGATGTTACGTGTTGGTCCCCTGTTCACAATGAAGGGGATAAACAAGGACTGATCGCCTCAGAATCAGTACACTGTGTCTGAGTGGGGTATACATGTCAACCATCACTCACCGTTTCTCACCTAGCATGCACACAACATTAGAGTGGATTAATGACACACCCTTGTATTTACTTCACTATTTAGAATACAACGAACATAAACAATGTAAATCTTGAAGAGACATCTTTAATGTTAATAGTGTAAACTATACAAAACTAACAAGGGGGTACATATAAAGGGAAATGAATTTGTTTGTATAATAAAGAAAAAAGATGGCTTAGTGTGCAAAGATGTGATTTTTTTCACTAACTCTGGAACGTAGTAGAAAGTTAGGTCTTTACTCTCGCCATATTTCAGAGAGGTAGACGTTCGGTACGAGAACATATCAAAACATGGACGTAATGAGTGAGTGAGTTTGGTTTTACGCCGCTTTTAGCAATATTCCAGCAATAACACGGCGGGGGACACCAGAAATGGGCTGGACGTAATGTGTTTAATCACTGTCATTCATTAGCTCATTCATATAACTGTTTGATTTCATTTTTCATCATCTCAATTTTAGAGCGTGCAGACAGTGTTATATGCCCTTGTCAACTCACATCTGCTGAAGATGCTCAGAGGTGCAATTATGAAACGTGGCCACAAACGGCATGCTAGCAGTGATCCCAATATTTTTTGGAAGGTAGTTTGCCATTACACGTAGGGCACATGCGCAAAAGACAAAGCTGGCAGCCATGCAAGCTATGCGTTGACCTCAAAGACAAAATAGTGAAACTAAAATAATAGCTGTTATTAATGTAAGCAAACTAAGAATGTGCCTATTCCCGGTCGAGGTGTAGACGTTGTAATTAGGCGACGTTGTGACGTTTGAGTGAGTGAGTAAGTATGGTTTTACGCCGCTTTTAGCAATATTCCAGCAATATCACGGCGGGGGACACCAGAAATGGGCTTCACACATTGTACCCATGTCGGGAATCGAACCTTGGTCTTCGGCGTGACGAGCGAACGCTTTAACCACTAGGCTACCCGACCGCCCCTTGTGACGTTTGAGACAATTTATCGGTGTACTAAAGGTAATAGGTGCATGTCAGCATTCAATAGACGTAAATCGTTTATTCTAGGATGGTCACATATTTGGTTTGATCATTGTCTCCCTTTAACATATGGTAATTAACGGTCTCTACAGCGATGTTGCTTTGTACAAACAGTTGTCTCGAGGCAGTGAAGTTGGGGTATATCAGATGAACTATAAAATTAAATTGCTTTACCTTAGGTTAGGTTTGTATTTTGCACCAGCGTCAAATGAACAATCTATAAAAACGATTCTTATCCATAATCTTTAAATACTTTTTTCTGACAACAAGCTACGTCATTGAAGTTCAAAGGCCTATTCATTGAAGGCATTACAAGTGTCTTTACATTTTAGTCATTCTTTCGTTTTTGGACACTTACATCATCCATCACCGTGGCATGTTCTTGATTTCAGTTCCCATAAGAACTTTTTATGTAGTATTTCAAAGTAAAATAGACAGCGGCGCTCTATCATATTTCAGCCAGATTACGTATTGCTCCATCTGTCTTCGATCTTCTGATCATACTACTTTTCTAGGCTGTGTGTAAACTGATGTTTTTGTCCTGGGTCGGTCATTTACTTGCAACACTGTTTGTATTGAAGAAGCTGGTCTAATGTATCAGTTGTATGTTTTGTTTGCCTTCCGGGGCCACGTGTTGTTCATTAGATAGTAGCATTTTGCAAGTCCTCTTTAGTCAAAACAATTTGATCTAAATTGTGTTTCGATTTCCTACAATTAAATAATAAGTTAGTCTTAATTAATTGCTAATCTCCTTACGCAATAGTTATATAATATTTTAGTTTCTAAATTACTTAGATGAGTTATAGACCAATCAGGATGAAGGAAATTTAATTTCTTTTAGCTTTGGATAAAACCAAGTCATATTCTGACGATAAGCATATGTACAAGGTACTTCAGGCAATGAAGTGACGCATGATATAACGCTAAGGTTAGGTGAAATGGGGTTTAACGTTGCGTTCAAGATTATTGCATTTATATAGCGACGTGCAAGCACGTGTGTATGTGTGCGTGTTTTTGTGGCGACTTGATTTGGTTTGTTGTTTTACGCCGCACTCAGCAATATTCCAGCTATATGACGGCGGTCTGTAAATAATCGAGTTTGGACCAGACAATCCAGTGATTAACATCATGAGCATCGATCCACGCATTTGGGATCGACGACATGCATTAACCAAGTCAGCGAGCCTGACCACCCGATCCCGTTAGTCGCCTTTTACGGCAAGCATGGGTTGCTGAAGACCTATTCTATCCCGGATCTTCACGGGTCCGTGTCTGGCGACTTGAACTGGTGCTAATGGAGTAATGTTGAGTTTACAGTGCTAGCTCAGTGAGATACTGTGCATGCCTTAGTTTAACACAAATACCCAAAAGAGACACATCCTGACTCCGAATCATGTTTAAGCACATCAATGCCGTGCGCCAGGCATGGAAACGTCTTTTTATGTCTTTTGGTATGACGCTGATGGGGATCGAAACACAGACCTGCTCTCCTGGCAGACGCTCTACTGCTCGACTACGGAGGCGGTCGATAATACTTAGAGCCGTGGGAAGACCAATATCAACGGATAGCCAAGAGATACAAAAGTTAATACACATTTTGTCAACAAAGATATCCACTCATTTTTTTTCCAACTTAATCGCTGATTATCTGGCACAGTTATGTTATAGTTATGCTATATCATTCACTCGCTCGACACACTTAACTTGCAGACAAGACATTAATGGGAAGATCTTCCCCAAATCACAAGTCAGTCTTCACTGAATCACAAGACAACCGATTTTGTGTGCGACATAAATTAAGTTTTTATTTCCGCTGATTCAAATGTCTCATTCCATGTAAAGAAGCGAAGCTGTACTAAGATACTTAATACTCATTCGTGTTTATCAAATCCGTACTCATTCTAGAACTTCATGTTTGAATCAATGTTGGATTATCTTTGTATTATTAAAATCACGCCATTATCCAATGTCTCTCTTTGGCTTTCATGCTTACGAGATGTATAACTATCGATTTTAACCTTCACAGTTTGGACTGCCATCAGCAATTGAGTTACAAGTGTTAGATGTGTAGAACAATATCATTTACCGAACTATACGATAGTGTGGGCCTTGATACAACCAATCACTGTTTCCAGGGAATGCAAAAGAATGTTAGAATCTGTCTGTTATTAGGAGACTCTTTATTGTTACAATTATAATGATTTCATATTTAAATGAGTGAATATTAACAGACAATATCATACCCACTACTTGAAATCTTTTATCCAAATATTTGAATTACATCGAAGTATTGATGCTTTTTTATACAATTATATAAACATGTTTGTCACAAACCGAGGGTTGGAATCTGTACTTCTCCGGCAACAAAAATCACGTCTTGTTGACTATAGATTTATTATTATAGACAGTGGTTCTCGTCACAACCTAACCAAACACTTCCTTTTTGATGTGAGACAAAGGTTTCTTTGTTGTTTCCTGCAGGGCGGAGAACGTCGATATGACGAAACTTGGAGTGTGGTGATGACTGTGTAGTTGTGGAGCTGCAGAAGACCCTCAAGTGGTCTACACACGTGCAGTTTCCTTTGAATGCAATTAAGGATAATAATAGTTGTTAGTCTGTAACAAAGTGAAACAATCAATGCAGGAGTTAAGCAGTAGCTCCAAACGTAACACCAGTGAGTCGTATATAGAAATTACGTTGACAAACATGTACGGAATCACCCTTTACTAAAAGTACATCTAGAATGCCGTGTGAAGGAAGTCCGGAGAAATTATTTAAGGACACATTAACAGTGGATTTAGGGGTAAATGTAAATTTGGTCCCATATTGACACAGGCCCTGCTTTAACAATTTACACTTCACTGACCAAATTGGATTAAAGACAGCCCATTGTGACGAAAACTAGAGCGTACGAAGGAGTATTGAGTGTCTTTTATTTCAAAACCTGACCTTTTAATGTACGATGTAGCCAGCGACCCTTAGATATTTCTGGATGGAATAGGTATCCAGCAACCTATGCTGGTCGTCGCATTCAGGTATCCGGTTGCAGATACCTTGCCGGATACCTGGTATCCAGCACTGGACACCTCAGTGGAGACATGCCTCATGGAATCTGGGTATCCGGCACCGGATACCTCAACCTGGGTGTCCAAGTATCCGGCACCGGATACCTCACTGGATACCTCAATCTAGGCATTCAAGGATCTGGTACCGGATACCTCCCCGGATACCTCAATATGGGTGTCCAAGTATCCGGCACCGGATACCACTGGGTACCTCATTCTGACTATCCAAGGATCCGACAACAGATACTTCACCGGATACCTAACTTGACGCCGAGACATAACCAGATAATTTTTTTAAGTTCGTTTCATTTGGTAGAAATTGCTCACATATATACTGTAAATTACAGACTCCTGTGATGTTCTGTGACAACAGAATTTTCCCCAAAAAATGTTTTTTGTATGTCGTTTACTCTATCTTTTCTTCTATTCAAGATGGGGAACACGTTCCATGATTATAGAAGACCTTCCAGTTGAAATCATATTAGATATTATTAATACTTGATCAGATCAACGATAAATGTAAGTTATGCACATCATAAATCTTTAGGCACTATTACAAAGAGACAAAGAAATGCTCAAAGCAAGTGCCAGCAAATAATCTGATCCGACTCGATATACAACAGATGACATCGTTGAGATACGACCACATGACATTGCCGAAGTTCACAGACTTGGGCATCGTTCTTCACATTCAAAGCGGCCAAGGCCAATTATTATCAAATTCCTCACTATCGACTGGAAAATACGTTCCCTTAGTCGACGTAGTGACATTAAAAGTTCTGGGTATGGAATCGCCAGCGATCTCACACAGAGACAGCGGAATAAGCTACAAGAACTACATGTACGTGTACAAAACAAACGAGGATACTTCAAGAATGGCGTACTTATTGTTACTGACTCCAACCAAGACGCAGCATATGCTGCATACAGTGGTGAGAGATCTGATGATACTGAGCAAGTTGGTCATAACACGTCCAGTGCTGGCAAATAGGGGTGTGGTCCAGTCGATGTCCAAAAATAATTATTATCTACTAAGCTTCTCTTCTGGAATATATCTGGTTTGGTGAAGAAAGTTTCCGACGTAAACTTTATAAACTTTTTATCTTTTGCAGATCTTGTTGGATTAATAGAGACATGGACAATTGACTTTCCTTATGACCAGATATTCCACAACTTTACAGCCTACAGCCTAAATGCAATTAAAACAGCAGACAGAGGACGATTCTCGGGAGGTTTAACCGTGATTGTGAAAAAATCCATCATTGTCTATGTGAAATGGTCCAGAATTGCAGACAATGCTATATTTTTACTTTTAGATAAAAGTGCATTTAATCTTGCGAAAGACATTTTTATTTGCTGTGTATATGGCAATCCTCCAGGATCAAGTTGGTTTAATAACTTACAAACTAAGTGTGGTTTGACTTTATTCTTCAACTCGCTTATAGAAGTTATTGGGTCACTAAAACAGAGATATACACATCCTCATAGGCGGGGATTTCAACGCCCGGACTGGGACACTGTCTAATCATATTGATGATGATATCGCCGAGGTTTTAGGTGACGAGAATATGTCAGTTATGTCCGATAGTATCAACATAGAACGAGTGTCATGTGATAACATTGTAAACAATGCCGGAAAATATCTTGTAAATATGTGTGCGGCTCTCGATATGTCTATTCTAAATGGTCGCTGTGGTACGGATTTAGGTATAGGTGATTATACTTACATCGGTCACTCAGGCTCCAGTGTAATTGACTGCATTATTGTATCCAACAGTCTATTCGTCCACTGTAACACATTTGATATTGTGTCGAGGGCAGAATCCTCACACCTTCCACTATCTTGTTCATTTCAAGCACGTGATAAGGAGATTCCCGTTGAGACAGCAGGGGCCGCACGTGCGCCTCGTGAAAACTACCACTGTGTGTGGGACATGGCGAAACTACAACAGTTCAGGGATAATCTTGTGCTGCCACATGTGGTTGATTGTTTTGAACAATGTACTCTGTTACTACCAGATAATATATATGGTGCTATTAACTCGTTCACGGACGCCATTTGTACAGCTGCTCAGTGCATGAAAAGGACTTGTAAGTCTCGCGACAGTCACTCACAACCCTGGTTTGACAGTGTGTGTCGGTGCTACAGGTGGGAGAGAGAGAGGTGTCTCAGAATATATAGACATCTTAAAAGTGATAGCACCTTAGTTAGTTATTTAAAATCACGAAATACTTATACAAGTTTATTAGGTGATAAAAAGAAAGGTTATAATGAATATATGCGTAATTATAATAAGGTTTTATCTAGTCTTCCAAATAGTAAAAGTTTCTGGTCTACCATAAGAGGATTATCTCAGAGTACGGCAACTCGTGTACCTAACATATCACTAGAACAATGGGTCGATCATTTTAAAGATGTGTTGACAATCCAAGAGATGGAGATATGGTTAACACCGACACGACTATTAATGATAGTCATGATGATATGAGTTGCTATATTCTGGACTCCCCAATTTAACAAGAGGAGGTGCTATGTGCCATCAGCATTTTGAAATTTGATAAATCCGGAGGAAATTACCACCTCATTTCCGATTTTGTTAAATATGCAAATGATATTTTTGTCCCGTATCTTACAGTGCTGTTTAATAGGTTGTTTGATAATGCATACTTTCCTGAATCTTGGTCTTTTGGGATTATTGTTCCGATACATAAGCGAGGAGACATCCATTCCCCATCCAACTATAGGGGTACAATGTATATCAGTCCTTAGTGCGCTGAGTAAGTTGTATGTTTCTATTTTGAACAGAAGGGTGACGTCTTGGTTTGAGGTCTATGGTAAAATTGCAGAGTCCCAGACTGGTTTTCGTCATGATTACTCCACCATAGATAATATCTTTACATTACAGTGTATTATCCAGAGATATATCAGTAAGCGTAAGGGTAGGGTATATGGTTTGTTTGTCGATTTTGCAAAAGCCTTCGACAGTGTAAACCGGGTGAAATTATGGTCAGTACTAGCTAATAAAGGTAATGATAAAATGATAAAGCTCTACGGTCTATTTATACAGCTGTTAAGGCCAGTGTTAAATTTAAATATACATTTTCTGAAATGTTTCAGTGTCCAAGAGGAGTACGTCAGGGTTGTGTGTTAAGACCCCCTTTTATTCTCGATGTTTATTAACGAACTAGCTGCTGAAGTTGAACAGAATTCTGGACCAGGAATACAACTTCATCCTGATATTACAGAGATATTCCTGTTATTATTTGCAGACGCTATTATTTTAATCGCAGATACTATAGGTGGACTTCAGAAGCGTATTAATGTTATGATCTAGATGTCAATTTGGATAAAACCAAGGTGGTTGTTTTTAAGAAAGGTGGAGTGTTGTCAAGAAAAGAGAATTTGGTACTATAAAGGTCTAAAGTTGGAGTGTTTGTCTTCCTATAATTATTTGGGCGTTACTTTTACGAGAAGCCTGTCCTGGTGAAGTCATTTTTCTAATGCTGGTTTACAGGGGGAAAAAGAAATGTTTGAAATTTTAAAGTCATTGATAAAATTACATCCTCTTCGATATGACTTATATTTTAAAATATTTGATATGAAAATAGTTCTAATTTTGCTGTATGGTTCTGAAGTCTGGGGTCTACACAAGAATGATGAAATGGAATCTATACATACATTGACATGCAAGCGCTTTTTAGGTGTCAAATCGTCAACATCCAACAACATGGTTCGAGGTGAATACGGTATCCATTATATCTTTATGCATTCAAAAGAGTTATTGGTTATTGGATAAAGTTATTGAATATGTCCAATTGATATGATGCTTCAGGTATAAAGTAATGGTAAGATTAATTGGGTCTCAAAATGTAAATCTTTATTGTTCGGTTTTGGTTTTGGCTCTGTATGGGAAAACCGTTGTATAAGTCATCCTCATTCGTTTTTGACAGAATTTATGTCGCGTCTGAACTGTAGTTATGAACAGTATTGGCATAGTCTTCTGGTAAAGGGTAGTAAATCTTTCTCTTATTCTCTATTCAAGGTATCGTTTGGTACAGAGTTGTATCTTAGCTGTGTGACCGTCAGTAAATTGAGAGTGGCGCTAGCTCGGTTAAGATGTTTTTCGCATCAGCTGTGTGTTGAAACTGGGAGACATGCTGATATCCCACATAACGGAAGACTATGTTGTGTTTGTAAAGCTTGTTAGTTTGCTCCGGTTATAACAAGCTACGCGTGGATCACTTACCATAAAAACTTGAATATCCGACCATACAAAAATTTATTATTATTATGTCTACAACTGATTGTAAATTAATTGAACGTCTAGCTATCTATATCTATCAAGCTATGTCACTTCGTAGTACATTATTGTCACAACAATAACAGCTGTGTACATCACATCCATTGTAATACAAATGTAACTATGGGCCGATGGCCTACACTTACGAAATAAACCGAATTGAATTGAATTGAATTGATATACTCTTGAAACTTCTGATGCTCTACCAGTGCAACCACCACAGTCACATACTAAGGAATCTACACACTTCCATGTGAGGATGTCCAATGAAAACACCAAGCGTAAATGCACTGTGAAACATTATATTTCTGATTCACAATTTACACATCAATACATCGAACAATAAAGAATACAACATTTGCAACACTGTCATAACAAAACATATAACACATAAACAGGCACACAGTGCTTCATATTGACAAATCTTGTAAAACTTTAAATATTCTTTCTTTTTACAACCAGAAAGGTGTTTGTGCAACACCACGAAAATAGAGAGAACCCCACTTTCTCATTCCCAAAGCACATGCTTCCTGTTAAGCAAGGGAAATGTTGTAAACTGATCCATATATCATTATCACTCGGACACAGCCAACAGGTGAAAACAGTGCTAACTAACCTTACAAATGTCCCTAAATATTCGATTGCATCAATGAACTATGACTACAGTAATTCCAGTATTTTCTAAAGTGTGAAATGACATATACAGTGAAAAAATTAATTCTGGCAGGCCACAGGGGTCAGTACTATATTGAGATCAATACTTCTTGAGATATCCATCTTTCCAACTTTTTGGAGCACTATAACATAATCAGTGACCTTGACACAAGGTATATAGGTGACAATCTATAATTAATATGCATATATTTTGGGAAAGAATGTTAAAACACTGCTAGTCTGGATGTATGCAATTTAGGTTCTGAATGTAGCTCCGAGAAAGCTAGAGAAAGTGTTTGCTGGATACAGCAATAACAGAACAACCCTGTGGCCAAAACAAATATCCTATTCAGTACACAACAGGACCTTTGGCCCAGGTGAGCTAAAAACTCATTTTCTTTTTTTTTTTTTTCTTTTTTTTTTTTGGGGGGGGGGGGGGGGGGGGGGACTTAAAACCGATTAAGGTCTAAGTACCATACCACTCGGGTGAAAATTTCAACAGGCATCTAACACATGCAAACCATTGATATAAATTGTAAATTAAAAATCAAGTAAGGCTGTCATAAAGGATAGCCAGAAGCCAGAAGTCGAGCTGACGTACTAATGATACTCACTGAGCATGAATTGTCAATCCTACATAAACGAGGACGTTGGCACAGACAATGCAACAATGAATCTATGAGAATTGTGTATTTCATGACGCCAGGCTGCTTTACCACATATTCTTTGAAGTGGGACCCGTGAAGATTCCGGGCTAGAATAGGTCTTCAACAACCCATGCTTGCCATAAAAGGCGACTATGCTTGTCGTAAAAGGCGACTAACGGGATCGAGTGGTCAGGCTCGCTGACTTGGTTGATGCAGGTCATCGATCCCGATTGCGTGGATCGATGCTCATGATATCAATCACTGGATTGTCTGGTCCAGACTCGATTATCTTACAGACCGCCGTCATATAGCTGGGATATTGCTGAGTGCGGCGTTAAACAACCAACCAACCAACCAACATGTGCTATGATGTGATGAACTCAATTTGAAAAGGTTTATTTGATAAGTGCCACATGTATGGGATGAAATGTTATGACCCTTGTGACCATGTGAAAACTACCTGTTTGTTTTCCAGAGGCGTTCAAACAAGTGTGGAAGAATAAGAGGGATGACAATTACCGACAGGCCAATGACAAGAAAGAACACCATAGGAGAAATAACAGAAGAAACAAGAGAAGAACAAGTGTAAGTATAAATAAACATATCAGAATCAGGTATTTATATTATAGTGGCCATTTCTTTCAAAATATACAGTGTTTGTTTCAGACATTTAAAAGTGCTCTGAAATAATATATTAATGTAAGTGTAATGAGCCTGGCCTGACTGCATCATTAAATGTCTCATGGAATATGTATGGTGTTGTTATAGTAAAGTTTCTTTTAATGTATGTTATCTCTGTTGCTGTCATGCTTTGCTAACTTTTTGAAAGGATCATGTGAGCTATGGTGTGTATAAGTTAGGGCTATTTCAAACTGATGTTTCAATGCAGAAGCTTAAGGACAGAGTCAAGGCTCTAGAGAACAGAGAAAACTTACGATTGAAGGCGCAGGGCAAAGGGGATCCTGACAAGGGAGTGTACGTCTCCAGACATTTCTGATGAGGAAAAAGAGACAGTAAAACTTGTGCTGCCTCTGATATGGGCAGCCCCCATGATGACAGACATAAAAGAACAGCTGGACATCATCAGGGGAAAAGACATGCGTCAGGACCACCCATCAAAGATGCTAAGCGACAATCCGTCATGTTGGGTGCCGGAATGAGCCATTCGAGGAAGATACAAGGAACAAAGAGGTACTTGCATTATTAGACAATATACATGTCATCTGGATTATCTGCATTGCTTTTTCTGTCTCACAAACATGTGCATCATTCAGTCTTTATGTTGACATTCAATTACTGTGACATACCTGGGAGTTATAGGTCCTACTTAACAGTGCGGTTGTATATAGTTATACCAGGGAATTCTGTCCGTCCTTCAGAGGACATCTTTTGTGCGATCTGAAACTCAAAAACTACTGCATGGCTTCTTTTTTAAATTCAGGGAACAATTTTAAAAACAATACTGCCTTTTTCATGTTTTGGACTTATTTTTACTTCACCATTTGTGCGAAACTAATTCATGGATTCTTTTCCAATTTGAGGAACATTTTTTATGTCATTTGTACAGGTGCAGTGCAAGGTCGATTTTTAAAAAAACCCATATTATCTTTGGATTTATATAGCACACATATCCACGTCCCCTTATGATTTATGTGCTCAAGGCGCTTTTTTTTGTGTTCCCCGGTTAAGAGACACAATCACCTCATACCCCGTGATATTTACCTTAAGATCTTTACTCCCTGGGGAGCCTACTGCAACTACTTCGTTGAATCAAAGAATTTGTGCGACTTATTATTACTGCATAGATTGTTTTCACACCTTGCGCTAAATTGCAGTACCATACTATTTTTATTTCAATATATGTTATTTTAACCAAATATATGTTTTGCTGATCTTATCTGTGCAACTGGAGAGGTGCGAATTTCACTCCTTAATGGATTGTGGTAGATCATAATTATAAACTTGACCTAAATGGGCGGGGATATATTGGAAAATTGCCACTTTTTTAGTCGATGTCAGGGGTTAGTTAGATATTAGTGAGTCCTGCTCACTTTTTGCCTTGTTTTATTCATTATATACTTGTAGAGGAATCATAGTAATAATCATGTCTGGAATCAGTTCAAGGGAGTATAGATATTCTTCCTGTAAAATTTTCTTCAGTTTGGTTTGAAGCTATTTTGGTTTTTCATTAAAAAGTTTCATTGATTTGCAGGCAACAGCCTGATATCAAGGAGAAGCCAATCAACCCCTGAGTCATCACCTCCATCCACATCTTCTCGAGCCACAGCATCCTCTGCCACATTCTCCTCCACTCCCTCTGACACATCTTGCCAACCAGATGCACTGTCAACCCCTTCCTTTTCAACATCTTCATCTTCATCTTCAACACCTATCAACACCAGCACCAAGACTATTCTGCGACCTTTCCCCAGTTCACACATCGAAGAGGAGGAGATCCTTTTAGGTCTGTGCGTGTTACATCTGTGTGACTTTCTGTTTGACTTTCATCATCATCCATACGACAACAATATTGAGATATATGGATTACAACTTCTTAATTTGCTAAACAGTGATATTTTGGTACAGTACTATTGTCAAGCAAAGAACTGTTCCAACACGTCACTATTTAGCAAAAAAAAAGAAGTTGTTATCCGTATATCTTAATATTGTCATCATTCCAGCTTCTAAATGCCACTCAAACAACTTATACGCCAACTTATACACCAAGGCTCACCTAATACAATGTTAATCTGTAAAGACACTTGGGTATATATATATGTGTGCTTTAAACTAAGTACCAGCTGCAGCCACACCTGATTTTTGCATCAAAATCCTAATACCAGTGCTTATCCTTCACGATATACAGAGTTAAAATACCATATTTTGTATTTGACAAGAAACTTACCATAAATGTATAATATTTTGACTGATAAATGTATTCTCTCGCCCGAGTATCTCCTGATAAGAAGTACATGTATATTAACATTTGTTGAGTAACTCCTCAGTAGCTACAGTGCTGGTCGGTATCTTGGATATCGGAAGCCACTGGGGTGAGATGTATGTTACATGACAGGGTATTCTTGAATCTGATGTCAATGGTAGGAATATTTTATATTGTGTAATTTGCAAATTTATTAATGTATTGTTTTTTCCCATTGGCTTTATCTTGTCAAATTCTCATCAATAATATGTTGTATGTGTTACATTTATTATTTGTATATACATGTACATTGTTTTCAAGGGTCAGGAATTGAAATGTTTTCAATGTAAATAAATTGTTAATGATGCAATAATGTTGTGGTTGTTTGTTAAATGGATCTTTCATTGTCACCTCAAGGAATATCCTTGTTTTAGACAGTCTACGTTGTAATGCACCTCTTGAAGGTAATTGCTAATTAACTGCCAAAAGATAAATAAATCAGTTCAGTAAATAACACCAACTTTTTTACTAAGTCATTTGAGTTTAAAAACATGAGTATGAGTAGGTAGTATTATGGCGTTGGTATGTTTTTGGTATATACTTGGAATACTTGGAATGTAATTATACCCATTTTCTAAACTGCATATTTCCTTACATGATGGAAGATAATAACAATTTGATTGCATTGTGAAACAGGACCCTCCAGTACAATCAAGCGTTAAATTTTCCATTAAACCGAGTTCAAGTACAATGATCACAGAATGTTTCAATATATAGATAACCTGACCTGAGTGTCTTTTGAGATTAAATATATCAACATTTGTCTCTAACAAAAGCAAATATCTGAGGCTTAACTTGAATATTTGTACATTTATTGAAGAGTGTTCTATTTCTCATCAAGTGTCCTACTTCAAACTATTTCTATACAAAGTATGTTCAAAGCCAAATACAGCCAGAAAGCTGTAGTGGCAAAGGTCTGTGATGTTATTGGATTGTGAGGCCATGCATTCAGTGAAGTGATAGATGAATGTTGATGATGTCATTGTTTGTGACACACATAGTAGTGACATAATGGTAGATGAGGCATTGTGATAACACCTAAGGTGATATCGCTTGATGACACTTATGGCAATCAGTATTTTGTGAATATATCATTGTTTATGAAGTAAATGTAACTGTTAAAGGGAATCGTTCGATCAGTCGACGATAGTTGGAATCCTGCCTCGGTATCCGGTGTCGGATCCTTGGATACTCAGAATGAGGAGTACATTACAGAAATATGTGAGCATTTTCTACCTAATGAAATGAACTTTAAAAAATATCTGGTTATGTCTCGACGTCAAGTTAGGTATCTGGTGCCGGATACTTGGACACTCAGATTGAGGAGTACATTACTGAAATATGTGAGCATTTTCTACCTAATGAAATGAACTTTAAAAACTATCTGGTTATGTCTCGACGACAAGTTAGGTATCTGGTGCCGGATACTTGGACACCCAAATTGAGGTGTCCGGTGAGGTATCCAGTGCCGGATACCCGGATTCCATGAGGCATGTTTTCCGCTGAGGTGTCCAGTGCCGGATACCATGGATCTGGTATCCGGCAAAGTATCTGCCACCGGATACCTGGATGCGTTTTGGGTAAGTGTCCGTTGGTATCCGGTGGTATCTGAAAGGTATCCGGATTATTTTTTAACTGCATTTTTTTGGCTGTGTAAACGCGACAACACCCTTCCATTTTCGTAAGACAGATTCGACTTTACGATTCCAACTCTGGCGTGAGCAGATGTATGCATCACTATCACAAACACATGCAAAGTCAAGACAATCGTTCAGTGAAAAAATACAGGATATATATAGTACAAGTCAACATAGGAATTGCATCAATGACCACAAACAAAGAATTTAAATAGTGAATAGAATAAGCCATCGTAATATACTATCAAAGGACAACAAATCTATTGTATAGATATGTTTTGACGCACTGCTGTTTAACCGCCGTAATACATATTTTGAGTGACAATGCTTGTCGTAAGAGGCGACTAACGGGATCGGGTGGTCAGGCTCGCTGACTTGGTTGATGCATGTCATCGATCCCAATTGCGTGGATCGATGCTCATGATATTAATCACTGGATTGTCTGGTCCAGACTCGATCTTTACCAGACCGCCGTCATATAGCTGGAATATTGCTGAGTGCGGCGTTAAACAACAAACCAAACCAAACCAAAACATATTTTGTAGAGCTGATGAGATGATGGTTCTTGTTGGACAGACATGCCTCAATCTGTGTCACACTAATGGTGATTCGCAGGTGTGAATATGCTCTGTTGGACGGCTAATTCTCTCTCAGAAACTTCTGTCTTTCAAATTTCCTGATCAACAGTAAAGAAATGATTTGGCGATATGATAAATGTGTCTCCTCGGGAAACAACTAAGGCAACCACAGACAGAGACGATAAATGGCACTATATCCCTTCAAAGGAAATTGGAAGTAATAGTAAGTGGAGTTGAGGATATTGAGAATCACCCCAGAGAATACCGACAAGATCAACCGAATGTTTCTTCCTAAAATACGACTTTCATCATTATTGTGTCTGAAACATGCTATTAAGGTCTTGCACCTAAGGTTATGTTGATATCAAAGCACGTTTTGCTAACTGTACTTAGCATAAGCACATTAGAAGAGTTACAGACTGTAGTGTGCAATATTAGTTGCAGCATAACTGTTTGATGAAGGGCATTTAGAAAGACTAGACACTTCCAAAAGTGGACCGCCTTGAGGTAGCCTGAAAAACTTGAGTTGTTTTTATCAACATTTACTAACTCACTCAAAGATAACGACTGAACTTAGGAACGAAAAACAGAATACAAATGACGTTTCTGTGCCATATCTGTAATAATAAGACCAATGATATGTATTAAAGTATAATATAAATATGCAGTAAATAATGTAAAAAAATGAAGAAATTTTCTTTCAAATGTTCATTAATATTCTCAGGAAGGACAAAGAAATCGTGATTGTGACGTCATTTTTCAGCGACGTAAATAGAGAATACTACACTCATTCTCGTTAGATACCATAGAAAGTTCACGCGTTTCGTAAAAATGGTATCCAACGAGAATGTATGAGTGTGGAATTTTATTTATTACCAACGTTAAATATATATTTAAGTGTAAATATATAAGAACCTTCGTTCGTTGACAGACCATACTGAAACCGGTTGCAAAATCTCGTTGCGTATGATTATTGATATATGCCCACATGGGCATTGTTGACATTTCTATGCATACGCATTAACATCATGAGCCTGCAGTTGTGTTTGCAAACAAAACAGCACCGACGCTCAATATCCTTTGGGAAGAATTCATTCAACTTATGGTAATTCAAGCGCCATGTTGTTAGTACCCAGGACACTTATAAGACAATTTGAAAAGTCACAATAGCGCCGCGCTTTCAATATCGGACCAACAGTGTGACTCTGTGCCATCAAAATGGTTCGGTTTCCTTTATCTATCAGCTGAATTTATATCATGTCCGTATCCTTTTGCAAGAGGGAAATCAGAGTTTCGTGTTAACTGTTACTTTACTGAAGAAGTGGAAATAACAAACTCAAGTCTGCATGTTAATGACAGGTTCGAACGATCGAAGGGCAAGGTCACCACCGGATTAAGAAAAGACAACCGTGATCTTCTCACAGCGTTGTACGCTAGATATAGGGAATGTTTTTGTTCACAGTTTGGATATTTTGGGCCACTTAATCAGATGTCAGGCACACTTCTACGGAGTTTTCGAATGATATGTATCGGAAATGTTCAGTTTGAGTGATCTGGTTGTGCAGTCGTGAACAAACAACTCCCAAAACAGTGCCACAAAATACGCTTCGAAAGGGACACTGATGACACAACTGGATCATCCCCAAGTAAGTCTAGATATCTGTCCAGATTGTTCAGACTGACTTCATTTCGCCACGCTCATCCCCTTACGTTATATCAAATTGAAAATTGCGAAAATGGTCTAGTGCGTCACGCTCATGGGGACCCTCAATCTAATGATCGGTAGTCGTACATCGTAAAATGGCTAGCTCGATTATATAATGTCCGTAGAAGCTCTATGCATAACGTATATAGAATGCAAACCGAGTTTGATGCATGTGACTATGTTATTTGGTTTAATAAAGTGTTTATAAATATTTCTCGCTCTCATGAGATTGCTTCAGTTCCCCCTTGTCGTTGCAAAATGAATGACGTCTCGCGATTTTTATGAATGAAAAAAGTAGTCCCGGTATGAAAGAGATCACGGTTATCCAATCGAAACGAATAAAACAAGGTCAACCTTGTACAACACACGTGACGAAGGGATTTAGTATCTTACCACCTGTATCTTCACCACTTAGGTAATAAAGTATCAAAGGCCATCAGCATTAAAGTTCATGGTAGTCTTTCAGTTGTGGGCAGGCTGGCGCATCACCGGATCTGTTGAGTACCGGGCGAAAGGTTTTAATGAAATATACCTATTTACGTTTTCTAAATATTTTATCATTTGGTGACATTTGCTTAAAGTGGATATATTAATTTCATGTCTTTTCCCGAAACGCACGTATCCGTGTTGACACTTAACTGACACTTAACATCTGCTTTGCGATTTTATTTGTCGTTAGATGATTCTCACTGTGGACCTTAAACCTTTTCTCTGCCCGAAATATTGTTCTTTGCACCTTTCACATAGTTACATATAATACATATTTGACAGAAGAATCCATAAAGGAGGTGCCCAGAAGCTCTCATTCTTGTCTTCTAGGATACATGTATTCGTTCTCGTTGCATACTAAGTAAGTAAGAGGAGACGAAATGTAAAGTAAGGATGATTTGCCATGCCTCCAGTAATATCAGTTCATCATGATCCAAGTTGTTTTACCTTTGCCTTTAGCTATGCAGTGTAGTGTCCAACTGAAGGTGGAGTAGCGTGGATAACAGTGTATTTAGCTTATGCATTGGTATCATTATTGCGAGTTTATATAGAGAAAGAGATGCACGGATCCCATTTACAGGTCATTACTGTGATACAAAGTGGCTTCGGTTTGGATACATTGTGCCATTGTAGATACGACGTTTGCCTGATGGATGTATATAGAAGCCAAGTTCCATGTGTGTGTACGTGCGTGTCCGTGACGTTTTAATGTGAACTGATGGACATACAATCTACCGGAATACCCATTCACGGACGGTAGGTATACCATTACAGAAACAGTATTTCTAATCTTTCTTTGTGATCAGAATCTTGTTACAGAGTGATTTCCTGTCGTAAGTGAATGTACTTCTCATAGCTCAATCTTAAATCTGTTTCTATCTTATCTTTTTTCACGTTACAATAGTATCTCACAGCGTTCACTTTTTACAAAGTCAGGTCATCGAGGAGTAAAATCCAACATTCGCTTAAGTGGATGTAACAAGATTGCAACCGTTGACCAGTTTTTTAATTTATTCAGCAAACTCTGACAGCAAACATATCTCACTTAGCAAACCGTGTTCCTACATTCCTAGATTTATTGACCAGGTCACTAGATGAGACCAACACCAATCTGCCGTCCTACCATGTTCCTTGACCAAACAAATAGACTAGAGGTTGTTTCACTCTTGATATAACATGTGCAAATGCTTCGAGTTTGTTTATCTGAGAAAGTGGGAATCACAAACCCAACTGACTGTTGACTCTGTCTATGAATCTTGATCAAGACACTCGATTAAGATCCTTCCCTCGTTAGCATATGTACCGTCGCGTTGCAGACGCCGCGTTGAAGGTCAAACTCCCACATCAATTATAACTCCTGAAAAAATTGCAGAAAAATAGACGGTGTTCAATTTTATTTGTCAGTAATAAGGTTTGTGATACATGTGAAAAGAATGGTTTTCATTTTAAGTTTGAATTTCAGTAAAGTTAACCAATGAAAGAGGAGTTGATGTATTTTTAAACCTGTGCGGTTTTATATCATATATCATATCGTAAAGAACGACTTAAAATGAATATGAGACAATCCGTTACGATATGTTTGTGAGTTATGAGTTGTGAGTTTAGATTTATCTCCAGAATTCCCCTAATACGGTTTTGTCGTAAGTGTTTATCAATAATAATTGGGGAATCCATATGACTAAATGTAGAACTTCAATTTGTGGGGCGGTCGAGTAGCCTTGTGGTTAAAGCGTTCGCTCGTCACGCCGAAGACCCGGGTTCGATTCCCGACATGGGTACAATCTGTGAAGCCCATTTCTGGTGTCCCCCGCCGTGATATTGCTGGAATATTGCTAAAAGCGGTGTAAAACCATACTCACTCGCTCACTCACTATTTCAATATGTACGTCACAACATCTTCAATCTTTGTGGACAGAGGTCATGATCATTTCATTACCAATGGTATGCATGTCTACATGTAGATGTACGTCTATCTCAACACATATACATGCATGCACACAGAGTGAATGAGTGATTGAGTGATGTTGTACGCCGCTTTGAACAATCCTGGCGAGGGACATCAGACATGGGCCTTGCATTTTGTACCTATGCTGCAAATCGAACCCGATATTTAGACATGACGGACCAACGTTTCATCCACAAAGGCTGCCCGACCAACAAGTATCAAGTGTTTTTAACAGTTACTTGTTTCGTTTACTGTTCTATAAATTCATTCGTCTCATATTTCGATCACATTTTATAATACCCTCGAAATACAAGCAATCCTGCCACTGAGGAAAACAAACTGACATCATTATTGCGTTCATAATAATATTATATTATTAAATGCAGACATATGTCATTTGTATCACCATGACACTATTAACTTACGCTCTAACTTTTCCCTATTAACTTGGCTATTTGTGGGTACAGTAAACTACGGTTATAACGAACTCAAAGGGACCACAAATTTTAGTTCGTTATAACCGTAGTTCGTTATAACCACCTATACATCACATATATAGAAGATGGCCGGGACCAAAAAAACAGTTCGTTATATCCGCCAATTTGTTATGAGTCTGTTCGCTATAAATGTAGTTTACTGTACAACAAATGTTTCATTATTTCATTCCTCATCACATGATATCTGTGGTTATAAATAGAATATTACTATCAGTTCAATTTCATATCAAGTTCAATTCCAAGTAAAATTATATTCAGTTTTCCGTTGGAAAACTTGGATAAACCAAAAGCTATGTTACTTGGAAATTGAGGCTGGTGTCATATCCAACAAATACCAACCCTGAAACAGGATGCACACCAGAAAACTCTACTGCACATTTTAATTCCACAGTTATATTCCTGCAAGGACTGCATCAATGCTTTGAAGCAATTCAAAGCAGATTTGCTACCCCATTTAGAATTATTGATATCGCACAGACACAACATGTTACTGTTAAATGCATAGATGTCCAATTTGCGTCGTATTTGGGTGGAGATGTAACTGCTGCAGTCGAAATACTGTCAAAAGAAAAACATATTTGCTCATTTTTTACTGAACAAAAGACATATACCACCAGATTCCCTTACAAACAGAACTGGTCCTGGCTGCTCTTGTAAGTCTTTCAAGAACATCCCAATCAATACAATTGACCTTTCAAATCCAAATTTACTTTTATTACGCGAACATGATATACTGAATGGTTCCTTCTGTATCGCTTACCAAATGAAGTTAGAAATAGCATGCTTGTCATTATTGTTGTTATTATTGTTGTTTTTGTTATTATTTACGGATTTAAAATAAAAATGCAGCAAAGAGGGTTTGGGTGATCCTGGCACAGTCAGGCTGGTTAGGCTCATCATCAGCTCAGGGCCCTTGCCCCCTCTACACGCAGCCCAGAAAGCGAATGAAATGCAAACTTGCTCAAGTCACGATATGGCTGAAACAATGCCGATGTGACTTTAAATATTTACTCACTTACTCACTCAGAAAGCGAATGGGACTTCCCCCAGGAAGCGCTGCCTAGTCAAACCCACCCAGAACTTTCCAGGGAATGTGACTCCCCAACACTTCAGCCTTCTGCATTACCCTGATTATGAGAAGGGCTGTATTCCTGGTGGGAAACCCGGGTACTCTCCCAATGCCAGTCAACAGATTGGGAGGTACCAAACCTAAGGCACCGAAAACAATGGGGAGTCGGACAACTTGGTACTTGGGATGCAAGTGTGATATTTCGAAAGTCTGCATATTTGCCATTTTCTTCCACAATCTTTTCAATCACATTACTGTCAAAAGCAACAGAAAATTCAATGATATAAATGATTTCATTGGATTTTTCAAAAAGGACGAGATCAGGTTTGTTGGCCTGGATATGTCTGAGACTGTATACGGGCCTATTCCAAAGGATTTTGCATTTATCATTTTCCTTGACGCCCTCTACATATTCAGGGTCGTACCATGGATGTACCTCTGTGTCAAAACCACAAGCATTGCGAAGACGGTAATAAAATTATCACCAAAGTAAGCGAGACTGACCCAGCGACCCCGTTAGTCACCCCTTACGACAAGCATAGTCGCTTTTTACGGCAAGCATGGGTTGCTGAAGACCTATTCTACCCCGGATCTTCACGGGTATCAGTGGACGATTGTGAAATATTTGGAACATTGCATACCATTGCCATTATGTCTGTTGGTGGGTGGGTGATCATGTCCTGTACTGTGTGCACGTTTGTCACAAATGGACGGGTTTTCAACTGTAGAGACACTATCGAGCAATCCATTTCTATGAAGATTTCAAAGAGCGTCAAACGCCGCAGTGACAATATGATGTCCGAGGCAATTCTGATTTTCACTTAAGTCGTGTATTTAGGTGTGTGTTTTTTTCAGGTCACCAAATTACTTGCCTTTGTATTACGCTCCCTTTTTTCATGAACAACTAGTATTTGGTCTTCAACGCTGCACTCAGCAATATTCCAGCTACTATATAGTCGGAATCGTACCATTGTCTCTGCTTTCGGGAGAGATTTCTTATGATTATGGAAATGTTTTTTTTTCTGCTTTTATTTACCAAAAGTGAGGATTTTTTATTACTTCAACGCTTGTTAACATTTCAGGGTTCTTCACCTAATTATTCTACACGATTATTACAATGATACCTTGTAATTCTGTATCATCAACACCCATATTACACATACAATGGTATATCGGAAAACCAACCACTGTTCCGAAACGTGAATTTAGAGGGACATCTATACATGTTCCGGATCATTTTACTTTGAACCGTCCGAATTGCCGTTTTTTAATCATCAGTTATTCGTGGAACAGCTAGTGTGCTTGTGTCATAATGTATTAGAACATGATTTTAAATTTCAGGTATAATTAACCAATTTCAAACGCAAAGAGATCAGTAATGGCATTGAACTTCATTTTCTATTTTAGCTACCCGTAAAATTCTCCTATTGTTATTTTTGTTAATTCGCTTCCGGTTTGGTTTCAACTGTTACACAAGTAAGGCGAATCAAGAAATTCCCTGACTCTTCCATCAATTACCATGAACGTATGTCGATATTATTAACCACAGCAGCATGATGTGATTTGAACAATTGCATATCGGATTACTGTTTTGATAGAAACTACCTATGCAAAGAAAGAGAGGAAAGTCAGATGTATTCTGATAGTGGGAACTGCATCGTGATTTCCTGCAAATGGGGTCTGAGTTTAATGCATGTGTGAGCAGCCTCTAGTTAAACCACGGCGTGTCAGCTTAACGTTTGAGGCAAGCGAGCAGGGGGGAACCCCGAGCACGGGTATGATGCTGACGGAACGAGGGTCACGATTTGAGCGAATCTGGGACTAAAACCAATGATGAGGGGATACTTGCCGAATACCCATACCAACTGGGCCACTCGTTCGACTTTAAACCTACTGAATAGGCTCGGCAAAAACATTGAGTGAGTGATTGAGTATGGTTTTACGCCGCTTTTAGCAATATTCCCGCAATATGACGGCGGGGGACACCAGAAATGGGCTTCACACTTTGTACCCATGTCGGGAATCGAACCCGGGTTTTCGGCATGACAAGCGAACGCTTTAACCACTATGCTACACCACCGCCCTAGCATAAACAGTAGATACACAAGTTCACAATGTCGAGTACCTAGTATTTCTCAGGTCAAACATCTACCAACGAGAGCCCATCCTAGGGGACTGCATAATATAAGTATTGACGACCACACGTCACAGACTGGTTATACATGCAGGTTATCTGGCAGGGATCTACTGCAGTACACACGCCTACGTGACATTATAATGTCAAATGGAATCGTCCAGTAGGTCACACTGTTCCTGTTAGTATAGCGTTTCACCATAGTGTCATTACAATGAGGGAGTACGACGCGTATGGTAGTATTCCAGTAATGTCATGGAGGGGAAGCTTAAAATGGGTTTCCAACCCGGTACCCATTTAGAAACATAGCCCGACCCTTCGTTGTGACGACGAAACGCTGGAACAACTAGGCCACCCGACAGCCCTCCGTGAAATTAGATTAGGTCAGCACTCTTAAACCTATTGACACTTAAGGAAGTCCCAAGCACTAGGCAGATAGGTTCCCTGGTCACGGTTCATGGCTGGCTGGTGTCTCCTGATGTCAATGTTTTCTTGTAGTTTCCTTTGTCGCCAGTTGTTGTTTATTGACGCTTGTTGGTATTTGTATTATATATTCATGTTTGAGACCCTACGTGCTAAAGTTATCCTTCAATAATGAAGCGGAGCAAATTTTAATTGGAGTCTTCCGGCGTTGCTGAATTACGACTGACTGCATGTGGCAGGGAATGTGTCCCATATATCACATAGAGGTATGTTAACATTTACGTATGTCAAGATGCATTATATATTATGTATATGTATATATGACACACCGGTTCTCCACAGTGATCCACGAAGCACGTCAGTTCATCGTGACCTGAGATTAAAACGTCGACACAATTTACACTGATGAACATGATCCTTCCTTCGTTTCTGTCATCAAGGAATGTTTTGTTCCTGAAAGAAACGGCTGTCCTTTGGGTTTCTTGAGAAATAATTATGAATTGAATCGTCGTTATGATTAATTCGCCTCCTGAGGGAACTCATAAGACATCTTCATAGAGATACGTGAATGCAAGCCTATCCGTTCAAAGGAAATTGGAAGTAATGGTGAATAGAATTTCGGATGTGAAGAACGACTCTTGAGGATATTGACGATATCAAATGTGTGTTTCCTCCAACCACAGTAACGTCTTGATTTGAATACCTCTGATATTTTAGTTGAGATCATTACATTATGAATACACCGGGGACGTATTGAAATATTACTTAAAGAAAGAATAAAAGCAAGTATTGGTTTAAGAATCATCTGTTATACCGTCATAATAGCTGACAGTTTTCTCGGCCGTGTCATCACGTTTTGATCAGGAACGTTTCAACTGCAAGCAACTGAAGAAGATGGTATAGATCTAGCAGTTGGTTTCAGGTATTGTAAATTCAAAACGTCAAAGGCAGATAATAACGTCTTGATTACTTACCGAAACAGATGTCATATGGCGTATAAGGCAAAATAGTGATGACGATTATATGAATGGATCACTGAAAATCAGATTAGACACCAGGTGTTCACGATTGGGTAAGCATGACCATGTCTTACGGTATTACCCGCCTCTGGAACAACTTTCCTGTGGGTTTTTTTCGTTGCCAAATGCTGCACCAGCAATACTGCTATACAGTCGAGTCTGCACCAAACAATGCAGTGATGGGTATCATGACAAATGATCAATGTCGTTGGAGTACAACGCTATGCTGTCCACCACGTCCCCAAGACCACACGATCCATTTATGGCCATAGTATGGGGTTGTGTCACACATCGAGCTGTTGACAAGCAATGTGTAGTATTTAGAAAATTCTTCAACAAAATTATGTTCCATAAACCTCCTGGAAACCTTTGTTTTGTGAATGATCTTTTCATCTGCCACAAGAATTCGCTATTTCAATAAAGAATAAGAAAGAAAGAGTATTAATTAAAAACAGAATTATATGTGTAAATAGTTATTATTTATTATTAAAAACGAAATGTGCGGTGTTTTGTTTATAAATGCAGTTAGTGTACATAGGTACGTTGTGATTAAACTAACATAATACTGAAGGATATCTTATTAAGTTGTTACATTTATGTTACATTGCTATGTTAGGGCGATTCTGCCCTGGAGTCCATACAGGGAAGACAGACATGGGTACAGTGATCTATCCTGTCCTGGAGTCTAAACAGGAAAGACAAACGTGAGTACGGAGATCTATCCTGTCCTGGAGTCTAAACAGGGACGACAAACGTGGGTACGGTGATCTATCCTGTCTTGGACTCCATACAGGGACGACAGACACGGGTACAGTGATCTTTCCTGTCCCGGAGTCCAAACAGGGAAGACAAACGTGGGTACGGTGCCCTATCGACTCCTGGAGTCCATACATGGCAGACAGACACGGGTACAGTGATCTATCGTGTCCTGGAGTCCATACAGGGAAGACAGATACGGGTACAGTGATCTATCGTGTCCTGGAGTCCATACAGGGACGACAGACACGGGTACAGTGATCTTTCATGTCCCGGAGTCCAAACAGGGAAGACAAACGTGGGTACGGTGCTCTATCGACTCCTGGAGTCCATACATGGCAGACAGACACGGGTACGGTGATCTATCGTGTCCCCGACTCCATACAGGGAAGGCAAACTTGGGTACGGAGATCTATCTTGTCCTGGAGACCATACAGGGAAGACAGACATTGGAACAGCGATCTAGTCAGTCCTGGAGTCGATACAGGGAAGACAAACGTGGGTACAGTGATCTCTCCCGTCTAGAAGTTTATACAGAGAAGATGGTGGTATGATCGATATACCCTGTCCTGAAACATTATCCAATGGAGGACGGAATCTTTCTCAAAACTTTAACGTGAATAGTGATTTAAGAATAAATTATCCCCGTGTTCAGTTGCTCAGGAGATTTTACAGTTTTTAATATTGCAATTTTATACAAAGTAAAATTCTGCCTTGCACCTGTTGTGATGCTTATTCCTTATTTCTACTCTCCAATAACAAAATATATAGCAGTTGAAAAATGAAAGTAGCTTTCAAGTAGAACTTTCTTTTGCCATTAAAAATAATAACTTAAATGGCATCAAGTTATTACCTATCAGTCTTGATAAGTGGTATGTTGTACTGACAGTTCAAAGATTCGTCAACTCAAAGCATTCCATATATAGTCCATTACAGCATATATATTTGTAATGTACTGTTAAAAGTTTACTGCCTTTTAAATAGTTATAACAAAAGCGTCTCTATTTCCCTTTCCTATTCGTGCGATTGAAGATAACATTTCAGCTTACAACAAACAGAACAACACCTTTATTATGAAAGATAAACTGTAAATGCCAGAACAACCCGTCTCAGATTCCACTGGGCGTAAAACGCAAAATAGCGGTGAATATAATATGAATGGATCAATAAAAATCAGTGTTTGCGCACACTGCTTTACTACAAAAACTCCAACCCTTTTATTGAATTAATAGGGATGGTTAAGTAATAGGCTTCTTGTGAAAGACAATATCATGCCAATAACATGACTTCAATGGCACTTGTCTCGGGTTAGACAACATAATAACATCGAAGTAAGGCAAAATTAACATTGAAGTAAATCAACAGAAAGTTGAAACAGAAACAATTTATGAATTATACACGGCTCCACAAACACAAACAGTTATGGCAATAAATTCCCAATATGCCTATTTACGATCGAACTCATTATGTGGTCACACAAGTTTTGCCATTCCAGACCGGCGCCATTACATGTGACAAAGATTGTCACTGAGGCTTCAGTCAAAAATCTCTATTCGTCTTGACGTCCCTCGGTGAATAACAAAGGTAAAGATAATGCCATATAGATGAGAGACTCTTGTTGAATATAGCAATAAAAATCAGCTCAGGATGAGGTCACGGAACGGACCCATGAATTTGTACAGCCTAATCAAGATGAAAACATCGCCATTACCCGACTTTCCGCCGGATATAGCGCTTATATAAACTCGACCATTGAGGTCAAAGCAACCTGTAATGCTCGAGTATGGCAGTAAAGCTTCTAAGACATTTGATATACATCAGTAGAGGGTAATTACAAATTGTCTTTATTTAGGAAGCTTTTAACGATAAATCACTGTTTGTTATGCTCTTTTGAGAAAGATCCCTAGCATATGTCATACTGTACTTTAAAGTGAAAAACAGATGTACGAACAATGTCGGCATCTGTCTTTACAACAGGCGAAGTTTTGTTCCTACTGACTATTGATGAACTGTCTGTCCTAACTATAAAAACATAATCATATGTACATGTAGCTTGAAGACGTATCTATGATCATATCAAACACACCCATCCACCCACCCACCCCCCACACACACACTCACACTTTATGTAGATATCCCTCTTTTATATCTTGCATTCTCTCCCCCCCCCCCCTTCTCTCTCTATCACACACACACACACGCACGCGCGCGCGCACACACACACACTCATGTACACACATACGACACACACACCGATAAATATACATTCACATTATATTGTAATGATGATGGACAATACCCTTCCTTTTTTGTCCACACAGAAACTATATCAAGAGTAATAATTTCATGTTTAATGTATGTTCTGGTGTAGCGGATCCTGCAAACAATCTTAGACTATCAGTGATGGTCTCTCTTGGGCAAGACATGTTATTTACTCTTCTCCACTGGCATCTCAAGTATACTAATATTTGCACACTGTGGACTGGTAGCCTCAATAAAAAGAATCCTTGCATCTCTTTCTACGTGTATCCAATGAAGTTGTAGAATAGCAAGAGAGAAGAGCTGAATTAATGGTTAACTGTAATTTAAAAATATATATACAGTTTTCACTTCCATATATATCGATATATTGAACTATTGAGGATTTATACACCAGGAAAAGGGGTTTCACGAACAAACCTTTATATGAATATTTGGATTTGAGCCAGGGAAAATGTTCAAAAACATATCATTATGGTTTTTCGTGTTTCTTTGCAAAACATAACAAATATCCGTAAGAAACTGCTTCAAAAGCTCTAAATCTCCAATCCCATAGCATTGCCATTCTATGTAATTGTAGGAAGTGCACAAAAACACCACTCTTGATCACTTTCGTGAAATTTCACTATTCCATGTCTAAGTGAGATGTACGTATATACCTCGCAGCGTGACGTCCACTGGAACGACGTCACTAATGACGTCCAGAAAACAACCATTGGCAGACACTGTCCCGTATGAGCGCCCAACTCGAATCAACCCTTCATCGAGACAAATGGATTCGAACCACGTTAGCGACGTCTTCCAATCATCCAACAACATGAAACTCCGGATTATCCTTCCACCATTCCTTTCTAAAGCGTTTAATGGTCTCAATGAGGCGAAGGTTGGTTGGTTGGTTTGTTGTTTAACGCCGAACTCAGCAATATTCCAGCTATATGACGGCGGTCTGTAAATAATCGGGTCTGGACCAGACAATCCAGTGATTGATATCATGATCATCGATCCTCGCAATGTGGGATCGATGACATGCATCAACCAAGTCAGCGAGCCTAACCACCCGATCCCGTTAGTCGCCTTTTACGACAAGCATAGTCGCGTTTTACGGCATGCATTGGTTGCTGAAGATCTATTCTACCCCGGATCTTCACGGGTGAAGGTGTCAGGCCTTATCAATAAACAAGGTGGACACACTCGTCGATGTTTGTTTGTTAGTTGTTTAACACTAGACGCAATATTCCAGCTATATGACAGAGGTCTGTAAATAATCGAATCTGGACCAGACAATCCAGTGATTGATATAGTGAGCATCGAGCCACGCAATTGGGATACGAAGACATGCATCAACCATGTCCGCGAGCCTGACCAGCCGACCTCATAAGTCGCCTCTTGCGACAAGTCTTACTCGTTACTGACTATGTCAACCTGCCTCTGAATATGCGACAAAACCTTTTCAATAATCATATATATCAAACCTCAACGCCAGAGAATGTGAAAACGTACGCATGTCCTTAAGTATGAGAAATCCCCATCGTACTCTCCAGGTTGTATCATCAGCTGAATCACTATCAAATGATTCCAGGTGTTCGCGAAAAGGTGAGCTGGTGTCACCCGTCACAAATACATGCAAAGGCATGACATTTTTTGTCACTGATGCATCTAAGGTGGAAATGTTTTCCACAAGTCTACAGTGAAACCTCTTTGCAAGCTTAACTAAGGCCTTGAATTTTCTGACCCTGCCTGATCAAACAACAGTTCAGCTCGCTCTTTGAAATTATTTTGTACTGCACCGTAAAACAACACAATTTCCTTTTTGCATTATGACAAAATAACACAAGGAAGGTGGTAGTTGGTCCAAACCGACATAAAGTACATCAAAGGCCTAAGAAGTGTAGCATTTGGTCAATTACCCAATTTCATGTTGAGAACCACTGACATCGAGCGACCCAAACGCATCTTGACAGAAGTCAAGATGCGTTTGGGTCGCTCGATGTCAGTGGTTCTCAACATGAAATTGGGTAATTGAGCGGGTGTTTCTCATACAGATTGAAGGGCGTGCATTGCACATGTTAGTGAGGGCATTAAAAATGCTATCTATCATTCAGAATAGTTAATTGACAACGATGCCAATACTTTGGAAACAACATCGAGAACAAGCCATCGGGCGTTTACATGTACACGCGTCACAGAGCAGCAGGCTGTGACAATGCCTTCAAGGTCCGCTTTGCGACAGGCCACCACTTGTATGATCGTTTGAACATGACTAGTGGCACTGATGATGGGAGGGGCCATGGACGACCAACGCCTTTGCCGACAACAATCATGGCCAGCATCTAAAGAATGGGTCCCGAACTGCCACAGAGACAGCTGCACAGATAACTGGCTTGTGTAACACGCCAATAAGTGACGATACCGTGAGACGACGCATATCATCTTGCACAATCAAAGGATGTCTCCGCCCGCCTCAAGCTGCCATCCTCACAGCACGTCATCAACAAAATCGTTTACAATGGCCTCGTCAGCTTCCACATTGGCGTCGTCAGCATTGGTACACAGTCCCGTTCTCTGTCGAGGGCCGATACTGTATATCCATGCTGATGCCAAAGCCAGAGTAGGTACTCGAAGAGGTGTGTGCCTCTCTGATGTTTGCGTGTCGGCACCAGCCACACGGGTTTTTTTTCAAGAAGACACTGCGCGTCCTCACACCATCAGATTTGTTTGTTTGTTTGTGTGTTGTTTAACGCCGCACTCAGCAATATTCCAGCTCTATGACGGCGGTCTGTAAAATAATCGAGTCTAGACCAGACAATCCAGTGATTGACATCATGAGCATCGATCCACGCAATTTGGATCGATGACATGTATCAACCAAGTCAGCGAGCCTGACCACCCGATCCCTTTAGTCGCCTTTTACGACAAGCATAGTCGCCTTTTACGGCAAGTATGGGTTGCTAAAAACCTATTATACCCCGGAATCTTCACGGGTCTCACACCATAAGACTACACATAACTTTTTATAGCGTCTTATTTTGAATTGAAGTTGGGTTTTCCCCTTAGATATTAAGAACCTACATGGTATTATTTCCACGTCTCATTTTTCTGTAAATATATAGAACGTCATGATATAATGCTGGAGACACGAGGATGGTGACACTTTCCATTTTGGTTAAACTCAGTACACGGGTAGAAACACACTTATCACCAGCAACAATCAAAATTTGCCAATGGCATTCGAAACCTACACTTCATGATTCTTTTTGGATCTATCATAACAAAAACTGACCGTCGTAAAGCCAAATGACGTAATGTCTTATATTCGTCATTAATAGGGAAGCTTTCTCAGACAAGTAATAAGAAATCCAAGCATTATCTAGTATACTGGGCTCATTATTCCAAGACAAGGAAGTTGGCTGGCATGAAACCAAAAAAAACTTCTATTTTTAAAGTCACCATAAAGCTCATCTAATTACTTCTGTAGAAATGAAAGAGATTCATCTTCACACAAATCAAGTTAGGGTTTAATAAACATGCTACGTTCACTTTAGTCGCAAAATTAAGTACATGAATCTTTCTCTTAAAACATGCTGGATTGAGTAATACGGGAATGCATAGCCTAGTTAGATTTTTTATGTTCCATTAATATTCTGCAAAAATATATTTCCTGTTCATGCGAATGCATCGATCTGGATAACCTCTGTGAAGTGATCGGATCAGACCCACAGCTAAAAGACTCTTTTGCCCATCAACTTCGTAACAGTTCTATTCCCTTTACCACATATGATGAGTTGCTCCAACCTTTCTCAAGGATGTACGTATTTCTTTTCCCATCGTAAAAAGTGAGATATAGCTAGTGTAAACAACTACACCGACCTTGGTATCTTTTTTTTCAAAGTCCAAACTATTTTTGTTTCTCTAGGCTACAACATAGAAGAGCTGCTAATTTGACTGGTATGAAGCCAGTTTAGAGAAATAAACCCAACTAGTTATTAGAGAAGATGTATGGTCCAATGATTCATCTGTGTAACATATAGCAGAGGCAGTTGATAACTTACTAGACAAATCTTACGTTTGGGGAGACATCGTGAAGCTTGGAAAAAAATAGTGTCATATTGTACTTCACTTTTCTCTCTACTTCTTCGTGGTTTCGGAAATAGGAAGGTTGTTTCATTGTTGAAACAGGTCATTCTATTATGTGTTTGTTTAAAACAGTTTGTTTGTTTGTTTGTTGTTTAACGCCGCACTCAGCAATATTTCAGCTTTATGACGGCAGTCTGTAAATAATCGAATGTGGACCAGATACTCCAGTGATTGTTATCATGAGCATCGATCCACGCAATTTGGATACGATGACATACATCAACCAAGTCAGCGAGCCCGACCACCCGACCCCGTTATTCGCTTCTTACGACAAGCATAGTCGCCTTTTACGGCAAGGCGGTGTGTAGGAGAGCTATATTATTTGAAATGAACATTTGTTTTGCCGGTCTTAGGTCGATTCTTGATGAACCTCATTGCATTTTAACAATGCATTTTGTTTCTAAGTATATAGAAAAAAAAATCAAGATTTCTCCCCAGCTGGTAATCGTTATTTAATATGGATCTAAATAAAATCAGTTATAATTGGGTTAGTCTGTTTTCATCTTTCTGCCATTCGTAAAATCATATCCGTAAATTCCAGTTATCTTTTTATTCCGTTGGCATAGTTATGTTGACGGGTTGGCCAAAGTGTCAAACGTCCAGACTTACTCTCAACATTTAAGCTGCTACGCCTTATGATATCCGCTGCCCCGAGAGCGGAAGATCGATGATGAGGTCTCTGGCCGCGTCATACCAAAAGACGTTCAAAGATGGCATTTGATGTTACCATGCCAGGCGCTCGGCATTACGGGGATAAAAGAAGGACCGGTAGACTCGGAGTCAGTATATTGTGTCTGTGTTGAGTAATCATGTTACACTGGGGAATGGTATCTCCATGGTTAACACTATAAAACCGGCATTAGTCCGGACTAGCATAAGCAGCAACACCAACGTTCATGGAGGTCGTTTAACACGTGCAATAATCTTAAATTCACTATAAAAACCCAATTCACCTCACCTATAATAATTGAAATATTGTTCAGAGTTCATACTCAACCTCATTAACAGGTTCAAATGATACAACGCTTGGTCAAGCATGTATGAGTGAGTGGGAATGTATAGTTTTTACGCCGCACTTAGATATGAGTCATCACTACACGACGGAGACACAAGAAATGTGCCTCAGAGATCATATCGACGTAGGGGCCTTGACGACATGTTTACCCAAGCGCACCCCAAGCATGTGACCCGTGAAGATCCGGGGTAGAATGAGCCTTCAGCAACCCATTCTTGCAGCAGAAGGCGACTATGCTTGTCGTAAGAGGCGACTAACGGGATCGGGTGGTCAGGTTCTCTGACTTAGTTGTTGCATGTCATCGTACCCCAATTGCGTAGATCGATGCTCATTATATCAAACACTGAATTATTTGGTCCAGACTCGATTATGTACAGATCGCCGTCATATAGCTGGAATATTGCTGAGTGTGGCGTTAAACAACAAACAAACAAACAAGGATGTGTGATACAGCTGGAGTCACTATTTAACGGCTTCTCTTTACAAAGTATCTCATAAAGGTCAACGGCATAAAATTAAGGCGCATAAACTTCGAGTTATGTTCTAATTGAACAACTATAAACCCTGCTTTACTGAAAATAGACGATACGCTTCGTTATATAATTCTGTAGGTTTTTATATATCTTATCACCATATGGTACATATTTATTCCTAACGTATTATCTATCCCAAATTAGCTGCCGCACAGGGCACATATTGCATACGTGTGATAGCGGATATCACTGGTGGTCCTCACAAGGGGCATTAAAAGCGTCTGAAGAACACATAATATGCTTTTATCGAATTGATTTCCTACGACAACGGTGCCATGACAACAGACCATGGAATTAAATAGATAATTCCTTGCACAGATAACAAAGCAACCTAAAGATGCTTGAGATGCTGATGTTGGACATTAGTATGGTTGACTCCTTGGTCTTGGGGCCCGTGGAGATCCGGGGTAGAATAGGTCTTCAGCACCCATGATTGCCGTAAAAGGCGACTTTTCTTGTTGTTAGAGGCGACTAACGGGATCGGGTGGTCAGGCTCGCTGACTTGGTTGATGCATGTCCTCGATCCCAAATGCGTGGATCGATACTAATGATATTAATCACTGGATTGTATGGTCCAGACTCGATTATTTTCAAAACCGCCGTTATATAGCTGGAATAATGCTGAGTGCGGCGTTTAACAATAAACAAACAAACAGAAGCATGTGTTTTTAAATCACAATAAACTTGCGATGATACCATGTGTTCCTTAAAAGTTTGGCGTATCCTGACCCACCGGTGGCACCTGTCACAAACACGTGCAAGGGCAACTACGTAATTCAGTTTCTGATAAAGTTTTCCCAACATCGTCAACAGTGGCCACTGTTAAGTGCATATTTTATAGTACTTATAACCTATACAACTGTACATTACTGTTGAGAACAAAGTACTTTTAACTTGAAATCCATATTACCATTTCTCACATTCTCACAGATGGTAAAACTATCAACATGAGCAATGAGATAATACTTTTTTACAAATAAATAACTTACCTGAAGGGAACAACTCACTCACTCACGAACAAATCACTCACGAACGAACGAACGAACGAACTCTCACTCACGAACTCACTCACGAACAACTCAAACTCACTCACTCACACGAACTCTTTTCACAAAAAGCCATCTTGGCCAATGCCACAAACTTGACTGAGCCACTATGAAGCACTGTGTTAAGATGCAATCAGCATGGTGGTGATAGTCAGTGTCCAAAAGCACCTTAACGACTGATGCCTATCCTGCCAAGGGATCTTATTGTAAGTCTATGAACAGATACGATGAGTTACGACAGTTCAGCGCTGAGATCTAACGGTCAGAGACGCCATAATAAGGCCTGTGAGTTGACCCTGATTCTAAAATCTACAATTCCTGTCAATCAACAGGATATGATTGGGGCCAAGAGTTCATAACAGGAACCCATATTTATCGATTAAATACTAAACTAAAGCTACTAGAGATGTAATGACCCCATGATGACTCAAAGACACACCTGGTTATATTCTTAAAGGAGCTCTATGGGGGAGAGGGAAGGAGACGTTGACTATTAGCGGTGGAACCCCATTGTGACTTGTCATCTCTCAGAAGCATGTCAGCTCACAAGTAGTCATTGACCTAATTTCTGAGGTAGCTCTGGATTTTTTCTTTGATGGTACTTTGTGATACTGTCCAATATGACACCCATAAGATACAGTACAGTGGCGGACAAAGCTTTACGAATGGAATATAGCTGTTATATGCTCGTAGTTTAATAACCTTATATACAATAGTTACATAACTTCATTGCCAATATACAACAGGCATTCTTTACGCAAGCGTCCCCGTGCTTTAACTGTCATACAGTAAAATACGTTTATAACGAACACGCTTATAACGAACTGACGGATATGACGAACTTTATATTTGGTCCCGGCCATTTGCTGTTTAGATGTTGTGTATATGCTTATAACGAACTACGGTTATAGCGAACTAAAATTAGTGGTCCATTTGAGTTCGTTTTAACCGTAGTTATCTGTAGGTAAGGGCAAATCTATACCTTATTACACTACACGTGGGGGAAGAGCAAAATGTATTACTTTTTTAAGATGCCCAATTGAAGACTAATCTATGTTTAATTGGAGGTGGGTTTTATTCAAATCTGCAATAAGCGGCGCCGTAAACTGAAAATCCACGGACAGGGCTAACTAACGGACTGATCCACCTACACCAAGAAGCATGATTTACAAAGCTATTAAGGTCACGGATACAGGTACCGAGAAATCCATCAATAGAGAGTAAGTGAGTTGGGTTTAACGCCGACTATATCACGGCGTGTCAGTTTAGTGAAGGAGGAACTCCCAAAGTGATGCAGGTCTCAGACGTTTACCACTTTGGTAAAACCTACGAGCATAAATATGGTGATGAGTGAGTATTGTTTTACGCCACATTTAGCAATCTTTCAGCAATATCACGGCGGGGACACCAGAAATGGGCTTCACACATTGTACCCATGTCGTGAATCAAACCCGGGTCTTTGGCGTGACGAGCGAACGCAATTTGCATAAAAAACATTAGTTTGGTGTGTGTTGAGCTACTACTACTAATAATAATAATAGTATTAATAATAATGAGTTGCCATTTGTATTGCGCATATTTCCACACCATGCAAAGAGCATTATTATTACCCTGGTCACTGGATCAATTGGCACTAAACGATCATTCTCAGCTCCCTGAGGAGTATACAACCCACGCTGCCTGCGCTAATATTTTGTTGTATGTGTTGCGTAATATTCCCATTTAGATGAAGCTGAACTAATATCCCTTTAATGACAATAAGAAACTGTAAATATAAATACTTTTCTCTCAGTGCAGTAGGGGTCCTCTTTTTCTAAAAATCACGATCTTTGTCTTATCTAAGTTTACTTCAAGTATATATACTTATAACATATATATATATTTGACATTTGTATGTTTGTTTTTTACATTGTGTCTTATATAGTGTTCTCACTTCTCTCTTATTATATATATATAATGAAATAATAATAAAGTCCACGTTAGTGCAACATCTTCTTTATATCAGTTTCAGACATAGTACTTTCGCTGTCTCATGACAGCTCTTCAGTGTAACTGACAATGACATATAATTATGACATATATGTATAAATATATATTCATTTCAATACAATCATACACAATATATCAGCCAACTTTGATATTTGTATGTTTGTTTTTTTCCATTGTGTCTTATAATGAAATAAGATGAAATAAAGCATTTCCAGATAAGTGAGAACACTGTACATAAATGTGGAACTGGACAGTGTTAATCCCGCAACACTGAATTCCAAACCAGTCTCCCACGCGGCAGTAATACTGTTCCTCTTACACAATTAACTCGCAGTACTTATGCCATAAAATGTAATAAAACGTTTATTAAGTAACCTGGTTTATGGGGTCTTTTTTAGACATCGATTCCATTTCTTTGAATAAATTTGAGGAAATGACACAAGTGGGGATTTATGAATCATGAAATTCCAATACATTGTCAGCTTGAGCAATGTCTTTTAGCATAAATATCTTTTCTTGCTGTCCAACATGAAATATCATCAATATTATTGGACAAGAAAATCAAATTCAGTGTAGAAGAGCGGCAAGAACGACAAACGCAGCTTCGGCATTTCCTAGTTATCTTTTAAATGTATCGCAAAATAAATAATATATTTCAATAATGATTCTTTTTCAAGCACTTTCGTGGACAAGTTGTACGAACGAAACAATCAAATAGCGACGTAATCGTTTCAAATTGTAGGGGGAGTTAGACACAAAATTATTTTCAACCCGGTTTTGTTATACAGAGTTTGGTTCAGATTCGGAGTATTAAGTTGTTCTATGTGGAGGCAAGACATGACACTGCAATTAGAATGTAACCGCCCCGTTTGTCCATGTGATGACATTACTCTGGGTTAAATATTTTCAAGATAAGGGTGTTCAGTATCTGTACAGGTTATCTACTTATATATATAGAGCCAAAAAAGCTTTCCTTCAATTGCAGTCTGTTGTGTATAGACTTGGCCTTGTTACACCTCACAGTTCATTTAAACTGTTTGATTGTCAAATACAGCCGTTCTTTTTGTTTAGCACAGAAATATTGGGCTGTCGAGAGTTTTATTCAATCGAAAAGGTTTATCTGTTCCCCCGTAAAAGATTTCTTAATGTAGGCATGTCAGCCCCCAGTAGTATGGTTTATGGTGAATGTGGAGGTTCCCACTATATATAGCTTCTTATACTCGATGCCTTCGCTATTGGCTGAAGTTTTTATGTATGCCTGAACATCGTTTGCCAAAGAAAGCCTATAACATGCTGGTATATTTTGATGATATTGGAAAGAACACATGGGCTTCCCGTATACGCTTAACTCTTCTTTATTATGACTTTGGATTCATATGGATCTCGCAATCTATTGGTGATATAAATGTTTTTACAACAAGTTCGCACTCGTGCTATAGATATCTTCAGACAGAATTGGCATTCTACACTTTCAGGAGGTTCAATATACGACACATATCGTAATAATAAGTCTCTCCTTGAACCAGAGTCGTCTCTTTCAAATTTAAGATTCAAACACCTCCGCAATACCTTTATACGTTTTAGACTTGGTCTAAAAGTAAATGGAGTAAGATGTTTAAATATTGAAAAGTCACTAAGAATTTGCCCCGTCTGTAACCTTGGTGCTGAAGAAGAATTCAATTCATGTTTACTTGCCCTGTATATATCACAAAATAAGAATAAAATACCTACCAGCCTGGTTATTTTCATGTATATCTACTAATACCTTTAGCGTTCAACTACAAGTATCTTTATACATTCGTCATGCTTTTTGTGTTACGTCAGTTGTTGTTGTCCTGATTCTCCGTACACTACAATATTTGTTAATACAACTGTATGTCTATGTAACTCACTTGTACATGTATATGGGCCAATAGCCTTTCATACAATTAACCATTGAATTTAATTTAATTCATCCGCGGACGCGTCCCACTTAAAGACATTTAATGATGGTACTTGTTGTTTCCCTGTCTTGCACTCGGCCTTGATAACAAACCCGGATATTCATAGGCCTCAAGCCAACTGATTCAGTTTGTTACTTTAAGAATGTTAAATGATATACATGTCTTTACTATTACTTCCGTTGTCAACCAGGTACATAAATCAAGACATATCTGTTCCATAGTGACAGGTCTGTCTGAGACGCACTTGTCTCTGTGAACGGCGGCAACAGAAGATGTAAGTTTAATGACGTCTGCGGCCAAAGTGTGTTTGGGGCAGCAAAGTAAATCTTTATTTCCAGGCCGACCAACTGGAGACACACCGACCCGGCACCATAACTGGCACCACTAAACTGCCATATCCTCAATAGATTACGAATTTACAATCTACAATACAGATCGTGGAAGATGATAACTGCTTGATGTAGCCCTGCGGGGCGGTGGACTGATGCATGGTGCAGACATCCTGTACGGACGCAATGATTATAATCGTAGAGCATATTCTCTGAGGACCAGGAAACCGTTCGCTTTACGACTATAACATATACGCCAGAATGGGATCATACGGATGGGTGGGTGTATTACTGCTCATAGGTCGCAACAATGGAGAAGTGTATGAGGTCATTTCGACCTGTATTCGTATACGACTTGGGGCTGTACATGTAACGTATTGTCTATATTCCCAATCCGATTCTCTGATTAAACACTGCATTTCTGGATTGTGCATGTGGTGGATAAACTGCACTAAGTTTCTACAATGGACAAGCATATGAGGTCATTTTGACCTCCGTCTCCAGAAGAACTAAGGGTAACATGTCTCGTCATGTCTGTATTCCAATCCACTGCCCTGATGAAACATTGCTTTTCTTGGTTGTAGTGTTGAGTGCTCGGATAAACTGCAGACAGGTTTCAACAATGTTCCAGAGTCTGAGGTCACTTTGACCTGCGTTCGCACAAGACTTGAGGCTAACTTGTCACGTCATGTCTGATTCCCAATCCGTTGCTCTGATTAAACACTGCATTTCCTGATTGTACGTGTGGTGTTTTTCGGAAATCCCTTGTCGCCACGTCCCTGTCTAAATCTCTTCGATCATTGTTCGTAATATTAAGTAAGCGTGCACCATAATTTGAGTGAGGTACGAGGGCTGATCAAAGTGGTCTAAGCCTAACAAACAAAACCAACAATTGTAAAAGTGTTTGTAATTTTATTTTTAATATAATCTCCCAATACACTTCTCATATGGATGGTGGTTTTCAATTCCAGTCAATTTCCATTTTGGTTAAACTCAGAAACACGGGTAGAAACAAACTAATCATCAGCAACAATCAAAATTTGCCAATGGCATTCCAAGCCTACACTTCATGATTATGTTTGGATCTATCATAACAAAAACTGACCGTCGTAAAACCAAATGACGTTATGTCTTATATTCGTCATTAATAGAGACGCTTTCTCAGACATGTAATAAGAAATCCAAGCATTATCTAGTATACTGGGCTCATTATTCCAAGACAAGAAAGTTGGCTGGCATGAAACAAACAAAAAAAACTCCTACTTTTAAAGTCACCATAAAGCTCATCTAATTACTTCTTCAGAAATGAAAGAGATTCACCTTCACACAAATCAAGTTAGGGTTTTAATAAACATGCTACGTTCACTTTAGTCGCAAAATTAAGTACATGAATCTTTCCTTAAAACATGCTGGATTGAGTAATACGGGAATGCATAGCCTAGTTAGATTTTTTTATGTTCCATTAATATTCTGCAAAAATATATTTCCTGTTCATGCGAATGCATCGATCTGGATAACCTCTGTGAAGTGATCGGATCAGATCCACGGCTAAAAGACTCTTTTGCCCATCAACTTCGTAACAGTTCTATTCACTTAAACAACAAATGATGAGTTGCTCCAACGTTTCTCAAGGATGTACGTATTTCTTTTCCCATCGTAAAAAGTGAGATATAGCTAGTGTAAACAACTACACCGACCTTGGTATCTTTTTTTCGTTCAAAGTCCAAACTATTTATGTTTCTCTAGGCTACAACATAGAAGAGCTGCTAATTTGACTGGTATGAAGCCAGTTTAGAGAAATAAACCCAACTGGGCATGAGAGAAGATGTCCAATGATTCATTTGTGTAACATATAGCAGAGGCAGTTGATAACTTCCTAGACAAATCTTGGGGAGACATCGTGAAGCTTGGAATAAAATAGTCTCATATTGTACTTCACTTTTCTCTCTAATTCTTCGTGGTTTCGGAAATAGTAAGGTTGTTTCATTGTTGAAACAGGTCGTTTGTTTGTGTGTTTGTTGTTTAACGCCGCACTCAGCAATATTTCAGCTATATGACGGCGGTCTGTAAATAATCGAATGTGGACCAGATAATTCAGTGATTGTTATCATGAGCATCGATCCACGCAATTTGGATACGATGACATACATCAACCAAGTCCGCGAGCCTGACCACCCGACCCCTTTATTCGCCTCTTACGACAAGCATAGCCGCCTTTTACTGCAAGGCGGTGTGTAGGCGAGCTATATTATTTGAAATGGACATTTGTTTTGCCGGCCTTAGGTCGATTCTTGAAGAACCTCAATGCATTAAATCAATGCATTTTGTTTCTGAGTATATCTAAAAAAATCAAGTTTTCTCCTCAGGTGGTAATCGTTATTTAATATGGATCTAAATAAAATAAGTTATAATTGGGTTAGTTTGTTTTCATCTTACTTCCATTCGTAAGCACAATATCCGTAAATTTCAGTTATCTTTTTATTCCGTTGTCATAGTTATGTTGATGGGTGTCAAACGTCCAGACTTACTCTCAACATTTAAGCTGCTACGCCCTATGATAACCGCTGCCCGGAAAGCGGAAGATCGGTGATGAGGTCCCTGGCCGCGTCATACCAAAAGACGTTCAAAGATGGCATTTGATGCTACTATGCCAGGCGCTCGGCATTACGGGGATAAAAGAAGGACCGGTAGACTCGGAGTCAGTATATTGTGTCTGTGTTGAGTATTCATGTTACACTGGGGAATAGTATCTCCATGGTTAACACTATAAAACCGGCATTAGTCCGGCCTGGCATAAGCAGCAACACACCAACGTTCTTGGAGGTCGTTTAACACGTGCAATAATCTTAAATTCACTATAAAAACCCAATTCACCTCACCTATAATAAGTGAAATATTGTTCAGAGTTCATACTCAACCTCATTAACAGGTTCAAATGATACAACGCTTGGTCAAGCATGTATGAGTGAGTGAGTGGGAATGTATAGTTTTACGCCGCACTCAGCAATGAGTCATCACTACACGACGGAGACACAAGAAATGTGCCTCAGAGATCATATCGACGTAGGGGCCTTGACGACATGTTTACCCAAGCGCACCCCAAGCATGTGACCCGTGAAGATTCGGGGTAGAATAAGCCTTCAGCAACCCATTCTTGCAGCAGAAGGCGACTATGCTTGTCGTAAGAGGCGACTAACGGGATCGGGTGGTCAGGCTCTCTGACTTAGTTGTTGCATGTCATCGTACCCCAATCGCGTAGATCGATGCTCATTATATCAAACACTGAATTATTTGGTCCAGACTCGATTATGAACAGACCGCCGTCATATAGCTGGAATATTGCTGAGTGTGGCGTTAAACAACAAACAAACAAGGATGTGTGAAACAGATTGAGTCACCAATGTACGTACACACTATTTGACGGCTTCTCCTTACAATGTATCATATGAAGGTCGACGGCATAAAAATGATGCACATAAACTTCGATTTATGTTCGAATTGATCAACTATAAACACTGCTTTACTGAAAATAGACGCTTCGTTATATAATTCTGTAGGTCTTTATATATCTTATCACCATATAGTACATATTTATTCCTAACGTATTATCTATCCCAAATTAGCTGCCGCACAGGGCACATATTGCATACGCGTGATAGCGAAAATCACTGGTGGTCCTCACAAGAGGCATTAAAAGCGTCTGAAGAAAACATAATATGCTTTTATCGAATTGATTTCCTACGACAACGGTGCCATGAAAACAGGCCATGGAATTATATAGATAATTCCTTGTCGTATAACAAAGCAACCTAAAGATGCTGGAGATGCTGATGTTGGACATTAGTATGGTTGACTCCATGGTCTGGGGGCCCGTGGAGATCCGGGGTAGAATAGGTCTTCAGAACCCATGATTGCCGTAAAAGGCGACTTTTCTTGTTGTTAGAGGCGACTAACGGGATCGGGTGGTCAGGCTCGCTGACTTGGTTGATGCATGTCCTCGATCCCAATTGCGTGGATCGATACTAATGATATTAATCACTGGATTGTATGGTCCAGACTCGATTATTTTCAAAACTGGAATAATGCTGGAATAATGCTGAGTGCGGCGTTAAACAATAAACAAACAAACAGAAGCATGTGTTTTTAAATCACAATAAACTTGCGATGATACCATGCGTTCCTTAAAAGTTTGGCGTATCCTGACCCACCGGTGGCACCTGTCACAAACACGTGCAAGGGCAACTACGTAATTCAGTTTCTGACAAAGTTTTCCCAACATCGTCAACAGTGGCCACTGTTAAGTGCATATTGTATAGTACTTATAACCTATACAACTGTACATTACTGTTGAGAACAAAGTACTTTTAACTTTTAATCCATATTACCATTTCTCACATTTTCACAGATGGTAAAACTATCAACATGAGCAATGAGATTTTTAACAATACAATTTTAGCAATACTTTTTACGAATGAATAACTTACCTGAAGGGAACAACTCACTCACTCACTCACACACGAACAATTCACTCACTCACTCGAACTCACACGAACTCACTCACGAACAACTCACTCATAATCACTCACTTACTCATTCACTCACTCGAACTCGAACTCACACAAACTCACTCACGAACAACTTACTCACACGAACAACTCACTCACACGAACTCATTTCACATGAACAATTTTCACAAGAAGCCATCTTCGCCAATGCCACAAACTTGACTGAGCCACTATGAAGCACTGTGTTAAGATGCAATCAGCAGTGTGGTGATAGTCAGTGTCCAAAAGCACCTTAACGACTGAAGCCTATCCTACCAAGGGATCTTATTGTAAGTCTATGAACAGATACGATGAGTTAGACAGTTCAGCGCTGAGATCTAACGGTCAGAGACGCCATAGTAAGGCCTGTGAGTTGACCCTGATTCTAAAATCTACAATTCCTGTCAATCAAAAGGATATGATTGGGGCCAGGAGTTCATAACAGGAACCCATATTTATCGATTAAATACTAAACTAAAGCTACTAGAGATGTAATGACCCCATGATGACTCAAAGACACACCTGGTTATGTTCTTAAAGGAGCTCTATGGGGGAGAGGGAAGGAGGCGTTGACTATTAGCGGTGGAACCCCATTGTGACTTGTCATCTCTCAGAAGCATGTCAGCTCACAAGTAGTCATTGACCTATTTTCTGAGGTAGCTCTGGGTTTTTTCTTTGATGGTACTTTGTGATACTGTCCAATTTGACAACCATAAGATAACGTACAGTGGCGGACAAAGCTATACGAATGGAATGTAGCTGTTATATGCTCATAGTTTAATAACCTTATATACAATAGTCACATACCTTAGTAAGTTCATTGCCAATATACAAACAGGCATTCTTTACGCAAGCGTCCCCGTGCTTTAACTGTCATACAGTAAAATACGTTTATAACGAACACGCTTATAATGAACTGACGGATATTACGAACTTTATATTTGGTCCCGGCCATTTGCTGTATAGATGTTGTATATATGCTCATAACGAACTACGGTTATAATGAACTAAAATTATTGGTCCATTTGAGTTCGTTATAACTGTAGTGTACTGTAGTTAAGGGCAAATCTATACCTTATTACACTACACGTGGGGGTAGTGCAAAATTTATTACTTTTCTAAGATGCCCAATTGAAGACTTATCTATGTTTAATTGGAGGTGGGTTTTATTCCAATCTGCAATAAGAGGCACCGTAAATTGAAAATACGGGGCTAACTGACGGACTGTTCCACCTAAATGCCTGTACCTTTACGTCAAGAAGCATGATTTACAAAGCTACTAAGGTCACGGATACAGGTACCGAGAAATCCATATATAGAGAGTGAGTGAGTTGGGTTTAACGCCGACTTTATCACGGCGTGTCAGTTTAGTGATGAAGGAACTCCCAAAGTGATGCAGGTCTCAGACGTTTACCACTTTGGTGAAACCCACGAGGTATAGTGATGCGTGAGTATTGTTTTACGCCGCTTTTAGCAATATTTCAGCAATGTTGGCGGGGGACACCAGAAATAGGCTGCACACATTGCACCCATGTCGGGAATCGAACCCGGGTCTTTAGCGTGACGAGCGAACGCAATTTGCATAAAAAAACATTAGTTTGTTGTGTGTTGAGTTACTGCTACTACTTATAATAATAATAATAATAATAATAATAATAATAATAATAGTATTAATAATAATATGTTGCCATTTGTATTGCGCATATTTCCACACCATGCAAAAAGCGTTATTATTACCCTGGTCACGGGATCAATTGGCATTAAACAATTATTCTCAGCTCCCTGAGGAGTATACAACCCACGCTGTCTGCGCTATTATTTTGTTGTATGTGTTGCGTAATATTCCCATTTAGATGAAGCTGAACTAATATCCCTTTAATGACAATAAGAAACTTTAAATAAATGTGTAATGCTCCGAATCTCAACCAAACTCTGTACAACAAAAACGGGTTGAAAAGAATGATAACAATAAGAAACTGTAATTAAATAAATAAAAAAATATATAAATATTAGATAACCTGTACAGATACAGAACACCCTTATCTTGAAAATATTAAACCCAGAGTAATGTCATCACACCGACAAATGGGACGTTTACATTCTAAGTTTATATATATATAATAGTAGATAACCTGTACAGATACTGAACACCCTTATCTTGAAAATATTAAACCGAGAGTAATGTCATCACACCGACAAATTGGACGTTTACATTCTACTTGCAGTGTCATGTCTTGCCTGCACATCATGTAGAACAACTTAATGCTCCGAATCTCAACCAAAGTCAACTCTGTATAACAAAAACGGGTTGAAAAGAATTTTGTGTCTAACTCCCCCTACAATTTGAAACGATTACGTCGCTATTAGATTGTTTCGTTCGAACAACTAGTCCACGAAAGTGCTTGAAAAAGAATCATTATTGAAATATATTCTTTATTTTGCGATACTTTAAAAAGATAACTAGGAAATGCCGAAGCTGCGTTTGTCGTTCTTGGGGCTCTTCTACACTGAATTTGATTTTCTTGTCCAATAATATTGATGATATTTCATGTTGGACAGCAGGAAAATATATTTATGCTAAAAGACATTGCTCAGGCTGACAATGTATTGGAATTTCATGATGCATAAATCCCCACTTGTGTCATTTCCTCAAATTTATTCAAAGAAATCGAATCGATGTTAAAAAAGAACCCATAAACCAGGTTAGTTAATAAACGTTTTATTACAGTTTATGGCATAAGTACTGCGAGTTAATTGTGTAAGAGAAACAGTATTACTGCCGCGTGGGAGGCTGGCTTGGACTTCAGTGTTGCGGGATTAACACTGTCCAGTTCCACATTTATGTACAGTGTTCTCACTTATCTGGAAATGTTTTATTTCATCTTATTTCATTATAAGACACGGCGTCATATAGCTGGAATATTGCTGAGTGCGGCGTTAAACAACAAACCTACCAATCAACCATTATAAGACACAATGTAAAAAACAAACATACAAATGTCAAAGATGTCTGATATATTGTGTATGATTGAAGTGAAACGAATATATTTATATATATATACTTCAAGTAAACTTAGATAAGACAAATATTGTGATTTTTCGAAAAAGAGGACCCCTACTGCACTGAGAGAAAAGTGGACATATAAAGGTGAATATATGAATATTGCCGGAGAATATAAATACCTTGGAATGTTAAACATTAAAAGTACATTAAACTTAAGTAAATCGGTGTTAAATTGATCAACAAATGCCAAAAAAGCTTTCTTTCAATTGTAGTCTATTGTGTATAGACTTGGCGTTGATACACCTCACATTTCCTTTAAACTGTTTGATTGTCAAATACAGCCGATCTAATTGTATGGCGCAGAAATATGGGGCTGTCTAGAGTTTTATTCGCCCGTAAAAGATTTCTAAATGTAGGCATGTCAGCCTCCAGTAATATGGTTTATGGTGAATGTGGAGGTTCCCACTATATATAGCTTCTTATACTCGATGCCTTCGATATTGGCTGAAGTTATTATGTATGCCTGAACATCGTTTGCCAAAGAAAGCCTATAATATGCTGGCATATCTTGATAATATTGGAAAGAACATATGGGCTTCCCGTATACGCTTAACTCGTCTTAATTACGGCTTTGGATTCATATGGATCTCGCTATCTATTGGTGATATAAATATGTTTTTACAACAATTTCGCACTCGTGCTATAGATATGTTCAGACAGAATTGGCATTCTACACTTTCAGGAGGTTCAAGATACGACACATATCGTAATAGCAAGTCTCTCCTTGAACCAGATTCGTATCTTTCAAATTTAAGATTCAAACACCTCCGCAATACTTTTATACGTTTTAGACTTGGTCTAAAAGTAAAGAGAAGAAGATATTTAAATATTGAAAGGTCACTAAGAATCTGCCCCGTTTGTAACCTTGGTGCTAAAGAAGAATTTCATTTCATGTGTATTTGCCCTGTATACAACAAAATAAGAATGAAATGTATATGGGCCAATAGCCTTTCATACATTTAACCATTGAATTTAATTTAATTGATCCGCGGACGTGGGGGGGGGGGGGGGGGGGGGGAGGGGTAACAAACCCGAATATTCATGGGTCACAAGCCAACTGAATCAGTTTGTTACTTAAAGAATTTTAAATGATATACATGTCTTCACTATTAATTCCGTTGTGAACCAGATACATAAATCAAGACATATCTGTTCCATAGTGACAGGTCTGTCTGAGACGCACTTGTCTCTGTGAACGGCGGCAACAGAAGATGTAAGTTTTATGACGTCTGCGGCCAAAGTACTAGTGTGGTTGGGGCAGCAAAGTAAATCTTTATTTCCAGGCCGACCAACTGGAGACACACCGACCCGGCACCATAACTGGCACCACTAAACTGCCATATTCTCAATAGATTACGAATTTACAATCTACAATACAGATCATGGAAGATGATAACTGCTTGATGTGGCCCTGCGGGGCGGTGGACTGATGCATGGTGCAGACATCCTGTGCGGACGCAATGATTATAATCGTAAAGCACATTCTCTGAGGACCAGGAAACCGTTCGCTTTACGACTATAACATATACGCCAGAATGGGATCATACGGATGGGTGGGTGTATTACTGCTCATAGGTCTCAACAATGGAGCAGTGTATGAGGTCATTTCGACCTGTATTCGTATACGACTTGGGGCTATCATGTAACGTATTGTCTATATTCCCAATCCGATTCTCTGATTAAACACTGCATTTCTGGATTGTGCATGTGGTGGATAGACTGCACTAAGTTTCTACAATGGACCAGCGTATGAGGTCATTTTGACCTCCGTCTCCAGAAGAACTGAGGGTAACATGTCTCGTCATGTCTGTATTCCCAATCCACTGCCCTGATGAAACATTGCTTTTCTTGGTTGTAGTGTTGAGTGTTCGGATAAACTGCAGACAGGTTTCAACAATGGACCAGAGTCTCAGGTCATTTTGACCTGCGTTCGCACAAGACTTGAGGCTAACATGTCACGTCATGTCTGATTCCCAATCCGTTGCTCTGATTAAACACTGCATTTCCTGATTGTACGTGTGGTGTTTTTCGGGAATCACTTGTCGCCACGTCCCTGTCTAAATCTCTCCGATCATTGTTCGTAATATTAAGTAAGCGTGCACCATAGTTTGAGTGAGGTACGAGGGCTGATCAAAGTGGTCTAAGCCTAACAAACAAAACCAACAATTGTAAAAGTGTTTATATTTTTTTATTTTTAATATAATCTCCCAATACACTTCTCATATGGATGGTGGAGCTTTTCAATTTCAGTCAATTTCCATTTTGGTTAAACTCAGAAACACGGGTAGAAACACACTAATCACCAGCAACAATCAAAATTTGCCAATGGCATTCGAAGCCTACATTTCATAATTCTTTTTGAACCTAGCATAACAAAAAATAACCGTCGTAAAGCGAAATGACGTTATGTCTTATATTCGTCATTAATAGGGAACTTTCTCAGACAAGTAATAAGAAATCCAAGCATTATCTAGTATACTTGGCTCATTATTCCAAGACAAGGAAGTTGGCTGGCATGACACAAAACAACCTCCTATTTTTAAAGTCACCATAAAGCTCATCTAATTACTTCTGTAGAAATGAAAGAGATTCATCTTCACACAAATCAAGCTAGGGTTTAATAAACATGCTACGTTCACTTAAGTCGCAAAATTAAGTACATGAATCTTTCCCTTAAAACATGCTGGATTGAGTAATACGGGAATGCATAGCCTAGTTAGATTTTTTATGTTCCATTAATATTCTGCAAAAATATATTTCCTGTTATGCGAATGCATCGACCTGGATAACCTCTGTGAAGTGATCGGTTCAGACCCACGGCTAAAAGACTCTTTTGCCCATCAACTTCGTAGCAGATCTATTCCCTTTACCACAAATGATGAGTTGCTCCAACGTTTCTCAAGGATGTACGTATTTCTTTTCCCATCGTAAAAAGTGAGATATAGCTTGTGTAAACAACTACACCAACCTTGGCATCTTTTTTTCAAAGTCCAAACTATTTTGTTTCTCTAGGCTACAACATAGAAGAGCTGCTAATTTGACTGGTATGAAGCCAGTTTAGAGAAATAAACCCAACTTGGCATGAGAGAAGATGTACAATGATTCATTTGTGTAACATATAGCAGAGGCAGTTGATAACTTCCTAGACAAATCTTGGGGAGACATCGTGAAGCTTGGAATAAAATAGTCTCATATTGTACTTCACTTTTCTCTCTAATTCTCCGTGGTTTCGGAAATAGGAAGGTTGTTTCATTGTTAAAACAGGTCAGTCCATTATGTGTTTGTGTGTTTGTTGTTTAACGCCGCACTCAGCAATGTTTCAGCTATACGACGGCGGTCTGTAAATAACCGAATGTGGACCAGATAATCCAGTGATTGTTATCATGAGCATCGATCCACGCAATTTGGATACGATGACATACATCAACCAAGTCCGCTAGCCTGACCACCCGAACCCTTTATTCGCCTCTTATGACAAGTATAGCCGCCTTTTACGGCAAGGCGGTGTGTAGGCGAGCTATATTATTTGAAATGTACATTTATTTTGTCGGCCTTAGGTCGATTCTTGAAGAACCTTAATGCATTTAATCAATGCATTTTGTTTCTGAGTATATAAAAAAAAATCAAGTTTTCTCCCAAGGTGGTTATCGTTATTTAATATGGATCAAAATAAAATCAGTTATAATTGGGTCTGTCTGTTTTCATCTTACTTCCTTTCGTAAGCACAATATCCGTAAATTTCAGTTATCTTTTTATTCCGTTGACATAGTTATGTTGATGGGTTTTGCCAAAGTGTCAAACGTCCAGACTTACTCTCAACATTTAAGCTGCTACGCACTATGATAACGGTTGCCCGGAGAGCGGAAGATTGGTGATGAGGTCCCTGGCCGCGTCATACCAAAAGACGTTAAAAGATGGCATTTGATGTTACCATGCCTGGCGCTCGACATTACGGGGATAAAAGAAGGACCGGTAGACTCGGAGTCAGTATATTGTGTCTGTGTTGAGTATTCATGTTACGCTGGGGAATGGTATCTCCATGGTAAACACTATAAAACCGGCATTAGTCCGGCCTAGCATAAGCAGCAACACACCAACGTTCATGGAGGTCGTTTAACACGTGCAATAATCTTAAATTCATTATAAAATCCAGACTCACCTCACCTATAATAATTGAAATACTGTTCAGAGTTCATACTCAACCTCATTAACAGGTTCAGATGATACAACGCATGGTCAAGCATGTATGAGTGAGTGGGAATGTATAGTTTTACGCCTCACTTAGCAATGAGTCATCACTACACGACGGGGACACAAGAAATGGGCCTCAGAGATCATACCCACGTAGGGGCCTTGACGACATGGCTACCCCAGCGCACCCCCCGTGACGATCCGGGGTAGAATAAGTCTTCAGCAACCCATTATTGCAGCAGAAGGCGACTATGCTTGTCGTAAGAGGCGACTAACGGGATCGGGTGGTCAGGCTCTCTGACTTAGTTGTTGCATGTCATCGTACCCCAATTGCGTAGATCGATGCTCATTATATCAAACACTGAATTATTTGGTCCAGACTCGATTATGTACAGACCGCAGTCATATAGCTGGAATATTGCTGAGTGTGGCGTTAAACAACAAACAAACAAACAAACAAACAAACAAACAAACAAACACGGATGTGTGAAACAGCTTGAGTCACCAATGTACGTACACACTATTTGACGGCTTCTCTTTACAATGTATCATATGAAGGTCGACGGCATAAAACTGATGCACATAAACTTCGATTTATGTTCGAATTGAACAACTATAAACCCTGCTTTACTGAAAATAGACGCTTCGTTATATAATTCTGTAGGTCTTTATATATCTTATCACCATCTGGTACAGATTTATTCCTAACGTATTATCTATCCCAAATTAGCTGCCGCACAGGGCACATATTGCATACGCGTGATAGCGAAAATCACTGGTGGTCCTCACAAGAGGCATTAAAAGCGTCTGAAGAAAACATAATATGCTTTTATCGAATTGATTTCCTACGACAACGGTGCCATGAAAACAGGCCATGGAATTATATAGATAACTCCTTTCACAGATAACAAAGCAACCTAAAGATGCTTGAGATGCTGATGTTGGACATTAGTATGGTTGACACCATGGTCTGGGGGCCCGTGGAGATCCGGGGTAGAATAGGTCTTCAGAACCCATGATTGCCGTAAAAGGCGACTTTTCTTGTTGTTAGAGGCGACTAACGGGATCGAGTGGTCATGCTCGCTGACTTGGTTGATGCATGTCCTCGATCCCAATTGCATGGATCGATACTAATGACATTAATCACTGGATTGTATGGTCCAGACTCGATTATTTTTAAGACCGCCGTTATATATCTGAAATAATGCTGAATGCGGCGTTAAACAATAAACAAACAGAAGCATGTGTTTTTTAATCACAATCAACTTGCGATGATACCAAGCGTTCCTTAAAAGGTGGGCGTATCCTGACCCACCGGTGGCACCTGTCACAAACACGTGCAAGGGCAACTACATAATTCAGTTTCTGATAAAGTTTTCCCAACATCGTCAACAGTGGCCACTGTTAAGTGCATATTGTATAATACTTATAACCTTTACAACTGTACATTACTGTTGAGAACAAAGTACTTTTAACTTGAAATCCATATTACCATTTCTCACATTCTCACAGATGGTAAAACTATCAACATGAGCAATGAAATAATACTTTTTACGAATGAATAACTTACCTGAAGGGAACAACTAACTCACTCACACACGAACAACTCACTCACTCACTCGAACTCACACGAACTCACTCACTCACACGAACTCCAACTCACACGAACTCACTCACGAACAACTCACTCACACGAACTCATTTCACATGAATACTTTTCACAAGAAGCCATCTTGGCCAATGCCACAAATGTGACTGAGCCACTACGAAGCACTGTGTTAAGATGCAATCAGCAGTGTGGTGATAGTCGGTGTCCAAAAGCACCTTAACGACTGATGCCTATCCTACCAAGGGATCTTATTGTAAGTCTATGAACAGATACGATGAGTTACGACAGTTCAGCGCTGAGATCTAACGGTCAGAGACGCCATAATAAGGCCTGTGATTTGACCCTGATTCGAAAATCTACAATTCCTGTCAATCAACAGGATATGATTGGGGCCAAGAGTTCATAACAGGAACCCATATTTATCGATTAAATACTAAACTAAAGCTACTAGAGATGTAATGACCCCATGAGGACTCAAAGACACACCTGGTTATGTTCTTAAAGGAGCTCTATGGGGGAGAGGGAAGGAGACTTTGACTATTAGCGGTGGAACCCCATTGTGACTTGTCATCTCTCAGAAGCATGCCAGCTCACAAGTAGTCATTGACCTAATTTCTGAGGTAACTCTGGGTTTTTTCTTTGATGGTACTTTGTGATACTGTCCAATATGACACCCATAAGATACAGTACAGTGGCGGACAAAGCTTTACGAATGGAATGTAGCTGTTATATGCTCGTAGTTTAATAACCTTATATACAATAGTTACATACCTTCATTGCCAACATACAAACAAGCATTCTTTACGCAAGCGTCCCCGTGCTTTAACTGTCATACAGTAAAATACGTTTATAACGAACACGCTTATAACGAACTGACGGATATGACGAACTTTATATTTGGTCCCGGCCATTTGCTGTTTAGATGTTGTGTATATGCTTATAACGAACTACGGTTATAACGAACTAAAATTAGTGGTCCATTTGAGTTCGTTTTAACCGTAGTTATCTGTAGGTAAGGGCAAATCTATACCTTATTACACTACACGTTGGGGAAGAGCAAAATGTATTACTTTTTTAAGATGCCCAATTGAAGACTAATCTATGTTTAATTGGAGGTGGGTTTTATTCAAATCTGCAATAAGTGGCGCCGTTAACTGAAAATCCACGGACAGGGCTAACTAACGGACTGATCCACCTACACCAAGAAGCATGATTTACAAAGCTATTAAGGTCATGGATACAGGTACCGAGAAATCCATCAATAGAGAGTAAGTGAGTTGGGTTTAACGCCGACTATATCACGGCGTGTCAGTTTAGTGAAGGAGGAACTCCCAAAGTGATGCAGGTCTCAGACGTTTACCACTTTGGTAAAACCTACGAGCATAAATATGGTGATGAGTGAGTATTGTTTTACGCCGCATTTAGCAAACTTTCAGCAATATCACGGCGGGGACACCAGAAATGGGCTTCACACATTGTACCCATGTCGGGAATCAAACCCGGGTCTTTGGCGTGACGAGCGAACGCAATTTGCATAAAAAACATTAGTTTGGTGTGTGTTGAGCTACTACTACTACTAATAATAATAGTATTAATAATAATGAGTTGCCATTTGTATTGCGCATATTTCCACACCATGCAAAGAGCATTATTATTACCCTGGTCACTGGATCAATTGGCACTAAACGATCATTCTCAGCTCCCTGAGGAGTATACAACCCACGCTGCCTGCGCTAATATTTTGTTGTATGTGTTGCGTAATATTCCCATTTAGATGAAGCTGAACTAATATCCCTTTAATGACAATAAGAAACTGTAAATATAAATACTTTTCTCTCAGTGCAGTAGGGGTCCTCTTTTTCTAAAAATCACGATCTTTGTCTTATCTAAGTTTACTTCAAGTATATATACTTATAACATATATATATATTTGACATTTGTATGTTTGTTTTTTACATTGTGTCTTATATAGTGTTCTCACTTCTCTCTTATTATATATATATAATGAAATAATAATAAAGTCCACGTTAGTGCAACATCTTCTTTATATCAGTTTCAGACATAGTACTTTCGCTGTCTCATGACAGCTCTTCAGTGTAACTGACAATGACATATAATTATGACATATATGTATAAATATATATTCATTTCAATACAATCATACACAATATATCAGCCAACTTTGATATTTGTATGTTTGTTTTTTTCCATTGTGTCTTATAATGAAATAAGATGAAATAAAGCATTTCCAGATAAGTGAGAACACTGTACATAAATGTGGAACTGGACAGTGTTAATCCCGCAACACTGAATTCCAAACCAGTCTCCCACGCGGCAGTAATACTGTTCCTCTTACACAATTAACTCGCAGTACTTATGCCATAAAATGTAATAAAACGTTTATTAAGTAACCTGGTTTATGGGGTCTTTTTTAGACATCGATTCCATTTCTTTGAATAAATTTGAGGAAATGACACAAGTGGGGATTTATGTATCATGAAATTCCAATACATTGTCAGCTTGAGCAATGTCTTTTAGCATAAATATCTTTTCTTGCTGTCCAACATGAAATATCATCAATATTATTGGACAAGAAAATCAAATTCAGTGTAGAAGAGCGGCAAGAACGACAAACGCAGCTTCGGCATTTCCTAGTTATCTTTTAAATGTATCGCAAAATAAATAATATATTTCAATAATGATTCTTTTTCAAGCACTTTCGTGGACAAGTTGTACGAACGAAACAATCAAATAGCGACGTAATCGTTTCAAATTGTAGGGGGAGTTAGACACAAAATTATTTTCAACCCGGTTTTGTTATACAGAGTTTGGTTCAGATTCGGAGTATTAAGTTGTTCTATGTGGAGGCAAGACATGACACTGCAATTAGAATGTAACCGCCCCGTTTGTCCATGTGATGACATTACTCTGGGTTAAATATTTTCAAGATAAGGGTGTTCAGTATCTGTACAGGTTATCTACTTATATATATAGAGCCAAAAAAGCTTTCCTTCAATTGCAGTCTGTTGTGTATAGACTTGGCCTTGTTACACCTCACAGTTCATTTAAACTGTTTGATTGTCAAATACAGCCGTTCTTTTTGTTTAGCACAGAAATATTGGGCTGTCGAGAGTTTTATTCAATCGAAAAGGTTTATCTGTTCGCCCGTAAAAGATTTCTTAATGTAGGCATGTCAGCCCCCAGTAATATGGTTTATGGTGAATGTGGAGGTTCCCACTATATATAGCTTCTTATACTCGATGCCTTCGCTATTGGCTGAAGTTTTTATGTATGCCTGAACATCGTTTGCCAAAGAAAGCCTATAACATGCTGGTATATTTTGATGATATTGGAAAGAACACATGGGCTTCCCGTATACGCTTAACTCTTCTTTATTATGACTTTGGATTCATATGGATCTCGCAATCTATTGGTGATATAAATGTTTTTACAACAAGTTCGCACTCGTGCTATAGATATCTTCAGACAGAATTGGCATTCTACACTTTCAGGAGGTTCAATATACGACACATATCGTAATAATAAGTCTCTCCTTGAACCAGAGTCGTCTCTTTCAAATTTAAGATTCAAACACCTCCGCAATACCTTTATACGTTTTAGACTTGGTCTAAAAGTAAATGGAGTAAGATGTTTAAATATTGAAAAGTCACTAAGAATTTGCCCCGTCTGTAACCTTGGTGCTGAAGAAGAATTCAATTCATGTTTACTTGCCCTGTATATATAACAAAATAAGAATAAAATACCTACCAGCCTGGTTATTTTCATGTATATCTACTAATACCTTTAGCGTTCAACTACAAGTATCTTTATACATTCGTCATGCTTTTTGTGTTACGTCAGTTGTTGTTGTCCTGATTCTCCGTACACTACAATATTTGTTAATACAACTGTATGTCTATGTAACTCACTTGTACATGTATATGGGCCAATAGCCTTTCATACAATTAACCATTGAGTTTAATTTAATTCATCCGCGGACGCGTCCCACTTAAAGACATTTAATGATGGTACTTGTTGTTTCCCTGTCTTGCACTCGGCCTTGATAACAAACCCGGATATTCATAGGCCTCAAGCCAACTGATTCAGTTTGTTACTTTAAGAATGTTAAATGATATACATGTCTTTACTATTACTTCCGTTGTCAACCAGGTACATAAATCAAGACATATCTGTTCCATAGTGACAGGTCTGTCTGAGACGCACTTGTCTCTGTGAACGGCGGCAACAGAAGATGTAAGTTTAATGACGTCTGCGGCCAAAGTGTGTTTGGGGCAGCAAAGTAAATCTTTATTTCCAGGCCGACCAACTGGAGACACACCGACCCGGCACCATAACTGGCACCACTAAACTGCCATATCCTCAATAGATTACGAATTTACAATCTACAATACAGATCATGGAAGATGATAACTGCTTGATGTAGCCCTGCGGGGCGGTGGACTGATGCATGGTGCAGACATCCTGTACGGACGCAATGATTATAATCGTAAAGCATATTCTCCGAGGACCAGGAAACCGTTCGCTTTACGACTATAACATATACGCCAGAATGGGATCATACGGATGGGTGGGTGTTATACTGCTCATAGGTCGCAACAATGGAGCAGTGTATGAGGTCATTTCGACCTGTATTCGTATACGACTTGGGGCTGTACATGTAACGTATTGTCTATATTCCCAATCCGATTCTCTGATTAAACACTGCATTTCTTGATTGTGCATGTGGTGGATAAACTGCACTAGGTTTCTACATTTTGACCTCCGTCTCCAGAAGAACTGAGGGTAACATGTCTCGTCATGTCTGTATTCCAATCCACTGCCCTGATGAAACATTGCTTTTCTTGGTTGTAGTGTTGAGTGCTTGGATAAACTGCAGACAGGTTTCAACAATGTTCCAGAGTCTGAGGTCACTTTGACCTGCGTTCGCACAAGACTTGAGGCTAACTTGTCACGTCATGTCTGATTCCCAATCCGTTGCTCTGATTAAACACTGCATTTCCTGATTGTACGTGTGGTGTTTTTCGGAAATCCCTTGTCGCCACGTCCCTGTCTAAATCTCTTTGATTATTGTTCGTAATATTAAGTAGGCGTGCACCATAATTTGAGTGAGGTACGAGGGCTGATCAAAGTGGTCTAAGCCTAACAAACAAAACCAACAATTGTAAAAGTGTTTGTAATTTTATTTTTAATATAATCTCCCAATACACTTCTCATATGGATGGTGGTTTTCAATTCCAGTCAATTTCCATTTTGGTTAAACTCAGAAACAGGGGTAGAAACACACTAATCATCAGCAACAATCAAAATTTGCCAATGGCATTCCAAGCCTACACTACATGATTATGTTTGGATCTATCATAACAAAAACTGACCGTCGTAAAACCAAATGACGTAATATCTTATATTCGTCATTAATAGAGACGCTTTCTCAGACATGTAATAAGAAATCCAAGAATTATCTAGTATACTGGGCTCATTATTCCAAGACAAGAAAGTTGGCTGGCATGAAACAAACAAAAAAAAACTCCTACTTTTAAAGTCACCATAAAGCTCATCTAATTACTTCTTCAGAAATGAAAGCGATTCATCTTCACACAAATCAAGTTAGGGTTTAATAAACATGCTACGTTCACTTTAGTCGCAAAATTAAGTACATGAATCTTTCCCTTGAAACATGCTGGATTGAGTAATACGGGAATGCATAGCCTAGTTAGATTTTTTATGTTCCATTAATATTCTGCAAAAATATATTTCCTGTTCATGCGAATGCATCGATCTGGATAACCTCTGTGAAGTGATCGGATCAGATCCACGGCTAAAAGACTCTTTTGCCCATCAACTTCGTAACAGTTCTATTCCCTTAAACAACAAATGATGAGTTGCTCCAACGTTTCTCAAGGATGTACGTATTTCTTTTCCCATCGTAAAAAGTGAGATGTAGCTAGTGTAAACAACTACACCGACCTTGGTATCTTTTTTTCGTTCAAAGTCCAAACTATTTTTGTTTCTCTAGGCTACAACATAGAAGAGCTGCTAATTTGACTGGTATGAAGCCAGTTTAGAGAAATAAACCCAACTGGGCATGAGAGAAGATGTCCAATGATTCATTTGTGTAACATATAGCAGAGGGCAGTTGATAACTTCCTAGACAAATCTTGGGGAGACATCGTGAAGCTTGGAATAAAATAGTCTCATATTGTACTTCACTTTTCTCTCTAATTCTTCGTGGTTTCGGAAATAGGAAGGTTGTTTCATTGTTGAAACAGGTCATTCTATTATGTGTTTGTTTAAAACAGTTTGTTTGTTTGTTTGTTTGTTGTTTAACGTCGCACTCAGCAATATTTCAGCTATATGACGGCGGTCTGTAAATAATCGAATGTGGACCAGATAATCCAGTGATTGTTATCATGAGCATCGATCCACGCAATTTGGATACGATGACATACATCAACCAAGTCCGCGAGCCTGACCACCCGACCCCTTTATTCGCTTCTTACGACAAGCATAGTCGCCTTTTACGGCAAGGCGGTGTGTAGGCGAGCTATATTATTTTAAATGGACATTTGTTTTGCCGGCCTTAGGTCGATTCTTGAAGAACCTCAATGCATTAAATCAATGCATTTTGTTTCTGAGTATATCTAAAAAAATCAAGTTTTCTCCTCAGGTGGTAATCGTTATTTAATATGGATCTAAATAAAATCAGTTATAATTGGGTCTGTCTGTTTTCATCTTACTTCCTTTCGTAAGCACAATATCCGTAAATTTCAGTTATCTTTTTATTCCGTTGACATAGTTATGTTGATGGGTTTTGCCAAAGTGTCAAACGTCCAGACTTACTCTCAACATTTAAGCTGCTACGCCTTATGATAACCGCTGCCCGGAGAGCGGAAGATTGGTGATGAGGTCTCTTGCCGCGTCATACCAAAAGACGTTAAAAGATGGCATTTGATGTTACCATGCCAGGCGCTCGGCCTTACGGGGATAAAAGAAGGACCGGTAGACTCGGAGTCAGTATATTGTGTCTGTGTTGAGTATTCATTTTACACTGGGGAATGGTATCTCCATGGTTAACACTATAAAACCGGCATTAGTCCGGACTAGCATAAGCAGCAACACACCAACGTTCATGGAGGTCGTTTAACACGTGCAATAATCTTAAATTCACTATAAAAACCCAATTCACCTCACCTATAATAATTGAAATATTGTTCAGAGTTCATACTCAACCTCATTAACAGGTTCAAATGATACAACGCTTGGTCAAGCATGTATGAGTGAGTGGGAATGTATAGTTTTACGCCGCACTTAGATATGAGTCATCACTACACGACGGAGACACACGAAATGTGCCTCAGAGATCATATCGACGTAGGGGCCTTGACGACATGTTTACCCCAGCGCACCCCAAGCATGTGACCCGTGAAGATCCGGGGTAGAATAAGCCTTCAGCAACCCATTCTTGCAGCAGAAGGCGACTATGCTTGTCGTAAGAGGCGACTAACGGGATCGGGTGGTCAGGTTCTCTGACTTAGTTGTTGCATGTCATCGTACCCCAATTGCGTAGATCGATGCTCATTATATCAAACACTGAATTATTTGGTCCAGACTCGATTATGTACAGACCGCAGTCATATAGCTGGAATATTGCTGAGTGCGGCGTTAAACAACAAACAAACAAACAAACAAACAAGGATGTGTGATACAGCTGGAGTCACTATTTAACGGCTTCTCTTTACAAAGTATCTCATAAAGGTCCACAGCATAAAATTAAGGCGCATAAACTTCGATTTATGTTCTAATTGATCAACTATAAACCCTGCTTTACTGAAAATAGACGATACGCTTCGTTATATAATTCTGTAGGTTTTTATATATCTTATCACCATATGGTACATATTTATTCCTAACGTATTATCTATCCCAAATTAGCTGCCGCACAGGGCACATATTGCATACGTGTGATAGCGGATATCACTGGTGGTCCTAACAAGGGGCATTAAAAGCGTCTGAAGAACACATAATATGCTTTTATCGAATTGATTTCCTACGACAACGGTGCCATGACAACAGACCATGGAATTAAATAGATAATTCCTTGCACAGATAACAAAGCAACCTAAAGATGCTTGAGATGCTGATGTTGGACATTAGTATGGTTGACTCCTTGGTCTTGGGGCCCGTGGAGATCCGGGGTAGAATAGGTCTTCAGAACTCATGATTGCCGTAAAAGGCGACTTTTCTTGTTGTTAGAGGCGACTAACGGGATCGGGTGGTCAGGCTCGCTGACTTGGTTGATGCATGTCCTCGATCCCAAATGCGTGGATCGATACTAATGATATTAATCACTGGATTGTATGGTTCAGACTCGATTATTTTCAAAACCGCCGTTATATAGCTGGAATAATGCTGAGTGCGGCGTTTAACAATAAACAAACAAACAGAAGCATGTGTTTTTAAATCACAATAAACTTGCGATGATACCATGTGTTCCTTAAAAGGTGGGCGTATCCTGACCCACCGGTGGCACCTGTCCCAAACACGTGCAATGGCAACTACGTAATTCAGTTTCTGATAAAGTTTTCCCAACATCGTCAACAGTGGCCACTGTTAAGTGCATATTTTATAGTACTTATAACCTATACAACTGTACATTACTGTTGAGAACAAAGTACTTTTAACTTGAAATCCATATTACCATTTCTCACATTCTCACAGATGGTAAAACTATCAACATGAGCAATGAGATAATACTTTTTTACAAATAAATAACTTACCTGAAGGGAACAACTCAATCACTTACACACGAACAACTCACTCACTCACGAACAAATCACTCACGAACGAACGAACGAACGAACTCTCACTCACGAACTCACTCACGAACAACTCAAACTCACTCACTCACACGAACTCTTTTCACAAAAAGCCATCTTGGCCAATGCCACAAACTTGACTGAGCCACTATGAAGCACTGTGTTAAGATGCAATCAGCATGGTGGTGATAGTCAGTGTCCAAAAGCACCTTAACGACTGATGCCTATCCTGCCAAGGGATCTTATTGTAAGTCTATGAACAGATACGATGAGTTACGACAGTTCAGCGCTGAGATCTAACGGTCAGAGACGCCATAATAAGGCCTGTGAGTTGACCCTGATTCTAAAGTCTACAATTCCTGTCAATCAACAGGATATGATTGGGGCCAAGAGTTCATAACAGGAACCCATATTTATCGATTAAATACTAAACTAAAGCTACTAGAGATATAATGACCCCATGATGACTCAAAGACACACCTGGTTATATTCTTAAAGGAGCTCTACGGGGGAGAGGGAAGGAGACGTTGACTATTAGCTGTGGAACCCCATTGTGACCTGTCATCTCTCAGAAGCATGTCAGCTCACAAGTAGTCATTGACCTAATTTCTGAGGTAGCTCTGGGTTTTTTCTATGATGGTACTTTGTGATTCTGTCAAGTTTGACAACCATAAGATAACGTACAGTGGCGGACAAAGCTATACGAATGGAATATAGCTGTTATATACTCATAGTTTAATAACCTTATATACAATAGTTACATACCTTCATTGCCAATATACAAATAGTCATTCTTTACGCATGCGTCCTCGTGCTTTAACTGTTATACAGTAATATACGTTTACCACTTTGGTGAAACCTACGAGCATAAGTATGGTGATAAGTGAGTATTGTTTTACGCCGCGTGTAGCAATATTTCAGCAATTTCGGCAGGGGACACCAGAAATTGGCTTCACACATGTCGGGAATCGAACCCGGGTCTTTGGCGTGGCGAGCGAACGCTCCACTAGGCTACCCGACGGACCCTATATGGTGATGACAAACCTGGAAACATAATCGAGACGAACAGGGATCCGATCCCACAATCATAATGAGTTTTTTTTAACCCGAGGGACATCCCGTATTGCGGCGCCTTAGACGACTGGGCGACCCCATTATGGGGGTGGGGGGGTGGGGGGAAGGTTGGCGATCGTGTAGCATCGATCGTGGTTAAAGCGTTCGCTCGTCACACCGAAGACCCGGGTTTGAATCCCGACATGGGTACAATGTGTGGAGCCCATTTCTGGTGTCCCCCGCTGTGATATTGCTGGAATATTGCTGAAAGCGGCGAAAAAAACATAATCACTCACTGACTGATGTAGTCGGAATCTTACATTCCGTCGGATTCTGCTTATAGATGAGATTCTTGTAATTACGGAAAGTGTTTTGGCTTTTTTTGTGTCCATTTTACATATTTTTTTCTGTTTTGGGCTTGCACAATTGCACCTTCTAAAGTGACAAGAGATAGAAAACAGCTTACCCAAACTCACGTGATTTTAATGGAAGAGGCGATTCAGGTAACGTTATGGTTAGGGCAGGCATAGGCGATGTTCCTCGTACGGAGGATGAAGACCCGAATATAGCGAATAACAACAATGGCACCTAGGAAATATCACATCCAGAAACAGGGAATTAGAGTTTCCCAGAGAGTGACACTCTCTCGTCATGATGTTCCAATCCTAGAGAAGTCTGATATTCAAAACTGAACGTGCCTCCCATTCACATAGTGATTTCCTAACCAATAAGATGAAGAACCTGTTGAGACAAGGGTTATGTTTTCGGAACACGTGAGAAACCATAGTGTGGTGTGAACCCTAATATGTTGGTACCAAAGAAGAAAAAGAATGCATTTAGATTGGTTCTGAATGGTCCAAAGTTGAACAATGTCATCAGTGCAACTGGTGTTAACCAGAGAACAAATCTGTTGAGTCTCTGCTTGACAAGAGGTGAAATGGGGTTTAACGTCGCGTCCAAGATTATTGCACTTACATAGCGACGTGCATGTACATGTACGTGTGTGTTTGTGTGGCTGCCTGTACTAGTCCGGACTGATGTCGATTTATAGTGCTAGCTCACTATATATATGTTAGTTAAGCTGTACAGGTACTGAACACCCTTATCTTGAAAATATTAAACCGAGAGTAATGTCATCACACCGACAAATGGGACGTTTACATTCTACTTGCAGTGTCATGTCTTGCCTGCACATCATGTAGAATGACTTAATGCTCCGAATCTCAACCAAACTCTGTATAACAAAAACGGGTTGAAAATAATTTTGTGTCTAACTCCCCCTACAATTTTAAAAGATTACGTCGTTATTAGATTGTGCCGTTCCAACAACTAGTCCACGAAAGTGGTTGAAAAAGAATCATTATTGAAATATATTCTTTATTTTGCGATACTTTAAAAAGATAACTAGGAAATGCCGTAGCTGCGTTTGTCGTTCTTGGGGCTCTTCCACACTGAATTTGATTTTCTTGTCCAATAATATTGATGATATTTCATGTTGGACAGCAGGAAAAGATATTTATGCTAAAAGACATTGCTCAGGCTGACAATGTATTGGAATTTCATGATGCATAAATCCCCACTTGTGTCATTTCCTCAAATTTATTCAAAGAAATGGAATCGATGTTAAAAAAAGACCCCATAAACCAGGTTAGTTAATAAACGTTTTATTACATTTTATGGCATAAGTACTGCGAATTAATTGTGTAAGAGAAACAGTATTACTGCCGCGTGGGAGGCTGGCTTGGAATTCAGTGTTGCGGGATTAACACTGTCCAGTTCCACGTTTATGTACAGTGTTCTCACTTATCTGGAAATGTTTTATTTCATCTTATTTCATTACAAGACTCAATGTAAAAAACAAGCATACAAATGTCAAAGTTGGCTGATATATTGTGTACGACTGTATTGAAATGAATATGTATATGTATATTTAAAGTACATATATATATTTTATTTTTTTTATATATTGTGATTTTAGAAAAGGAGGACCCCTACTGCACTGAGAGAAAAGTGGACATATAAAGGTGAATATATGAATATTGCCGGAGAATACAAATACCTTGGAATATTATTCACAAGTACATTAAACTTAAAGTGAATCGGTGTAAAATTGATCAACAAAAGCAAAAAAAAAGCTTTCTTTCAATTGCAGTCTGTTGTGTATAGACTTGGCGTTGTTACACCTCAAATTTCCTTTAAACTGTTTGATTGTCAAATACAGCTGATCTTATTGTATGGCGCAGAAATATGGGTCTGTCGAGAGTTTTATTCAACACATGGGCTTCCCGTATACGCTTAACTCTTCTTAATTATGGCTTTGGATTCATATGGATCTCGCTATCTGTTGGAGATATAAATATGTTTTTACAACAATTTCGCACTCGTGCTATAGATATGTTCAGACAGAATTGGCATTCTACACTTTCAGGAGGTTCAGGATACGACACATATCGTAATAGTAAATCTCTCCTTGAACCAGAGTCGTACATGTATCTTTCAAATTTAAGATTCAAACACCTCCGCAATACCTTTATACGTTTTAGACTTGGTCTAAAAGTAAATAGAAGAAGATATTTAAATATTGGAAAGTCACTAAGAATTTGCCCCATCTGTAACCTTGGTGCTGAAGAAGAATTTCATGTCATGTGTATTTGCCCTGTATACAACAGAATAAGAATGAAATGTATATGAGCCAATAGCCTTTCATACAATTAACCATTGAATTTAATTGAATTGATCCGCGGACCTGGGGAGAGGGGTAACAAACCCGAATATTTATGGGTCTCAAGCCAACTGAATCAGTTTGTTACTTAAAGAATTTTAAATGATATACATGTCTTTACTATTAATTCCGTTGTGAACCAGATACATAAATCAAGACATATCTGTTCCATAGTGACAGGTCTGTCTGAGACGCACTTGTCTCTGTGAACGGCGGCAACAGAAGATGTAAGTTTTATGACGTCTGCGGCCAAAGTGTGGTTGGGGCAGTAAAGTAAATCTTTATTTCCAGGCCGACCAACTGGAGACACACCGACCCGGCACCATAACTGGCACCACTAAACTGCCATATTCTCAATAGATTACGAATTTACAATCTACAATACAGATCATGGAAGATGATAACTGCTTGATGTGGCCCTGCGGGGCGGTGGACTGATGCATGGTGCAGACATCCTGTGCGGACGCAATGATTATAATCGTAAAGCATATCCTCGGAGGACCAGGAAACCGTTCGCTTTACGACTATAACATATACGCCAGAATGGGATCATACGGATGGGTGGGTGTATTACTGCTCATAGGTCTCAACAATGGAGCAGTGTATGAGGTCATTTCGACCTGTATTCGTATACGACTTGGGGCTATCATGTAACGTATTGTCTATATTCCCAATCCGATTCTCTGATTAAACACTGCATTTCTGGATTGTGCATGTGGTGGATAAACTGCACTAAGTTTCAACAATGGACCAGCGTATGAGGTCATTTTGACCTCCGTCTCCAGAAGAACTGAGAGTAACATGTCTCGTCATGTCTGTATTCCCAATCCACTGCCCTGATGAAACATTGCTTTTCTCGGTTGTAGTGTTGAGTGTTCGGATAGACAGGTTTCAACAATGGACCAGAGTTTGAGGTCACTTTGACCTGCGTTCGCACAAGACTTGAGGCTAACTTGTCACGTCATGTCTGATTCCCAATCCGTTGCTCTGATTAAACACTGCATTTCCTGATTGTACGTGTGGTGTTTTTCGGAAATCCCTTGTCGCCACGTCCCTGTCTAAATCTCTTCGATCATTGTTCGTAATATTAAGTAAGCGTGCACCATAGTTTGAGTGAGGCACGAGGGCTGATCAAAGTGGTCTAACCAACAATTATGAAAGTGTATTAAATGTTATTTTTAATATAATCTCCCAATACACTTCTCATATGGATGGTCGAGCTTTTTCAATTCCAGTCAGGAAGAGGTTTTCTGAGGCCATCCTGAAAAAAAACATTTCACGGCAGCTTTGTCGTCATAGCACTTTCCACACAGGTGTTCTTTCAGTTTAGGAAACAGGAGGAAATCACTTTGTGCCAGGTCTGGCGAGTATAGAAGGTGAGGAAGCTATTCGAACCCACATGGTCACACAGCAGCCTTTGCAAGTCGAGATGTGTGAGAAGAGGCATTGTCATGAAGTAGTACGAGCCAGCAGTCAGAATTCCTTGCAACTTTTCTTTGATAGAATCTCTCAGGCGATGAAGCAAATCAGCATACTAGGCATCAGTAACCGTCTTTTGACTGTCTAAGTAATCAACAAGGATAATACCTTTGCATGCCAGAATACAGTGGCCATAACTTTCTTCACTGATCTTGAAGACCTGAACTTGTTTGGTGCCAGAGAAGAGGAATGGTGCCATTCCATTTATTGACGTTTTGAATCGGGATCATAGTGGTAGTCCATGTTTCATCACCCGTTACTAATCTCTTCCTGAATTTGACGATATCATCCCCAATTAGCTCTAAATTTTCTCTGGCAATGACAGTTCTGCTTTCCTTAAAATCAGAAATTAGAATCTTTGGCACCCAACCAGCAGATATTTTATTCATCTGTAAATGTTCATGAATGATAGTTTCAATGGTTCCATGGTTTAGGGCTAGGCTTCAAGTTCGGCAGTGCTAATACGTATATCTGACAGTGTAAGTTTTTTTGCTACCTCCTTGATTGAATCTGCATTGATGGAAGTTGATAGACGTCCAGACCTTGGGTCAAGGCTTGTTCTCCCAGTCTTAAACATAGCTGCCCAACGTTTAAAAGTGGAATAGTTATCCCCATAACTTATGACATGCGGTCATAAATTTCTTGGTGAGTACCTTTCTCTAAAGTGAAAAAATTGAGGACTGCTCGGTGCTCGTTCTTTTCCATTTCTGTGTCCATTTGGATCCCTATCACCTTCAACTTGGTGTCACTTATATACAAACGGCCTCAAAAGTCAAATGTACTTGCAATGAACTCCTCAAACGATGTACAACATTGACTAGTTCGCTTTGTTATGGCCCATAGTTGAAAGGACATTTTGACAAGCCCTCGTAGATGCCGCTTTGAACAACTTGTGGATTATGTCATGCCGTATCACCTTAATGTGGGATAATAGAGAGAACCTTCGTAATCGGGGCTTCGACCACACGCCCAGCGGGTCTTTGGAGCTAAGGGATTCTGCACGGCGGCGCCTTAATCATCCTGGCCACCAGTGGACCCGTCGACAAAAGAAGGAATCGAGCCATCAAAAATTGGACACTGAAGCTAAGGAACGCATCTTTGAAGAGAGCCAACAGATCCGACCCTTCCTCCGTTGCGATGACGACAAGGTCACATTTGACGCATCATGAAGATCATAGACACTATTTCGATAAAATGTTTCATGTCTGCATACAAGAAAAGAAACCTTATCTGCAGAAGAGACCCATTGTACGTCCGTGTTAGTGGGTAATCGTCCGGGTAGGACGAGGTAGGATGAGGGTCTTTCTTGGTAAACAGGATCTGCATAATTAAATTATTGAGCCAAGACTTAAGCAATTCTTATGAAAGTTATATGAGATGTGTTTATATGAATATGGGTTTGATCATGGCAACAATTAAATGTTCTTCGACTGATAACAAGACTAAGAACTTATGTAAGGCATACTTTGTGTTTTATTAAAGTTTTTTTTTTCAACTATTTGAACATATATAATTTTTGGACCCAATCTAATTTTGTAAGAGATTAAAACAGTATGAATATATAGTACAAAGCAATTATCATACTTGGTCTTACATATAGCACATGCCCCCCCTGGATTAACGAATGACAAATATCAAGTCGCAACCTTATATTAAATATACAAATTCACGGCAGTTTTTGTTCAGTAGACGTGATTTACAAGGCCTGGTCTCACGGGGGTTCACTATATATTATAGCGTGTTGGCTTTCTTAGGTACACGTTGAATGGTTGTGTTTTCTATGATTATGTTGGGGGTTTGGCGTCTTTGTTCTTATTTTGAAATTGCAAAGTGAAGGGAGGTAATTATATAGCCATTATGAGAAGCGTCATAAAATCCCCCAAACGAGGCTTGTGTTCATTGTTGCAATGCCGGGGAATGTAATTTGCTGTCTTCGTAATGCCGTGCTTGCGAGGACATTATTGTTATAGATCGACTCACAAAAGAAGGGAACACATTCACTGTTTTTCTCATTATAGTATTTTATCATATAACCATAGAAACATGAGTACGGAAATAATGACATGTTTGTTGGTTGTTTAACGCCGCACTCAGCAATACTCAAGCTACATGACGGCGGTCTGTAAATAAGCGAGTCTGGACCAAACAATCCAGTGATTAACATTATGAACATCATCTTCCCGAGGCAAGAGAGTTAACTGACAATAACAGTCCAGTTTCAACCCTTGCCGACCTAGGCTGGTATAATGGAGTTACATTTTGGCCTGACTAACGAGTCTATGCATAGTCCAATCAAAATCGCGCACCGAAATCGAAATCCGGTTCGTAAACTGTCAGGCAGCTTTCGATCGATTGCAGGATTTGCAAAACATGTGCACCGCCAACTCGTTGTCAACAGATATTTTCTAAATCTTTTCATGTTTTTAATCAAGGTGCTCACGTGATTTGATGCATTTCGCGATGTAAGACCCGTTTTATCACAATATAGATCTTGATTATCGATCAGATCGTCCTGACCGGGCGCCGCCATTTTGTGTGAAGCAAACGCAAGTGATACGAGAGGGGGAATCTGATTGGTCCATAGGAGAGGCTTAGAAGGGACATAACTGGTAATAGCCACTGGTGGCGCTACGATCGATCCCAGTAATTCCAGCCTAGTTCGGCAAGGGTGGAAACTGTACTTTTAAAGTCAGTTAACTCTCTTGCCTCGGGAAGATGCATGAACATCGATCTACGCATCATGCATCAACCAAATCAACTAGCCTCACCCCGTTCGCTACCTTTAACCACAAGCATGGGTTTCTGATCATGAACACCAATTCTAACCCTTGTGTTCGATCCGATTGTAATGACAAACATTCGTGAGTACTCTCGTAAGTACAGCAGGAGACACGGGTGCCCCAGTCCGTCTAAGACGCCGCGAATCGATATGAGTAGCGTCCCTTGGTAATGCCAGAATCCGGTGATCTGCTTTTTCGAAACCCGACCCCGGTAGCAGTCTTTTGCGACAAGCATGGGTTGCTTAAGATCCCTTCTAACCCGGTTCCTGGTACCAGTGCACATACATACCGAATGATATAACCAGAGAATGCGATGTTTCTATTAAATAAGAGGCACTAAATACCAATCTCACAGAAGATTAATGAACAGCAGCGACGATAGCATCTTTCATGAACGATTTATAAAGTCTAACCCTGAACCTAAATCATGTGCAAGAGCTTCCTGTTTTTGAAAATCCACCCCGGAGGTGTGTAATCACTACACTAAGTCTGGCGGATTTTCTTTAATGCAGGTAATCTGGCTCTGAAGCATGCGCAAATACATACGCACTTCGTATCAAATTATAACACATTTGCAGGTGGAAGGGCTTAACGTGTAACCATGGTTAGATTATTGAGCTGGCCTATATCATCATCCATAGATGTTTAATTCCGGTGTTGCATTATGTAAGGGCTTCAGATCTCCCAACTGCAACTTAAAACTGTATATTTAGGCGTATATGTAAGCCTGGGCATTAGCTGGAAAATATTCTATGTGATCACGAGCCCAGTGAGTTGTGTTTTTACGCCGCTTTGGCCAGCATTTCAGATGAAGGGCAGGTCGGATTTATGTGAGGGAGATGCTCAAAGTGATACAGGTTTTACACTTTTATCAGCTGTGAAACCCGGCAGCGTCGGATTCTGATTATGATGATGGTGATGATGATGAAGATGATGCTTTTTGAAACCCACAAGAACGAGTTTGCTTCTGAGAAACCAAATATCACAATCAGGGAGAGGGGGTGATGATGATGATGATGATGATCGTCATCATCATCATCATCATCATCGTGATTTGTGAAACCCATAAGAAAGGGAATGCTGCTGAGAAATTAAGGGCATAATCAGGAAGAAGGGACTTCATGATGATGATGATGATGATGATGATGATGATGATGAGCCGACTACACTGGTTGTCGGTTGGCTGACTGCGTCGTTAAACAAGAAAGCAAACAGTCCAATACCATCTTTTTAGAGACCAGAAGAAAGTATTGTCCTGGGATACGTTCAGTGATTTACCGGCCGCTTCATCTGTCTGTCATCGATCACTGGAATTCCCAACATCAATGCCTGAAGGCACAATGATATATATAATTTGCACTTCTGATCTACTGTACTGTATTGAAAGAAATGCACCTCTTGTGCATTAAAAAAACATCTGTTGGGTGCCTAAGACAGACACAAATAAGAAGCGTCGTATGATCACCTTTATAAATTATGCGTTCAGCAGAAAGACGGTACATTATGATCATCAAAAAACATCATGACCACAAAATTAAGTAAAATTACAATTATTGATTTTGTTCCAAGTACCTTACATGTCTTTTATGTTCAAGGGCCAAACAAGGATTGTACAAGGATTCCCTACATATTGAATAAATAGTTGATGTTGTGATATCATCTTATGAGAACCCTTCACAGCTGATACGATACTAATTGATAATAACTTATCAGAAGCTGATATTATTAAGCTTCAATGAAATTTACAATAAATTGTTCTTTCAGAATTGTGTATATAAGACAATGATAAAAGATGATAGTATGACTCAGGAGACGATGGAATTTATATACCAGCAAGATCGGTGGGGGAGCCTAGTGGTAAAGTGTTCGCTCGTCATTACGCCGAAGAGACGGGTTCGATTCCCCACATGGGTACAATGTGTGAAACTCATTTGTTGGTGTCCCCCGTCGTGATATGGCTGGAAAACTGTTTAAAAAAGCACTCATCATATACCAGTATGTTGTACTTCACATGTATCGTCCATAAACTAATTGCGGTAAGCTACAGTAAACTATTATCTATATGTTACCTCAGTTGTTGTCAAGTTACATAACCATTTCGCCGCTCTGCCTATTACAACGTGTCTGTTTTGGTTTTTTTTGCGAAGACGACGTTCAAACAGACACGTTGTCAAAGTCATTGTCAGACACGTTGTCGTGTAACAGACACGTTAAACAGTTTCGGGGAATAAATTCTGAAATTCGATTCAGAGCTACACAAACCCTTCGCTACTACCATGCGACATTGGTTTCCAGAAATTGTTTATTTACCAGTCACGCGTTGCGGTTGTAATGATTAATAAACTAATGGTTGGTTACAATAAATATTGATGACAATAGATGGGTGATACAAATAGATGTAACGGTAAATACATAAAGATTGTTAAAATTGAGTACAATTAGGTGAGGTGAGGTGAGGTGAGGTGAGGTGAGGTGAGGTGAGGTGAAATGGGGTTTAACGTTGTCTAAGATTGTTGCACTTATATAGGGTCGCGCATTCACCTCTGTGTGTGTGTGTGTGTGTGTGTGTGTGTGTGTGTGTGTGTGTGTGTGTGTGTGTGTGTGTGTGTGTGTCCGTCTGTCTGTCTGTCTGTCTGTCTGTCTGTCTGTTTTTGCAAGTCCGGACAAATGCCGTTTTTATAGTGCTAGCCCACTGAGGTACCATGCCGCAGTTTAACACTAATACCTCACTCAGACACAGTATACTGACCCTGAGCCGACCAGTCCTTGTTTTAGCCCCTTAATTACAGTATTAAAGAAGTTGTTATCCATAAAAATCGTGTCTACATTGTCATCCGTCAACTTCTAAGTAATGCCTATCAAACAATTTACGTATGACTAATACGAATAATTAAGGATTAAACGATGAGTGGGAGTTGTTTATCGTACAATAAAACACGGCAGGGTGAATTAACCATGAGGGAGCACAAAATATTTTTTATAGAGCAGGTAACAGTACTACTTTGATCACTCTCTCATTCCATAAGAGGACATAACTTGTTCATAAATATAATATATATATGTGGACTTGAAACACCCCCTTGACGGATGCCAATGTTACACGTAAAACACTTAAATATAAATTTAGAGGTTCTAACACAAGCAGATAAATTATCTTACATTGATGTGAATATATCCAAAAGTTTACGCTCCGTACCATCGTCACACAATGAGTGCAGGCAATCATTCTTTAGAGTGTTAAATACCTTGGAAACGTCAATGAAGAGGCAGTAAAATCTGCCTCTTTTCTTACCAATGTAATTTGAAACTGTAGCCTGTAGTGGGTGAGTGAGTGAGTGAGTTGGGTTTAACGCCGTTTTTAACAGTATTCCAGTTATATCACGGCGTGTCAGCTTGATGTGGGAGGAAAACCCGCTATAGCCTGAAATGAAGAAATATTGTCAATAGTGGAGTAATCAGCCTTATACCAGCTTTTTTATCAATAATATTATGATTCTCACACCAATTCTGGATACAGATGTTCAAAAAAATATATTACACATATATTCCTGATATAATCACCAAAAAAGTTATTCCATGTAATTTAAATGGCTAACAACGCAAATATGTTTTACGTATGTATCTCCACAAACCTAAAGAAACATTTTGTCACGACCATAGCGGACTATGGTTGCAATATTGCACTGAATGATGCCCCTAACAGACGCGGATTCACTCATCATCCACAATAGTTTACCGTAATTTAGGAGATAAACCTATTCTGTTTTAATTTGTGAGGTGGTTTTACATTGATTAAACACCGCCAAATGTCATTTAGAATTAAACGCGTTATTTAAGAAAAAAATAGATTTACTCCATTTAACTTTGACTAAAATATGTGTTTTTTTAATTTATAAGGCACCGATCATTTGATATTCTTGGGATTTTGTACAGCTACAGCTTCAAAACCAGATGTAATTGTTAAATAAAAACCATGAGCCCAACTATGTTTTTCTAGAAGACACATTGCGTGAGTGTAGTTCTTGTGCCAAACAAATTCCTTTTACTCTAACAGTGTGAAGCATAATTATTTCTTTTAATTTGCGGGGAAAATCCCAGTAATCTCCCCCCACCAAACTCCCCAACCCATCCATCCACACACGCCAACCACCCCCATCTTATCCCAACACACACACTACACAAACACCACACACACACACCACACACACACTACACATACACACTACACACACACTACACACTACACACACACCACACACACACTACACACACACTACACATACACACTACACACACACTACACACACACACACCACACACACACTACACATAAACACTACACACACACACTACACATACACACTACACACACACACCACACACACACTACACATACACACTACACACACACCACACACACACACCACAAACACACTACACAAACACAACACACACACACCACACACACACTACACACAACACACGCACTTCACACCACAGAAACAAAACACCACACTACACACACACCACACCACACCACACACTACACACACATACCACACCACACGCTACACATACACACCACACCACACACTACACACCACACCACACCACACTACACACACACCACACCACACCACACCACACTACACACACACCACACTACACTCACTTCACATCACACACACACCACACCACACACTACACACACACTACACACACTTCACACCACACACACACAACGAATATCAAATGGTCGGCCCCTTTTTCCTCAGTGCAGTGATGCGGTCAGTAATGAGTAAAATTAACCAATCAAATTAACTAATCCTTGGATGTTCTGGTGTAATACTAAAAAAGCAAAACATTCTTAAGTCAATTCTTGGTAAACATTGACAAAGCAACTACCACCTGATAATTGAAATTGTCTCAAGGTGTAAATTGTCAGAGTTGTGGTCACCCTCGAGGTGACAGAGAACATTTCCCAGGAAACAGGTTCTTCCCGCCAATTAACCAGCACGCCAACTAAGTATTGTTAACATGACGCCCGTTGTGTGCAGCCAATGCACCGTCGTACGATCTTAATGAGCATGGGCTTACAGAAGAACAACTTGGGAATACGGCTTAGATTGTGCCGACAGGGATGGGATTTTGTTATTAGTAATATACAATGAAACGTCAATTTTGATATATCGTTTAATTAAATACGAAGCCATCATGGTTCTGGCGGAATCATGGACACAGTAACTAGATATATCTTCGGTGCCCCTGTGGACGTCAGGATTCATCTTTGCACTGTACTGCCATTGACTTAACTGCCGGGCAAATACTTGAAAACAGATTTAACCAAAATATTTCAAGCTTTATCACAACGTTACTGGGCTCAAAACTGTCGCCCAAACACTGCATACTACAGAAACACAATTATGGTACTCTATCAAATACTTCACCATCGAATACTTGTTATTTTTTCTCGTTTGGATCATTTTGGCCAACATAAAAAATGGTGGACATTTCATTTGGAGTTACAATTTATTTACATGTATTTCTGGTTTCCGTTTTCAAAATCAGCGGGTTGATTTCAACTATCCGTGAAAACCTATTTAATTTACAAACAATATCCTGACATGGTATTGAATTTATTTGTGCATATACAATATATAGTGAGTGTGTTGTGTTTAACGCCGCTTTTAACATTATTCCAGTTATATCGCGGCATGTCAGCTTAATGTTGGAGGAAAGCCCGAAGTGATGCAGGTCTCAGACGTTTACCACTTCTGTGAAACCCAGGAGCACGGGTATGGCGCTGACAAACCTAGAAACATAATCAGGGTGAACCGGGATTCGAACCCACAATCATAGGTTTCTGGCGTGCCCGAGGGACGCAACTCTGAACATTGAATCGCGGCGCCTTAGACGAGTGGGCCACCCGCGCCCCCTATACAATATATAGATCCATATAACATTTGAACAAGAACAAGAGCACAAAAGTTAACAAACGGAAGCTTGGTTATATATAATGTACCGCTATGTTTCATATTTTAAGTTCAATCCTCTTCAAATAATAAATTCCCTTGACTATTTGTCTAGTGCGATATTTCTGGTAGGGTTCACTGCTACCGCCAAAGGAAAGGGAATACCATACATATTGGTTAATATATAAAGAATTACTCATGTTCAAGAGGTTTTAGATTGGTTCGATTGGTACAGGGGGTATGTTGTGTGAACTGATGCTCATGAATGCGTCACATGTGACGTCATAGATCCATGACTCAAAATGCACCATTTGTCCCTTGAAGATTTAGCGTTACAGTTTGGAAATCACGTGCAGCATATCATGATAAGAATATAGACACTGTGGTAACACTAGACAGATTGTTAGTTTTGTCATTAAGTGATACACATTGGAAACATCTCTTCGTAACGTCCATACGTCTCTGTATGTGGTTATGGTTCTCGTTTCTTTTGGCGATGAGTATGTCTCACAGTTTGGGTGTTGTGCATGTTTTTTGCACGTCGTGCTGGTATCTCATTTCGTGTTGTGGAAGCAATTCAAAGGCGTGATCCTCGGCAACACGCACGTTGTGTTACATCTATTATACTACTCAAAATAAGTTAAAGAACATACGATTATTAAAGAACACATCGATGAAATGACATACAGTAGAACATGGATATAACGAGCTACAAGGGACCAGAGTAATCAGTTCGTTATAACCGTTGCTCGTTATAAACGTTTTTGGTCGGAAACGTCCGCCATCTTGATAAAACAAAAAACAATACATGTAATTGCAGTATTAGCAGTGATCATTTCTTAGCATTCAATTGATAACATTTCATAACATTCATCTAAAAACATTAAATTCATAACATTTTTAGAATATTGTTTATCAAATACATGTAAACATATTTAGCATTTTACGATGTACATACGGGGAGATGTGTAGTCGTTAGATATATGACCGCCTCCGTGGTCTAGTGGTAGAGCGTCCGCCCGGAGAGCGGAAGGTTCGGGGTTCGATCCCCGGCCGCGTCATACCAAAAGACGTTAAAAGATCGATGCTCATGATGTCAGTCACTGGTACTTGTTGTTACCCTGTCTGGCGCTGGGTATTAATGGGCTAACACAAGGACTGGTCGGCTCGGAGTCAGTATACTGTGTCTGAGTGGGGTATTCATGTTGAACTGCGGCATGGTTTCTCAGTGTGCTAGCACTATAAATCGGCATCAGTCCGGACTAGTACAAGCAGCCACACAAACACATACACGTACATGCACGTCGCTATATAAGTGCAATAATCTTGGACGCGACGTTGAACCCGGACTAGTACAAGCAGCCACACAAACACACACACGAAAATGCACGTCGCTATATAGGTGCAATAATCTTGGACGCGACGTTAAACCCGGACTAGTACAAGCAGCCACACAAACACACACACGTACATGCACGTCGCTATGTAAGTGCAATAATCTTGGACGCGACACCTCACCTCACCGTTAGATATATGAAATAATCGAGTGTTTTTTTAAGTTCCTTTGAGTAGGATATATACAAATCCTGTTATAAACAGGTGCATCAGTGTTGTGTCTTGCTTTTGTTGTTCAGTCCTTGGAGAACGTACATGAATAACTTTAATCATGGGGCACGGGTGGCCACCCCAATTCGCTGTGTGGTTGCGTCACTATGATCGTGAGTTCGAATCCCGGTACGCCCTGATATGTTTCTAGGTTTGTCAGCACCATAACCGTACCTGTTGGTTTCACCAAAGCGGTAAACGACTGGGATCTGCATCTCTTTGGGCTTTCCTACCGATTCGCTTTCCTCACACCTCAAGCTGACACGCACTGATATAACTGGAATGCCGTTCACAGCGGCGTTAAAACCAACTCACTCACCAACTTCTATCACACGCACGTGCGTGAGGCAACAGTAAAGTAAACCCTAAGGTATGTAGTCACGTTAGCCCGAAATAAACGTATCGTGACTGCCCGAGGCAACAAAAAAGTGATTAGTTTTTAGTTCGTCGGATTCGCCGCTATCTCTTTCAAACACTTTGTAGTTGTGATTGCGGTGTATTTTTAGTTACCATTAAATGGCAGTGTCCATCAAATACTTCACGGGACGAAGGTGTCGTGACCAATTACATCTAAACCAAACAACGTATATGCACGGTAATGAGTTCTTGAGTAGTCTCAGGCAACAAATCTCAGACAACAAATACATGTACATCTCTCTCCCTCCCCCTCTCTCTCTCTCTCTCTCTCTCTCTCTCTCTCTCTCTCTCTCTCTCTCTCTCTCTCTCTCTCTGTCCCTCTCTGTGGCTCCATGTCTCTCTGTCTCTCTCTCTCTGTGGCTCCATGTATCTCTGTCTCTGTCTCTCTCTATGTCCCTCTCTGTCTCTGTCTCTCTGTCTCTATGTCTCTGTGTGTGTCTCTCTGTCTCTCCCTCTGTCTCTCTCTGTCTCACTCTCTGTGTCTCTGTCTCTCTTTGTCTCTGTCTCTCTGTGTCTCTCTGTGTGTCTCTCTGTCTCTGTCTGTCTCTCTCTCTCTCTCTCTCTCTATCTATATATATATATATATATATATATATATATATATTTGTGTGTGTATAATATTGTTATGGATTTGTCTCTTTATTCATAAATAACGTCATTATGTTTTTATTTAACGTGTCAACTAGATTCGCAAATCTAGACAAACAATCAAATAACGGGACGAAGGTGTCGTGACCAATTACATCTTAACCAAACAACGTATTTGCACGGTAATGAGTTCTTGAGTAGTCTCAGGCAACAAATACGTCTCTCTGTCTCTCTCTCTGTGTGTCTCCATGTCTCTCTCTGTCTCTCTCTCTGTCTCTATGTCTCTCTCTGTCTCTCTCTCTCTGTCTCTATGTCTCTCTCTGTCTCTCTCTCTGTGTCTCCATGTCTCCCTCTGTCTCTCTCTGTCTCTGTCTCTATGTCTGTGTGTGTGTCTCTCTGTCTCTCCCTCTGTCTCTCTGTGTCTCTGTCTCTCTCTCTGTCTCTGTGTGTGTCTCTCTGTCTCTGTTTCTCTCTGTCTCTCTCTCTCTGTGTCTCCATGTCTCCCTCTATGTCTCTCTCTGTCTCTGTCTCTATGTCTGTGTGTGTGTGTCTCTCTGTCTCTCTGTCTCTCCCTCTGTCTCTCTGTGTCTCTGTCTCTCTCTCTGTCTCTGTGTGTGTCTCTCTGTCTCTGTTTCTCTCTGTCTCTCTCTCTCTGTCTCTCTCTCTCTCTCTCTCTCTCTCTATATATATATATATATATATATATATATTTGTATGTGTGTATAATATTGTTATGGATTTGTCTCTTTATTCATAAATAACGTCATTATTTTTTATATAACGTCTCAACTAGATTCTCAAATAGAGACAAACAATCAAGTTGTAACCATATTGTCAGATTCATGCTCCGACGGCTCTTTGTGTTTAAGCTCCATTCTTCCATTAACACCATTAACACCACTGTGATGCTGGGAATCAGAAACACTCTGCAAATAACTCTGACTCTTTTTCTCCGCATTGTCTAACGTGCGTGAGGGGGTCCCATTGCATGTATGGGATGTGAGTTAATCATAGTATAAACTTGGCATCGTAACTTCATCTTCACCATATAACGTCAGCACATTACGACAAGTACAACGAATGCTGGTGCCGACTGATCATATCAAGTAAGTTAACATTTAAACGTTTGGGACTTTCCGGGTAGGAAAAGGGGGCACGGATGGCCCAGTCGTCTAAGGCGCCACGATTCGCTGTTGCGTCCCTTGGGCACGCCAGAAACCTATGATTGTGGGTTCCAATTCCGGTTCACCCCGATTATGTTTCTAGGTTTGTCAGCACCATACCCGTGCTCGTGGGTTTCACCGAAGTGGGAAACGTCTGAGACCTGCATCACTTCGGGCTTTCCTCCCACATTAAGCTGACACGGCGTGATATAACTGGAATAATGTTAAAAGCGGCGTTAACCCCACCTCTCTCACTCACTCACTCACTCACTCACTCACTCACTCACTCACTCACTAGGTAGGAAAATGCCTAGTCCATATTTGTATTTATCCTCACAAAATAACTATGAATAGTAATTGAAAACTCTTCTTCCTGGAAGATGTAAATTGTACTCCAGTTTGATTAGACCGTAGAGAAAAAAAAAATTAAATTTAGATTCAAACACATTCAAATTTTTACCATAAGATGTCAAGATCACAATTTAAATTCAGACATATTCAAATTGTGGTCTTGACATGTTATGGTGAAATGTCTGGCTATTTTATTTTCCATTAGAAAAACATAAAACAGTTTAAATGGGAAAATACGCATTCTATGTTATGTGTATACATATATCTGTAAATGTATGCAATCTGGAGAAGATTGGGTTCCACTACTGAAGTCATCATTTCTGGAAGCGCTTTGAGCATTTTCTAGGATATTGATCACGCGCTTCATAAATATGTATAATGTCCTTTACTATCAATCACATGTTCAAATACATTGACTTTCGTAAAAGAATGAGGGAGTGAGTATTGTTTTGCGCCGCTTTTGGCAATATTCCAGTAAGCTGTCAAGGTGGATTTGGAGTTTGTTCTTTATGGTGAGTGAGTTTGTTTTTACACCGCTTTTAGTATTGCTCAAGCAATACCACGGCGGGCGACACCAGAAATGGGCTTCACACATTGTATCCCTGTGGGGAACCGACCCCGTGTCTTCGGCGTTACGAGCGAACGCTTTAACCACTAGGCTACCCTACCGTCCCCTTTCGTACAAGAATAATACTACAATCGACCTTATAAAAATCGGTGGAAATGAGTTTCGACAAGTTTGTTATCAATTAACTGTTAGTCTGAAATTAGCAAGTATTTCGCGTTGTCCATACTGATTAATTACTGTTAGTACGTCGTCGACATTGCCTGACAGGGGACAATCTCCGCCAATCACTGAAATTAACTGACTGCATCGCGGAACGGTAATCCTCTTATGGAAATAATTCTACTTACAATTACCGTAATAGCAGTAGGTCGATGTGCAGAAGTCGATGAAACTCCGCGATGGATGCGTATTGACCATCACAGAAGAAAATGTACTTGGACTGAAATGCGGGCCTTTCGATCGCTTGCCACTTTCTGGTAGAATGAGAAGGATCAGTTTGCAGCTATGGTTTGGTACGTCTTTGTCTGTTTATTTTAGTTGGATGTATTCATATAAATTGGAAGACGTGCACACTTTGTATTTGTGATTCATACAACCTCACAGGAGTACCCTGACAGGAAGTCAATCAGGTAATGAAGACGCGATCCTTTAATTGCCACGCAGGACCAGTTCAAAACAGGCGCCCCAACGGAAAAAGTTAATAGATTTATGTTGGTGTATGAGGTAATCAAGCTCGCGATTGATGTCTTTAACATGACGTGACACTGCTCTACGTGTATCTATACCTGAACGTTAGATTCATGTCAAAATGTTATGTTTACAGTATGCGGGATTGCTGTTTTGTGCCTTCACCTGGCTCACACAAGCAGAGGTAAGAACTTTAAGGGATCGAATATGTTGTTTGTTGTTTAACGCCCCACACAGCGATTTTTCAGCTATATGACGGCGGTTTGTAAATACACAAATCTGGACCAGACGGTCAGGTGATTGACATAATGAGCATCAGTCTACGAAATTTTCAATTCACATCAACAAAGTAAGTTAGCCTGACCACTCGATCTCGTTAGTCGCCTCTTATGATAAGCATAGGTTGCTGAAGATTGTAACTTACGTACTGTAAGCTTAATATGTGTTTGTAAATATTATTCTCTTTCGTAAAATGATATATTCTGTTCAATTATACGTTATGATAACGATACAAATCCGGCGTCTAAATCAGTTTCTTTTTACCTTGCAACATCACGGTAACCTAAAATATATGCCCCATCAACTCGGGTCATTGGTGCAGACAGAATGTAATAATTAACACTTTTCATTTTGATTTTAATTGTAAATATTAACGCGTTGCTAGTTTTATTAAATTCACCAGACGCTAAATATTACCATGTTCTGAAAATATATGTTTGCAGGAAAACAGAGCACATATGGCCGCCATTTTGTTTTTCCTGTGCCAAGTTGCAGTTTGGACTTCCGGCCGTTTCTCCTTGTGACGTCAGCGAGAGAAGGGCTGACTATCGAGCTGGTAGTCTCTGGGCTCTTCTCGGAAATAGTCCGAACCAATATAGCGCAGTTTACCCGATTTGAACTACCATGCCGAGGACTCAAGACCTCTGGAATAACACGTTCAGGTAACACATGGTTATATGGCAAGGTCTCTTCCGGGCCAGAATTGTTCCCAAGTACCCTTTGCCTGAAGAAGAAATCCGACTTCTGAGGATAAAGTGGTTACAATACTAAACATCGATTATTGTGTGTTATCGTTTCGTATCGTTGCTCATGCCTAAACAACTGGTCTGCCTTGATCAAACTTGATTATTTATGGGGCGTTCTGATATAGCTTGAATCGTGCTGGACCAGGTAATCCAGTAACTGAAGAACAATGACAGGGTCTGGTCACACGATCCAATGTACTTGCCTCTTGTGTTTGTTTGTTGTTTAACGCCGCACTCAGCGATATTCCAGCTATATGACGGCGGTTTGTAAATAATCGAATTTGGGCCAGACAATCTGTGATTGATATCATGAGCATCGATCCACGCAATTAGGATGCGATGCCATGCATCATCCAAGTCAGCAAGCCTGACAACCCGATCCCGTTAGTCGCCTCTTACCACACGCATATCAGTGGGGTAAACAAAACTGCAGAATGATGGGCCTGCTTCATTTCTTCCACCTCAAAGCTGGTTGGTTGGTTGGTTTGTTGTTTAACGCCGCACTCAGCAATATTCCAGCTTTATGACGGCGCTCTGTAAATAATCGAGTCTGGCCTAGACAATCCGGTGATTAATGTCATGAGCATCGATCCACGCAATTGGGATCGATGACATGCATCAACCAAGACAGCGAGCCTGACCACCCGATCCCGTTAGTCACCTTTTACGACAAGCATAGTCGGCTTTTACGGCAAGCGAGGGTTGCTGAAGACCTGTTCTACCCCGGATCTTTTCGGGTGTCTTGCCTCTTCTCACCAGCAATGGGAAGCTGGGAATATATTCTATCCGATCCCAGGAGCCAAAAGCTTCGAGCTACGTGCGTTGTACCCACACATTAAAGGTCGAGGACTGAATTCATGGATAACGGTAACGCAAAAACTTTGTTCAAAATATCAATCGAACGTCTGACGCTTCCAATTATCGGTAAAAATTATCGGTACATTTTCTAAAAATCATCACTTCAGTGTATCTATATAGACTGAATACTTTTTACATAAATGTTCGTCGCGAATAGCTGCAACAATGTTGCTGCTACGTTAAGAAATAATCACTCACTCTAACAGTAATGATCAACAATGTTGAATGATTGATTATTTGTCATTTAACGACTCCTTCAGAAATATTACAGCTACAGTAAACTACGGTTATAACGAACACGCTTATAACGAACTGACGGATATAACGAACTTACTTTTTTGTCCCGACTATTTGCTGTAGTTATGCTGTGTATATGCATGTAACGAACCACGGCTACAACGAACTAAAATTAGTGGTCCCTTTGAGTTCGTTATAACCGTTGTTTACTGTATATGACAGGGTCTGTAAATAATCAAGACAGGACCAGACAATCATTATGAAACCGATCCGCGGAAATGGGATACGATGATACGCAATCAACCAAGTCACCATCTTGACCAAAGATCCATTTTGTCGGGGCCCTTTGCAAACCATAGGTTGCTGGGACCCATATTTTCACAAGGAATCCCCACGCGTGGAACAACACTTAGAAGTAAATAAGATTAAACGTTACCGCACGCTTAAGTGAAACCTACACGCACGGGGTGTCTTTATCTGACACACAAAGGAATAAAACTAGGGAGAATCGATGATTCGAACAAACAAGTATCCGATCCTTCCACAATTAAGAATGTGAACTCCGCACAGCTGCTTGCGACGCCTTCAACCACGTAGGCCACCGTTTATTCATAAGTATTGGTTTCTAAATTAATGAATTACATCAAAGTTATATAATACAGTAAATTCCATGTAACATTGATATCTATACTAATGCATATTTATTTGTTTCCGCAATACAGGTGGCATATCTGTATATTCATCAGATGACGTCATGCTCCACGTGACCTATCACCATGACAACTTCATAGTGTATCCTGTTTCGAGTCTTGGATGGAACTATACTGTCTATTTACCCCGCACACCGTGTAATCCATACAAGTGCACCACGTCAATAGCAATCACAGGAGTTAAAATGCAGACAGCTGTACAAATCAATATTCCCAAATTTCCTGGAGCCAAAATGCAATTTGGTGAACAGGACTTCCGTGAAGGGGAGACGATTCATGCGGTGCTAAACGAAAGTGACACAGCTGTTGTAACCTGCGCTCGTCGGCTGTGCAGAATTTTCGTTCAAGGGAGTGAACCGGTGTTTGTGCTTGCTTGGAATACCGCTCAAACAAAACGAGAGAAACTTTTCATTGAACAGTTTCGACCGGACATCACGTGGGGGAGAGACTACGTCCTCCCTCTTCCGACGTGGGCCGACGGTCAGCTGCTCCTCGCCATTGTGTCAGGTTTGCCGTTCATTTTTTTTTAAAAACACGTGTATACTTAATATAAAAGTTTGGTATCATGAGATATGTCATATTCCTTTAGCCTTCACTTCAAACATAATCGGGGGCACGGGTGGCCCATTCGTCTAAGGCGCCGCCATTCGCTGTGCAGAGTTGCGTCCCTTGGGCACGCCAGAAACCTATGATTGTGGGTTAGAATGCCGGTTCGCCCTGATTATGTTTCTAGGTTTGTCAGCACCATACCCGTGCTCGTGGGTTTCATCGAAGTGGTAAACGTCTGAGACCTGCATCACTTCGGGCTTTCCTCCCACATTAAGCTGTCACGCCGTGATATAACTGGAATACTGTTAAAAGCTGCGTTAAACCCAACTCACTCAATCACTCAAACATAATCATCAAACATATTCTTGTTTTTGTAAAATAAATATTACATACTCAAAGAAAAGTAACTGTGTTCATATTGGATTTTTTAAACTAAATACCTTTGACGATTTTTACTGTGTGTCTCTATCGATGTTATGTGTACACAGCAAAATATTTGTAAATCAAGAATCGTGTACCTTGATATTATGTTAATGTCTAGAGGGATCAATAAGAAATGTACACCTCAGGTTCTTTTTTCTTTCACACTGTTGTAAATTTTTGATGCCAAATTAAGATTACGAGACATTTCAGTGTCACCTGTGTAGAAAACACAAACGGTTCTTTGCCGCATTAGAATTTGGTATTTGTTTTAATTCTTATTTTTAGAAATCAAAATATAAATATTGAAAACTAATTATTTACTGACCCGGTCGTCAGTCCAATAAAACCGGAGTAAACATAATATTTTCAGAGAACATGAGAATTAAATGTATGTCGATTGACGTTTCATGATACATTTTATACCAAAACATATGCACTGAAAAACGACATAGGGAGGTTTAACATGAATGGCAGGTTGAGAGTGGAATTCACAGATCACGAATGGAGTCGTCGCGATTATTGAATTTTGAGGTACTAGTATGTATAATGTATTTGACACCATAGATTACACATTAGAAATATCAAATACACGATACATATCTTAAGATTCAAACGCGGTGATTTTAATTTATTTCATCTATTTAATTATCTTTATAAATAACATGTCTGGAGTCCAGCTGGACCATGGTATGGTGAGTGTAAGCTATAATCTGTTGAAAATTATTAAGTGTCTTTTTGTTATACTACTTTAACACTCTGTGAACGGGAGGTCGGGGGTTCGATCCCCTGGACGCGTCATACCAAAGACGTTAAAAGATGGTACTTGTTGTTACACTGCCTGGTGCTCGGCATTAAGGGGATAAAAACGGCCTGGTCGGCTCGGAGTCAGTATGATATGTCAAAATGGGGAGTCTATGTTGAACTGTGGCATATTATCTCAATTGGCTAACACTATAGAACCGGCATTAGTCCGGACTGGTACAACCGACTGCACACACACACACGTGCATATGCCTCGCTTTGTAAGTGATGTCATCATGAGATTAAACATTTTTTTAAAATTTAATTTGATGATACTTGGAAGATTTTATTGTGTGTACATAAAAAAGTGGGAACGACATAAAAAAATATACCACCATAATTCAAGGAATTCAAAAAGTTGTTTAATCATCATTTCATTACTGATAAACCCATAGTTTAGGTAAAATGTTGCTTTCTGTAATGCATAGATATCTTACGTGCACAAAATGACATTATTTGAATTATCATCACCATTATCATTAAATAATAATAATAATCATTTCCACTATTTCGCTAGGTTCCGTCGTTGACTCCAACATAACTGTGAGAACAGAGGATGGTCAAGCTGAGCTACAGGTCAAGCCTGACCAACACGTGACGACAACAATAGCGGCGACGAACTATATACAACTTACTGCGTCATCCACATTCCATGTCATGTTCCTGATACGAGATGCAGCAACCATCAACGACACGTACTCATTGATATCTGGCGTCCCCATTGGTCAGTACTTGCCCATGAGGTGTGACGCCAACAAAGGTCAGAAAGGCTTAACAACTATTGCGTATGAAGAATTCATTGAAGAAATGTTTACCGTCGACGTTGAGAATTCATCTGTATTATTTTCCAACTACAGCAGCAGACAGAATTTAACCATAGTTGATAATGTGCCTCGGTCCTATCGCGGATCACCAAAACTCAATATACCCTTTTTGAAAAACGTTTTAGGAGCATACAGTGTGTATTTATACAACAGTGATCTGACAGGAAGACAGCAAATCATTTCCGGCGGAAGTCAACTTCAAGCCCCTTACAGCGCATGCGCAGAATTGGACTCCAATCAAACGGTCAACAATGAGACTCACATATTGTGTTTACAAGAGATTCTTGATGAGTTTCTTGAAGTCTCGAACGATGACATTCCTGACCTCGACACAGAGCTCTTCTCTTTCATTGGCTGCACCGGACCAGATGTGAGACGCCATGTGTCCTTGCCAAGGGGTCGTTTAAAAAACAGGGGTATAACGGCGTCGGTTATCGCTGTTATCGTTTCAATAGTTGTTGCGGTAATTGCTGTTATCTCCTTTATTATCGGAGTGGTGATAATCGATTTGACGGACGATCAGCGTCCGATGAGACAAGCTAGGGTGATGCCGATAGAGGATGAACCTCCGCCACCAGATTATTAACTCCTTCTCAAGATACACACTGTAGCACGTCCACAGCTGTCGGATACACACAGTTTATAACCGCCATAATACCACAGACATCTTCTACGGTTTTATTGTATTTTGTCCATACATTATATATAAGCCATTCATCATAACATCCCCATCTATAGACAGGCTACACGTTTTTACTCAACAGTAATTATCTTAAGGCTCTCTTATTATAAGAGGGGGCAAGGATGGCCCAGTCGTCTAAGGCGCCGCGATTCGATGTGCAGAGTTGCGTCCCTTGGGCACGCCAGAAACCTATGATTGTGGGTTCGAATCCCGGTTCGCCCCGATTATGTTTCTAGGTTTGTCAGCACTATAACCGTGCTCGTGGGTTTCACCGAAGTGGTAAACGTGTCAGACCTGCATCACTTCGGGCTTTCCTCCAACATTAAGCTGACACGCCGTGATATAACTGGAATAATGTTAAAAGCGGCGTTAAACCCAACTCACTCACTCACTCTTATTATAAGACAATAAGTTGGGCATTACTAGGCTATAAACATTTTCAGTTATATCACGGTGTGTCAGCTTAATGTTGGACAAAACATAGAAAACAATCAGGTATTAGGTGTTTAGTACTTTGAAACCCACGGGAACGGATATGGTGCAGAAAAAAACTTTGATCATAACTGGGGAGAATCTTGGATTCGAACCAATCATCATCGGATCCTGACGCGCATAAGGAACGGAATTCTGCACAGCTCCTAATAAGGAAAACAACCACAAAAACCATGTGACGCGTCATATGAGGTTTATGTGTTTAGCGATAGTCACGTGAACGAAACTGATTCCAATATGGATTCCTCTCCGTCCTAACCGCAGTGCATTATGGTGCTGAGACGTACCGAGTGACGCATCGAACTACGGAGGCAGTTTTGCGGTAAATCGGAATTTGTTGCAAGCATCGATAAATGCATAACTGCCACAAACAATGCTATTAACGGGATGCATATTTTAGAGTACCTGTCGTCTCATTGTTCAATAAACACGTAGCGAATGATATTGTACAGTGTCATTTAATATACCATGAAGCACGTTGCATGAAAGCGTTCAGTGTTTATTGTTGGTGATGGGACGTGTCTCGGAGACTGCTTCATCCGAATGGCATCGTACGAACAAGGGGGACAACTCTTGCGTACTTATTGTTCCATGATCGTCTCTGTTGCGAAACTCGATGCTTCTCATCGACAATTTGCATTCCAATTAAGTTTCCCTTTATGTTTAGCAATATTCAAGGATCTCCAACATGTTGGTGTTTTTACATTACACAACTTTTGGTGTATAATCGGCAAGTTCTTTATTTGAAGACTTCAAAACTCCTGCTCAGAAGCTTCCGCCCGGAGAGCGGAAGGTCCGGGGTTCGATCCCCGGCCGCGTCATACCAAAAGACGTTAAGAGATGGTACTTGTTGTTACCCTGTCTGGCGCTCGGCATTAAGGGGCTAAAACAAGGACTGGTCGGCTCGGAGTCAGTATGCTGGGTCTGAGTGGGGTATTCATGTTAAACTGCGGCATGGTATCTCAGTGAGCTAGCACTATAAATCGGCATCAGTCCGGACTAGTACAAGCAGCCACACAAACACATACACGTACATGCACGTCGCTATAGAAGTGCAATAATCTTGGACGTGACGTTAAACTCAATTTCACCTCACCTCACCTCACCTCACCTCACCTCACCTCACCTCACCTCACCTCACCTCACCTCTTGCTCAGAATTTAACTGATCAGGGTTACAACATTCATGGCCTCAGTAAAGCTTTCAAAATGTTTTATGGTTGACATGTGAAGGTCAAATCCAAAGTTGAAGCATCAGTGACAAAAATGAGGCAGTTCCCTATTTTGACTTATACCATATGTTCCCATGTCTTTTTTGCGTCGAACAATTGATTTGTATTTGCATGTGTTTGTGACGGGTGATATGCCCACCTGTTTGCGAACACCGGGTCTCATCACTATTTGATGATGAGTCATATGTCTGCTTCAAGATTTCTTAGGATTATAGAAAGGGGTTTGTCGCCTTCATTTACAGGATGAGGTTTTACTCCATTAGAATTGTGTTGAATTACGACCATATATATTCCGTGTCTTGATATCGTGACTAAGTCTTAACAAGTCTGACAAATGGCAGTATATCTGGTGGTGAAAGTTTCCTCTCTGCTATTTTCGACTCAGATGAAAAGTCTAGTCTTGACTGTCTAACGACTGTCGCAAAATATGATATATTACAATTTAGGTTTTACTTATTTCAGAATACAATGAAACGTTATCTTTCACACTGAATATTCTATGGTATTTTTGTACAAGTGTAAAATATTTTCATTTGAGCAAAATACAATTCAACCTTATAATAATTGCAGTGATACATATGCAAACACTATACTCATTTGATAGCTATTAGTCCTGATTGCATGTTAGTTCGTCTACAGAGCGGCGAGTCCTGATTGTGTCTGCTAGTTCGTCTATACGAGGGGCGAGTACTGATTGTGTCTGTTAGTTCGTGTACAGAGAGGCGAGTACTGATTGTGTCTGTTATATTAGTTCGTGTACAGAGAGGCGAGTACTGATTGTGTCTGTTAGTTCGTGTACAGAGAGGCGAGTACTGATTGTGTCTGTTAGTTCGTGTACAGAGAGGCGAGTACTGATTGTGTCTGTTAGTTCGTCTATAGAGTTGCGAGTACTGATTGTGTCTGTTATATTAGTTCGTGTACAGAGAGGCGAGTACTCATTGTGTCTGCTAGTTCGTCTGCACGAGAGGCGAGTACTGATTGAATCTGTTAGTTCGTGTTCAGAGAGGCGAGGCCTCATTGTTTTCTGTTAGTTCGTGTAGACTGAGGCGAGGCCTGATTGTGTCTGTTAGTTCGTCTAAAGAGTGGTGACTCCTGATTGTGTCTGTTAGTTCGTCTACATAGCGGCGAGATTTGATTGTGTCTGTTAGTTCGTCTTCATAATGCTGAGTCCTGATTGTGTCTGTTAATTCGTCTACATAGCACAAATCCTAATTGTGTCTGATAGTTCGTCTACAGAATGGCGGGTCCTGATTGTGTCTGTCAGGATCGATTAGTTACAAATCGCCGTCAAATAGCTGGAATATTGCTGAGGGCGGCGTTAAACAACACAAACATACCAAATTTTAAGAGAATATACCCAGGGACTGCATGACATAAACCAGCACGAATTGACCAGTATAGATATCATAACCTACAGATGTCTTCATCCGTGTTTCCACCAGTCGATACATCCACCATTATAACCCCCAGCCGAGAGAGAGTGAGTTAAGTGAGTGAGTTAAAATTTAACGTCACATAGGCAATATTTCAGCCCTATCGAGACGAGAACATTAATAATACTTGAATTTAGACGAATATAAAGAGAGAGAAGGAGGGAGAGAGAAAAATAATGAAAGAGAGACGAACAAACAGAGATACATGGAGAGACACAGAGAGACAAAGACAGAAGAGATACACACAGAGAGACAGTGAGAGACACACAGAGACAGAGCGAAAGAGACAGAGAGAGGTAGAGAGACACATGGAGAGACACAGAGAGACAAAGACAGAAGAGAGACACACAGAGAGACAGTGAGAGACACACAGAGACAGAGAGAAAGAGACAGAGAGGTAGAGAGACACAGAGAGACACAGAGACAAAGACAGAAGAGAGACACACAGAGAGACAGTGAGAGACACACAGAGACAGAGAGAAAGAGACAGAGAGAGGTAGAGAGACACATGGAGAGACACAGAGAGACACAGACAGAAGAGAGACACACAGAGAGACATTGAGAGACACACAGAGACAGAGAGAAAGAGACAGAGAGAGGTAGAGAGACACACACAGAGAATTTGTTGAATGTAAAGGTCATATGACCCTGGTTCAATATCTACACAATAAAAATGCATACGAGAAGTTACAATTCTCCTCTTTGAATCAAATATGATTTTAAATTAGTTAAATTAATTCATATTTTCCTTTGATATGTACCTCCGTCAACATTAACGATCCGCTCATATACAGTAAAATATTGCACTGAACTTGCTCCGGATTTTACAACACAAGGACACCTCTGGGCTGCATGACATTATGACAGTACAACAGACATTTTCCCAAACTGACAATTTTGTTTTTTCTTTAACATAGTGATTAATTCAACTGGCTAATCCTATGTATGTCAATATCTTGGTGACATCTGCATATAAATGCGTTGCGTTTGCGGTCACGTGATCACGATGCAGTGATGTATGCCAAGGAGTATGTACTCGGTAGTTTCGGCGGAAAAAGCGAGCAAATAAGCATCGCTCCGGACTCTTCCTCGTAAAGATGACAGAAGCAGTTGATGGATAGTGTCATTTCATACTTCCTTACAAAGGCAGACGACAATTTAGCGCCGCCTAGCGGCATGATGAACGGTAATGGCGGCAAGCGAAGTAGACGATATATCATGTCTGTCATAGTGTGCCTCATCTGTCACGCTTTGCCCCTATACTCAACAGCACCTCTGTTCTGATGAGGGCACCATGGATATTTGACTTATTAGCCAGGTAATTTATATTCTTGACGCCCTTGTCGTTTCATATACCTGGAAGCTGTAAGTTGATTGATCGATGTGGGCAACGACAGCAGTTGCGATGGCAACGTTTCAAATTGAAACGCATTTAACTCAGATAAAAATAATTTTACATGACAATGTTTTGTACAAATTATTATGAATTACTTCAAAATATAATCTAAAAAGATTCAATATACCGCAGATTTATAATACTGTTTTTAACGTGGGGGTAAATGAATTGACACTTTCGTGTCAAAGCTGACACACTAGTTGGTAATCATGTCTTTCGTTCAGACGTTCAGACATTCAGACATGCAGACGTCCAGACAGAGAGTCACTTCACACAATCTGGTCGTCTCGAGACTGTTGCCATGGTTCCTCGATTTATTTCACTTATTACGGGATCAGAAAGCAGCAAACATGACAGACAGACAGACAGACAACGAGTTTTTTATGGGCCATAGGCCAAGTACAGTATACACGAAGAACATGTTTCCTCGATTTATTTCACTTATTACGGGATCAGAAAGCAGCAAACATGACAGACAGACAGACAGACAACGAGTATTTTATGGGCCATAGGCCAAGTACAGCATACACGAAGAACATGTTTCCTCGATTTATTTCACTTATTACGGGATCAGAAAGCAGCAAACATGACAGACAGACAGACAGACAGACAGACAACGAGTATTTTATGGGCCATAGGCTAAGTACAGTATACACGAAGAACATGTTTCCTCGATTTATTTCACTTAAAACGGGATCAGAAAGCAGCAAACATGACAGACAGACAGACAGACAACGAGTATTTTATGGGCCATGGTCCAAGTACAGTATACACGAAAAACACTATTTCACATGCAAGTATCATATACGCAACTATTAATAATATTAATTCTTAGAGCAAATCCCCTTTCCCCACCACAGCCCATCTAAGTTGCAAACTAATAATCGAAGTCACGTTGATTCGCTCCTTCATGATATAATGTACACTTTTGGAAAGATTGAATGCCTCACACAATTTCTCCCGTTTTAATAAATGTACAAACTTTAACATACTTGGGTTTTTAATAACATGTATAGGTAAAATATCTTAATCAGATAAATTGATATTTCGGACAAAGAATGAGAACATGATATCCGTAAAGCAAGGTGTATTCCATTATATCGATCCGTATACATTGTAAACTGTATGAATAATTGAACACACGCGTGTTAGCCAGTCGTTGCAAATACAGTAATATACAGTTATAACGAACTCAAATGGACCACTCATCTTAGTTCGTTATAACCGTCGTTCGTTATAAGCATATATACAACATCTATACAGCAAATGGCCGGGACCAAAAATAAAGTTCGTAATATCCGTCAGTTCGTTATAAGCGTGTTCGTTATAAACGTATTTTACTGAACCTGTGCATGTCAGTTCCTGGATAACACTCAAGGTTTACGTATTAACAACATAATGTACGTGCATGCACGTGTGTGTACAAGTCTCTGTGAAGTTTATAGGCGTTACTGTAGAAACTGTTTCTTGTCTGAAGAATACATGCAAATGTGTCTGTATGTGAATGAATAGTTTGTCAAAAGAATTATAATGTTTGACATCAATACCTCTATGTGTGTATAATTATGAACCTGTCTCAAGTTGCAACTCGCATGCATGTTTTCGTGTCGGATATTCCTGTATTGATGCAGTATGTCAAGCTAAACTGCCGGGCAAGTTTTTGATGGGCATTTAGAACTTGTAGAACATGAATACCTGAAACTTTTATGGGTCTAACTTCTATATTGTTTGTGATAATGTTTCAAGCTACTTCTTGCCCCTTCATCAGGTGAAAATTCGAACTGAATCTTCAAGACTGGCCAAAGTAATATACCTGAACATAACTGACAGTACTGGAGAAACTCAATTTTACCTATTATTATAAAGATGTTATTACAGCATGGTGGGATTTCGCTTCTCAAATTGACTTCAATATTGTTGAAGGTAATGACAAACTTACAGAAAACATTTGCGATACTAAAAACAGAAACATTGGCGAAAAAGGTGTTTTCTTTAAAGAATGGTATAACTGTAAGGTCGTTGGATAAATGACTTATACAATGATAACGGTAAACTACTTTCATTTGACGGATTTGTACAAAGATTTGATATCAGTGAGTGAGTGAGCTGGGTTTAACGCCGGTGTTAACAGTATTCCAGTTATATCGCGGTGTGTCAGCTTAATGTGGGAGGAAAGCCCGAAGTGATGCAGGTCTCAGACGTTTACCACTTCGGTGAAACCCACGAGAAACATAATCGGGGCGAACCGGGATTCGTACTCACAATCATAGGTTTCTGGAGTGCCCAAGGAACGCAACTCTGCACAGCGCCTTAGACGACTGCACCACCCGTGTCCCAAGATTCGATATCAAAACAAACTTTCTCATAAATATGGGCGTTGCTAACTCTGTAAAACACTTCTTTCTGAAAGCAAACATAAGATTTTAAAAGAATTTAAAAACTACCTGACCCAATCCAACCCTGATATATACAAAATCTATTGAAAATCACACCAGGAACTCAATATTACTGTAAACTGTTAATAAGTGCGATATGCCGAAATAAATAACACTTGACAAAATGGGACGTCTTCCTACAGAGTAATACCATATGTAACGATTGGCCACACTACAACGTAATTCCGTTTACCAAAGATACTAGTTTACAATGGTCTCAATACAAAATACCACACCATATCTTATCAACTAATACTTTTTTGTTAAAAATAGAATATGCAGATAGCAATGGTTGTAGTTTCTGCGCCAAAGACATAGAAACAATCACTTATATATTCTGGGATTGCATCAAGGTACTCTTTATCAGGAAATTACTAGAAATATGGCTTTACGAGAAAGTAAAAATCACTTTAGAAATCACAAAGAGACATGTACTATTTGGTTATCCAAGTAGAAAGAGTGACCCAATCTACATAATTATTATTATACTTTTTAAAAATTTAATTTTGAAAAATAAGTTTTCCAAAACTATGCTACCATTCTACACTTTCCAGAATGAAGTAAAACAATACTACATTATCACTAAATGTTCCTCTTTAATCGATTGTAACATCGATTCTACAAATTCTAGTCATCCTGTCATGCTCTATTGTGTTAGTCTATAAACACGTTTCCACTCTAGTTCTTTCAACATGTACAGAGATGGATGTTAGTTCATATCACCCGGAGGCCATTGTTATCTTTTTTCCTGTAAAATGTGGATGAATGCAACAAAAGATAAAAGTTATGAAAACATGAAGGAACCATGAAACGTCGTTACAAAGAATAAAGACATTTGCCTGATGAAGGGGAAAGAAATAGTCCTGAAACGTATTTACAAAGAATAAAGATATTTATCTGATAAAGAGGAAAGAAATAGTCCTGAAACGTATTTACAAAGAATAAAGACATGAGCCTGATGAAGAGGAAAGAAATAGTCCTGAAACGTCGTTACAAGGAATAAAGACATTTACCTGATGAAGGGAAAATAAATAGCGTTGAAAGGTATTTACAAAGTATAAAGACATTTACCTGATGAAGAGGAAAGAAATAGTCCTGAAACGTATTTACAAAGAATAACGAAGTTGTTATCTTTCATTTTGTGCGTTTGCCTTTTTCTTTTTTAGCTGTATTAACGTGCAATGCAGTGAAATATCATTGGTAATACAAGGAATCGGTGTTTTGCCCAACAAACTATTTAACAGTTACTGCCTAAGGAAGACAGGCATTTTCGGACGATAAATCTGCAATTCCTCACTCTACTCATGTTATGCTAGACTTTAAACAAATGTACTTACATACAGATTCCTACAGCCTATATTCCCGAATTAATCACGTGTGTCACTTTAATTCCATACTGTGTCATGTTCTGCGTTGACCGCCTCCCTGGTTTAGTGGATGGAACATTTATCTCAACATTAAAATCTTACAAATCTAAATGCACGTGCTACTGGGGTCCAATGTTGTTACATCCCTTGGGAATTTCTCAACCTCGTATTTATTTATTGAGATACAGTCTGATCATTTTGTTTCATAGTTTAAATTCTTTTATCGGTAGGTGTCTTCAAACATAGACGCCAATTGATAAATGAAGTTATTATCAAGTAGAAAACTATCCCACCAACAGCACTGAGGTAAGGATAAATGGGGTTTAACACCGCGTCATGATTATTGCACTTATATAGCGACGTGTGTGTGTGGCTGCTTGTATTAGTCCGGACTTATGCCGATTCTATAAAGCTACCCAACTGAAATATCATGATTCAGTTTGACATGAATACCCCACCCAGACACTGTATACTGACTCTGAGCCGACCAGTCCTTGTTTTAGCCCCTCAATACCAAGCACCAGGCAGGGTAACGACAAGTACCATTTTTTAACGGTTCTTTTAACGACCTTCTGCTCTCGGGGCAGACGCTTTATCCACTAGACCACGCAGGTGGTATTTTGGTATCGAACCCCCGACCTTCCGCTCTCCAGGCAGACGGTCTATCTATCCACTAGACCACGGAGGCGGTCTATCCTGACAGATGTACATGTGGGCAGATAAAAGGGTCATGACAGATGAAACCAGACACCAGGTAGCTAACATGAGTGGTTTAAATCCATCGTTGCTATCCCCCCGCCTTGTCTGCTTTTGTGGTTGACAAAATACCTTTATCTAAGAACAACGATCAAACGAGAAATTGTATGCCTCCTTTTAAGCAAGGTTGGTGCAAGGTGGTTGTGTTCCAGAGACATCCATAAACAATACATGTACATAGGAAGAACATTCAAAAAGATTAAGACGAATGTTTAATGTGAGTATTTTGGTCACTTACTTAGCTTACAAATACTATACAACAGCCAATCAAAAGCGATTAAAGGTCACGTTTTTATTGATTCCAGACGAAATAGTACACTGACATATACAACTATGATTTATTATAAATAAGCCTACTAGTGCTTATACTTTTATGAAAAAACGGTCAACACAATGAATGATTGCCCTACATGCCTTCTTAGTAATATATGATTAACAATTAGTCAACACGTGTGCCAGAGACGGAACATAACCCCTTCTTGTTACATTTGGACAGTCAGACAGCATATTAACGAATTTAGAAATGATAAAATGTTTAATACACAACTGCAGACACCCTTAAGTTTAATGTAAAGTAGTGTCAATGAGTTGTGTTTTATGTCGCTGTGGAAACAATGTTACTAAGCTTAATGCTGAAGGGAATCCAACGTTATTCACGATCTAGCGTGGTGTCCTGTCAGAAACACGGCTCCACATAGCAATACGTCATAATGGTTTTCTATCAGATACACGACTCAAACTAGCAATCCCTCGTAATGGTTTTCTATCAAATATACGACTCTACATAGCAAACAGTCAATTTGATGTCCTGTCAGATACACGACACTACTTAGTAATCCGTCATAATGGTGTCCTGTCAGATACACGACTCTACCTAGCAATCCGTCATTATGTTTTGTTTAATAAAATACACGACTCTATATAGCAATCCGTCGTAGGGTGTCCTGACAGATACACGATTCTGCCAAGGATTCCGTCATAATGTTTTTCTACCAGATAAACGACTCTACTTAGCAATCCGTCCTAATGGTGTCCTGTCAGATACACGACTCTACCTAGCAAACATTCATAATGGTCTTTTTCATAAAATACACGACTCCACATAGCAAGCAGTTGTTATTGTTTCCTGACAGATACACGGAGCTACTCTACCTAGCAGGTAGCAGTAAATTTCGACACATGGCAACTTATATGCCAGTTAAAACATGTGACAAACGTGCGAAAGAAAACATTACGGGCGTTTATGATATATTAGGGAATAAATGTGAAAACCAACTGTGCTAGTTGACGAGATAAGACGTAACATGAGTCACCTATTTCTATATCAGGTCGTGCATGCCGTTTAAGTACACAATTGTGCCATCGTGAGTAACGTGTGTCTGATCGATTTGCCTCCACGGGTATTCTTGTAGCAGCACATGCGTTTGATCATGCATGCGATTTTCCTACATGAATATGTTTGCTGAGACTCATGTGTATCTGATCATACATACCTTTTACTTACAGGGGTACGTTTGGATTGAGTCGTGCATATCTAGTCATGAGTGTCATGTATAGCTTTACCTACACGGGTGTGGGGGCAGTGAGTTATGTGTTTCTGTTTCTGACCACACATGCCCTTTACCTTCACTGGTGTGCCTGCAGTGAGTTACGTGTGTCTGGCCTTGTATGCCCTTTACCTTCACTGGTGTGCCTGCAGTGAGTTACGTGTGTCTGGCCTTGTATGCCCTTTACCTTCACTGGTGTGCCTGCAGTGAGTTACGTGTGTCTGGCCTTGTATGCCCTTTACCTTCACTGGTGTGCCTGCAGTGAGTTACGTGTGTCTGGCCTTGTATGCCCTTTACCTTCACTGGTGTGCCTGCAGTGAGTTACGTGTGTCTGGCCTTGTATGCCCTTTACCTTCACTGGTGTGCCTGCAGTGAGGTATGTGTGTCTGACCTTGCATGCCCTTTACCTTCACTGGTTTGCGTGCAGTGAGTTGTGTGTGTCTGACCTTGCATGCCCTTTACATACACTGGTGTGCCTGCAGTGAGTTATGTGTGTCTGACCTTGCATGCCCTTTACATACACTGGTGTGCCTGCAGTGAGTTATGTGTGTCTGACCTTGAATGCCCTTTACCTTCACTGGTTTGCGTGCAGTGAGTTATGTGTGTCTGACCTTGAATGCCCTTTACCTTCACTGGTTTGCGTGCAGTGAGTTATGTGTGTCTGACCTTGCATGCCCTTTACCTACACTGGTGTGCCTGCAGTGAGGTATGTGTGTCTGACCTTGAATGCCCTTTACCTTCACTGGTTTGCGTGCAGTGAGTTATGTGTGTCTGAACATACATCCCAATGTACCTACACTGGTTTACGTGCAGTGAGTTATGTGTGTCTGGCCTTGCATGCCCTTTACCTTCACTGGTTTCCAGGCAGTGAGTTATGTGTGTCTGAACATACATGCCCATGTACCTACACTGGTTTGCGTGCAGTGAGTTATGTGTGTCTGGCCTTGCATGCCCTTTACCTTCACTGGTTTCCAGGCAGTGCGCTATGTGTGTCTGAACATACATGCCCATGTACCTACACTGGTGTGCCTGCAGTGAGTTCTGTGTGTCTGACCTTCAATGCCCTTTACCTTCACTGGTTTGCGTGCAGTGAGTAATGTGTGTCTGACCTTGCATGCCCATGTACCTACAATGGTTTGCGTGCAGTAAGTTATGTGTGTCTGGCCTTGCATGCCCTTTACCTTCACTGGTTTGCGTGCAGTGAGTTATGTGTGTCTGACCTTGCATGCCCATGTACCATCACTGGTTTGCGTGCAGTGAGTAATGGTTGTCTGACCTTGCATGCCCATGTACCTACAATGGTTTGCGTGCAGTAAGTTATGTGTGTCTGGCCTTGAATGCCCTTTACAATCACTGGTTTGCGTGCAGTGAGTTATGTGTGTCTGACCTTGCATGCCCTTGTACCATCACTGGTTTGCGTGCAGTGAGTAATGTGTGTCTGACCTTGCATGCCCTTTACCTTCACTGGTTTGCGTGCAGTGAGTTATGTGTGTCTGGCCTTGAATCCCCTTTACCTTCACTGGTTTGCGTGCAGTGAGTAATGTGTGTCTGACCTTGCATGCCCATGTACCTACAATGGTTTGCGTGCAGTAAGTTATGTGTGTCTGGCCTTGAATGCCCTTTACCTTCACTGGTTTGTGTGCAGTGAGTTATGTGTGTCTGACCTTGCATGCCCATGTACCATCACTGGTTTGCGTGCAGTGAGTAATGTGTGTCTGACCTTGCATGCCCATGTACCTACAATGGTTTGCGTGCATTGAGATATGTGTGTCTGGCCTTGAATGCCCTTTACCTTCACTGATTTGCGTGCAGTGAGTTATGTGTGTCTGGCCTTGAATGCCATTTACATTCACTGGTTTGCGTGCAGTGAGTAATGTGTGTCTGGCCTTGAATGCCATGTACCTTCACTGGTTTGCGTACAGTAAGTTATGTGTGTCTGGCCTTGAATCCCCTTTACCTTCACTGGTTTGCGTGCAGTGAGTAATGTGTGTCTGACGTTGCATGCCCATGTACCTACAATGGTTTGCGTGCAGTAAGTTATGTGTGTCTGGCCTTGAATGCCCTTTACCTTCACTGGTTTGCGTGCAGTGAGTTATGTGTGTCTGACCTTGCATGCCCATGTACCATCACTGGTTTGCGTGCAGTGAGTAATGTGTGTCTGACCTTGAATGCCCTGTACATTCACTGGTTTGCATGCAGTGAGTTAAGTGTGTCTGGCCTTCAATGCCCTTTACCTTCACTGGTTTGCGAGCAGTGAGTAATGTATGTCTGACCTTGCATGCCCATGTATCTACAATGTTTTGCTTGCAGTGAGTTATGTGTGTCTGGCCTTGAATGCCCTTTACAATCACTGGTTTGCGTGCAGTGAGTAATGTGTGCCTGACCTTGCATGTACTTGTACCTTCACTGGTTTGCCTGCAGTGAGTAATGTGTGTCTGACCTTGCATGCCCTTTACCTTCACTGGTTTGCGTGCAGTGAGTTATGTGTGTCTGGCCTTGAATGCCATTTACCTTCACTGGTTTGCGTGCAGTGAGTAATGTGGGTCTGACCTTGCATGCCCATGTAACTTCACTGGTTTGCGTACAGTAAGTTATGTGTGTCTGGCCTTGAATCCCCTTTACCTTCACTGGTGTGCGTGCAGAGAGTTATGTGTGTCTGACCTTGCATGTCCTTCACCATCACTAGTTTGCGTGCAGTGAGTTATGTGTGTCTTACCTTGCATGTCCTTCACCATCACTAGTTTACGTGCAGTGAGTTATGTGTGTCTGGCCTTCAATGCCCTTTACCTACACTGGTTTGCGTGCAGTAAGTTATGTGTGTCTGACCTTGCATGCCCATGTACCTACACTTGTTTGCGTGCAGAAACTTATATTTGTCTGGCCTTGCATACCCTGTACCTTCACTGGTTTCCGTGCAGTGAGTTGTATATATCTGGCATTGCATGCCATTTACCTTCACTGGTTTGCGTGCAGTAAGTTATGTGTGTCTGGCCTTCCATACCCTGTACCTTCACTGGTTTGCGTGCAGTGAGTTATGTGTGTCTGAACATACATGCCCATGTACCTACACTGGTTTGTGTGCACTAAGTTATGTGTGTCTGGCCTTGAATGCCCTTCACCTACACTGGTTTGCGTGCAGTTGGTTATGTGTGTCTGACCTTGCATGCCCTTTACATTCATTGCTTTGCGTGCAGTAACTTATGTGTGTCTGGCCTTGCATACCTTGTACCTACACTGGTTTGCGTGCAGTGAGTTATGTGTTTCTGGCCTTGCATGCCCATGTACCTACTCTGGTTTGCGTGCAGTGAGTTCTGTGTGTCTGACCTTGCATGCCCATGTACCTTCACTGGTTTGCGTGCAGTGAGTTATGTGTTTCTGGCCTTGCATGCTCTGTACCTTCACTGGTTTGCGTGCAGTTAGTTATGTGTGTCTTGCCTTGAATGCCCTTTACCTACACTGGTTTGCGTGCAGTGAGTTATGTGTTTCTGGCCTTGCATGCTCATGTACCTACTCTGGTTTGCCTGCAGTGAGTTCTGTGTGTCTGACCTTGCATGCCCATGTACCTTCACTGGTTTGCGTGCAGTGAGTTATGTGTTTCTGGCCTTGCATGCTCATGTACCTTCACTGGTTTGCGTGCAGTTAGTTATGTGTGTCTGGCCTTGAATGCCCTGTACCTTCACTGGTTTGCGTGCAGTTAGTTATGTGTGTCTGGCCTTGAATGCCCTGTACCTTCACTGGTTTGCGTGCAGTGAGTTATGTGTGTCTGGCCTTGAATGCTCTGTACCTTCACTGGTTTGCGTGCAGTTAGTTATGTGTGTCTGGCCTTGAATGCCCTGTACCTTCACTGGTTTGCGTGTAGTGAGTTATGTGTGTCTGAACATACATGCCCATGTACCTACACTGGTTTGTGTGCAGTAAGTTATGTGTGTCTAGTCATTAATGCCCTTTACCTACACTTGTTTGCGTGCAGTGAGTTATGCGTGTCTGACCTTGCATGACCTTTACCTACACTGGTTTGCGTGCAGTGAGTTATGTGTTTCTGGCCTTGCATGCCCTTTACCTTCACTGGTTTGCGTGCAGTGAGTTATGTGTGTCTGACCTTGCATGCCATTTACCTTGACTGGTTTGCGGGCAGTGAGTTATGTGTGTCTGACCTTGCATGCCCTTTACCTTCACTGGTTTGCGTGCAGTGAGTTATGTGTGTCTGACCTTGAATGCCCTTTACCTTAACTGGTTTGCGTGCAGTGAATAATGTGTGTCTGACCTTGCATGCCCTTTACCTTAACTGGTTTGCGGGCAGTGAGTTTTTTGTGTCTGACCTTGCATGACCTTTACCTACACTGGTTTGCGTGCAGTGAGTTATGTGTGTCTGACCTTGCATGCCCTTTACCTTCACTGGTTTGCGTGCAGTGAATAATGTGTGTCTGACCTTGCATGCCCTTTACCTTAACTGGTTTGCGGGCAGTGAGTTTTTTGTGTCTGACCTTGCATGACCTTTACCTACACTGGTTTGCGTGCAGTGAGTTATGTGTGTCTGACCTTGCATGACCTTTACCTACACTGGTTTGCGTGCAGTGAGTTATGTGTGTCTGACATTGCATGCCCATGTACCTACACTGGTTTGCGTGCATTGAGTTATGCGTGTCTGACCTTGCATGAACTTTACCTACACTGGTTTGCGTGCAGTGAGTTATGTGTGTCTGACCTTGCATGCCATTTACCTTAACTGGTTTGCGGGCAGTGAGTTATGTGTGTCTGAACATGCATGCCTTTGTTGCTTCACTTGTTTGCGTACAGTGAGTTGTGTGTGTCTGACCAAACATGACCATGTACCTACACTGGTTTGCGGGCAGTGAGTTATGTGTGTCTGAACATGCATGCCTTTGTTGCTACACTTGTTTGCGTACAGTGAGTTATGTGTGTCTGACCTTGCATGCCCTTTACCTTCACTGGTTTGCGTGCAGTGAATAATGTGTGTCTGACATTGCATGCCCATGTACCTTCACTGGTTTGCGTGCAGTGAGTTTTTTGTGTCTGACCTTGCATGACCTTTACCTACACTGGTTTGCGTGCAGTGAGTTATGCGTGTCTGACCTTGCATGACCTTTACCTACACTGGTTTGCGTGCAGTGAGTTATGTGTGTCTGACATTGCATGCCCATGTACCTACACTGGTTTGCGTGCAGTGAGTTATGCGTGTCTGACCTTGCATGAACTTTACCTACACTGGTTTGCGTGCAGTGAGTTATGTGTGTCTGAACATACATGCCCATATACCTTTACTGGTTTGCGTCCAGTGAGTTATGTGTGTCTGGCCTTGCATGCCGTTTACCTTCACTGGTTTGCGTGCAGTGAGCTATGTGTGTCTGACCTTGCATGCCCATGTACGTAGACTGGTTTGCGTGCAGTGAGTTATGCGTGTCTGACCTTGCATGCCATGTACCTTCACTGGTTTGCGTGCAGTGAGTTATGCGTGTCTGACCTTGCATGAACTTTACCTACAGTGGTTTGCGTGCAGTGAGTTATGTGTGTCTGAACATACATGCCCATATACCTTTACTGGTTTGCGTCCAGTGAGTTATGTGTGTCTGACCTTGCATCCCCATGTACCATCACTGGTTTGCGTGCAGTGAGTTATGCGTGTCTGACCTTGCATGCCATGTACCTTCACTGGTTTGCGTGCAGTGAGTTATGTGTGTCTGACCTTGAATGCCGTTTACCTTCACTGGTTTGCGTGCAATGAGCTATGTGTGTCTGACCTTGCATCCCCATGTACCATCACTGGTTTGCGTGCAGTGAGTTATGCGTGTCTGACCTTGCATGCCATGTACCTTCACTGGTTTGCGTGCAGTGAGTTATGTGTGTCTGACCTTGAATGCCCTTTACCTTCACTGGTTTGCGTGCAGTGAGTTATGTGTTTCTGAACATAGATGCCCATATACCTTTACTAGTTTGCGTGCAGTGAGTTATGTGTGTCTGGCCTTGCATGCCGTGTATCTATACTGGTTTGCGTGCAGTGAGTTATGTGTGTCTGAACATACATGCCCATCTACATGTATCTGTACTGGTTTGTGTGCAGTGAATCATGTGTGTCTGATCATGCATGCCCTTTACCTACACGGGTTTGCTTGCATTTTTATTTATGACTCCACAGCGGGACTACCGTGTATTTTGTCTACTTGGCAGTGAACATTACATGTAGCATCTAGCCTGTGCCCGTAAATCTAATCATTTGTCAAACCAAATATTTAAGCTATAAATACTACCAAAGACAAACGTAACAATGACCCTGAACTTACTTATATATTGTGATGCTGTAGAAGTAACTTAAAACAAGTGTACTAGTGTTTAATGTGTCTTTGTCAGATTTAAATTGAAACAAAATTTAAAAATGTCCTAAACGCATTACAAATAGCATCAAGACACCCCAACCTGCTTTTTTTCCTATATTAAGATGAAGTAAATTGAAATGATTGCAGTTGAATTTGTCTTTGAGTATAATGCATAACATTTTCGACCATCTATCAAAAATATATGCTGCCATTGTACGCACACCGTACACCACTAAGATATACGAAACTGCTGTTTACACGCCCTTGTTTGGTGGCGGTTAAAAAGATCTAAAAAGGACATGGTAAGTTAATGGTGATGTATTTCAAACGGGCATCATAGTCGTGTTACGTTTGCAGGGTTTCGTCGACAATTTTCATCCAAGTGCCCATTTTTCAAAGTTTGTAATTGTTTGGTCAAATCCAATTTTCAAGTGCATGCTTTGTTTGACCCCCTAGTTAACATAAGTGCTATCAGACCATCCAACTGCAACCATGTGTGCAGTATCTTACAGTACGTTTGTTGAGAACCACGAATATTCAAAAGTATATTTTGTAACATATTCAGCAATGTCCAATAATCTTTAAAATAAAAAATCGGTTTAAAAAATGCAACATTCAATAAACATAACATATCATGCACTTACTTATACACAGAGGCAGACTACGCTCATTTTTTCGCAAACACCTGGTATCACCACTGTATGAAAGTAAAGCATAAACACATATTCATGATATAGTCGGAATCGTACAATCGACTGCTGTTAGAAGAAACTTCTTATAGTGGGGCGGTTAAGGTTAAATTTGTGCACTTTGAGTAAAAAGCACCAAACTTGGCACAATTATACATTGAACCATTCCGAACATTTCTGGATGTAGTATATAATTCAAATCTAATATGCAGCGCCCACTGGTGGCGAAGAAAATCCAAGATTGCCGCCTAAATGACTTAATCTTCAATAAATGTCGACTCTGCTGTTGGAAGAAACCTCTTATGATTTTTATCTCTAAGCGTAGGTAAACGTCCAAGAAAGTATGATTTGAAAAATTGAATCAGATTGAGCGTCCATGTATGAATTTTAGTTTTGAATGTATTTTGCATTTTGATATAAAAAATATGTATGTATCTGAGTAAGGTTTATAAAGTGTATATCGTTGCATTGTAAACGGTTCACATAAAATATCAAATGAAAAACTCTTATCATGAATATCCGACACTACACAGGATATGTATATAAGTCAATAGAAACATACAATTTTGAAACCTCAATTATAAGCTTATAATGAAATATATATATAAACAAATCATGCGGAATTCGTTCGTCCCATCAGTGTGGTTCTCAAGAAGTATATCGTAATGGGATAAACGGTTCACATAAAATATCAGTTGAAAAACAGTTGCACCTCTGAGTGTCCCACATTTTATAAAATATTTATAGATGTGAACAGACATATATACTGTTATCTTAATAATAATAAGCTTATGATGTCATTTATTTATCCTCAAAATATGCGTGTTCCACTTGTCATATGAGAAATTATTGAGATTTAATTATTGATAGTACTCTCAGCCGACAATGGATACAACTCAGGGAAGTACCTTTCAACAAAGATTCCTTTGACATGAAATGTTTACAGATGAGATATTAACTGTTTATGATACCTTCATATTCATATCACGTTATATCAACGCTGAGCGTGGAGCAAAAAGAGTCACAAACGACAGGGAAACTATTTTGCCGCGGGCTTATTGATAGCTTCAGCGAAGAGAAGTGACAAGACTCGCGGAGTAATATGTCTGTTTACTACCACGCATGCCCAGAGGCGAATAAAATACCGGTCTCGGCGTGCAAGCATTCATCATGGGTTAGGTCGGCTTAGCTTTATGTCACCGCGTGACTACGTAGAGGACAAGTTGGTAGACTTTATTACAAGAACGGGGTCTAAACGTCTCCTTTAATCTTACAACTTATAAAACCGTTTATTCATAATTTTATGTCGCGAAGCTGTTTTACAAACATGAATGTTTGTCGTTTGTCAAGGGCGTCCACAAAGACTGCATTGTTGAAATTACAATCAAGTATTGTTTCAACAGATTACTTATTCGAAACATATTCAATTTATGTTTAGGCCATAATACACTGTTTTAAAATGAAAAGTGACAAGCATTAGAATCAATGTTAAACTTCAAGTGAATGGTTTTGAAGATGAAAAAGGTTAAATTTAAGCACTAACTAGGAAGACTCACCATTGGCGAAAGCTAAAATATGAAGAGAAATTTAGTCACTGTGCAGTGGGTTAATAATATTATAAAGGCAAAAACTGTGCAGGGTTTAAGTCTGTAGTTTATCTTTGTAATGATGCTGACGGAGCTACTGTGATCACGGATCTTGGGAAATCCACATTAGAATGTAAGTGTGGAGTCCCCACGGTCCGCGCTCACAACCACCGACCTTCTTCATCTGTGACGTCACTTCCGCTAAGGGGTCTCCATGATAAGAGTTTTAGTGCGCATACATGCGTGCGAGTGAAATTGTGCAAACGTATAACTTATTTGGTGTTGGAAAGTCAGTTTCATCAAACTTGTGCACTTTTGATTAAGTTATTCGTGAATGTGCAAGACATTTTATCAAACTTGGAATGTACTGTTTAATTGAATAGCTTCACGAAGAAGCTAGTGCATTTCGTTCATTTACGCTGATATTAGTTCCTGTTATATAACTTTCTTAAATTAAATCGCCAAAAGGCTATGGTAATCGTGCTTTACTAGTAAAATAGAGAGACGAGGATACAGTGAAACTATCAAAGCAACGTGTGCGTGCAATCATTCCGGTGCGTGTTTGATTTATTTTGCGTGAAACCAAGAGTGCGTTCCTGATCCAAAAAACAAATGGAAAACGAATTTGCTCATGGTTTATAACCACAAACACGAGTGTAAGTACAGAGTTACAAATGTGCAATATGAGTGAGTGAGTGAGTGACCTTTTACTTTGAAACAATACCCCTAATGCAGTGATAAAGTTGACAGTGCAAGAGTATTTCAGTGAGTAAGTTCCTTCGCTTAAATGACTCAATTGTTAAAATATTAAACTTGGTCTCGTCGCTATGTGGCTGAAATAATGCCGATGCGAAGTTAAATTTTAACTCACTCACTCACCCCAGTGGGTAAGTTGACTGTAACGTCGCATTCAATATCATTTCATTAAAAGCACGGCGTTATTTGACTTCTTGTTATTTAAATGATATTAAAAGGTATACATGCACTCACCAAATTGTGTACCTGAATATTTCGTTTTATTGTTTTATTTGGGGTAAAGAGATAGTGATGAGTCGCTGTTGGTCTTGCAATGTTTGACGTAGGCGGCGACATTGCGATCACGGATCTTGGGAAATCCACTGTCAAATAGACTGTGGCGCCCCCACGACCCGCGCCCACAACCACCGACCATCTTCTTCTGTGACGTCACTTCCGGGAAATAGAATGATTACAAACAATTTCTTTCAAAAATGCATGCTGAAAACCGTTTACAGTTAATAATGTTTGTACAAGTATATTTGAAAGAAATATTTCATGAGAGTAGAATGTACAATTATGGAAACAAATATTTAACTCAGCTTGGAAACTTTGAGAAAAGGACACGGGAGTGGTGCTGCCACTGGGTCGTGACATCTTCATCACGGGATGTTATGTTGCCACGTTGTAGTCGTAGTTGTAGTTGCCACGGAATGCACGAGCAAGTAGTTGACGTAGTCCCGGGATTATAGACAACCTGGGACCCCATCAACTTACTGCACGTGCAACCCAAATATCGCTGGAATGACGTGGACTGACGCCACTGGAACGATGTCATTTGAGAGTCCTGAAACAAGATTGATATCAATAACACTTGCTGCAGCAATGAAGCTCAAACAGTTAAGACCCTACAGCACCAAGCACGTGGTATCATAATATTATTAAGTGCTTATTAAGAAATGTACCAGGCGAATTATAAGGACAAACACCAAAAGTTTCTCAACAAAGTCTGAGAGAGACTCAGCACGTCCGACCATGTCTAACCACACGGGAAAAGGACGCGGTCTCGTAGCCTCTCGTCGGAAGACGAGATCACGTTAATGTATGAGCGACAAGATTAATATTCTAGCTTTCGGTGCCGGAGGGAAAATGGAGGCAGTTCAAATAATAAAAGCAGGCGACATTTGATGGGTTGGGTTTGTGTCCCTCAGGCCTGCGCACAGTGTCTACTCGCGACAGAGGGCGCATTAATCATGCCAGGAAAGAGGCCATGGACGCCAATTTAAATTTTAAATTTTGGTTACGCTTTTAACTTAGATTCGCCTCAGTTGTCATATTCGTGAGATATCGAAGATTTATTTCAGAAATATGAATTAGTGCAAGGTGAATTGCAATGTCATTTCAAAATGCATATTTACTAATATAATTAATTATAACTGATATTATTTTACATGGATTACATTAATCTAAAACATAATTTGATATAATTTCACAAAAATATGTATATTTTGCCCATGTATGATGAATACTGTGTTTCAAATCTGTACAATAAATATAAATATTCCTCCAAAGGCGATATTAAGAGATATTCAACGATAGAGTAAAATATCTTCAAGCGATGTAACCATAGAAACAATGACTTGGAGATATAGATAACCTAGATAATATCTCAATGTCCCCATTATTGCTATGCAATGTGCGGCATTTAGTTTAACGCATGGGTGCAGTTTGCTGGTCGATGAGCCTTTGGCTGTGTACTGTCTTTCCCACAAAGATAGCGATCTTTGACATCACTGTATAAATATGCTACTGTTTCAAGCATGTTTATAGTTGATATTCTGTTCTCATTTATGACATATTAAACATAGATTTAGTAAATGAAAATATGCCTATCAAATGATTAACAATTTATTAAATGAAAATGTATTTTAGAACGAATCAAACACACTTTTAGCAGTATTTATGTATTTAATCATATATAATTTCATCTATGTATTCTATAGCCGCGTATAGATGCAATATCGCTAGTGCAGCTAAAAACAATATTATCTCATTTTAAATATATCAGAAATATTATTCTGTGAAGTTATTAAACTTCTAATACTTGATATGTGGTCGGTATCCCCATATATAAAGTTAGAATGTGGTCATAGGCTTGGAGCTATGTAGAAATACATGATACTAAAAGTATCTACAAAATGAAATACCTGTAGCAAACTTGGTCCTGTTTGCTGTGGTCATATCCGTATCGCTGGGAGGACTGGAGGAAGATGATGTGGGATACCGATACTCTACCCTTTTTATGTGAGACGCCCAGGTAATCCACATACCCGCCTCAAGGGATCACAGGTAAATCGACCACTAAGGATCGACCTTTTCGATCACGTTTGATCGTAATGATTGCCCATCAATCAATGGAAACATCGGTCCAGGCGATACGGCGGAGTTTAAGACATGCCTGGGGCTGTCGGTCTGACACAATGTAGGTAAGCGTAGGTACTGTATGTGAGCCTACCTTAAAACAATGGGATAATAGGGCTATTGTCTTCTTAATAAGCTTCCCTTTACTGAGTTTACTTATCATTTAAATCCCCTTGAGTCTGGTAGACTGACACTGACGATTGTGAAGTACTGTAAAACTGCCATAGGGTTTTGAGACGAGGAAGTGATTACGTTATGGTATTTAGGATTTCAACAGATTTTGTTTTGTTTTTTTGTTTACAAATCACTTACAGTGTTTTCGATACTTCACTAAAGCAACTTTGACGTGGCATTATTTACATTCGATCTTCTGTTTGTAGTTTGTGTCATACATATAACTGTGTTACTTATAATGTCAGTCAGAAAGTATGTCTTAACGTGGTCAGTTTCTGTGATAAATTATTACATTTTAAATTCATCACCAATCAAGGGCATAGTTTCATGTTTAATCGTTAGAAAGAAGGGGATTAAAAACATGACCTCATCATAGAAATAAACCTTCATTCTCTTAATTATTGCAAAATTAATCTATTTTTAAAAATATTAACTTACTTTCATAAACTTATCCCAAATGTATTATCGATAGGTAACGGAGATAAATTGGTGCATATTCACATGTATTTAAAGGCACATTTTTGCATTTGTTGTGGTATCTCTTCTGTCACTGGTGTGGATAGTGTGATGTCCACATCTTGCTGACAATGATAAATAAACATAGCTTGCATGCCACAGGATACCTAATACATCTTCGTCGGGAACATTCCAGGTGTGTGCCATGAAAAAAACGATAAATGCTACAAGTGACGTTTGGTGTAATCATTAATAAACGGTTGCCATCTTTCATGTATGTTGTGATATAAGTAATCGGAAAGTTAATAACATCAGAAAAGCAATAGTAGTTCCATTTGCACTTGTGTCAATAGTCCTATATGATTGTACCTTACTAAACCTAACCATTAAATGCATCTAATGATCCATATGACTTCGACTAATTAGACAAATAATATGTTGTGTACGCACTGTCGACATTACTGTAGAATGTTTTAAGTTATGTGGTTGATGCCATATGTAGAATGTGCATTATTTGTATTTAAGGAATATTCGGTCATAGTCACCCCTGAATCGGAAACATTCTAAACAGAATCGTTTTTGTAACTTGACAATTATATCGGAAAAGTCATACAAAACTAAACGATCGTCTTAAGAACCGCGCAAGGCTGGGTTTATAATCTACCAAATCTAAATGTTAGGGTTTACTCTTAAACTTGGCATGGTTTACAATGAAACAGCCTTATTTGAAATATTTGCCAGTCACAGTGTCATCATGTAGTTGATAGATGATACTGTTGGACTGACGTGAAATATATCTATTACATAAGACAAGTCCTCAGCAATATATCACTTCTGTAGCTTATATTATATGGGTACAAATGTCAAGTGTGTTTGTGAGTTGTGACTTCTCCACCCATACGTAATATTCGGCTTACATAAATGTACAAGAAGTGTATTCTTGCTGTATATGCTGAAGCAATTACACTTTAAAAAAATAATCATTAAATATTTTGAATACCAAATATGACTAACTGCATGCTGTCGTACAACTATCGTGTAAAAACATAATGATAGGTTTAATGACCATGATGAATAGTGAATTATGTAACGTGTCACTAAACAACTCCTATGTACACTATGATCCGTGAATACAAAATATGATTTACCTCCTGCTGTAAGGCATTTTATAGCCACAAACTGCATCATTATCAAGAGCGAACAGTGTGTACTGTATGCTACATATTGTTAATGGAAGCATATGAACACAATATATGAACGGTTATTTTTTAACAAAGTATGTATGGTTGCACAGGATTGGTGTATCAATGTATACGTGATATCGGGCTGACACCAACATTATCAGGTAAGAAAGAGAATTTATGGATGCCAACTTCTTTATTAGTAGGAAAACAACGTTTCGGAGTAGTTATTGTTGAACAAAGTATGTATGGTTGCACAGGATTGATGTATCAGTGTATACGTGATATCGGGCCGACACCAACATTATCAGGTAAGAAAGAGAATTTATGGATGTCAACTTCTTTATTAGGAGGAAAACAACGTTTCGGAGTATATGCCTACTCCTTCGTTGTGTTCCTCATAATAAAGAAGCTGACATCCATAAATTCTCATCCTTATGTGTATCAATTATAAATGCCTTTCAGCGACATACATTATCATTGAAGTGTCCATTGAAATATACTTCTCCACAGAAGTAAACAAACACCCGATTCTTTGATGTTATTATAGTTCATCTGCCAGGCCATAGGAAATAATCGGGTGATCTTTTCTTCTTAATACTGTATATAAGTTTACGTTGGTATTTACACATCCTAATCCCAGAAGTGCAACAATGTAATGATAGCATTCTAGTAACAGCGAACTTGATTCCCTGACTTTAATTCCTAAATCGGCATAGATCACGCAGAAAGATTGTATATTGTACATGCGCATTATGTCAGCGTTGCATATACAAGACACACACACACACACACACACACACACACACACACAAACACAAACACACACACAAACACACACATACGAACACACACGCACAAACACACACACACATATGTATATATATATTTTTAATGTAGACAGATGTAAGTATCAATATGCAAAATGCTATACATTTTCCTGCATTCTTGTTGGGCTTTCCTTTTCTACAATCCGTGTTTTGAAACGAATATATATGTTTTGAGAGGTTGTATTTACATTGAAATATATACATAAAGCCACATACTGATTGTGGTTATGTGATATAACGCCTCAACATGCTCTGACAATAACATTCAAAGTTTATTAACTGGACACTCTGTGAAGGCAGTAGGTAGGTAGTATTCTGTACACATCATTCCGCTTCAAAATGCGTATTTTAGCCGAGGAAAGCCAAACGTGAACACGACAGAATGTATTAAATTTTTCATATTTATACTTTCATCTGTCTACGTTTAACAAACATTGGTTCATATCAAGTTATATGTTAATATCAAGTGTAGTATATTCCCATGCATAAATCGTTGGTTACAACAGACGTTGATGCTATGTGCATTTGCTAGGCTACTGTCAAGAGGTTAAGAGGCTATATATTGCCATTACAGACTACGTCGTTGAAACTACACCATGTCTCATGTAAAATACTTCAATGTAAAGTACTATCCCTAGGCTCCACATATATCCCCCAGGGCCGTACTGTCACTTTGGGGAACCGACGAAGCCACGTTTCATTCAAAAATTGACGTGTTTTCCTTGTACGTTTGATGCATAGTTTAAAATGAATTACTTGATAAAGTCATTTTTACATTATTTTAGCCATTAGTTTCTTGCAATTGTCGAACTATGTTTATTGTAGCAGAACATTATTTTCCTCTCCTTATATATAAACAACATCATACATTTCATACTTCAAGTATTCCCCAGACAAACAAAGTAGTTGGCTCTCATTGACCTCAATATTACGAAATCGGTTAACCAAGGGTAATTAATTAATCACTTGTATAAATGCCCTTTGGCCATACCAGTAATTAGAGCCGGTGACATCCAAATACAGAGAAGAAGGCTATACGTACCTGTGGGTTTCATTATGCCGAATAATTATTTTGTGACTTTTAACTAGATTTTCCTTCGATCCTGTGTCTCAAAACACAAACCGGCTTCCTTTGCGATTCTCGGCGGATTCAAAACTGAGGGTCTTGTGGGACTATTAATAATGTCCCGAACTCTCGTCGCGTGTTTTATGATAAGGAAATAGGTGACACTGTGGGTACATAAAATATATAAAAGTGGCAACATTGTGACAGATGTGACGCTGACTCTGGCGTTATTAGTCATGTCACGTGATGAAGTTCTTTTTATGCAAATTTTAGAATTTGCCTTTGAAAAATCGAGGAAGGACAAAGATAACTGTTTTCATAGAACGAGCCTTGTTTGGCAAGGTAACTCTTCTTAAAACTTGCTTTATAAATTTCACGATTTATGGAATGAATTATTCTCCAAACACATTTTACGAGACAAGTAAGAAACATTTTGATAATATATTGTAGTGCATTAAGAACCAAACATAGTGACACTTGGATAAAATATGGATCATGTATAATGCGTGAAACAAATCTAGTGAATTGTATTGATTATAAATGTGTGTATTTTCGTTATTTTCAAACGGAAAAAAGTTTCAAATATATTTGTTGTGTCGTACTTGTGGTGTCTGCAAAATGGTCATGTCCTTATTTACATAATAATATTTTGCAATTCATCTTGCAATGTACATTCAAATCTCAATTCAACTTTCTATATCATCTGTTCATCTGTTTAATTTACAATATTGATTATGACAAGATATTCCACATGTTGTGTTAATCCTACAGGAAAGTGATGTAATATGTGCTGTGAAGGGATTCGCCAATGTCCCTATCACAATCATGTTATTAAGGGATACCTGTAGCCTCTGAGAAGAATATATGTTAATTGTAACAATGGTTCTTAAATTGCAGATAAATAAGTTTATACATTGTGTCACTCGAACTATTACAGATACATCGCGTTATATCTGTTTCAATGAAAATGGTGCATGAATTAAAGACATTTATGAACAAGGCATTCGTCTGCATGTTTCCTAAATGTACACTTAATCAGGAAGGTCAAATGTCCATATAAGGAAGTACCTCGTTGGGCATATGTCTCGTGTTCATGGAGGTCAAAAGGTCAAAACAAACACTGACAGGGAGACCCAACAAGCTTGACAGGTCCCAAGTCGTTCAGAGAGAAAACGCTTATCATGAATTCCGAGCAATACACATATACTGTGTACTATTAGATTTTGTTTCTTTATTTTCATGTCACTATTAAGCATGTATATGGAGAAAGAAGTTGCAATATTATACAGAGAAACCTCGTTAATCCAGACTCCGTCAATCTGGAAACCCTGTTGGACGGACAGTTATGTTGGGAAGACTCATAATGTTCAGGATCGTGTTTGAAATCTATACATTTTAATGATCTAAAATATAACATGTTTCAGATTGTGTTTAGGGGCTATACATGTTTAAGATCGTGTTTAAAGTCGAAATATGTTTAGGATTTAAAGATGTTTTGTAAGTGTTCACACCTTAAACACATTTTGTACAGTGTACAGTATTATAAGGATATTACTCCATAAGCATATGTGTTCACACAAAAATCGGTTGACCCGAATGAATTCACTATTGGTCTGTACTCTCCGGGTAGATGGCATTTCAATATGTATGTATATGTTGAGGTTCTTGTGTTGATGGTTTGCATGTTTTGTTGTTGAACGCTACAGTCAACGAAGTCACAACTTATGTTGGGCTCTTGACGTATAAGTGACAAAAATGAAGTCCGATGCAATTCCTTGTTCTGACTTGTACCAAATGTTCCCCTTTTTTCAGGTGAACAACTGCCAGGCCTTTGCATGTGTCTGTCAAGGGTGCCACTGGTGGGACAGAAGACGCTCACCTTTTCGCGAACACCTGGCATCATTACTATTTGATAGTGATTCATAAACACATGATCATGATATAGTCTGAATCGTACTATCGACTCTGCTTAATGCAGATATTTCTATAGGATTTGAAAGGGTTTTGTCGCTTTATTTACAATATTGACACAAACCAGATAATTCAGTGATTGATATTATGAACGACGTCTCATGACGTCGGGGTACGATGACCAAGTCACCGAGTCTGACCACCTGATTCATGAAGTCGTCTCTAACGACAAACATGTTACGGAAGACCTGTTCTAACCTGGAAGACTTGAAATGATGACAAGGTAAATGACATGGCAGGTTTAGCTTTTCAAACCTGCTCAACTTTTCTTTTTTTCCCCCTCAAAGCCGCACTCAGTGGCTCCTGTAAACTGCGGTCAATGAAACAATCAAGAAATGACTATTCTACGGTGTGTATTCGATACGGGCATAAGAGTTTTGTTTTTTACCTGAAGTGTGAAGTGTTTCAGTGACTGTGTTTCAGCCAAGTAACATTATCAATAAATGTTGTTATTTTTTATCAAATTTTCAAGTGTATAATTTCTTTTTCCCGGCAGTTAGAAGCAAGGCGGTACTATACCACTGCGACATGAACATATTCGAGAAAAAACGGTGGGTGATAGCACGAGCACCGACACATGCCAGCACAAAACCTGGCCACCAGATCCCAATTTTCGTAAACGCTTACGATAAACAGGTTACTTTTATATATGGTCTTTTTGCAAGACGAATGGTTAGAGAATAACCTACGTGTGTGTAAGTGTTATTTAATGTTGTTTTGTCAGCAATATTCTTGCTTTATGATGGTGACATGAACACAATTGCATCGGGACGATAAAACAAGTGGTTAATATTACGAACAACAACCCACGTCACAGAGGTGCAATGACACTCATGCAACCGAGTCACAAAGACTGACCACTCAATCACCTTCTGGTCGTCTTTACAAGCTTAGGGCACCTTTAGGTTATTTTAGATACTATGAAGCAGGGCGTATTCAGATTAAAGCTTACGAAATTACAATTATATAACTGCGGATTGTAAATAATGGAACCTGAGCCAGACAAACCAATGTCTTAATGCATGACGATACACGCCATGAAGAAGGCACAACAACCGATTCAGGTCTTGTGAGGTACTGGGATCCTATTCTTCCCGGGGATTCCCACGTGGACAATGACCTTCGAAGTACGATATTTAACCTTGAGCTCTGAAGGCTAGAGCCTTTAGTGAGTGATTGAGTGAGTGACTTTGGTTTAAGACCGCTTTGAACAATATCCAGTTATATCATGTCAGTTCAGTCAAGCTATTGGTGAAACGACGTCACATAAAATCACCCGTAACGTCAAGAACAATGGATTGACGTCATTATCAATTATTTATGTTATAAAGGGAAGCTCCGCTAACAACGGAAACCACGGAACAGTGTCGTAAAGCTTTGGCACCGTGCACTGTATAGACTGCATGGTGGAGAGGTTAGTCGAGAGAGTGAGTGATTATGGGTTTAAGCCGTTTTAAGGAATAATTCGAGCAATATGACGGCGGGGAAACCGGAAATGGGATACACACATTATACCCATGTGGGGAATCGAACCCGGCGTGACGAGTGAACGCTTAAACAAATAAACTACCCCACCGCCGCTGAGTGCGTGCGTGCGTGCGTGCGTGCGTGCGTGCGTGCGTGCGTGCGTGCGTGCGTGCGTGCGTGCGTGTATCACTGCTTGTGCTAGTCCGGAATAATGCCAACGTAAAGACCTCCATACACTCCACCACGGAGTCGGTAAGGTTGCAGTGAGGTTAGTTAGTGAGTGAGCATGGATTTATGCTGCTTATAGCCATGTTGCAACCAAATCATGACAGGGACACAAAGTATGATTTTCACACATCGCAATCATGGACCAGTCGAACCTGATCTCTGGACTGACGTGCGAAGGCATTGACCATAATGCTACCCGTCCATGTTCTCAGGAATCCCTCAGCATTCAATTATACACACAAGTGAGTGGGTATTGTTTTAGGCCGCTTTTAGCAATATTCTAGCAATATCACGGCGGGGGAACACCAGAAATGGGCATCACACATTGCACCCATGTCGGGAAGAAAACCCGGATCTTCGACGTGACGAGCGAACGCTTTAACCACTAGGCTACCCCGCAGCCCCCAAACACAAGCAGTGAGCAGTACATGGCAATGCTAGACTAGCGTATCTGTAATAAAACTTAAATAGATAAAATAATCGCCTGATCGTGTTAACTCAGCTTTTATGCGTCACGCCTTGAAATCAGCATTTTTCGCTGTGGATACTTGACGTGCACCGCAATCTCAGGGCACGGCCCTTTCCGATCCTGCATAAGTGCTTCAACTAGCGACGCCTAGTGTGCATTCTACAGCGACACACCTGACACACGTGGCACATTTCATTCTTTTCGTCTTGCTGAAGGTCAAAGGTTACCTCAACATCTCCTTACACAGGCCCGGTTTGCCATATTTATTACTTAATATTTAACATGAAGACACAGAGATTTGATGACTTCCGCAACTGTATGAATATGTGGCCTGTCTAACTTGAATAACGCATTCACATGATAAACGTTCGGCCAAAATCTTGAGTAATTTTTGACAATATTCGCTCTACATGGTCGTTTCATTTAGGCAGCGTAGGATCGGGCCGGGTTCGAATTCCGGATATATCCTTAGTAAGGTTGCACTGCAATTTGAACTGCACCTTATTCCTTGTTCACGCCATCAGACGTGACGTATCAGCATACATAACACGGCAGTCCGGTAGATGGAACTGTAGCTTGCATACGCAAGACTTAATGTGACTGGCTGTAACTTACCTTGAATACTCTACACAGTATGCCGGTAGATGGAACTTTATCTTACATACATTACACAATATGCAAGTGGGTAGACCTGTACCTTGCATACACAGTATGCCAATGGTTTGAGCAGTAAGTTGCATACTCTACACAATATGTTTGCGGGTGGAACTGTATCTTGCATACTCTACATAATATGTATGTCATTGGGTCGAGCTGTAGCTTGCATACTGTACACAGTATGCCGGTAAATGGAACTTTATCTTGCATACATTACACAATATGCAAGTGGGTAGACCTGTACCTTGCATACACAGTATGCCAATGGTTTGAGCAGTAAGTTGCATACTCTACACAATATGTTTGCGGGTGGAACTGTATCTTGCATACTCTACATAATATGTATGTCATTGGGTTGATCTGTAGCTTGCATTCTCTACACCGTATGCCTGTAGGTAGAGCCAATCTTGCATACTCAACACAGTATGCCTGTAGGTGGAGCCAATCTTGCATACTCAACACCGTATGCCTGTAGGTAGAGCCAATCTTGCATACTCAACACAGTATGCCTGTAGGTGGAGCCAATCTTGCATACTCAACACAGTATGCCTGTAGGTGGAGCCAATCTTGCATACTCTACACAGTATGCCTGTGGGTGGAGCCAATCTTGCATACTCTACACAGTATGCCTGTGGGTGGACCTGTACCTTGCATACATAACACAATATGCCAGTGGTTGGCGCTGTACCTTGCATACACAACACAATATGCCAGTGGGTGGAACTGTACCTTGCATACACAACACAATATGCCAATGGGTGGAACTGTACCTAGCATACACAACACAATATGCCAGTGGGTGGACCTGTACCTAGCATACACAACACAATATGCCAGTGGGTAGAACTGTACCTTGCATACACAACACAATATGCCAGTGAGTGGAACTGTACCTTGCATACACAACACAATATGCCAGTGGGTGGAACTGTATCTTGCATGTATGATACAAATATTACACATGGTGGTTGGTGGAGCTGCAACTTGCATGCCTATATACAATGTCAGTGGGAAGAACCGTACGTTACATGTGAACAGTTGCTTTTGTGAGGTGTTTTTGAGGATCGTACAGGATACGATCACATTTATCTATTTCATAATTCATAATTCATGCTTATGAAAAAGTTGGAATCGACAAATGAAATCTGCTATTGGTGGAGATTACTTATGATTATGAAATTGTTTTGTTGCTTTTATTTATATATTATTATTATTTGCTGATTAAATAAATGCAGCAAAGAGGGTTTGGGTGAACCTGGCACAGTCACGCTGGTTAGGCTCATCATCAGCTCAGGGCCCTTGCCCCCTCTACACGCAGCCCATACAGCGAATGGGACTTCTCTCAGGAGGCGCTGCCTAGTCGAACCCACCAAGAACATTTCGGAGATTGGGGAGACTCTCCAACACTTCAGCCTTCTGCATTGCCCAGACTATCAGAAGGGCTGTATTCCTGGAAACAAACCCGGGTACTCTTCCAATGTCGGTCAACAGATTAGGGGGTACCAAACTTAAGGAACCGAGAACAATGGGGTGTCGGACAACTTTGTACTTGAGATGCAAGCATGACATTTCGAAATATTTGCCGCATATTTGCCATGTTTTTCCTCAATCTTGTCAATCACATTTGTGTCAAAAGGGACAGAAAATACAATCATATAAATGGCTTACATTGGATTTATCAGAAAGGACAAGAACAGGTTTGTTGGCCTGGATAGGTCTGAGGCTGTATACGGGCCTATTCCAAAGAATGTATTAGTATATGGAGTTTTTCAATTATGTTTTCTATTTTTAAAACCTCAAACTTTACATCCAAACAGGTTTTACCTTGGCATCAAATAAAAAAAAGTTGAAATGTTAGTGAAAGGTGGTATATGCTTGATTTACGTAGAACAAGTACATGGCCTTCGTAGGTTGAGCACATTGTCTTTTTACCGATTTTTTTAAGTAATTATTTTGTGAAAATGAATCCCAAGTTTCTTATACTCATCAATAAATTCAAGATTAGTTTCATTTAAACATATTTGCTTTCTTTTGTCAGATGCATTACCCCCAAATATAGTTACTTTTGTTTTTTCAGTATTCCAGACACACTACAGATTTTTTGTTCAGCTTTTCTTGAAAGGGCTAGACGTGCTGTGTCACCTGCATATGACAATACAGACAATATGTGTGTGCTTGTACTAGTCCGGACTAAAGCCGATTTAATAGCGCTAGCCCATTAAGATTCTATGCAGCAGTTTACATGAATACCCCCCTGAGACACAGTATACTAACTCCGAGCCGACCAATCCTTGTTTTATCTCCATAATGCCGAGTACCAAGCAGGGTACCAACAAGTACCATCGTTTAACGGCTTTTGGTATGACGCGGACGGGGATCGTACCCCGGACCTTAATATCATGAGAGGTATAAATTCAGTTGTAAACCAACGTAATTATTGTTCAGTGGGATAAGTTTCAATACCAGTAATCTACCTAGAAAATAAAAAAGGAGACAAGTTTTCTCATTGTTCAACACTATCTTCACAAGGGAAATTTTCAAAGTGATGGTCAGTGGCAACCGTACGTTAATGAAATTATGACCAAAGTAATCCCAATGGTTAATTGCTTAAGAAGTTTCAAATATCGTTTGAATAAACACAGCCTTCAGACTTTGTTTAACTCTTTAAAATTTCCAATATTCGATTACTGTAATTACATCTGGAACAGTTGTACTGAAGACCAAGAACTGCTATTTGAAAAGGTACAATTAGATGCCTTAAGAACCATATATGGATCATTTAGAGAAGTGAGTCATAGTTAAATATATAATGAAACGGGCTATGTTTCAATAAGTGATCGCCGGCAAAACCACAAAATGGGTGTATTTCGCAAAATGTTATGTAATAAAACGCCTGAATACTTATCAAGTTTAATTCCTTTTAAAATTTCTGCCACTTCAACGCGTGTAACGAGATCATCCAACATACTTCAAGTACACTCATGTCGCACGGAAGCATATAGAAAGTCATCTTTGCCATCAACAATACATGATTGGAATATGTTGGATGACACTTTATGATGTACTGACTCTTTAATTCAATTTAAAAGAATTTCGAAAAATATATTATCCGCAATGTAATCCCTTTTTCAATGTTATGGTACTAGAAAAAAATAAATAATCCACTGTAGACTCAATTGCAGTGACCTGAATGGCTAGAGTGAGTGAGTGAGTTGGGTTTAACGCCGCTTTTAACAGTATTCCAGTTATATCACGGCATGTTAGCTTAATGTGGGAGGAAAGCCCAAAGTGATGCAGGTATCAGACGTTTACCACTTCGGTGAAACCCACGGGCACGGGTATGGTGCTGACAAACCTAGAAACATAATCGGGGCGAATCGGGATTCGAACCCACAATTATAGGTTTCTGACGTGTCCAAGGGGCGCAACTCTGCACAACGAATCGCGGCGCCTTAGACGACTGGGCCACCCGTGCACCCCTGGCTAGAAGTTTGATCGTATTGTTGATACTTATTCTAAAGGTAGTTATGGTCATTTTGGGAAGATAATCCTCATTATTTATTTCAATGTTAAACCCATTCGGATATTGGATCAAATTGTTTATTTTATGTAAAAGGTTATGATATTAAAACCGTATTGTTTGGAAATAGAACTTTGTCATGTGAAACAAATTATAGGCTAATAGGATCGGTTCATGCATATTTTACGAAAACTTAAAGCTTTAAAAGGCTTTAATGTATGTTAAACATTTTGGTACATTTATATATATTTGATGTTGAACATTTTATCACACACTGTGTGTTGTGATACATTACATAAATTATTTTTTTTATCGGAGAGGTCTTAAAAAAGGAATTGTGCCTGTTGACCAATCCATTTTGCAGAAAATAAAATTTTGTTTAAACCACAAGGGAATTGGTTCACAGATACATACGAATTCATACCATTTTACATCGATTTTATTCGAGCTTATTTTTGTGTATTCATTTATGATTTCGTCAGTGACACGTTTTCCAATTATAATGTTTATCAATAACAATTTGTATTTCTTGTAGGGTATAGTCTGTGTATAATACGTTGCAATTAGTTATATCAATAGCGAATTCAGGAAGATCATCGGGTACGCTTGCTATTTGCTTTTTGAAAATATTTGAAAAAAAAATCATCCAAAGGTTGTAATCGCGAATCTTTATTATCTTTATTAATATTTTCCAAAATAACTTAGTGTCTTTTTTTAGAGGCATTTAGAAGTTGGAGTACTAAGTAAGGATAAAATATATGGATGAACAACTTCTTGATTAGAATTAGGAGCGACGTTTCGATGTAGTTTTAACACCGTTATCACGCAAGTGTAAAGTACTTCTATGGAAGCTGTAGTATTTAAGTAAAGTTTTCTTACATCCTCCACTAGATTTGAACAATCTTTACTTGTTTTGTAAATCTCTATTCCTTTGGCAAATAGTTTTTGCCTGGTGATATATACTCTTCAAAAAAACAAACTTGACACTGACTTTCAAAGGTAATATAATGCGATTGTTTCAAAATAGGACAGAGAAACCATAACTGAAACACTGTTTGAAGATCAATGTACACAATGTTAATTCCCATTAATCCCTATACCCGAGTTTTTCAGCTTTTTCTTAATAACAAAGTCACCGTTCTTGTCCTAGAAGGATACCATGATTGGCCACTGTTTTGTTTTCCCAAGTCTCTAAATTGTCTCTATGTTACTGTCCTGTTCTATTTGAAGATTGTTCTCCATCAGTTGTTTCACCTTATCCCCAGGTTCTCCTCCCCCCCCCCCCCCCCCCTCTCTCTCTCTCTCTCTCTCTCTCTCTCTCTCTCTCTCTCTCTCTCTCTTTCTCTCTCTCTCACCAGTAAACAAGTCCTTCTCCATCTGTTTACGTTGCACATGTAGTAGTAATATCTTGAAATCTTCCTCTTCCTCACAGTCATGTGGATTTTTTTTATTTCATTGTAGCAATCATGATCATCTGGCTTACCTTCCAAGTTGGTAGTGTATTCCATACCCAGCCTTGCTGATATCACTGAGTCTACTTTACAGTCTCTCCCTCAGTCTCCTCCTTACTCTCCTCTCTAGTGTCTTACTAATCTCACCAATGTTGCTATCTGTTTCATTCATTTTTCTTTTCTATTTTCCGTGTTCTCTTATCCGTCACATTGATTCTTCTTTAGTTGATAAAGTTCTGCTTTCCATAATTTTAGTAAGTTGTGATAACATCTTCATCCGTGAAAAGATCCTTCACCCAACTCGGAGTTGTAGTGGGGTCGATCTGAGGGTTTTCCTGGGTCCCTTGGGGTGGATTTGGATGTTGGTAGGTACTCCGACCCTGATGATAGCCTTGAATGCAGTCATAAACACGAGGGCTAAGTATACAATCCATATTGGACAAACACGAGCACATGCATTTATAACATATATATATATATATATATCATTTGCCCATGTTAATAGGCCAATTATGATATAATGAAGAAAAATGTGACGTACTGGGGAGACAAATATTCCCGTTAATAAACTCTTCTTCTTGAAATAAGTAAATATGTCATTGATAATTCCCCATGATTCCTGCCATGTCGCCGTGGCCGAAGACTACATTCGTTAGACTTTGGTTTTAATCCCTTTTGCGAAACACGTTTTTCATGAAATTGTTCTGTCATTAAGGTAAATTAAAGGGGATAAAATTGAAGTTCCGCCATTGCCAAGTGAGTAAGTTGATGTACGCTCAAAGACAAACGTAATATTGTTTAATTAATATTAAAAGAGACCACTTAGGGTCTCCGGAGAAGGAATGTCACAAGCCTTGCATGGAATCCTGTTGGTTGGTTGGTTGGTTTGTTGTTTAACACCGCACTCAGCAATATTCCAGCTATATGACGGCGGTCTGTAAATAATCGAGTCTGGACCAGACAATCCAGTGATTGATATCATGAGCATCAATACACGCAATTGGGATCGATGACATGCATCGACCAAGTCAGCGAGCCTGACCACCCGATCCCGTTAGTCGCCTTTTACGACAAGTATAGTCACCTTTTTCGGCAGCAATGGGTTGCTGAAGACCTATTCTACCCCGGAATCTTCCCGGGTCCCCATGGAATCCGGAGTAGAAGAGGTCTTCAGCAGCCCATGTCTGCCGTAAAAGGCGATTATATTTTTTTCGATAGAGGATCGAGTGGTCAGGCTCGCTGTCTTGGTTTAGGATGTCATAGTATCCCAATTGCGTGGGTCGATGCTCATGATGTCAATCACTGGATTGTCTGGTTCGGACTCGATTATTTACTGACCGCCGTCATATAGCGGGAATGTGGCTGAGTGCAGCGTTAAACAACAAACAAACAAACAAATAGTGGGTCGGGCCTCGGTGACATTGCTGATTACGTGGCATCTTGCGTGGATCGTTCCTAACACTTTACGTTGCCGGGACTATGATATTAATAGTTTACTATGCCATAGCTTGAACATTGCTGACTTATGCGTTAAACACTGTTCACCGACTAAGTCACCGAATAAAGCTGGTGGACGCTCCCTCAACAGTGGAGTTAAGAGATTTTAGGGCAGCCTCAGATAGATGATATGTTCGAAAATTTGAGCAAAGGTGTTTTACACCAACAGCCATTACTGTCAAACATTAATTGGGCACACATCTTTACTACATTGCTTCCTAATGTCGGTTTCGCCGGTAGCACTCAGGCAACAAGCACTTGTCGGGGAAGACCGATGTTGATTGATTGATGTTGATTTAAATAAATACAAAACGCCAATGCCAGAGAACAACCAGTCTCGATTATCCGCCGATTTAATTGAGCGTAAAAGGCAAAAAAACGGCCAAAGTCACATGGATGAATCTATAAAAACCAGTGAAGACACGACGTTTTCGCGAAAGGGTAAGGCATGTCCTGCTCTACCGGTACACGATTTGCATAAAAATACAAACCTTTGTAGCCTGACGTCACAGTGCAGTTCCCATGTCATTCGACTGCGTCCTCCAACAAAACTAGACCAGTGATCGATGGACCAGAAAATCTGGTCACGACAGCGCATTTATTTTGTTGAAACAAAAAAACAACACGCTGATTTTTAACGACGTCCGCTGTTCACATGCGCCGAGACTCTGCTGTCTACAAGCAAAGAATAAATCGTTTAACAGGACTTTGAAAGACTCCCATTGATTTCGTGTAAAATTTTAAGTAATCTTTTCAACTAAGAGAATATGTCAATATTTTACCATTAACACAAAATCCACATCTAGTGTTGTTTTTTCTATTTTTGCTATGATCTGGCAGGAATGCATTACAAGCTTATCATGTCGATAAAATTTTCTCGACAGAATATATTCGAAATGTACTATGCTTTGAATTTAGGAACTGTGTATCATTTATATATTGGGTGTGAGGTGGGTGTTTTATATTCCAACGTTGTATATTAAACGCTTCCGGGCTTCATTTTGTTTCTAATGACTTTTTTGAGTAAACAAAACACTCAGCTAAAATGGTTTTTCAATCCCTGAAACTTGAAATGACCCATGCAGGTTCGCGTCATAACTATGCACTTACTCGCCTCTGCCGGTGTGTAATCGTTGGTTGGTTTGTTTGTTTGTTTGTTTGTTTGTTGTTTAACACCGCACTCAGCAATATTCCCGCTATATGACGGCGGTCTGTAAATAATCGAATCTGGACCAGACAATCCAGTGATTTACATCATGAACATCAATCCACACAATTGGGATCGATAACATGCATCGACCAAGTCAGCGAGCCTGACCAGCCGATCCCGTTTGTCGCCTTTTACGGCAAGCATGGATTGCTGAAGACCTATTCTACCCCGGATCTTTACGGGTCCCAGGCAGATAGCATCCACGTGAGCCCAATACTGTTACTTTCATTCTGACGACTTTCACTTAGGTTTGTAAAGGAATATGTATCATACCTTACAGATAATTTCTACCAAACAGTGTTGACGGTGTCCGTGTGTTTTGTGTGAGTGAGTGAGTGAGTGAGTTGGGTTTAACGCCGCTTTTAACAGTATTCCAGTTATATCGCGGCGTGTCAGCTTAATGTGGGAGGAAAGCCCGAAGTTATGCAGGTCTCAGACGTTTACCACTTCGGTGAAACCCAGGAGCACGGGTATGGTGCTGACAAACCTAGAAACATAATCGGGGCGAACCGTGATTCGAACCCACAATCATAGGTTTCTTGCGTGCCCAAGGGACGCAACTCTGCCCCCGTGTTTTGTGTGTGTCTGTGTTTGTTGTCTAACGCCGCACTCTGGAATATTCCAGCTATATGACTGCGGTCTGTATATAATCGTGCCTAGACCAGACAACTCAGGGATTGACATCATGAGCATCGATCTACCCAATCGGGATACAATGATATGCATCAAGCAGGTCAGCAGCCTGACCTCCCTACCCCGTTTGTCGCCTCTTACGACAGGCATTGCTGATTATCAATTGTAACCCGAATCTTCATGCCTCCTTTAGGGATTGGTACCTGAGAACACATTCTAGTAGGGCTGTGTTTAATATAAAATCTTTCCTTCGTATTGGATGGTGAAGACGTTAATTTTCCACATTTCGATTTTTTTACTCTGGGTACAATCTGCTGGTCTTGTGTTCAAATCCGAGTATGACTATCGTCTCTCAGGTCCACATGGGATTTCACTCTATAATAAGCATTATAATACATGATGTGATAAAATTTTAATACTTCTAAAAGTAGCGTTAAGCCCCATCTTACTCACTCTGAAACTTTCCATAAGGGCAGTCTGACAATTCATGCAGTTTGGCCTTTTTAATGTACATGTATACAATTTCTTTCATACTGGCTTCATTTTGAAAAAAACAAACATATATAATCTAACAAATATATGTAAATGAAGATAAGTTGTAGATGATGTGGGATTATTTTCAAGTTTTAAGTAATTGTGGACATGGTGTTCTTATTTTATTGAATGAATGAATGAATGAATGAATGAATGAATGAATGAATGAATGAATGAATGAATACTCTTTATTTCCCCCAATGATTTGGAGAGTAGTACATACAATTACATTACATTATTTGACAACGGCAATGACAAAATACATGTAAATACAACAGATTGAGCTGGGTAAGCAGTAATGAAGTGATGCGTGAAACTATATTTACATGATGTGTGACATAGCTTCACAAATACAATATGGATGTTAAGTTCCATGAGCTGACATGTTTAGCCACGATACTCATGAATGTTGCCCAGCTGTCAAGTGTCATGTCCTGGACCACATCTGTAATAGCAACGAGGTATGTCAGAATCTTGACGGCATGACTAGACGTGTCCTCAAGTCTGAGATATGTTTCAAGGCTAACATTGTCAAATAGAGACTCACTAAGCACATTTCTCTGTTTCATTAGGCACAGTAAAGCAATTGGTGCTTAACAATGTCATCACATTCACAGTTACAGATAAGACACAGTCCAGACGTTACAGGTAATATGCCGAGCTCTACAAGAGCATATACAGGGGGGGAAGCAATATCATACCATACACACAGAGACCAGAGACGATGTGGGGCAAGGCAGGTGTGGATAGCACTAAACATATGCATGTCTGGACGTTGATGCAAAGTATTTCTCCAATTCATATTTTCAGACTCACTTATAGCTCGTTGTACCATGCTTTTCCATACACTCTTAGATGGAAATTCCCCAGAGTAGATCTCTCACAACGCTCCTTCTTCTTTGACTACATACCGACCCGGAATATATGTCCGAAGTTTCACTGTTTAAAACTCTTTGATTCAGCTCAAGGCAACGCAAGCGAATGTTTACTTCCCTTTACCGAATGCATTCGAATAAACATCGGCTCTTTTCAGCTCAATCCTACTTATGCGAGATAGGCATGTGACCTAAGGTGTCTTCCGATTGATTTCGCAGCGGCCTACATGAGTGGGCTCCATGAGAGGTCTACATGGAAAAAACATAATTGCCCGTTCCTTGATTGTCTGGCTGCTAACTGACTGACTGGCTGGCTGGCTGGCTGACTGGCTGACTGGCTGGCTGGCTGGCTGGCTGACTGACTGGCTGGCTGGCTGGCTGACTGGCTGACTGGCGGGCTGGCTGGCTGACTGGCTGACTGACTGACTGACTGGCTGGCTGGCTGGCTGGCTGGCTGGCTGGCTGGCTGGCTGACTAGCTGGCTGACTAGCTGGCTGACTGGCTGACTGGCTGGCTGGCTGACTAGCTGGCTGACTAGCTGGCTGACTGGCTGACTGGCGGGCTGGCTGACTAGCTGGCTGACTAGCTGGCTGACTGGCTGACTGGCTGGCTGGCTGGCTGGCTGACTGGCTGGCTGGCTGGCTGACTGGCTGACTGACTGGCGGGCTGGCTGGCTGGCTGACTGGCTGGCTGGCTGGCTGGCTGGCTGGCTGACTGACTGACTGACTGACTGACTGACTGTCTGACTGACTGACTGGCTGGCTGACTGACTGACTGACTGACTTTCATGAAAACAGTCATGGAAACACCCCAAACGTAAGGTCCAAAACACATCTATGTTTGTTTCTTTCATTTTTCGCCACCGTCAAACATACTTGAAGGTGTTTACTTTCTTTTGCTGAGCAGTGTACTCCATATCGAATAATGATTACCAATTTTTCTATAAATATTTCTATAAAATTACAAATGCTGGAGTATATTTGCTGACGCCAAATTTGTTCTTGAATCAATCAACACCTCGGATGCTGGGAATATTATCTAACGACGGTGGGGTGTTTTCTTCACAAATGGCTAAGTCTACACATGGTATCTGTGTAAGGTTAAAGTAACCATGGCCGATCGTACTAGGCACGACTGAAACATGTGTATTCAGAGGAAACAGTTTTTAATGTAAGGCTTTTAACAGCGAGATCACACACTGCAACCACGTGTCTAGGGATCTCAATCAAATACCACAAAGTGGCATGGACTATAAGGTATGGTGAGGTGAGGTGAGGTGAGGTAAAATTGGGGTTTAATGTCACGTCCAAGATTATTGCACTACATATAGCGAAGTGCATGTACGTGTGTGTGTTTGTGTGGCTGCTTGTACTAGTCCGGACTGATGCCGATTTTTAGTGCTAGCTCACTGAGATACCATGCCGCAGTTTAACATGAATACCCCACTCAAGACACAGTATACTGACTCCGAGCCGACCAGTCCTTGTTTTAGCCCCTTAATGCCGAGCGCCAGACAGGGTAACAACAAGTACTATCTTTTAACGTCTTTTAGTATGACGCGGTCTGGGATCGAACCCCGGACCTTCCGCTCTCCGGGCGGACGCTTTACCACGTCTCTACTAGACCACGGAGGCGGTCCCCTATAACGTATGGCCATTACAGATTATCCTGTTCAGTATTACGACATGCAGTTTGGATATTTGTAGTGACACGAACGTTGTGGGAGGTGTACAATATACGTTGTGGGGAAAAGTACAACTATTTTCGTTGTGGGGTTAAGTACATTATACGTTGTGGGATAAGTACTACGACATACGTTGCGGGGATAAGTAGTACGATATACGTTATGGGATAAATACTACGATATACATTGTGGGATAAGTACTACGACATACGTTGTTGAATAAGTACTGCGCCAGAAGCTGCGGGGATAAATACTACGATATTCATGTGGATAAGTACAATGATATGTGTTGTGGGATAAGTACTACGACATACGTTGTTGGAGGTGTACTACGATGTACGTTGTGGGATAAGTACTAAGATATACGTTGTGGGATAAAAAACCTATATATATACTCTTCTACCTACATCCTAATATGGGGTAGAATAGGTCTTCAGCAACCCATGCTTGCCGTAAAAGGCGACTATGCTTGTCGTAAAAGGCGACTAACGGGATCGGGTGGTCAGGCTCGCTGACTTGGTTGATGCATGTCATCGATCCCAATTGCGTGGATCGATGCTCATGATGACAATCACTGGATTGTCCAGGCTCGATTATTTACAGACCGCCGTCATATAGTTGGAATATTGCTGAGTGCGGCGTTAAACAACAAACAAACATAAGAATTTGGCATCACCTTAGACTTTCACAACAAGCAGATGCAGAGTTGCGTCCCTTTGAAGTGTCATGATCCTAAGATCGTTCAAATCCCCTATACATCCTCATTATTTGCACCTGTAATTTTGAATAACGTTTATGAAATGGCTTTAGTTTAGGAAACTGAAACTGTATGGGAAATTTAAAAGTATCAATTCTCTTGTCTGCAAATTTCAAATTTAGAAACATTCTTTTTTCCGATGTAGTTAAGTTTTCTGATTTGGCCACACGATTTATAGCAATATCAAAACAACATACTCTCTAGTCGATACTGTAGGATCTCACTGTTTGGGGACCCATTCATCATCAATAGTTGCTAGAGTAACTGAACGTTTTCAACGTCACAGTTGAGTCTAGTTCTTACTTTGTGCAGTCCCGATGGTTTCTGAAGGAGTGAGTGAGTGAGTTATATTTAAAGTCACATCGGCAATATTGCAGCCATATCGTGACTATCAATGTTGTATGTTTATAAATACAATTATACTTATATAAAAACCTGCCAACGAAGGACAGTAAAAAGTACTAGACTTATCACAGAAAAAGATTTTAAAACTAGTATGGGATCATAAAAAAGGATAACACTTATACATAACAATAACATGATAAAAACGGGCTATAGATCGCCAGCCCCTGAAGGGAGATCACCATACTGGGGACCATGGGGACTTGCGGTACCTTAGCTACCTGCATGGGTCCCAGCGGGATTTACATCATCCCTTCATTTCTGAAGGAGAGGCAAGACATCTTCCAAATCAATAGTATAATTTGTGAAGTCTTTTATGTTGTCATTACGACCATATGTCATTGTACATGACTGTCGAGTACAATTATTCGTTCGGAACATCCTTAAAGGTCAATTTCAATTAATGCTACTTAGATGGTAGACACAATCGGAAAACTGTCCTTTGATGCCCACTGGGGTCGATAACTTGCGCTGTTTCTCTCCAACTTATATCAATCAACACAGGGTACACTCATTGCCATAGATGACGTGCCTAGTTTGACAAGCCTTCAAAACATCTTAAGCAGTGTATATTCAGCCGAGAAGAACGGCTCCGCTGTCAATATATTTAACAAAATAAATAATCGATGCACTCAACTCTTAGTTTAACTAAAGGCCCACGCCGGTTGTCGTTGCAGAATGCTGTTCGTGAGGAAAGACGTGTGTTAACAATCATGATCAGAAGAGAAATTCCACTGCTTTTATTGTTAACTTGTGGTGGGTTTCATCTTGTTAGAAGTTCTGTTTGTGGTAAATGCCAGGTAGAGCCCTTCCCTTCATTCCAGAACAAGAGAGTTAGTGTTGGTGTTCTGTGGACGAAAACACTGACCAGTCGTGCCGAATGTGCGGCGCTCTGCAACCGCTTCATGGTCATCAGATCCTTCGGATACAAGGACAGCAGTGGAGAATGCGTGGCATACACCGTACCTCTCCCACCACCACCAGCAACAACAACACCAGCAACAACAACAACACCACCACCACCACCACCACTACCACCACCACTACCACCACCAGAATCACCACCACCACCAGAAACACCACCACCACCACCAGCAACAACACCACCAGCAGCAACTACCTATGTCAGTGAATCAGGATTCAACATGTATTCCACCTGTGCACAAGGTAACGGGAACCCAGACAAGTGTTACTGAGACTTTTAAATATATACTCATCATGGTCAGCTTGATTACAGTTAACTAAGAGTGAGTGAGTGAGTTGGGTTTAACGCCGCTTTTAACAGTATTCCAGTTATATCACGGCGTGTCAGCTTAATGTGGGAGGAAAGCCCGAAGTTATGCAGGTCTCAGACGTTTACCACTTCGGTGAAACCCACGAGCACGGGTATGGTGCTGACAAACCTTGAAACATAATCTGGGCGAACCGGGATTCGAACCCACAATCATAGGTTTCTGGCGTGCCCAAGGGACGCAACTCTGCCCCTAGTTAACTAAGACCTAATTACACCAGCATATGATATGCATATTGTATTCCTATAAGTAAATAGGACAACTACGTTATCTTGTACACATGTTGGTTGGTTGGTTGTTTAACGCCGCGCTCAGCAATATTCCAGCTATATGACGGCGGTCTGTAAATAATCGAGTCTGGACCAGACAATCCAGTGATTGACATCATGAGCATCGATCCACGCAATTTGGATCGATGACATGCATCAACCAAGTCAGCGAGCCTGACCACCTGATCCCGTTAGTCGCCTTTTACGACAACGGGATCGGGTGGTCAGGCTTGTACACTTGTAAGTAGTAAGGACAAACTGTTGTATTTTTCATACATGTAATTTCTTAGATAATGATGTTTTACTACAGAGTTACTGTTATAAATTTTATAGCGTGTTTAGTTGTGTTTTGAAACTCCTGTTGCAGAACGCTGTATCATATCAAATTACATTGCATGTTCACAACAAGCTCTAAAACCTACGTATAGTACTTTCTGAAACTTAGATAAAGATGATTCGTTTTTCGAAAAATGTTCTATTTCAATATCACCAGATTTAACAATATATATAATCTGAGGCGCCGCGATTCGCTGTGCAGAGTTGCGTCCCTTGGGCACGCCAGGAACCTATGATTGTGGGTTCCAATCCCGGTTCGCCCCGATTATGTTTCTAGATTTGTCAGCACCATACCCGTGCTCGTGGGTTTCACCGAAGTGGTAAACGTCTGAGACCTGCATCACCTCGGGCTTTCCACCCACATTAAGCTAACACGCCGTGACATAACTGAAATACTGTTAAAAGCGGTATGCCCCTCTCCTAGCTGATCTACTTCTTTTACATACGAATACGTTTTGGTACTACTATATATAAATCAAAGAGTGAGTGTGTGTGAGTCAATATTTAACGTCACATCGGCAGTATTTCAGCCATATCGTGACGAGAACTGACATAAAATACATATATTTGAAGGGAATAAATATCTGTCATCGAAGGACAGTAAAAATAACTAGAGTATCACAGTTTTGATTTTAAAACTAGTTGAGAACATTAAAAAGAATACATTTTCAATCAACAATACAATATAAAAATGGGCTAGAGATCACCAGCAACCAAAGTTAGGCCACCTTACTGGTGGGGACTTACAATACTTTTGCTACCTGCACGACTCCTATATAAAACAAAGAAAGGACACATGCTAAAAGGTTCCACCTCATTTTATGATATATTATAGATGACCTATTTCTCTTTCTTTCGTCAATGAAGCGATAAATGAGTATCTTCACTTAAATTAACAAAAGCATTTTTATCGCTTAACGGGACTCAGGATTTGAACAGGTCCATTATACACCCAGGCTTGCATAGGAGCGAACTAATGCGGATTGTTCCAGCATTGCGCACCGAAGGCGAGGAAAATGTATAATCTTAATACTTTAAACTCGTTTATGCTAGAATCCAGTGCCACTCGTTTAGTCCTTCAATATGTCTATATGTCATTACGACACTTAGATTGTTATGTATTCCATACTGTAAATAAATATATCCATTTAAAGATTCAAAGATATTGATTAAAGACTATGTATCTATTGCGCGCCACCTGCAATTCAATTAAGAACAACCACTGTTTATATTCTTCAGCCAACCATTTCGGTTCCTGTGTCAACTCCACAGACTGCTCTGATGAAAAGACTACTTGTAATGATGGGCTGTGTGTGTGTAACATCACGTACGTGTCCTCCCAAGGCAACTGTGTTCAAGGTAGGTTGAGGCTCTGCAATATCACTGAAACATCAAACCCGACGTTGCTTCAGCTTACATTTTGTATCGATCATCATAGTAGCATCTGAGGTGAGGTGAGGTGAAATTGGGTTTAACGTCGCGTCCAGGATTATTGCACTAATATAGCGACGTGCGTGTGTGTGTGTGTGTGTGTGTGTGTGTGTGTGTGTGTGTGTGTGTGTGTGTGTGTGTGTGTGTGTGTGTGTGTGTGTGTGTGTGTGGCTGCTTGTACTAGTCCGGACTGATGCCGATTTATAGTGCTGGCTCACTGAGATACCATGCAGCAGTTTAACATGAATACCCCACTCAGACACAGTATACTGACTCCGAGCCGACCAGTCCTTGTTTCAGCCCCTTAATGCCGAGCGCCAGACAGGGTAACAACATAGTAGCATCTAACACTGATGTACCCGATTTTGAGTAATACACTTTGTTCTGTTTAACACATGATATACATACCAATTGCTTGGCACTGTTTGCATATCAAGTCTTTGAAGGGCATTTAGAAGTGATACACATAATTAAAGGAAGAAAATTTATCGATGTCAACTTCTTTATTGTGAGGAACACAACGTTTCGGAGTATATACTTACTCCTTCATTAGGTGAACGGGAAGAGAATTTCGGGATGTCAACTTCTTTATTGTGAGGAACACAACGTTTCGGAGTGTATACTTAATCCTTAATTAGGTGAACGAGAAGAGAATTTATGGATGTCAACTTCTTTATGGATGTCATGATGTCAATCACTGGATTGTCTTGTGAGACTCGATGATTTACAGACCGCCGTCATATAGCCGAAAATATTGCTGAGTGCGGCGTTGAATAAAAAACAAACATTGGTGAAGGTTTATAAACAAAACAAAAAAACCTGGCTATTTCGATGTAACATTTGTACCATTGATAATCGAGACTAGTGGAAAGTAGGTTTGGTATTGATAAAGGAATTATTGGTTCATCACTTCCGACTATGAAAGGTTTTGTCTCCTTATAAATTATTAATAACACTGCTTAGATTTCGAAGTTGCATAAATGTATGGGGTGTGGCGGGTGGACAGCGACAGAGGATATTCTTCGGTCATGACTAAAGAAAATTCAACATTCAGCACGAACAGCATGTTCAGCGAAAATAGTGTTGTTGCTGTTGTTGTATTTTTTTTAATTAATCCCTTATAAGAAAGAAATATACTGAACCAAATTAAAAACTTCACAATCCTAAAATTTTAACATTTTGACCAGTTAACATTGTGGGCCCTTATTGTGTATTTAGACAGTAATGGCCACGTATTGTCTTCAGATAACACCCGTTTTTGTGCAGGTGAATCGATAAAAATCATGTGCACAGCACTAAAGTGGCAAAAGTGGTTTTTCACGTGCAACTGGTCACGTGGCAATAATACCGCACTTGTTAGCAATCATTAACAAAAAAAGAAAAACACAAGAAAACAAAAGTCTTTACGGCCATTTGTCATGCCACGCTTTTCAAATGTGCAACGTGAACGTGCCATCGGCATGTTGCAGACGGGAACGTCCGTAGCTGAAGTCGCAAGGACGATGGGTTGTAGTCGACGGACTGTTTATGATTTACAGCCGCGTCTACAGCAAACGGGTACCACCGCTGATCGCCCTCGGCCAGGTCGATCACGTGTGACGTCACATGCAGAGGATCGTCAGATTGTCTTACGTCACCTCCGTAACCCATTTTTGACGGCTACATCAACCAGAAATGAACTGCTTAGGGGTAGACTGAGTGCGAAAACTGTTCGAAACCGTCTGAGAACTGCTCACCTTCAAGCACGACTGCCATACTGCGGGCCGACTCTGACTCAATTTCACAGACGTCAACGTCAATTGTGGGCACAGCGACACTTACGATGGACTCAGAGGAATTGGAATCAAGTCGTCTTCAGTGATGAATCCCAATTTAATCTTTGATTTGCTGATGGTAGGGCGAGGGTGTGGAGGCGCCGTCATAAACGTAACGCCCAGAGTTGAGTACAGGAAGTTGACAGATTTCGAGGCGGAAGTGTCATGGTGTGGGGTGCTTTCTGTGGCAATGCACGTTCCAGGCTTCTTGTCATCCGTGGCAACCTCAACGCTGCTGCTTACCGCGACCAGGTACTGGCACAAGAACTTCTGCCTTTTATGGCAGCACATGAACCCGGTTGGATCTTCCAACACGACAATGCCAGACCCCACACAGCAATTTTGACATGGAATTTCCTTCAGAATGCGGGAGTCAAGGTCATGGACTGGTCGTCAAGGTCTCCCGACCTCAATCCCATCGAACACGTCTGGGATGCTCTTGGCAGAAGTCTGCGCACTCTCCAGAACCAACCACAGAATTTGCAAGATCTTGGCACCATTTTTCAGCAACAATGGCGTCGTCTTCCCAAACATGTGTTCACAAGCATCACAGGGTCCATGCGGAGGCGTTGCGTGGCAGTTGTCAACGCACATGGTGGCCATACACGCTACTGAACTTGTGTGCCATCAGATTCTCGTGCTTGGGACATATGATTTAAACTGTTGATGTTATTACCGAATACCGTAGGTGCTTGACACAAATTAAGGTTACCACTGTTAATTCAAATCCTTCTTTTGACATTAATGATTAAAAATTACCTTCTCTGATACATTTGTCCGTTGTATATCATATATGGAATTACTTTTTAAAATGTGAAGTTTTTAATGTGACTCAGTATATATAACTGTGGGTTTCGTCAAAGGCCACAGAGTAGGTATTGACATTCGTTGAAGTGAGTGAGTGAGTGAGTGAGTTAAAGTTTAACGTCACACATTCGTTGAAGTATTAGTTAACACAATTGGCAAGAATAAATAATAAGCATTCGTTTTTGCCGAAGAATCAAGTTACCAAGTAACATAAACAGCTTTACCTAATGACTAATCGCTCTCTGCTGTGTCAGTGTGACTTACATAACACTTTTGTTTACAGGTTGTTCTACATATGGTTCGGGAGTAACTACATTCAAAAATAGGAACCTTAATGGATACAACACCAAGAACGTAAACAACATCACAACGATAGACGCATGTATAGATTTATGCTTGACCGAGAGAGATTTCCTGTGTGTGACAGCGGATTTCGGGCTTTCAATAAGCAGATGCATCCTCTGCAGCTGGGCTTGGTATGATGTCCCATCAGAGCACCAACTAGTCTCTACCACATTCGATCAAATCATCCGTAATTGTGCTTAAAATATGAAAACATGATCCTTTGGCTACCAGGTTCCAACTCTCTTGGTTTCGATTGCTTAAGAAATATTCAACGTTTATATCTGACCATAAGATTGTTTTGTAGTTTAAAAGTCACTAGGCTGAGACGTAAACAATGCAGCAACACGTTCTATAAGATGAGTGAGTGAGTGAGTGAGTGAGTGAGAGTGAGTGAGTGAGTGAGTGAGTGAGTGAGTGAGTGAGTGAGTGAGTGAGTGAGTGAGTGAGTGAGTGAGTGAGTGAGTGAGTGAGTGAGTGAGTGAGTGAGTGAGACAACGCACATCCAAAATCCTTTAGAGGGGTAGACTGTCATATCCCTAGTTTCCGTGGAATATGGAATAAGACTGGTCATATTCTTTCAACTGCATTCTAGCACTGCAACATGTTATTGTGTAACTGTTAACGAAAATACCAAATACCATCTCCAGGAGATGTTAAATTTGAACCATTGATCACAAGTCTTTCAAAGATACGCGGTACACTGTCTATATGATCAAACAAAGCTTTTTCATACTAGAGTCCTGTGAAGATCCGGGGTAGAATAGGTCTTCAGCAACCCATGCTTGCCGTAACAGGCGACTATGCTTGTCGTAAAAGGCGACTAACGGGAACGGGTGGTCAGGCTCGCTGACTTGGTTGATGGCAATGATGCATGTCATCGTATCCCAATTAATCGATGCTCATGATACGGGATCCTTATACATTCCTGTGTAGATATCATATCGATAGCGTTGACGTCAGTTACCAACGCGTTTTAAGATTGCGTCATGTATATGAAAACGTCTCTGCCAACGACCAACTGTCAGATCAACATTACTTAAAGTTATGGTAACTCACTTTTAAAGTTCCTCCGTAAACGTCTCGTATATTGAACCACGACAAAATTTGATATACGTACAACAATTGAAACACTTTTGGTACATATGCATTTTACCGGTCACCTCTTCAAAATGTGTGTCACTAATATAGCCTCACGTGTCGGCGTTACTTTATGAAAACATATAGCTCAAACTAGGCAGGAACATGCTTGCATTAGTATAATTTAATATGACTAAATCTCGAAACTGAATATTAAAGCAATTCATAAACATCGAAGGAAAGCCCTCCATAACCCTGCCATTTTAGCCAGGGGTACAAATAGCGTCTGAAAAACTTAAAGGAGTTGGTTCACCTCCCCTTACCGAAATGGTGAAAGGTGTTCTTTAAAATGCATTCGTGCCAGCGTTTCATGCACAATCTGTAGTTGTGATGTTGTTATGTAACACATTTGTGTCACTACATGTGTACGGCTCTCATAGACCGAAGGTCAATTGGCCTTAATTCATGGCATGCATAGCTGTTGTGACGTGTTCATTTATTCAACCACAACACCCGTCTGAATTTTTTTACCACTGTGTAAATGTGTTGTGATGGTACAATAATATTACGTTTTTGACATGTATTCACTTTGTCTGCTGGTTCGATTTTAGACCATTTTACTTTTACTGAGATAAGTACTTTTAAAGCCTATATCATATAACCGTCCGATTGAATATAGGAGGTTGGGGTGCATTCTTTTGCGTTCGGCAAACCTATTTACTGATGCGCCAAATTCACACTTAATACAGAAAATCATCGGAAAATCATTCGTTGTTTTGCGTAAATAGTTAGCCACACATGAATGAAATGTTATTCAAAACGAATTTACTTTTAAACGTAAGTGTTGTACTATTTGAGCAAATGGATTTAAATTTTGCTTTTTACTTCCCTCAATTTCTTACGTGCAGGACTCCTGATACAGTTCGAGGGAACACCGTATATTAGTTGACATCCTTAACATACTATGAAGTTAACGTTATTTTAAAGAACGCAATATTGCTTTATGCTTGTCATTCATTCTACCATGTATATAGTTATGTATGTTGTTAATTGGTAATGTCTGAGTCCTAGAGTTGACATTTTATGCAAGTTCACCAAGATGTAATAAAAATTCACAGTAAGTAATAGATATGGGCTATATAGAATAGATAATAACAATTAGATTGTACTCTCTCTCTCTCTCTCTCTCTCTCTCTCTCTCTCTCTCTCTCTCTCTCTCTCTCTCTCTCTCTCTCTCTCTCTCTCTCTCTCTCTCTCTCTCTCTCTCTCTCTCTCTCTCTGACCCGTGAAGATTCCGGGGTAGAATAGGTCTTCAGCAACCCATGCTTGTCGTAAAAGGCGACTAACGGGATCGGGTGGTCAGGCTTGCTGTCATGCATGTCATCGATCCCAATTGCGTGGATCGATGCTCATGATATTAATCACTGGATTGTCTGGTCCAGACTCGATTATTTACAGACCGCCGTCACACAGCTGGAATATTGCTGAGTGCGGCGTAAAACAACAAACCAAACCAAAACTCTCTCTCTCAGAACGTGTTTTACAAAAGTTTATGTTGAAAGCAAACTTTACCATATTGGATAACTTCTATGATTTGTCAGTGTTTAGCCATATGATAATTGTCAGTGACATACTGTGTGTACATTTGTTTTATTATTTGTTTTATTATTAAAATTATTTGCACATAACATAGTTTTGTTATATGTTGCATGATCAGTTCATCATTTAATACATCGGGATGATACTGTGGCATAGAATAAATGGACAAGGACTATTATAGCAGGAGAATACTTAATACTGTGTTTTATCAATACAGTAATACACTGACTCGTCGCTACACGTCATATTGTCAAGCTCCCAAGTAACCTTTGTTTGTTGCAAGGGGCGAAAACATGGATCGGGTGCTCAGGATGGGTCAGTTGACAGATGGCGTGTCATCGTACCCGACGTCTCCACTTTTGGTCATTATATAATTAGATCAAGTGAGGAGTGAATGAGTTTGGTTGAACGCCACTTTTAACAGTTTTCAGATCACGGCGTGTCAGCAGGGAGGAAAGCCTAATTAGATCAACAACATACTTGGTTATTTTAGACCACCATGATAAGACTGGAGTATTGCGACGTAAAACCACAAATGAAGAGCGCAATGAAATTGTGACAGTTACATAGTACTCATTGGATGTCATGGCAGAAACATCCGGCTTGTATATATCGCTTCATCTTCCCGAGGCAAGGGAGTTAACTGACTTTCCACCCTTGCCGAATTGGGCTCGTATTACGAGTTATGTCCCTTCTAAGACTCTCACATGGACCAATCAGATTCCACCTCTCGTATCACCTGCATTTGTTTCGAACAAAATGGCGGCGCCCAGTCAAGACGATCTGATCGATAACCAAGATCTACATTGTGATAAAACGGGTTTTACATCGCGAAGTGCAATCAATCACGTGAACACCTTCATCAAAAACATGAAAAGACTTGGAAAATATCTGTTGATGACGACTTGTCGGTACCCATGCTTTGCAAATCCTGCAATCAACCGAAATTTGCACGACAGTGTACTAACAGAATTTCGGCAAGGGTGGTAACTGCACTTTTATAGTCAGTTAACTCTCTTGCCTCGTAATGATGATATCGCTTTGCTTATTCCACTCCAACAGTTTTCATGTATCTCACCATGGTCGTTCGATCCAGTCATCATTTCGGAATTGAGAAGGCAATTTGTGAATAGTATTTCAGGTATATCCTGGTATGCCAGCTTAGTTCGAGGACACGGCCAAAGTGACGGCACTAATATGGTGTGGACAGACCAATTATCATAATCAGGGAGAATATGGGATAGGACAATAGGATCCTGTCAACCCCATGGGCAGCAACTCTGCTAAGCAATTATGACCCTGACCACAAACAAATAGTCCATTACAAATACTGTAGTACATCCACGACTGACCCGGGGGCACGGGTGGCCCAGTCGTCTAAGACGCCGCAATTAGCCGTGCAGAGTTGCGTCCCTTGGGCACGCCGGAAACCAAAAGCCAAGGTCGCCTTTTACGGCAAGTATGGGTTGCTGAAGACCTATTCTACCCCGGATCTTCACAAGTCACTTATATTATGAATGAGCACACATGGAATGATGATCCAGGGGTAGTACTGAAATTTAAATAGTTCGTTCAAATTTGTAAAATGTTCTTTGCTGTTTGTTTACATCATTACATCATTGAAATATGTCGGACATAAACATCCTGTGATGCACAAGTTTAAATAGTCAATATTTTTGTCTGTGAAAGACAGTAGGCAGTTAGAAAAGGGGACCGCCGTAAGGAGTCCGGGTTGGTTGGTTGGTCTGTTGTTTAACGCCGCACTCAGCAGTATTCCAGCTAAATGACGGTGGTTTGTAAATAATCGACTCTGGACCAGACAATCCAGTGATGAACATTGATCCACGCAATTGGGATCGATGACATGCATCAAGCAAATCAGCGAGCCTGACCACCCGATCACGTACGTCGTCGTGTACGGCAAGCATGGGTTGCTGAAGACCTATTCTATCCCGGATTCGGTAGTCCGGGTTAGAATAGGTCCCCAACAAAAAGTGCGGTTCGTAAGAGACAGAATAACAGGTCGGGTTGTCTGGCCCCGTGACTTGGCTAAAGGCGTATCATCGTACCCTGACGGCGTCGGGGTGGTTGCTCAAAATATCAACCTCTGGATTGCCTGGTCCAGACTCGATTACACGATTACACTTATTTACACTTTGTTTGTTTATTTGTTGTTTAACGCCGGAATCAGCAATATCCAAGCTATATGACGGCGATCTGTGAATAACCTGGACCAGACAATGCAGTGATTGATATCATGAGCATCGATCCACGCAATTGGGATCGATAACATGCATCAACCAAATCAGCGAGCCTGACCACCCGATCCCGTTAGTCGCCTCTCACGACAAGCATAGTCGCCTCTTACGACAAGCATAGTCGCCTCTTACGACAAGCATAGTCGCTTCTTACGGCAAACATGGGTTGCTGAAGACAGACATTTCAGTTGATCATTTATGCTTCAATAACAGTTTTTGGAAGCGCAAGTGTTTGTAGTAGTACCTTTTCGCACACATCTAACACTGATATAAAAGTCCAGTGCATTTTACACCAATTGTCAAAACCAATTATGCACTTTTACTGCAAATGTAATGGCAATCATTCTTGACAAATAAAACATCGTGAGTAATATGACGGCTGACCGTAAATAAGTCTGGACGAGACAATCCAGTGATTGACATCATAAGCTTCGATCTATGCGGGTTGTAGTTTTAATGTCTCGACCCAAGCATTTCTTGTGTTGCTGACTCAGCATAAATAAATGCCACCGAACTTACGATGAAACTAAGTCCAGGAACTTAGTCCCCCACAGACACATCGACCCAGTTTAAGTAAATATAAATTGTCAATGCAAGAGAACAACCAGTCTAGATAGGGCAATCTAGCTGTGAAAACCATATGAATGGACCACCGAAAACCAGTGACGACAACAGATATGCCGTAGGGTCTATGCCGAGTCCTACAGGTAGAATTTGCTTAATTGGTTGGTTGGTTTGTAGTTTAACGCCGCACTCAGCAGTATTCCAGCTTTATTACGGCGATCTGTAAATAATCGAGTCTGGACCAGACAATCCAACGATTAATATCAGGAGCATCTATCCACGTAATTAGGATCGATGACATGCATCAACAAAGTCAGCGAGCCTGACCACCCGATCCCGTTAGTCGCCTCTTACGACAAGCATAGTCGCCTTTTACAGCAAGCATGGGTTGCTCAAGACCTGTTCTACCCCGGATCTTCACGGGTCTGAATTTGCATAAAAACGTATGTATTTATTGCCTACAGACGGCGGCCTGTGAACAAAGAAACATCATTTGATTTTTCTGAAGCTCTTCACAGCGATAGTACGTTCCCGGAGCTCTCTATACTATCGCTGCCACCAGTCAAAACTCCCCACTGTGAATAGGTGGCCACAACCATGCTTGGAGTTGAACTCGCAACCGAATGACCGTTATGTTTACAAAACAAGTGACGACTGTCGTGACGCCGAATACACTTATCGCTGCTAAATTACTTTCTTCGTTTGTCAATTTGAATTTCTGTTTCATTAAAACTATCGTGTTATTGATATAGTAAGAATGTAAGGGAGAAGTTGGTTGATTTTCCGTTAGTCTGCAATCTCGAACCAATCTGATTATCAAAACAACAAAGTTAATTCATCTGGAAAACATGGTCAGTCGTAAACCTTTTCAAATTGAAATATGATGGCATTCCCAAAGACATAAACAAAAGTATAAACGTTACTACATGGGGTTGGAGGGCACATTTCAAGATTCTTGTAATGGCCGCGCCCACACTGGTGGCAGCGATGTTACCGAGAGTGTAACGAAGGTGTCACGCGCTTGGAAGGAGCTTGGATTTTTCTAGTGCAAGGGAGATAACTCGGTATCATCTTTCGACTGATCTTGGTCGTGACCTAAATCTGCGTTGTGGACTGACTGAAGTGCATTCCAGAAATACATAGAAAGCAAATTGTCCTCAGGTTTCTTTGGAGGGGTAGGCTTGTTGTGACGTCCATGATGCCGCTTTTGATCTTCGGTGTCCTTGACCTTCACGTAACTTTCCTTAAAATCAGTCAGAATATATGATGGAGACAGATTCCACCCACGTATAATTTGGAAGTCTTTTACTGTTACTGCAGTTACAGTGAACGTGACACTTTGGACCGAGAGAGGCTCCTCTCAAAATGGTCCAGTAAACACAGCAGGGAGAATATACCACGAGGGCGCAGCCCCTCAATGTTTATTCTCCCTGCAGTGTTTTATTGAACGAGTGAGTTAAGTGAGTCAAAGTTTAACGTCACATCGGCAATATTTAAGCCATATCGTGACGAAACAAAATTTGACATTAACAATATATTTTAAACTGTATAAAATTCTGCCGACGAAGGGCAGTATAATAACTAGAATATCACAGATTTACATAAAACTAGTTAGAGAGCATGTAAAAATATATGATCATTTTACAACACAATATAAAAACAGGCTATAGATCGCCAACAACTGAAGGTAGATCACCACGCTAGGGACCATGTGGACTTACAGTACTTTTGCTACCTGCATGGACCCCAGCAGGATTAACACCATCCCTTCATGATCAGTGGTTGGCGATTATTGTCAATTTAGCCGAATTAAAAGAACATATATTCTGCGATTAAAAACGTGGAAGTAATAAATATACTGTGAATGACGTGGACTTACGTACCATCTCCGGGGGACATTTATTGTACGATAAACAACAAGCACGAGTCGTTTATTTCTTAAATAACGTAGTCCAGGCAACGTTAAGTGTTAGCACAGGTAACTAGCTTTGTTAAGCCCGTGTATTAAACTGTGGCAAATAATATTATTATGATAAAATATGTTTGACAAATTTGTTGTTAACAATAACTTTGTATTCATCGCTGAATTGTATATATATATAAACTTGTTCGCGTCGAATTATGTTGAAATACGGTAAACTACGGTTATAACGAACACGTTTATAACGAACTGACGGATATAACGAACTTACTTTTTGATCCCGACTACTTGCTGTAGTCATGTTGTATATGTACTTATAACGAACTACGGTTATAACGAACTAAAATTAGTAGTCCCTTTGAGTTCGTTATAACCGTAGTTTACTGTAATGCCGATGCGACGTTAAATTTTAACTCACTCACTATTAACAGGTAACTATGACAACGCTTGAACATTAAACATTGAACGACGCACAAATTTCACAGACTCACAGTTACCGAATGAAGCTGGTGGGGGCTAACTTGAAATTAAGAGATTTTAGGGCCGCCTCAGATAGATGATATGGTCGGAAATTTGAGTGAGTGAGTGAGTGAGTTCATTTTACAGTCACGTCGGCAATATTTCAGTTATAATGTTACATAAGCAAATTATACAATATTTATAAAAACTGTCGACGAAGGACAGTATAATAACTAGCAATATATCACAGATTGACTTAAAACTAGTTGTAGAAACATTAAAAATATCTGATTATTGATGTACGACACAATATAAAAATGGGGCTAAACATTGCCAGCAACAAAGTTAAAATCACCATACTGGGGACCAAGGGGACTTACGGTACCTCTGCTACCTGCATGGTTCCCCAGCAGGATTTACACTTCACCAAGTTACTGGCGATTGTTGCGGGTTCAACCAGAGCTTAAAAGTGAACAAATATTCTGCAGTTAAAATAGAGGTAGAGATATAAATATACTTTGAAAGAGGTGGTTTCATATACCCTCTCAGCGGGACAATAATTTTACGCTACTTCAATCCCCGTCGAGGGTCTAGCCACGAACAGTCTCAGTTACTAATTATACACTACCGTTTTATAAAATACATAACTTTTTACATCAAAATGTGTGAATGAGTTCTATTTTTTTAAATTAATGATTAAACGTGAATTAACATTGCTAAAAAGGTCCTTAACGGTTTTGACACTGAAATATTAATCACTTGTGATAAATTTGAGTAAAAGTGTTTTACACTGATCGCTCCTCTGTTAAACATTAGTCGGGAACATACGTGTACAACACTGCTTTCTAATCTCGGGTTCACCGGTAGCACACTAAAGCTAGTGTTGATTGATTTATATTGATTAAAATATTCACATCACGCCAACGCCAGAGAACTAGTCTCGATTATCTGAATCGGGAGAAATAGGCAAAATAACGACAAAAACTACATGGCTGGATCACTGAAAACCAGCGATGACACCAGGTGGGTGATAGGGTAACCATGTCTCCTCGACCGGCAGCACCCACCACAATTTGCATAAAATGCAAACGTTTTTTGCCAAACGCTGCGCTCCCAGGAAGCACGTTATCACACTATATATTGTGCGTACGTTGTGGGAACGTTAACGTTCACTGACGTTGTTACAACACTACACTGCAACCATCAGGTAACATGCGTTTTCTGGCCATTGCTTTCATGATAACAAGCAGTAAAATATCAAATTGGATTTCGTATGATTCTTCATTGAATGAGACATATATGACAACAAAATAAACGTTCATCTACAAGTCTGACAAGTTACCCATTCTCATACGCAGTGATGACGAAGTCTGACTGATGACGTAGTCAAAGTGATTACGTAGTTTATTACATCAGGTTCACCGCAAGAAACTCTGGTCAGGAAAGAGTCTAGCTTTTTTTCGAAAGTTTAGATAGGGGGGGGGGGATTTATGAATTTAGGCCTTCAAATGACCTCTGGGCCCCCTTCTCAGGCATAAATAATTGCCACCGAGCTTACGTTTTGTTTGTTTGTTTGTTTGTTTGTTTGTTGTTGAACGCCGCACTCAGCTTTATGACGGCGGTCTGTAAGTAATCGAGTCTGGAACAGACAGTCCAGTGGTTGATATCATCAGCATCGATCCACGCAATTGGGATCGATTACTTGCATCAACAAAGTCAGCAAGCCTGACCACGCGATCCCGTTAGTCGCCTTTTACGACAAGCATAGTCGCCTTTTTCGGCAAGTATGGGTTGGTGAAGATTTTTTCTACCCCGGAATCTTCACGGGATGTGCTAACGTTTCTTTGTAACAAAATTCAAAACAGTTGCAGGGGAACAGCAGTACACCTCCTTGCGACGGCTGTCTGTAATTGAATCAGACGATCAATGGATCGATGGACCAGTAAATCCAGTGACACGACTAAGCATTTGCTGAATTCGTTGAAACCATTTCTCGTATAAGATTCCCACCTCACTAATCATATAACTACATTTCAACATCACACAAGCGCAAACTCAAACAAATATATAATTACTTTCCCAGTCAATGGATCAGTGTGCACTCGATTTTCATTCTCGGCTCCCTGGGGAGTGTACCTAACCTGCCTGTAAGACAGTAATAGGTTACATCACTTGGACATGGAAACCTCGAAGGCTTAGCATGGCTATCAAAGCTTCCATCTCTTGTTTTGAAATCTCACACTCGCTCTCGTGGTTCATCTTTTCGACACAGACTTTTTAAGATAAATTGATCAAAGTTTTACACTATATGGGTCTGTGGGTGTGGATAGGTTTAAATACGGAACAGATCCATGAAGATCCGGGTTAGAATAGGTCGCGGCGTGCGGCGTTAAACCACAAACAAACAAATTCAGAACATGAATAATGTTTTCACTCACGTTTGTAAATGATTGCGTCTCATACCTTTCAAGTACTTCCTGGCAGACTTTGAATACATCTGATATTCTCCCCCCCCCCCCCCCCCCACACACACACACACACCCTCCCAATCTAATATTCTGAGCCTCTCCCCCCATCTGATAATCTGAGCGGGTCCCCCACCCAACCCTTACCGACCCTAGAATATCAAAAGGTCGATTCCTAAGTCCGTTAAATCATTCAATGCTTTTTTTTATTGATGTCACCGGCTATATGGACATTTTCTATCTTTCTACCACCTCAACAGCAAACGTCTTCAACCATGCTATGTTGACGTGTATCCTGCTTGAACGAGTAAGGATGCACACGTAGCAGACATCAAGAAGGGAACAACTTACGCATGACAATTAGTTTTTTAACTAGACAACCAAGATTGTATGGAAACGTTTACAACAGTTCAACACAATATGAAAGACATTAAAGACGCTAATAATGGACAAAAGACATTTCGTTTAACATAGTGAGTGAGTGAGTGAGTTGGGTTTAACGCCGCTTTTAACATTATTCCAGTTATATCACGGTGTGTCAGCTTAATGTGGGAGGAAAGCCCGAAGTGATGCATGTCTCAGACGTTTACCACTTCGGTGAAACCCACGAGCACGGGTATGGTGCTGACAAACCTAGAAACATAATCGGGGCGAACTGGGATTCGAACCCACAATCATAGGTTTCTGGCGTGTCCAGGGGACGCAACTCTGCACAGCGAATCGCGGCGCCTTAGACGACTGGGCCACCCGTGCCCCCCGTTAAACATTAGATACAAGACTACCATATTGAACTCAACAACACCAGGTGTGTACAGGTCAACAGCTACTATAGATGAACACTGCCGAAGCAAGTAAACCACATGTATTTTGAAATGACACTAATGAGTTAATTCAGATTAGAAGGTGTTAAGTGAGTGAGTTAAAATTTATAGTCACATCGGCAGTATTTCAGCCATATCGTGACTACCGAAAGTTATACATAATATATACATTTAAAGAATAACGGCCTGTCAACAAAGGACAGTAAAATACCTAGATGATCACAGAAAATATTTTAAAACTAGTATTCAACCATAAAAAGATGTCACTATACCTAACGATACAATATAAAAAAAGGCTATAGATCGCCAGCAACTGAAGATAGATCACCTCACTGGGGACCATGGGGACTTACAGTACTTTTGCTACCTGCATGGACCCCAGCAGGATTTACACCATCCCTTCAGGTGTTGGCGATGGCTGACACAATTAGCCGAACATTAAAACAACACATATTCTACGATTAAAAACGTGGTATCAAATAAATACACTTTGAGAGACATGGTCTTACATACCCTCTCAGGGGGGCAATAATTTCATACTACTTCAACCCCCTTCGAGGGTATAGCCACGGACCATCTTAGTAATCAAATTTATTTTACCAATTATAAAAAGTATATTATATACAAAACATATCAATCAAGAGGTGTTAAGTATATGACCTATTCTGTTTCCATCGACGCTGTCTTTAGCAACCCATGCCTGCCGTAAAAAGGCGACTTTACTTGTCGTTACAGGCGACTAACGGGATCGGGTGGTCAGGCTCGCTGACTTGGTTGATGCATGACATCGTAATGTCATCGTATCCAAACTGCGTGGATCGATACTCATGATATCAATCACTAGATTGTCTGATCCTGACTCGATTATTTGCAGACCGCGGTCATCTAGCTGGAATATTGCTGAGTGCGGTGTTAAACAAAGAAACAAATATGAACAACAAATGAGGTTTACAATGGATCATGAGCATCGATCCACGCAAATTGCTATACGATGACATGCCTCAACCAAGTCAGCGAGCCTGACCACCCTATCCCGTTAGTCGCTGAATAACTATTCTACCCCGGACCTTCACAGGCCTGATGCAGTAGGTACTCACACACATAATCTGCAGTTATTTGTGTATACTCTTAACCTTGGTATGTTAACACGATTTGTCTTACAAATATAATCACCGCGGTGATAATATTTCCACCACGGTGATAATATTTACACCGCGGTGGAAATAGTTTTCTGTGTATTCATTTTCGTTTTTGACATTTTCACTTCACATTTCAGCGACTCAATAGCTACTTAAAAGTACATTTTCCATGTTTTTGGATGTTTTTATACATGCTTTATCACATATTTGTATGGCAAATTGTGTTAATTTGCAAAAGGTTAAGATAAAAAGTAAGTTAAACATCAAAATATTGAAAAACAGACTCCATATCCCTTATGGGCCACCGTAATGGTTGTGTGAAAATGTTAGGAATCAATACGTGGGTATGATTTATTTATGTCTCCAACTGTCTTCGACTCAGATGTTTATTCCCCTTCACCCTGCGATACGTACCCATAACTCGGAGCCTTTTGTTCATTACATGAATAATAACGCATGTCACTTATCAAGCACTTGATCACACTTTGTACGAATTGGAAATGCAAAACAAAGTACGACGAGGTTGAATTGGGTTCATGGCGATATTTTACATTTGCACTCAAGATCATGCAAATCTTTGAACAGTAAACACGCGGCAGCCACTTTGAAAACGTACTTTGCTGCCCTTACATTCTCTCAAAACGCTTCTGACCCGTGAAGATTCCGGGATAGAATAGGTCTTCAGCAACCCATGCTTGTCGTAAAAGGTGACTATGCTTGTCGTAAAAGGCGACTCACTGGATCAGGTGGTCAGGCTCGCTGACTTGGTTGATGCATGTCATCGTATCCCAATTGCGTGGGTCGATGCTCATGATATTAATTGATTGTCTGGTCCAGACTTGATTATTAACAGACTGCCGTCATATAGCTGGAGTGCGGCGTTAAACAACAAACCAACCAAAACGCTTTTTGTTTATGTGAACTTCCTGTGAAGTAAATATAGCTGTTCATTCTTGCAGACTTGGAAACATTGGGGAATTTTGGTTACTTGTTTTATATGTGTTAATATATTTATCATTTTTTATTTATGCAGACAATATTTGAAGAGAAATATGGTCAGCTACTTGTTAGGTTTATTTTGTTTTGCTGACATTTTAACTTGTTGGCTACATATCCAATTTAGCTACATTACCATGTCACTATTTGTCCAGTTCTTAGTTTCTATTGAGCGCTCAAATGTTGGATGTGAATAAATAGTTTAGGTTAGGTTTGGTTAGGTCTTATTTCACATATGTATTCTCGACAGAATCTCTTTGTTAACAACTGTGTTTTCTCTGCACAGTGATGAAGCTGATATTCATTCTGAACACTAAAAATATGTTTAACTAATATTTTAAACGTGTTTCCTTTGTGTATCTAAAATTGCAAAACTCCACAGAAGTGCGATAATTTACTAGGAATTCTGGAGACATTTTACACTGATTGCAATGGATTATTATTCATGTTTTCATGGCGTCAAGTTGGACTTGTACTGAAAATGAGGGTTGTGCTCAAATCCGGATCAGAACACCAAACCCGTTTACTATTTCTATATGAAACTTGCTTTGCAGATCAGTCTAGTGGTAAACTGGTGCCTTGTGATGATGTAGGATGTTGAAAATTTCTGGACATGCACAAGATCGGGGGAGTGATGGACAAGGGATGGTGTGATAGAAATGGTGGTAGACACAATTGGAAAACTTTCTCTTGATGCACTATGGGGTTGATAACTTCTGTTGACGTGTATCTTGCTTGAACGAGTAAGGATGCACACGTAGTACACAACAACTTACGCATGACAATTAGTTTTTTAACTAGACAACCAAGATTGTAAGGAAACGTTTACAAGAGATCAACACAATATGAAAGACATTAAAGACGCAAATAATGGACAAAAGACATTTCGTTTAACATAAGACACAAGACTACAATATTGAACTCAACAACACCATGTGTGTACAGGTCAACAGCTACTATAGATGAAAACTGCCGAAGCAAGTAAACCACATGTATTTTGAAATGACACTAATGTGACGTGAGGTGAAATTGGGTTTAACGTCGCGTCCAAGATTATTGCACTTATATAGCGACGTGCATGTACGTGTGTGTGTGGCTGCTTGTACTAGTCCGGACTGATGCCGATTTATAGTGCTAGCACACTGAGATACCATGCCGCAGTTTAACATGAATACCCCACTCAGACACAGTATACTGACTCCGAGCCGACCAGTCCTTGTTTTAGCCCTTTAATGCCGAGCGCCAGACAGGGTAACAACAAGTACCATCTTTTAACGTCTTTTGGTTTGACGCGGCCGGGGATCGAACGCCGGACCTTCCACTCTCCGGGCGGACGCTCTACCACTAGACCACGGAGGCGGTAAATGACACTAATGAGTTAATTCAGTTGAGAAGGTGTTAAGTATATGACTTATTCTGTGTCCATGGACGCTGTCTTCAGCAACCCATGCCTGCCGTTAAAAGGCGACTATACTTGTCGTTACAGGCGACTAACGGGATCGGGTGGTCAGGCTCGCTGACTTGGTTGATGCATGACATCGTAATGTCATCGTATCCAAACTGCGTGGATCGATACTCATGATATCAATCACTAGATTGATTGTCTGATCCTGACTCGATTATTTGCAGACCGCGGTCAAATAGCTGGAATATTGCTGTGTGCGGTGTTAAACAACAAACAAATATGAACAACAAATGAGGTTTACAATGGATCATGAGCATCGATCCACGCAAATTGCTATACGATGACATGCCTCAACCAAGTCAGCGAGCCTGACCACCCTATCCCGTTAGTCGCTGAATAACTATTCTACCCCGGAGCTTCACAGGCCTGATGCAGTAGGTACTTACACACATTATCTGCAGTTATTTGTGTATACTCTTAACCTTGGTATGAGTATTATTATCAAATCTTTGACATAGTCGAATTTTTAATGCGGCTCAGACGACTGGGCCATCAGTGTCCCCTGTAGATTGTTTCGGTTTAACAGTATATGGTTCGTGGTAGAATCAGTCTGTACATAAAAACTTAACTTTCACTTTCACTCCTTTAAAGGTTCAATCACAAATAATGGGGATATAGTTGTACGGTACCCACGTATTGATTCCTAACATTTTCACACAACCATTACGGTGGCCCATAAGGGACATGGAGTCTGTTTTTCCATATTTTGATATTTCACTTACATTTATCGTAACCTTTTGCAAATTAACACGATTTGTCTTACAAATATGTGATAAATCATGTGTAAAGAAGATATTGAATCGCTAAAAAACGAAACGAAAATGTAAAAAACGAAAATGAAAATACAGAAATCTATTTCTACAGCGGTGATAATATTCCCACCGTGGTGATAATATTTACACCGCGGTGGTAATATTCCCACCACGGTGATAATATTTACACCGCGGTGGAAATATTATCACCGCGGTGGAAATAGTTTTCTGTGTATTCATTTTAGTTTTTGACATTTTCGTTTTGTGTTTTTGACATTTTCATTTTAGTTTTTGACCTTTCCGTTTTGGTTTTTGACATTTCCATTTTAGTTTTTGACATTTTCACTTCACATTTCAGCGACTCAAAAGCTACTTAAAAGTACATTTTCCATGTTTTTGATGTTTTTTTACATGATTTATCACATATTTGTATGGCAAATTGTGTTAATTTGCAAAAGGTTAAGATAAAAAGTAAGTTAAACATCCAAATATTGAAAAACAGACTCCATATCCCTTATGGGCCACCGTAATGGTTGTGTGAAAATGTTAGGAATCAATACGTGGGTATGATTTATTTATGTCTCCAACTGTCTTCGACTCAGATGTTTATTCCCCTTCACCCTGCGATACGTACCCATAACTCGGAGCCTTTTGTTCATTACATGAATAATAACGCATGTCACTTATCAAGCACTTGATCACACTTTGTACGAATTGGAAATGCAAAACAAAGTACGACGAGGTAGAATTGGGTTCATGGCGATATTTTACATTTGCACTCAAGATCATGCAAATCTTTGAACAGTAAACACGCGGCAGCCACTTTGAAAACGTACTTTGCTGCCCTTACATTCTCTCAAAACGCTTCTGACCCGTGAAGATTCCTGGATAGAATAGGTCTTCAGCAACCCATGCTTGTCGTAAAAGGTGACTATGCTTGTCGTGAAAGGCGACTCACTGGATCAGGTGGTCAGGCTCGCTGACTTGGTTGATGCATGTCATCGTATCCCAATTGCGTGGGTCGATGCTCATGATATTAATTGATTGTCTGGTCCAGACTTGATTATTAACAGACTGCCGTCATATAGCTGGAATTCTGCTGAGTGCGGCGTTAAACAACAAACCAACCAAAACGCTTTTTGTTTATGTGAACGTCCTGTGAAGTAAATATAGCTGTTCATTCTTGCAGACTTGGAAACATTGGGGAATTTTGGTTACTTGTTTTATATGTGTTAATATATTTATCATTTTTTATTTATGCAGACAATATTTGAAGAGAAATGTGGTCAGCTACTTGTTAGGTTTATTTTGTTTTGCTGACATTTTAACTTGTTGGCTACATATCCAATTTAGCTACATTACCATGTCACTATTTGTCCAGTTCTTATTTTCTTTTGAGCGCTCAAATGTTGGATGTGAATAAATAGTTTAGGTTAGGTTTGGTTAGGTCTTATTTCACATATGTATTCTCGACAGAATCTCTTTGTTAACAACTGTGTTTTCTCTACACAGTGATGAAGCTGATATTCATTCTGAACACTAAAAATATGTTTAACTAATATTTTAAACGTGTTTCCTTTGTGTATCTAAAATTGCAAAACTCCACAGAAGTGCGATAATTTACTAGGAATTCTGGAGACATTTTACACTGATTGCAATGGATTATTATTCATGTTTTCATGGCGTCAAGTTGGACTTGTACTGAAAATGAGGGTTGTGCTCAAATCCGGATCAGAACACCAAACCCGTTTACTATTTCTATATGAAACTTGCTTTGCAGATCAGTCTAGTGGTAAACTGGTGCCTTGTGATGATGTAGGATGTTGAAAATTTCTGGACATGCACAAGATCGGGGGAGTGATGGACAAGGGATGGTGTGATAGAAATGGTGGTAGACACAATTGGAAAACTTTCTCTTGATGCACTATGGGGTTGATAACTTCTGTTGACGTGTATCTTGCTTGAACGAGTAAGGATGCACACGTAGTACACAACAACTTACGCATGACAATTAGTTTTTTAACTAGACAACCAAGATTGTATGGAAACGTTTACAAGAGATCAACACAATATGAAAGACATTAAAGACGCAAATAATGGACAAAAGACATTTCGTTTAACATAAGACACAAGACTACAATATTGAACTCAACAACACCATGTGTGTACAGGTCAACAGCTACTATAGATGAAAACTGCCGAAGCAAGTAAACCACATGTATTTTGAAATGACACTAATGTGACGTGAGGTGAAATTGGGTTTAACGTCGCGTCCAAGATTATTGCACTTATATAGCGACGTGCATGTACGTGTGTGTGTGGCTGCTTGTACTAGTCCGGACTGATGCCGATTTATAGTGCTAGCACACTGAGATACTATGCCGCAGTTTAACATGAATACCCCACTCAGACACAGTATACTGACTCCGAGCCGACCAGTCCTTGTTTTAGCCCTTTAATGCCGAGCGCCAGACAGGGTAACAACAAGTACCATCTTTTAACGTCTTTTGGTTTGACGCGGCCGGGGATCGAACGCCGGACCTTCCACTCTCCGGGCGGACGCTCTACCACTAGACCACGGAGGCGGTAAATGACACTAATGAGTTAATTCAGTTGAGAAGGTGTTAAGTATATGACTTATTCTGTGTCCATGGACGCTGTCTTCAGCAACCCATGCCTGCCGTAAAAAGGCGACTATACTTGTCGTTACAGGCGACTAACGGGATCGGGTGGTCAGGCTCGCTGACTTGGTTGATGCATGACATCGTAATGTCATCGTATCCAAACTGCGTGGATCGATACTCATGATATCAATCACTAGATTGATTGTCTGATCCTGACTCGATTATTTGCAGACCGCGGTCAAATAGCTGGAATATTGCTGAGTGGGGTGTTAAACAACAAACAAATATGAACAACAAATGAGGTTTACAATGGATCATGAGCATCGATCCACGCAAATTGCTATACGATGACATGCCTCAACCAAGTCAGCGAGCCTGACCACCCTATCCCGTTAGTCGCTGAATAACTATTCTACCCCGGAGCTTCACAGGCCTGATGCAGTAGGTACTTACACACATTATCTGCAGTTATTTGTGTATACTCTTAACCTTGGTATGAGTATTATTATCAAATCTTTGACATAGTCGAATTTTTAATGCGGCTCAGACGACTTGGCCATCAGTGTCCCCTGTAGATTGTTTCGGTTTAACAGTATATGGTTCGTGGTAGAATCAGTCTGTACATAAAAACTTAACTTTCACTTTCACTCCTTTAAAGGTTCAATCACAAATAATGGGGATATAGTTGTACGGTACCCACGTATTGATTCCTAACATTTTCACACAACCATTACGGTGGCCCATAAGGGACATGGAGTCTGTTTTTCCATATTTTGATATTTCACTTACATTTATCGTAACCTTTTGCAAATTAACACGATTTGTCTTACAAATATGTGATAAATCATGTGTAAAGAAGATATTGAATCGCTGAAAAACGAAACGAAAATGTAAAAAACGAAAATGAAAATACAGAAATCTATTTCTACAGCGGTGATAATATTCCCACCGTGGTGATAATATTTACACCGCGGTGGTAATATTCCCACCACGGTGATAATATTTACACCGCGGTGGAAATATTATCACCGCGGTGGAAATAGTTTTCTGTGTATTCATTTTAGTTTTTGTCATTTTCGTTTTGTGTTTTTGACATTTTCATTTTAGTTTTTGACCTTTTCGTTTTGGTTTTTGACATTTCCATTTTAGTTTTTGACATTTTCACTTCACATTTCAGCGACTCAATAGCTACTTAAAAGTACATTTTCCATGTTTTTGATGTTTTTTTACATGATTTATCACATATTTGTATGGCAAATTGTGTTAATTTGCAAAAGGTTAAGATAAAAAGTAAGTTAAACATCCAAATATTGAAAAACAGACTCCATATCCCTTATGGGCCACCGTAATGGTTGTGTGAAAATGTTAGGAATCAATACGTGGGTATGATTTATTTATGTCTCCAACTGTCTTCGACTCAGATGTTTATTCCCCTTCACCCTGCGATACGTACCCATAACTCGGAGCCTTTTGTTCATTACATGAATAATAACGCATGTCACTTATCAAGCACTTGATCACACTTTGTACGAATTGGAAATGCAAAACAAAGTACGACGAGGTAGAATTGGGTTCATGGCGATATTTTACATTTGCACTCAAGATCATGCAAATCTTTGAACAGTAAACACGCGGCAGCCACTTTGAAAACGTACTTTGCTGCCCTTACATTCTCTCAAAACGCTTCTGACCCGTGAAGATTCCGGGATAGAATAGGTCTTCAGCAACCCATGCTTGTCGTAAAAGGTGACTATGCTTGTCGTGAAAGGCGACTCACTGGATCAGGTGGTCAGGCTCGCTGACTTGGTTGATGCATGTCATCGTATCCCAATTGCGTGGGTCGATACTCATGATATTAATTGATTGTCTGGTCCAGACTTGATTATTAACAGACTGCCGTCATATAGCTGGAATTCTGCTGAGTGCGGCGTTAAACAACAAACCAACCAAAACGCTTTTTGTTTATGTGAACATCCTGTGAAGTAAATATAGCTGTTCATTCTTGCAGACTTGGAAACATTGGGGAATTTTGGTTACTTGTTTTATATGTGTTAATATATTTATCATTTTTTATTGATGCAGACAATATTTGAAGAGATATGTGGTCAGCTACTTGTTAGGTTTATTTTGTTTTGCTGACATTTTAACTTGTTGGCTACATATCCAATTTAGCTACATTACCATGTCACTATTTGTCCAGTTCTTAGTTTCTATTGAGCGCTCAAATGTTGGATGTGAATAAATAGTTTAGGTTAGGTTTGGTTAGGTCTTATTTCACATATGTATTCTCGACAGAATCTCTTTGTTAACAACTGTGTTTTCTCTACACAGTGATGAAGCTGATATTCATTCTGAACACTAAAAATATGTTTAACTAATATTTTAAACGTGTTTCCTTTGTGTATCTAAAATTGCAAAACTCCACAGAAGTGCGATAATTTACTAGGAATTCTGGAGACATTTTACACTGATTGCAATGGATTATTATTCATGTTTTCATGGCGTCAAGTTGGACTTGTACTGAAAATGAGGGTTGTGCTCAAATCCGGATCAGAACACCAAACCCGTTTACTATTTCTATATGAAACTTGCTTTGCAGATCAGTCTAGTGGTAAACTGGTGCCTTGTGATGATGTAGGATGTTGAAAATTTCTGGACATGCACAAGATCGGGGGAGTGATGGACAAGGGATGGTGTGATAGAAATGGTGGTAGACACAATTGGAAAACTTTCTCTTGATGCACTATGGGGTTGATAACTTCTGTTGACGTGTATCTTGCTTGAACGAGTAAGGATGCACACGTAGTACACAACAACTTACGCATGACAATTAGTTTTTTAACTAGACAACCAAGATTGTATGGAAACGTTTACAAGAGATCAACACAATATGAAAGACATTAAAGACGCAAATAATGGACAAAAGACATTTCGTTTAACATAAGACACAAGACTACAATATTGAACTCAACAACACCATGTGTGTACAGGTCAACAGCTACTATAGATGAAAACTGCCGAAGCAAGTAAACCACATGTATTTTGAAATGACACTAATGTGACGTGAGGTGAAATTGGGTTTAACGTCGCGTCCAAGATTATTGCACTTATATAGCGACGTGCATGTACGTTTGTGTGTGGCTGCTTGTACTAGTCCGGACTGATGCCGATTTATAGTGCTAGCACACTGAGATACTATGCCGCAGTTTAACATGAATACCCCACTCAGACACAGTATACTGACTCCGAGCCGACCAGTCCTTGTTTTAGCCCTTTAATGCCGAGCGCCAGACAGGGTAACAACAAGTACCATCTTTTAACGTCTTTTGGTTTGACGCGGCCGGGGATCGAACGCCGGACCTTCCACTCTCCGGGCGGACGCTCTACCACTAGACCACGGAGGCGGTAAATGACACTAATGAGTTAATTCAGTTGAGAAGGTGTTAAGTATATGACTTATTCTGTGTCCATGGACGCTGTCTTCAGCAACCCATGCCTGCCGTAAAAAGGCGACTATACTTGTCGTTACAGGCGACTAACGGGATCGGGTGGTCAGGCTCGCTGACTTGGTTGATGCATGACATCGTAATGTCATCGTATCCAAACTGCGTGGATCGATACTCATGATATCAATCACTAGATTGATTGTCTGATCCTGACTCGATTATTTGCAGACCGCGGTCAAATAGCTGGAATATTGCTGAGTGCGGTGTTAAACAACAAACAAATATGAACAACAAATGAGGTTTACAATGGATCATGAGCATCGATCCACGCAAATTGCTATACGATGACATGCCTCAACCAAGTCAGCGAGCCTGACCACCCTATCCCGTTAGTCGCTGAATAACTATTCTACCCCGGAGCTTCACAGGCCTGATGCAGTAGGTACTTACACACATTATCTGCAGTTATTTGTGTATACTCTTAACCTTGGTATGAGTATTATTATCAAATCTTTGACATAGTCGAATTTTTAATGCGGCTCAGACGACTTGGCCATCAGTGTCCCCTGTAGATTGTTTCGGTTTAACAGTATATGGTTCGTGGTAGAATCAGTCTGTACATAAAAACTTAACTTTCACTTTCACTCCTTTAAAGGTTCAATCACAAATAATGGGGATATAGTTGTACGGTACCCACGTATTGATTCCTAACATTTTCACACAACCATTACGGTGGCCCATAAGGGACATGGAGTCTGTTTTTCCATATTTTGATATTTCACTTACATTTATCGTAACCTTTTGCAAATTAACACGATTTGTCTTACAAATATGTGATAAATCATGTGTAAAGAAGATATTGAATCGCTGAAAAACGAAACGAAAATGTAAAAAACGAAAATGAAAATACAGAAATCTATTTCTACAGCGGTGATAATATTCCCACCGTGGGGATAATATTTACACCGCGGTGGTAATATTCCCACCACGGTGATAATATTTACACCGTGGTGGAAATATTATCACCGCGGTGGAAATAGTTTTCTGTGTATTCATTTTAGTTTTTGACATTTTCGTTTTGTGTTTTTGACATTTTCATTTTAGTTTTTGACCTTTTCGTTTTGGTTTTTGACATTTCCATTTTAGTTTTTGACATTTTCACTTCACATTTCAGCGACTCAATAGCTACTTAAAAGTACATTTTCCATGTTTTTGATGTTTTTTTAAATGATTTATCACATATTTGTATGGCAAATTGTGTTAATTTGCAAAAGGTTAAGATAAAAAGTAAGTTAAACATCCAAATATTGAAAAACAGACTCCATATCCCTTATGGGCCACCGTAATGGTTGTGTGAAAATGTTAGGAATCAATACGTGGGTATGATTTATTTATGTCTCCAACTGTCTTCGACTCAGATGTTTATTCCCCTTCACCCTGCGATACGTACCCATAACTCGGAGCCTTTTGTTCATTACATGAATAATAACGCATGTCACTTATCAAGCACTTGATCACACTTTGTACGAATTGGAAATGCAAAACAAAGTACGACGAGGTAGAATTGGGTTCATGGCGATATTTTACATTTGCACTCAAGATCATGCAAATCTTTGAACAGTAAACACGCGGCAGCCACTTTGAAAACGTACTTTGCTGCCCTTACATTCTCTCAAAACGCTTCTGACCCGTGAAGATTCCGGGATAGAATAGGTCTTCAGCAACCCATGCTTGTCGTAAAAGGTGACTATGCTTGTCGTGAAAGGCGACTCACTGGATCAGGTGGTCAGGCTCGCTGACTTGGTTGATGCATGTCATCGTATCCCAATTGCGTGGGTCGATGCTCATGATATTAATTGATTGTCTGGTCCAGACTTGATTATTAACAGACTGCCGTCATATAGCTGGAATTCTGCTGAGTGCGGCGTTAAACAACAAACCAACCAAAACGCTTTTTGTTTATGTGAACGTCCTGTGAAGTAAATATAGCTGTTCATTCTTGCAGACTTGGAAACATTGGGGAATTTTGGTTACTTGTTTTATATGTGTTAATATATTTATCATTTTTTATTTATGCAGACAATATTTGAAGAGAAATGTGGTCAGCTACTTGTTAGGTTTATTTTGTTTTGCTGACATTTTAACTTGTTGGCTACATATCCAATTTAGCTACATTACCATGTCACTATTTGTCCAGTTCTTAGTTTCTATTGAGCGCTCAAATGTTGGATGTGAATAAATAGTTTAGGTTAGGTTTGGTTAGGTCTTATTTCACATATGTATTCTCGACAGAATCTCTTTGTTAACAACTGTGTTTTCTCTACACAGTGATGAAGCTGATATTCATTCTGAACACTAAAAATATGTTTAACTAATATTTTAAACGTGTTTCCTTTGTGTATCTAAAATTGCAAAACTCCACAGAAGTGCGATAATTTACTAGGAATTCTGGAGACATTTTACACTGATTGCAATGGATTATTATTCATGTTTTCATGGCGTCAAGTTGGACTTGTACTGAAAATGAGGGTTGTGCTCAAATCCGGATCAGAACACCAAACCCGTTTACTATTTCTATATGAAACTTGCTTTGCAGATCAGTCTAGTGGTAAACTGGTGCCTTGTGATGATGTAGGATGTTGAAAATTTCTGGACATGCACAAGATCGGGGGAGTGATGGACAAGGGATGGTGTGATAGAAATGGTGGTAGACACAATTGGAAAACTTTCTCTTGATGCACTATGGGGTTGATAACTTCTGTTGACGTGTATCTTGCTTGAACGAGTAAGGATGCACACGTAGTACACAACAACTTACGCATGACAATTAGTTTTTTAACTAGACAACCAAGATTGTATGGAAACGTTTACAAGAGATCAACACAATATGAAAGACATTAAAGACGCAAATAATGGACAAAAGACATTTCGTTTAACATAAGACACAAGACTACAATATTGAACTCAACAACACCATGTGTGTACAGGTCAACAGCTACTATAGATGAAAACTGCCGAAGCAAGTAAACCACATGTATTTTGAAATGACACTAATGTGACGTGAGGTGAAATTGGGTTTAACGTCGCGTCCAAGATTATTGCACTTATATAGCGACGTGCATGTACGTGTGTGTGTGGCTGCTTGTACTAGTCCGGACTGATGCCGATTTATAGTGCTAGCACACTGAGATACTATGCCGCAGTTTAACATGAATACCCCACTCAGACACAGTATACTGACTCCGAGCCGACCAGTCCTTGTTTTAGCCCTTTAATGCCGAGCGCCAGACAGGGTAACAACAAGTACCATCTTTTAACGTCTTTTGGTTTGACGCGGCCGGGGATCGAACGCCGGACCTTCCACTCTCCGGGCGGACGCTCTACCACTAGACCACGGAGGCGGTAAATGACACTAATGAGTTAATTCAGTTGAGAAGGTGTTAAGTATATGACTTATTCTGTGTCCATGGACGCTGTCTTCAGCAACCCATGCCTGCCGTAAAAAGGCGACTATACTTGTCGTTACAGGCGACTAACGGGATCGGGTGGTCAGGCTCGCTGACTTGGTTGATGCATGACATCGTAATGTCATCGTATCCAAACTGCGTGGATCGATACTCATGATATCAATCACTAGATTGATTGTCTGATCCTGACTCGATTATTTGCAGACCGCGGTCAAATAGCTGGAATATTGCTGAGTGCGGTGTTAAACAACAAACAAATATGAACAACAAATGAGGTTTACAATGGATCATGAGCATCGATCCACGCAAATTGCTATACGATGACATGCCTCAACCAAGTCAGCGAGCCTGACCACCCTATCCCGTTAGTCGCTGAATAACTATTCTACCCCGGAGCTTCACAGGCCTGATGCAGTAGGTACTTACACACATTATCTGCAGTTATTTGTGTATACTCTTAACCTTGGTATGAGTATTATTATCAAATCTTTGACATAGTCGAATTTTTAATGCGGCTCAGACGACTTGGCCATCAGTGTCCCCTGTAGATTGTTTCGGTTTAACAGTATATGGTTCGTGGTAGAATCAGTCTGTACATAAAAACTTAACTTTCACTTTCACTCCTTTAAAGGTTCAATCACAAATAATGGGGATATAGTTGTACGGTACCCACGTATTGATTCCTAACATTTTCACACAACCATTACGGTGGCCCATAAGGGACATGGAGTCTGTTTTTCCATATTTTGATATTTCACTTACATTTATCGTAACCTTTTGCAAATTAACACGATTTGTCTTACAAATATGTGATAAATCATGTGTAAAGAAGATATTGAATCGCTGAAAAACGAAACGAAAATGTAAAAAACGAAAATGAAAATACAGAAATCTATTTCTACAGCGGTGATAATATTCCCACCGTGGGGATAATATTTACACCGCGGTGGTAATATTCCCACCACGGTGATAATATTTACACCGCGGTGGAAATATTATCACCGCGGTGGAAATAGTTTTCTGTGTATTCATTTTAGTTTTTGACATTTTCGTTTTGTGTTTTTGACATTTTCATTTTAGTTTTTGACCTTTTCGTTTTGGTTTTTGACATTTCCATTTTAGTTTTTGACATTTTCACTTCACATTTCAGCGACTCAAAAGCTACTTAAAAGTACATTTTCCATGTTTTTGATGTTTTTTTACATGATTTATCACATATTTGTATGGCAAATTGTGTTAATTTGCAAAAGGTTAAGATAAAAAGTAAGTTAAACATCAAAATATTGAAAAACAGACTCCATATCCCTTATGGGCCACCGTAATGGTTGTGTGAAAATGTTAGGAATCAATACGTGAGTATGATTTATTTATGTCTCCAACTGTCTTCGACTCAGATGTTTATTCCCCTTCACCCTGCGATACGTACCCATAACTCGGAGCCTTTTGTCCATTACATGAATAATAACGCATGTCACTTATCAAGCACTTGATCACACTTTGTACGAATTGGAAATGCAAAACAAAGTACGACGAGGTAGAATTGGGTTCATGGCGATATTTTACATTTGCACTCAAGATCATGCAAATCTTTGAACAGTAAACACGCGGCAGCCACTTTGAAAACGTACTTTGCTGCCCTTACATTCTCTCAAAACGCTTCTGACCCGTGAAGATTCCGGGATAGAATAGGTCTTCAGCAACCCATGCTTGTCGTAAAAGGTGACTATGCTTGTCGTGAAAGGCGACTCACTGGATCAGGTGGTCAGGCTCGCTGACTTGGTTGATGCATGTCATCGTATCCCAATTGCGTGGGTCGATGCTCATGATATTAATTGATTGTCTGGTCCAGACTTGATTATTAACAGACTGCCGTCATATAGCTGGAATTTTGCTGAGTGCGGCGTTAAACAACAAACCAACCAAAACGCTTTTTGTTTATGTGAACATCCTGTGAAGTAAATATAGCTGTTCATTCTTGCAGACTTGGAAACATTGGGGAATTTTGGTTACTTGTTTTATATGTGTTAATATATTTATCATTTTTTATTGATGCAGACAATATTTGAAGAGATATGTGGTCAGCTACTTGTTAGGTTTATTTTGTTTTGCTGACATTTTAACTTGTTGGCTACATATCCAATTTAGCTACATTACCATGTCACTATTTGTCCAGTTCTTAGTTTCTATTGAGCGCTCAAATGTTGGATGTGAATAAATAGTTTAGGTTAGGTTTGGTTAGGTCTTATTTCACATATGTATTCTCGACAGAATCTCTTTGTTAACAACTGTGTTTTCTCTACACAGTGATGAAGCTGATATTCATTCTGAACACTAAAAATATGTTTAACTAATATTTTAAAACGTGTTTGCTTTGTGTATCTAAAATTGCAAAACTCCACAGAAGTGCGATAATTTACTGGGAATTCTGGAGACATTTTACACTGATTGCAATGGATTATTATTCATGTTTTCATGGCGTCAAGTTGGACTTGTACTGAAAATGAGGGTTGTGCTCAAATCCGGATCAGAACACCAAACCCGTTTACTATTTCTATATGAAACTTGCCTAGCAGATCAGTCTAGTGGTAAACTGGTGCCTTGTGATGATGTAGGATGTTGAAAATTTCTGGACATGCACAAGATCGGGGGAGTGGTGGACAAGGGATGGTGTGATAGAAATGGTGGTAGACACAATTGGAAAACTTTCTCTTGATGCACTATGGGGTCGATAACTTCTGCTGTGTCTTAAAGTCAACCAACAAAGTCAACAGTCACTGCCATTGAATATTAAGCCGAGAAGAACCGTTAAGTTGTCAACATCTTAAATAATATATATATTCGATGGTTAAACTCTTTGAAAGCCACGCTGGTTGTCACTGCAGAAAAGCCTTTTGAGAAGAAAGACGTTTGTTAACAATCATGATCAGGAGAGAAATTCCTATTCTTTTCTTGATCACCTTAGCTGGTTTTGGTATTGTTAGAAGTTCTGTTTGTGGTAAATGCCAGGTAGAGCCCTTCCCTTCATTCCAGAACAAGAGAATAAGTGTTGGTGTTCTGTGGACGAAAACACTGAACACTCGTGCCGAATGTGCGGCGCTCTGCAACCGCTTCATGGTCATCAGGTCCTTCGGATACAAGGACAGCAGTGGAGAATGCGTGGCATACACCGTGCCTCTCCCACCACCACCACGAACACTCTATCTCAGTGATTCAGGATTCAACATGTATTCCACCTGTCCGTGGCCAGAAGGTAACGGAAACCCCCACACGTCTGACTGACACTTGTAAATATATACACATTAAGGTTAGCTTGATTGCGGGGAACGGGTGGCCCAGTCGTCTAAGGCGCCGTGATTCGCTGTGCAGAGTTGCGTCCCTTGGGCACGCTAGAAACCTATGATTGTGGGTTCGAATTCCGGTTCGCCCCGAATATGTTTCTAGGTTTGTCAGCACCATACCCGTGCTCGTGGGTTTCGCCGAAGTGGTAAACGTCTGACACCTGCATCACTTCTGGCTTTCCTCCCACATTAAGCTAGCACGCCGTGATATAACTGGAATACTGTTAAAAGCGGCGTAAAACCCAACCCACTCACTCACTCACTGATTGCGGTTAATACAAGACATAATTTCACCAGCAACTGATATATTTATATATATTGTATTCCTTAAAGTAAATAGGACAAACGTCTTTATCTTATATACACAGAAATTGTAAGAACAAACTGCTTTGTTTTATATGCATGTTAGTCACACTATTTTATCTTGTGAGTAGTAAGGAGAACCTACTTTATCTTGTGCTATCTGCTTTATCATGTATACATTTACTAGAAAGGACGAACTACTTTATCCTGTATACATCGAGTGATAAGGACACACTAACGTATTTTGTTTACATGTAAATTGTAAGGACAAGCTGCTTTATCTTGTATACTTGAAAATAATAAGGACAAATAACTTCATATTTTATACGTGTAAGTACAAGTAACAAGTAATAAGTGAGTGAGTGAGTGAGTGAGTTGGGTTTAACGCCGCTTTTAACAGTATTCCAGTCATATCGCGGCGTGTCAGCTTAATGTGGGAGGAAAGCCCGAAGTGATGCAGGTCTTAGACGTTTACCACTTCGGTGAAACCCACGAGCACGGGTATGGTGCTGACAAACCTAGAAACATAATCGGGGTGAACCGGGATTCGAACCCACAATCATAGGTTTCTGGCGTGCCCAAGGGACGCAACTCTGCACAGCGAATCGCGGCGCCTTAGACGACTGGGCCACCCGTGCCCCCAACAAGTAATAAGTGCCATGTACTTTATCGTGGTTACATGTAGATAGTAAGGTACATTATCTACCTGCCATCGTCATGCACCTTGAATATCGCTTAGCCTACACTAAACAACACACTTTATCGTATAATGGGTATGTCTTTCTGCAGGATAAAGCCAACAGATAATAATTAATTTTGGAGACATAATTTCTTCAAACCTTACGCTTATATTGTTTGAATGGACAGCATGCCTTAACACTTGTGATTTTAACATGATTCATATTATGTACAGTTGACAGTTGAAAGTCAGCGGAAATATACTCACACGCAAAAGAAACGCAGGTGGAGTATGCAGTATATATGTTATTTATTTTCAACAGTAAAGATAAGAAATACTGATAGGGCAAGATTGACAAAAATTTGACTGAAGTTTAATGGATTAAAAGGCAGATGACATAATTGTTGTTTTTTTCAAATGTTAACGGCTTACACAGTTTCGGGTCAATACCCAAAATGTCTGTCACTACCTCGTGTGACCACCATTAGCATTGATCACTGCCACACATTTCCTGTAAATTGTGTGGATCAGACGATTTGTGAAGGCCCTAGGGATCGTCCTGCACACACCCAGAGCAGCTGTGCGTAGTTTATCGGCAGTTGTAGGGACTGGGCGCACATTGTGCAGACGCCTTTGAACCTCATCCCACAAGTGTTCGATGGGGCTCAGATCATGGCTGAGGGCTGGCCACGGTAGAACACGGATGTAGTGTTGTTGCAGAAAGACCATGGTAGCTCTGGCAACATGGGGACGAGTGTTGTCCTGCTGGAAAATGTGTTGTTGATGTGCAAATGGAACAACGTGGGGTCTGATTACTTGGTCGATAAACCGCTGGGCAGTGACGCCGCGTCCCCGACCTTGAGCAACATTCAGAAAGCACATGGATCCAAGTCTCGCATTAAGTCCAATCCCTGCCCATATCATGACGCTAGGTCCACTCCATGGATCCCTTTCCACAACGTTTCTGTCGTCGAAACGATCACCTCGACGCCGCCGTCTGACTCTGAGAGACACAAAAGCGACTTTCATCAGAGAAGATGACACGTCTCTACTCACGATGACGCCAATTGTGATGACCCTGTGCCCACTGAAGTCGTGCCTGTCGATGCAGTGGTTGAAGAACAGGAAGACGGGCTGGTCGGCGACATCTGAGGTTGTTGGAACGGAGACGTCGAGCACTTTCACTTGCAGTTAGGAACGGATGTCGCTGGTGTTGACGGGTAATCTGCCGATCTTGTGAAGGTGTGGTGCCCCTAGGACGACCGCTCAGAGGAAGGTCATCTGTGGTCTGTGTAGCATTGTATCGATGCAGGAGACGGCAAATTGTGGTTATGTTAACATTGAAATGACGGGCAACATCTTGGACATACTACATGCTAAAACTCGTATCAATTTATGGTTCCGTGTTTGTTACCTATTTGCTTCAAACCACTTGCGTTTCTTTTGCGTGTGAGTATATGTCTCTGCCTTTTTTTCTGTGCTCATTATCATACCATGGTTATCGAATGTGTGGATTTTCAGAGGACATATGGATTCTTATATCGGCAGTTTCATTTAAAATATCTGAAAACAGCTGAATAGGATCGGTAACGTTTCTGAACATATCAGGTGTTAATCTATCAGAACAGAACTCCTAAAAGAAAGGATCCGTTACATCAGTGAACACATCAGGCTTCAACCAGTAGAGAGTTCCTGAAGGGAAGGCCAGTTGGCCTAAATAAAGTTCAACCTTGATGAGGGTGGAACAACAGATGGATTAATTGTTGTTAGAATTAAAGGAAAATGGTCGCTTCCACACAAGTCATCATCAACCGACCATGTAAATTCGTTTTATAGTTTGGAATCTGTTTGTCACAGTTGGTTAGTGCCATGTTGATTGTGTGTTTGGCTCCTCACCCCAGCTCCCGGCAAGAATGCAACCATCCACTTTATTACCGCGCTATAGTGCTACCGCTGTCTCGCTATACCGTTACCGTGCCTCACGCTCCGGTGACTCTCGCTTCACGATCCAACACTCGTTTTCGGTCTTAGGGAAACTGACACGTCTTTACGATCCAACAGCCCTTTTCGGTCTTAGGGAAACTTACACGTCTTTATAATCCAACCCCCGTTTTCAGTCCTTAGGGTTAGCTTGCTTTGGGCATGGGTTAGCCATAATTTCTTTCCTTTTTAAGCGTTAATCCGGTTAATCCGATTGGTCGGTCATGTTGACATAAACCATGGCGGGTGTGGTTTCAAGAAAACACGAATGGGAGAGCGGACAGTGACGTCACACGCATGCACAATTCAATTTGTTACGCAACTCCCGAACACGACAGGGCGTCATTAAGATGATGCTAAATACCATGGATCTCCAACTGCCAGCACAAAGAACACTGAGATGGTATATTCAAGCAGAAGAATTATTTGAAAATTAATTAATCAACCTATTTGGAGAAAGGGGCACTTCCTTCTTGGAAAAGGACTCTAGGCAAATTAAACATATTTGTTTATGTGAAGTTTAGTGAAATAACTTGACCATTTCCACCAAAATACAAATTTAAATTATCAAAATTGTGCAAATAAAATATATTGTACAGCGCATGGCGTGACCACCCGATTGTAAGAACCGGGCCCACTCTACCACCCGTCCAGGTGAAGCTGTATATTGGGCAAAGCAACGTTAATCCTGGAACAAGGGCCCTCAAGCACCAGACTAGCTTCTTTACTGACACTGGGGCCAGCATTCACCGCGTGGAGGATGCTCTTCGTGAGTGCTGACGTCACACAGCATTACTCCTGCCATACGACGGTGGTCTGAAAGACAACCCTGCTGAAGCTTCACTCCGTTCATTGGCTCAGCAAAGATACATGTGAAGGATACATTTTTCAAAATATTGAAATATTAATCACCTATCGGTTCATCATTTGGAATTGAACAAACATCCTTCCGAACACGTAGCGACGATAACATATTATGGGGTTAGCAAATGAATCAAATCTGATTCGATTACACAGTTAGCAATATATCAGATTCATATTAGCAAGTTATTCGGATTCTCAAATATTTGACAATTTTTGGGACAGAACGTTTTGAAAAGTAGTTGTATTTTATTTTTGTACAACGATATATAAATGAAAGACGTTTGAACCTCATTGTTTCATAGATGGCCTCTTTCTCGTACTTTCATCAATGCAATGATAAATGAATATCTTCACCAATATTATCAGCCAGAGTTAGAATTCAGATCTGTATCTGTGCAAAGAAAGGAAAAGAAAGATGACAGTCTACATAGCACTGTTAATTACAGATTAGGTACCTAAGGCCATGTACATTTGATATAAATTTCATGAAAAGACATTTTGCTGATCAAGGTTTTAACATCAAAGGTCTGGTTAAGGCTTTTATTGTTCACAGCGATCACAGGCGATTCCTTGATTCACACCAGGAACCTATTCATGAAACCCAGACCCTGCCACTTTATTAATTACAAGGAGATGAACTCATTCTGCAGTAGATTTTGAGGTAGTTCATAGTTGATTAAACACCACTTTATGTCATTTAAATCCAAACGTGTCCCCAGAATCAGTTGTACGATTCATTATCATAAGCATATGTTTAAGCTTAGTTAGTAAGTTATTATTTAACGTCACATGGGCAGTATTTCAGCCATATCGTGACGAGAAATTATACATTGATGAGACATATATTTTGACTAAATAAAAAGCTGTCAACGATGGACAGTAGAATAACTAGATTATCACAGACTTGATTTAAAACTAGTTGAGAATATTAAAAAAACATAAAGCAGTAATGAACAACAAAATATAAAAATGGGCTAGAGATTGTCAGTCACTGAAGGGAGATCACCATACTGGGGACCATGGGGACTTACAGTACTTTTGCTTCCTGAATGGACCCCGGCAGGATTTATATCATCCCTTCAGTCACTGGCGACAGTGTACCAGTTAACCCTGAGATTAAAAAACGAATATACTACGTTTAAAAGCTTAGTGTGCAGAAAAATAATTCGAAAGATATGGTGAGTGAGTGAGTTAAAATTTAACGTCACATCGGCAGTATCTCAGCCATATAGTGACGAGAACAAATTGAAAGTTAAATATCTGTCACAAAGGACAGTATTTGAAAGATATGGGACTTACATACCCTCTAAGGGGGACAATAATTTTACGCTACTTCAACCCCCCTCAAGGGTACAGCCACTAACAATCTAAGTTATGAATTTCGCACTACCAATTTTTAAAATACAGTGAATACATCAGAATTTATGAATAAGGTCTATTTCCTTTAAAAAACATAATATTAAATGAGAATGAACTTTACTTAAAAGGTCCTTCACTGTTTTTACACTGAAATATTTATCCCTTGTGATGGAAAAATCAATACAGTCAAGCAAAACATGCTTGACTGTGATTCTTTCATCACAAGGGATACAAAACGGAGGATCCTCGCCTTTTAACAAATATTCATTTGTATATGTACTATGGCCAATACGACATCGCCTTAATAATATATAGAGAGCAAAGTGTAAATGTTATGTGCAAAGTCAGGTGTACTGCGACAGCTTGGAGATTGGTTTGAAGTGCCACAGGGCTGTGGATCACACCTTGTCTCACCAAAACAGACGATCCTCCAGTAGCTTTAACACCTGGTGGTGAAAAAGAATGGTAGGAACTAAACAGACGTAAATCAAAGTTGATAGTCTGTTTGAGATATGTCTATTGGAGACAGATTGCCGACGGGTTAAAATCTTGAATTAATAAATGTACTTCATTAAAATTGGTCCTGAGACCTCTGCAATTCCACTGAATCAGCGGATTCATAATGGATGAACTGGAGATCTACGCCTCCTATTTCGTGGCGACTTACTTCTGTTGCACCCATTTGGATGAGTAGAGACATCCATGTCCTCCAAGGACATATTATATATGATTATATTATTATATATTATTATTATTATATATGTGTATAGGGTCACGGTGACCCTTCGGTACACGATCCGAATTTCTAGAATAATCAACTTTCTTGCTGGCATTTGTCACAACAGGTGATGGTTTTGGTGCTGACGCCACTGGTGTTGATGGTATTGTATCTTCTGTTTGGGAATAAGAACTTGACTGTACCATGGAAAAGTTATCGGTGTTAACCCAAGTAATATCTGTCTGGCAGTGAACAGAGGTAACTGATTTGGAAGTTGTGCGTGTCACAGCTGCTGAATATGACACAGCTGTGGAGGTAGAGACTGTAGACATGACCAAACGCCTAGCTTCAGGGAAGGCTATGTTTCTCTCGTGTTTTAATTTGACAATCTGAAGCTGAATTTTAAACTTGGGACAGGACTTCGAGGAAGCCACATGGTCTCCAGAACAGTTTGCACAGTGAGGGTTTTTGCTACATTTATCATCTGTGTTGTGGTCGTTTTCTCCACATTTATGGCAGATCTTGTGATTGTGGCATGATTGTGCCCCATGTCCAAACTGTTGGCATTTGTAGCATCGAAGTGGATTGGGAATATATTTATCCACTTCGATGTTAAAGTAGCCAGCTTTAATATTTCTTGGAGGAGTTGGTTTAGAAAAAGTCAGGAGATAAGTGTTTGATTTCAGGATTGCATCATCTCGTTTGTAGGTGAAACGTCTGACATTTGTAACTCCTTGCTCTTTCAGTTCATCGGCTATTTCAATTCTGGACATGTCAGAGAGACAGCGGTCTCTATCTCTGATAATTCCTTTTCTTGAATTTAGAGTCTTGTGCAGCACAATCAAAACGGGAGTAGAAATCAAATGTGTAGCAGCGTGTAGGGTTGTTGATTGCTTAGGAGTTTTTCATTCAACGAGCAGCAAACCAGAACGGGTTTTTTTAACATCTTGCACATCTCCAACTTTGCTATAAAGTGCTTTAGAAATGGCAAATGGGTTTAACTTCAATGGCGTACCATCAGTGGCAGAAACCACTAAAAATCGAGACCAACAAGTAGACAAAGTCTTCAGGGTTGCATTCTCCTCATCACAGGGGGCGCAATCCACGGCAAACAGGTTGCCCAATTCGGTCGCCTTTAACGACCAGCAATGGGGTGCTGTGGACAAATTCTACCCCGAGTCCACACGGGTGAAGAGCTATTAGCGTTACCCAGCACTCACCACGAGGAGGTTTCTCTTCACGAGTGCCCAATTCAATAAAGAAATGACTGCTTGTATAAGGTAAAGAATTTATGGCTGTCAACTTCTTTAGTATGAGGAACACTACGTTTCGGAGTATATACTTACTCCTTCATAAGGTGCATGAATGCTAGGAGGCAGAGAGCATATATATGTACATGCAAGAACAACAAAAATAATAAAATAACAAAAGGTGGAAACTTGGCGCTGATAGATTATTAGCAATAGACCATGAAAACCAACTCTTTACAGTAATTAGCGCTAATAGTTATGGACAAATGGTATCCAGGACTAAATTATCACAGATATGCATTTGGCAATGGCCCCCAAATGGAACGTTGTGTTAACCATAATAAAGAAGTTGAAATGCATAAATTCTCTTCCTTATGTGTATAACTTCTAAATGCCTTTTAAAGACTAGACTACTTGTATGTTTCAGAGAACAGTTTCGGCTCCTGTGTCAGCTCTTCAGATTGCACTGGTGCAGAGACTACTTGTAATGATGGGCAGTGTGTGTGTAACATGATGCACGTGTACTCACGTGGCAACTGTGTTCAAGGTAGGTTGCGTTTTTTTTGTTAAAAACCCCCGCTGAAACATCCAACGTTATTTCAGATTACATTGAAAATCGATCATCATCTTTGCATCTTAGGTTGATATATATATGATTATGAATAATACAATATGTTCTATTTAACATATCACATACAGACCATTTGATTGGTATTAAAATATTACACATGTTAGTGTTTACAAAGGTAGGTTTGTGTCCTGCTTAATCGACACATAGTATCGTATTTTGTACAAATAAGAAGGAAATACCACCCTGTTTAACATAATAATAGTTATATTGATATAATTACGTCAACAATCTTAGAGGACATTTATGCAAATGTAAATTTACGGTATTGTCCAATATACTTAACAGACCTACACTGAAATACAAATGGCGTTTCCAAGAAAATATACTCTTCAAAAAAAGAAACTTGACATAGATGTAAAACTACTTTTTGCCAAATATCTAAAATAATAACATTAAATGAGATCCAAATAAGTCAAACAGAAAGATGATGTGTCTATCATTCGCGAAAACACATGCAAAGCACATAAGCGTAGCGTTTGGGGATCAATTTTACAGCTTCATCCAAACGCAAGCGCCTGTATAAAACGTGCAGCACAGGATCCTGCATTTAAGCATGCAGGCCCCCCTGCTGAATGGGTATAAAAATCCACATCAACGGCTGTTCGTACAGTCCTTATAACGGCAGTAGAGGCGGTGAGAGAATGCCAAGACTGAATGCAGCTCAACGGAACAACGCCATTGGGAGATTACAAGCTGGAGCAACTCAGCAAGAACTGGCCAGGCACTTTGGCGTATCCAGACAGACAATCTCCGCACTGTGGACCCGATACAACAACACCAACAGAGTTGACGACAGACCAAGGTCAGGAAGACCAATGGTGACAACCCAAGCACAAGATCGATACATCCGGCTGCGACACCCCCGAGACCTTACTACCACAGCCACGTCTACAACCACACAGATCCCTGGGGTACGCAGAATATCAGATCAAACGGTACGCAACAGACTGAGGGAGGCTGGACTTTTTGCACGAAGACCTGTTCGACGTCATGTATTGACCCCACGTCATCTGGCGGACCGTCTGCTTTGGTGCCAACAGAGGGTTGGTTAGATGGGCACGTGCAAGGTGGAGAAATGGATTGTTTACTGACGAGTCCCGTTTCCTACTCACACGTGCTGATGGGCGCGCACGTGTCTACAGACGTCGGGATGAACGTTTCAGTACCCCTGTGACATTAACTGTAACGTGTGCGTGTGTCTGTCTAGGTGACACGATTAATGTTTCGAACATTGTGTACATTGATCTTCAGTGTTTCAATTATGGTTTCTGTGTCCTATTTTGAAACAATCGCATTATATTACATTTTGAAAGTCAGTGTCAAGTTGATTTTTTTGAAGAGTATACTATGTTTTCACTGCTCATTCATAAGGTATCAACAGAGGTAATTCATCGTATGGGGGGCATGGGTGGCCCAGTCGTCTAAGGTGCCGCGATTCGCTGTGCAGAGTTGCGTCCCTTGGACACGCCAGAAATCTATCATTTTGGGTTCAAATCCCGGTTCGACCCGATTATATTTCTTGGTTTGTCTGCACCATATCCGTGCTCGTGGGTTTCACCGAAGTGGTAAACGTCTGAGACCTGCATCACTTCGGGCTTTCCTCCCACATTAAGCTGACACGCCGTGATATAACTGGAATACTGTTAAAAGCGGCGTTAACACGCTCCCTCACTCAGAGTAAACCCAGAATATACCTGTGCAAAGTTCAAAGGATAGGTTTTGACATTCGTTTTGGAGGGTTTTTTCCCTCACTTAAACCAGAAAACACCTTATTTTGAAATACGTGAACCCTCATAGTTTCAGTAACCAAGCACTACGCTTTACCTAATGATCTATCGCTCTCTGCTGTGTCAGTGTGATTCACATAACACCTTTATTCACAGGTTGTTCTGCATATGGTTCGGGATTCACAACATTCAAAAATAAAAATCTTGCTGGGTACAACGACAAGGTCGTGGACTCCGTCTCTTCGATAGAGGCATGTATGTCTTTGTGCATAGCAGAAACAGATTTCCTGTGTATTACAGCAGATTACGGGTTTGACAACCACCGATGCATGCTTTCCAGCTCGGCTTGGTATGATGTCCCATCATCAAACACTGCATCCTCTACCTCATTCCATCAACTCATCCGTAACTGTGCTTAAAAGATGAAAAGGATGCTCTGGCCATCAGGTTCCAATAAACGTTCAACCCCTTGATTTCGATTTCGAAGAATATAGTCATCGTATATAACTGATTATGTGGTTATTTCTTTTTGGTTTTAAAATCCAGTGGTCTAAGAAAATTGATTTGCACAATTCAGAAAATATGTTTGAAAATATTTGGAAGATCACCTGCTGATATCACTATTTTCAGTGACCTATTAACATAAATTTCACCTCTATTATTCCTCTTTCAAACATAGTGACAAGTTAATATATACAATGCATTTATCACAATGTATTCATTTATTCCACTTTTGGTAAACTAAAAGAATGCTGACATTGTTAAAAAGGTCCTTTGTTTGGGGATGCTTTGAAATATTTATCCATTGGTATAGACAAATCTTTACAACCAAGCATGAATGACCTCTTAAAATCAGAGTCGCTATATGGCTGCGATAATGCCGAAGCGTCTTCCACGTAGGGCAGATTTCATTTGCCGAAACAGGATATAGTCACTGGGGGCTAAGTCTGGGAGTGAGTGAGTGAGTGAGTGGAAGTTTAACGTCACATCGGCAATATTTCAGCCATATCGTGACGAAACAAAATTTGACATTAACAATATAGTTTAAACTGTATAAAATTCTGCCGACGAAAGGCAGTATAATAACTAGAATATCCCAAATTTACAAAAAAAATAGTTAGAGAGCATGTAAACACAATATAAAAACAGGCTATAGATCGCCAACAACTGAAGGTAGATCACCACGCTAGGGTCCATGGGGACTTACAGTACTTTTGCTACCTGCATGGACCCCAGCAGGATTAACACCATCCCTTCAGTGGTTGGCGATTATTGTCAATTTAACCGAATTAAAAGAACATAAATTCTGCGTTTAAAAACGTGGTAGTAATAAATATCCTGTGAATGACGTGGACTTACGTACCATCTTAGGGGGACAATCCTTTTACACTACTTCGAGGTACAGCCAGTGACAATCTTAGTTATTCAATTTATTCTACCCATATTAAAAGATCATTTATTAATTACAAAACACATTTATCAAAATTTATGTACAAGTTATATTTCTTTTAAAAAACTAAGGATTAAATGAGAGCTGATCTTGTTAAAAAGATCCCTTAACGATGAAACTTTGAAATATTTATCCCTTGTGATAGAAAAATCAATACAGTCATGCTTGACTGTGATTCCCTCATCACAAGGGATACAGAATGGAGGATCCTCACCTTTCAATATATAGTCATTAGTATATCTTGAATGGCCATTACGACATCGTCGCATAATGACCTCATCAAATCTGGACTGACAACCCAAGTAGGTATAACCGATATTTCATGTAGTTTATTTATACAAACTTGAGTGTCCCACTTCTTTTGCATTAGATCATGGATGTAAGATCTAATCACGGGTTAATAATCGAGAGGGAGTCTGAAAATAATATAAATTGCTTATGCCTAGTTTGTTAACAATATTTTTTAGAGCTGTTAAAATTGCATGGGATTCGGCTGTAAAATAGAACTATTATCGGGTAGTCGTGAAGACATAATCCTAGATCCAACGACGGTGGCGCTAGCAACCGCGTCACCATCCTTGGATCCGTCTGTAAATATAGATTGGAATGTGTTATATGTGTCCGCAATTCATTGAATTCTTGTTGATAGATTAGTTGGTTGGTTTCTGATTTCTTAAGTTTACTTAATGACAGGTCAACCTCTGGCTGTACCAACTGCCATGGGGGAGAGGACAAAAGCTGAGTTGGGGCTATATTTGTAAGATTGATTTTGGCAGCAGAAATGTCAGATTTGATTCGTAGACCAAGTGGAGGAATAAGGGATGACTTTTTATGGTACATATCCTCATAGAGAGGATTAAAAACGCAATCATATGCAGGATTAGTAGGATTGTGAGGTATTGCAATGAGAGTTTTATTCAACGTTGTTTTAGTGAGGGCTCATCCGTCTCTACATACAGACTATTGATAGGGGATGTTCTGAAGGCTCCAAGGCAAAGCCTTGATGATGAATACTATCTAATAATTTTAAATTGCTTTTACAGGCTCCACCATAGATGATGGAGCCATAATCCAGTTTAGAGCGGATAAGTGCCCTGTACAGTTGAAGAAGGTCAAGAGCCTTCAGGCATTCATTTTTCAAATATTTGATGTGTGGTAAAAAGGTTTAATGGTGATTAAAAATAATACCCAGGAATTTAGCCTCTTTTACAACTTTAATTGGAGTGCTATCTAAAATTAAATCAGGGTCCTTATGAGGTTTATATTTTCTACAAAAATGTATACAATTTGTTTTGGATTTTGAAAATTTAAAACCATTTTCCAACGACCATTTATTTATCTTATTTAGACACAGTTGTAATTGTCTTTCTATAGTACGCATGTTTTTACCACGACATGATATGTTAAAATCATCCACAAAAAGTGATCCATCAATTGAATCGTTTAAAACTTTGGAAAGACTTTTTATTTTTATGCTGAACAATGTAACAGATAACATACTGCCTTGTGGGACACCCTGATCCTGATTATAATGATCAGACAGGGTTGAGCCCACACGGACTTGAAATTGTCTGTTTGATAAAAAGTTGGATATAAATTGAGGCAACCGGCCTAGCAACCCAAAGTCATGTAAATCTTTTAAAATGCCGTGCTTCCAGGTAGTGTCATATGCTTTTTCTAGATCGAAAAAGATAGACACTGCATGTTGTTTGTTTATAACGGCATTCTTAACAAATGATTCCATTCGAACCAAATGGTCAATGGTACTGCGATTTTTACAGAAACCACATTGGATATTTGTTATTAAATCATTTGATTCCAAGTACCAAGTTAATCTATTATTGACCATGCGTTCCATGGTTTTGCAAACGCATCTAGTCAATAAAATGGGTCGATAATTTGAAGGATCAGTATGATCACGTCCAGTATATAGCCTCACGCCATGAAGAAGGACGTCCAGTCAAATATTATCAAAAGGGTTTATAAACAGGATTGCGGTAAATGTTTCAAGAGTTGATAATGTATATTATCAGACCCTGTAGCAGTATCATGAGCTTGTACAAGGGCAGTATGGAGCACATGAATGGAAAAAAACTTCATTGTTATCTTCCCCGTTATCTGAATTAAAATTTATAGTTTTCTTTTCCTGCTGCTTTTGGTATTTTTGAAATTTAGGAACATAGTTAGCCGAGGAAGAATGCTTTGGAAGAGTTTCACCAAGTTTATTTGCAATATCGGATGTATCAGTTAACAATTGATCCCCATCTTGAAGATGAAGTATGCTTGATTTAGTACCCTTACCTTTGATTTTCTGAATCATATTCCATACCTTGGACATAGGCGTCCGTGAATTTATCTTAGATACATAATTTTGCCAAGATTGGCGTTTGTTTTGTTTGAAAGTGCGCCGTGTTTTAGCATTTTGAATTTATTTAGATCATGTACAATTGGATGGCAACGGAAATACTTTTCAGCCTTTTTCCGTTCTTTCCTAGCTTGTTTACATTCAGTGTTAAACCATGGCTTACGTATGTGAGGATTTGTGGAGGACTTCGGAATACATTCATCAGCTATTCTATTTAGTTCATAAGAGAAAAGTTGGATAGTGTCCGGAACATCAATAAAAACTTCAGGTTTGAGTTCGTTTGTACAAAGGATTTCATATAAATGCCATTTGGCTTTAGTAAAATTCCATCGTGATGATGGAGGAACATCAGATGGAGTTACAGATTTTAAAATGGTTGGAAAATGGTCACTTCCACAGAGGTCATCGTGTACTGACCATTCAAATTCAATAAGTAAGCTAGAATCAACAACTGATAAATCCAGACAAGAGTAAGTACCAGTTGCGGGATGTAGATATGTGGCAGAACCTTCATTAAAAATGCATAAATCATTATTTAAGAAAAAGTCTTCAAGTAATTTACCCTTTGTATTGCTGTCAGTACTACCCCAAAGTGGGTTATGGCCATTCAAATCTACCATGAGAACACAGGGTTTAGGGAGCTGGTCATAAAGTGCCTGAAGATCGGACTGTCGCAGAGAATATGATGGTGGAATGTATAAAAAATACAATGTAAATACAACATTCAAAGTGACACGGACTGCAACAGCCCGAAGAGGAGTATTTAGAGGAAAAGGACTATGAATGACGCCCTGCCTTGATTTGAGGAAAGTTTCTTGAAGACAAAATGCTGATGGTTTTAAATCTTGAATTAATAGATGAAGGTCATTTAAATTATTCCGAAGTCCTCTACAGTTCCATTGTATTAAGTTAGTAGAACAGCTCATGGAGGTTCAATTGGAGATCGAGATCGAGGGGAAGGTCCTCTCCGTGGAATTGGCGGAGATGGAATGACTTCCATATCTAGTGGTTCAAAGCTGTTATGAACCTCTACAGGGATTGTCAACGGGGACGGCACCTCTATGTGTTTGAGGGCCCTGAGTTCTTTTTTCTTTAATTGCTTCCTTTCTCTGTTGGTCAGATGTTTAGTTTTGTTAACTGTCTGTACTGTCTCGAGTTCAGGTTGAAGGTTAGGCACAGTCTGAGGCACAGTCCGAGACACAGTCTCCTGCTCAGGCTGAATCTCAGTCTGCGTGGCAGACGTGGAAGATTCGTTGCTGTCACCAGAAATTGAAGGCAAGAGTGTCTGTTTTCTGAAACCCATCAGATGTCAGTCTCACATGCGCTGTCTACTTTGCGGGTAGAGTAGGAGTATGAGGAAGGAGTTGTATGAGTTTGAGTTGGCAGTAACATAATTGCATCGGAAAAAGAAATGTTATTGGTATATTTTATTTTGAGAATCTGTGATTGTTTCTGATAGATTGGACAGGATTTAGAAGAGGAGAAGTGCTCACCGTGGCAGTTCGCACAACTGATGTCTTCTGTGCAGTCGGTGTTGTCATGATATTTACTACAACGGAAGCACACAGGTGATTTGTCACAAGACCTGGCCCTATGCCCAAACTTCTGACACTTGTAACAGCGGAGTGGATTAGGTATATAAACATCCACTCCAATGTTGAAGTAACCGGCTTTGAGTGAAGAAGGTACTTTAGGAAGGGCAAATGTAAGAAGATAGGTGTTAGTGTGCAAAACTCTGTCATGATCTTTCCTGGTGAATCTTTTCACACAGGTAACTCCTTCAGATTGAAGTTCTACAGCAATTTCCTCTTCGGACATGTCAGAAAGACATCTGGCACGATCACGAATTATATCTCTACATGTTCAGAGACTTGTGAGCAGACACAGCAACTTCAGTGGGTCCAAAATGATGAGCCTTAAGTAGATTGATTGAGCCTGTTGTCGTGTTGAACATTCAAAAAGCAGGGATCCGTTCCGGAGTTACATTCTTCACGTCTCCACAAATGCCTTCGAGAGCTTTTGACACAACAAAAGGGTTGATTTTAAGTGGCACTCCATCAACTCCATCGACCACCAGGAGCGGGGCCAGGAGTCAACATTTGATTGTGATGTACTTACATCATCTGAGGATGAAATAGAGTCTAAATGTCTTCTCTTATTTTTTTAACGAGAACCAGTGTATTGATGGGTAGCCATGATATAGAAAGGTGATTCAACATCCCTGCTCCCCATCCACCATGGAGTGTCAACAAGAACGATGCTGTAGCGGAAGCCGACTACAAACACCAGGGTTACAGTGATGCTATACTCCAGCAATAAGGACACAGGTAGCTATGTATGTCAAACAGAATAATAGTCCGGCTGGTTCGGCCCATGACAATTATCTCAAGACAAATGGAACCCGGAGGTCAATTATGCCAGATTGGCCCATGAGCCCCCGCTTTCAGGCATTTGACTCTAGGCAATGTTATAGCCATGCATTTGTAAGGAATAAGAAAGTCTATAATACAAGGAATACAATAAATAGTGGAAACCATGCCAGGGCATGACATGACAAGCCGATTGATATAACCGGGCCCATTCTACCACCCGTCTAGGTGAAGTTAGGGTCAAAGTGGTGTGTTGGGCAAAAGGAACGCTACTCCTGGCTCCAGTGCCCTCAACCACCAGAATCCCTTCTCCACCGATACAGGGGCTCAACCCACGGCAAACAGGTTGCCCTATTCAGTCGCCTTTTACGACCAGCAATGGGGTGCTGTGGAAATATTCTGCCCCGGTTCCACACGGGGAAAGAGCTATTAGCGTTACCCAGCACTCACCACGAGGAGGTTGCTCTTCACGAGTGACGGCTAAGTCTGGGCTGTAGGGTGGGTGATTTAACTGTTCGAATCCACATTCACACATTGTGGGCTGTGCAATTCTCGACTTGTGAACCGGAGCGTTGTCATGTGAAAGTAAAATACCACGTGTTAACATCCCACGGCGTTTCTGGCGAATAGATTTTCGCAATTCTTTCATTCCATTAGCATTATACTGTCCATTGATTGATTACATGCCACCAAAAACTACAATCAGTAATATGCCTCTCGCATCCCAAAATATGGTAGACATTACCTTGGCAGGCGATGGTTGAGTGTGAAACTTCCTCGGAGGCGGAGAATTGGGGTGTTTCCATTGCATGGATTCCAATTTAGTTTCTGGGTTCCAGTGGTGGATCCATGTTTCATCACCTGTCACTAGACGAGAAAGAAATCCAGCTTCATCAGCAGTATACAGATAGAGGAGGTCTCGACAACTTTCAGTTCTTGTGATGGCTTCAGCTCTTAGGTTTCTAGGTAACCTTCTTGCAGATATCTTGGACATACCAAGATGCTCATGAATAATGGTTACCACAGTTCCAACTGATATTTGGAATTCCCTAGAAAGTTCAGATACTTTGACTTGTCTGTCAGACAAAATTCTTCTTTCTATAGCAGCAATGGTTTCCGGTTGGGTGGCATCTGAAGGCCTCCCTGACCTTGGGTCATCGTCTATTGACTCCCTACCCCTTCTAAACTGTAGAGACCAACGGCAAACTGTGGAATAGTCAGGAGCATCCTTTTTTTGCTTTACATTCCTCCTTGGCAGGGAACTTTATTACAGCGCGTTGTTCATGTTTGAGAGAATCCATGATTGTGAACGAAGCCATCACATCTAACCTATTTTTGTATCTTGTTATGACACGTGTCAACCTGATGTTATGAGTTGTGTCACACCTGCTACAAGTTTACATTGTTTGTGTAAACACACGAAAATGCCCAAGTTGCAAAACTTATTGAACGCCCCTCGTAGGTAACGGACATAAAACTATGTCGTATTGGCTAGTAGCAACATTTTTTCTGTAACTGTATGCTTTCAACTGAGGGCTGATGTATACAGAGGATATTTGATTTCCTGATGACTCGAAAGAATCAGACAATGCAACAAAAAAATTGTTTTTGACTATTTATGAATATATTTAGAGCTCATAATATGGAGATTACCGCCTTGGTCTAGTAGTACAGCGTCTGCCCAGAGAGCGGACAGTCCAGAACACGTCGTACCAAAAGACGTCAAAAGATGGTACTTGTTGGTACCCTGCCTGACGCTCGGCATTAAGAGGCTGAAACAAGGACTGGTAGGCTCGGAGTCAGTATACCTAGCCTGAGTGGGGTATTTATGTTAAACTGCGGCATGGTATCTCAGTGGGCTAGCACTATAAAACCTGCATCATTCGGGCTAGTACAAGCAGACACACACACACACACACACACACACACACACACACACACACACACACACACACACACGTCGCTTAATAAGTGCAATAATCTTGGACGCAACGTTAAACCCCATTTTCAGATCACCTGTTAATATGACTGAAAAAAAGCTGTTATCTGGAATTTGTAATTATATAGTTCTGTAACAAATGTTCCATTTTGGACAACACTTTCTTAATAAAGTACAGATTCTTCAATTTTGGGGGGTTGAGTCCCATCAGAGTGTGGGCTCAAGTGCCTATGGCCGCCTTAAACCGCGTCATCCATTCCATGTATCGACGTTGCACGGCAGTCACCAATGCACATGGAGACCCGTGAAGATTCCGGGGTAGAATAGGTCTTCAGCAACCCATGCTTGCTGTAAAAGGCGACTATGCTTGTCGTAAAAGGCGACTAACGGGATCGAGTGGTCAGGCTCGCTGACTTGGTTGATGCATGTCATCAATCCCAATTGCGTAGATCGATGCTCATGATGTCAGTCACTGGATTGTCTGGTCCAGACTCGATTATTTACAGACCGCCGTCATATAGCTGGAATATTGCCGAGTGTGGCGTTAAACAACAAACCAACCAACAACCAATGCACATGGCGGACACACGAGATACTGATTGTGATGCCATTTTCTCAGAGACTAGTGTTGTGTTTCACTTTAAGAACATTTGACACTTTAACTGCAACCTTGATGATCAATTTTGCTAAGTTTCATCTTTTTAATATGTCTCAAAGTATTTTTACAGTGTTTGGACAACTACGGTTTCTCATATATCTATCCATGGTGACGTTTCTTTTGCGGTTCAGTATAATGTGAAGAAAATATTGTTTTAACGAACGCTATATTACATTATATCAACCATTTACTTACGTATGTAGGACTGTCGGGTAGCCTAGTCTACCGGACCAAACCTTGATATTATCAACGTTGGTAAATTCATTTACAGGGGCGGTCAGGTAGCCTAGTGGTTTAAGCGTTCGCCCGTCACGCCGAAAAGACACGGTTTCGATTGCCGACATGGGTATAATGTGTGAAGACCATTTCTGGTGTCCCCACCGTGATATTGCTGGAATATTGCTAAAAGGGGCGTAAAACTATACTCACTCACTTATGTATGTTGTTTATTGAGAAGTTTCTGAGTCCTAGAATTGCCATTTGTATTTGAGTCCACCAGGGCAGAAGGTGCAAGTGAATTTAAGGCATGGCGCGTTATCCATTGTCTCAGATTCGGTGATCCAGCTAATACAGGATGTAATAGATATGGTTATAAATTTCTTTAAGGTTACATAGAATAATTTCGATCCCATTACTGCTGCACCAAATGCGATGCTACTTTACAAGAGTGATTGTTGACATAAAATTGAAATTACAGTTGATATTAATAATACTTTCCTCTCACAATGAACAGACCAAATTACAAAGCCATTGGTTCAACATGTACAGTCTCTCGAATTTGTGGCTGAAGAATTTTCTACATATAACACTCGGCTCTTTGGTTTTACCTAGTGAGCAACAGTGCCTTTACACATGTTCTCATGATTATGCATGTATTGAGACACTTTATTCATTGTATTTTCACTCTTCTTTAAATATCTTCTGACCAAGCACCTGACAATACACGGTTTCGTAGTTACCTGCCTCTATTTTTCAAATAGTGGACAATTAGTACATTTTTTGTGTAAATTTATTACAGGTTATATATAGATTTGTTTGTGTTTAGTATTTCAGATTATGATGATTGCTAAAACTGTATACATTTTGTGATGTTACAACTCGAAAGTCCATCCCGTAAACATGTTTTATGAAAGTATAATTTGATTACAAACTTTGCCGTTTTCGACCTGTTCTGTGGTTTGTTCGCATTTAGCCAGGGGATAATAGTCATTGCAACACAATGTATACAGAATGTATCAGAATCCTCCCCTCCAAAGTTTTGTTCACATTTGTTATATTGATTAAAATATTTTGCACTTTACATAGTTTCTTTATATTTTTCATGGTCGTTTCCTCATTCAGGATGAGCCTTTACTGATGGCTTAAAATAATGGAACAGAAAATGCTGTAGCAGGAGAATACTTTACATTGTGTTTAATGTGGTAATACATTGACACCTCATTACACGTTATATTGTAAACCTCCTCAGTAACCTATGCTTGTTGCAATGGGCGAAAACATGGATCGGACGGACAAAGGATGGGTCATTTGGCTGATGGCGTGTCATCGTAGGATTTTGTTTGGTTTGTTGAAGTGAACAGTTGAATAAATGACTGGCTATAGAAAGACATTCGTCAAACAGTCGGACATTCATTTTGTTAGTTTGTTGTTAATGCCGCACTCAGCAATATTCCAGCTATATGACGGCTGTCTGTAAATAATCGAGTCTGGACCAGACAATCCAGTGATTAATATCATGAGCAACGATCCACGCGATTGGGATCGATGACATGCTTCAACAAAGTCAGCGAGCCTGACCACCCGATCCCATTAGTCTCCCCTTACGACAATCATAGTCGCCTTTTGCAGTAAGCATGAGTTGCTGAAGACCTATTCTACCCCGGATCTTCAAGGGTCCAAAGATATGTAACACAATTAACAATTGTATTATAAAATTACTTTTGTTTGGTTGTTTGTTGTTTAACGCCACATTCAGCAATATTCCAGCTATATGACGGCAATCTGTACTTAATCGAGTCTGGACCAGACAACCCAGTGATTGACATCTTGAGCATCGATCCACGCAATTGGGATACGATGATATGCACCAACCAAGTCACCGAGCCTGACCACCCGATCCCGTAATCTTTATCATACCTTGTATCAGGTACCTTACAGGTACTTTCTCCTCGACAGTGTTGCAGATGCACGAATTAAAAAGAAAAAGTAGCCGAACATTGAAGCATACTTTGAAAAGTCCGTTAAGTCAATGAAAGCTTTGAAGTGTAAGTGTGTTATGGTTTAAAGTCACATCGGCAATATTTCAGCCATATCGCGACTAAATCAAGTTATATATTAATGATACACAAAACTGAACTATAAAACCTGTCGACGAAGGACAGTAAATAAACTAGATTATCAAGGATGTGGATTTAAAACTAGCATGTCATCATAAAATTTTGAATTATTCTTAACAACACAAAGTAAAAATGGGCTATAGATCACCAATAACCTAAGGTAGGTCACCATACTAGGTACCATGGGGACTTACGGTACTTCTGCTACCTACATGGTACCCCAGCTGGATTAACACCATCCCTCTGGCTACTGGTGATTGTTGGTGAGTGTAAGCCAAAGCATTAAAAAACAACAATTCAAATCCAGGAAAATGAAATATACTTTAAATGACTTACGTACCCTCTCAGGGGGACAATTTTTTCACGTTACTTCAACCCCATTTGATGGTACAGCCACCAACAATCACAGTTATATAATCATTTTACCTAATTAAAATCACAAACTTTTTACAAAACATGTTATCCAAATTTATCTATTAAATCATTTTTTTTAAAGAACCAAGACTTAAATGAGTACTTTTCTGATAAAAAAAAATCCTTGATGGATGAAACCTGGAAATAATAAGTATCCCTTGTGGTGGAAAAATCAATACAGGACATGCTTGACTGTGATTTTTTCATCACAAGGGAAACAGAATGGAGGATCTTCACCTTTTAATAAATATGCATGTGTATGACGCGAATGGCAAATACGAAATCGTCGCATCATGATATCTTCAAATCTGGACTACCCAAATAGGTGTAACCGATAGTTGGTTTTATTGCATTATTTTATTAGTACCTACTTGAGTGTCCCACTTCTTTTGCATTAGATTTTAGATATAGCATCTTATTAAAGGTTTGTATTTGCTGTATGGTACCCCAGATTTGTTGAGAGCTGCTTTAGCTGCAGTATCAGCCATTGTGTTGCCTCTTATGCCCACATGACTTGGCAACCAACAAAAGACGATGTTGTATTGCCCAGTTGAAAGATCATTATAAAGTTCTAAAATGTTTAAAATAAGTGGATGATTAGAAGAGACGTTTTTCAGTGCCCGAAGACAAGATAGAGAATCAGAAAAGATGATAAACTGTTTATATGCAGACTGTTTCTGAATGTATAACAGGGCTGTAAGGATAGCATTGGCCTCAGCAGTGAAAATAGAGCTATTTTCTGGTTTTCACTTGAGTGTCCCACTTCTTTTGCATTAGATTTTAGATATAGCATCTTATTAAAGGTTTGTATTTGCTGTATGGTACCAGAAGTGGTGTCCCAGATTTGTTGAGAGCTGCCTTTGCTGCAGCATCAGCCATAGTGATTCCAACATGTCTGGGCAACCAGCAAAAGATGATGTCGTATTGGCCAGTCGCAAGGTCAGTGTACAGTTCTAAAATATCTAAAATGAATGGATGACTCGAACAGCTAGATTTTATTGACTGTAGACACGATAATGAATCTGAAAATATGATGACTGTTTACAGATGACTGTTTTTGGATATATTCCAAAGCAGTTAATACTGCCTTGGCTTCAGCAGTAAAAAAATGAGCTGTGGTCTGGTAATCGGGTGATACTGTTTTTGATCCAATGACGGCAGCACTTGTATTTCTTACGAAAATGAATACAAATGGTCTTAGCTTTTGAAAACTTAAAACCATTTTCAAGACACCATTTTTCGATTTTGTTGAGACATAGCTGCAACTGTCTTTCGATGCTATGCATATTTTAGCCACGACATGAAATATTAAAATCGTCCACACAAGTGAACCATCAATGGAATCATTTAAAACATTTGACACACTATCAATCTTTATACTAAACAGAGTTACAGACAAAATACTGCCTTGTGGGACACTCTGATCCTGATTGTAATGGTAAGACAGGGTGGAACCCACACGAACCTGAAATTGTCGGTCTCTTAAAATTTGGGATATAAATTGAGGCATACGACCTCTTAACCCCAAATCATGTAGATCTTTCAAAATACCATGCTTCCATGTGGTATCATACGCTTTTACTCAATCGAAAAATATGCATGCTGATTATTTACAACTGCATTTGTGACTAAACAAACAAGATGGTCAATGGTACTTCTATTTTGACGGAAACAACATTGTATATTACTTAGGAGATTGTTGGTTTCCAAGTACCAAACCCGTCGATTATTTACCATTCGCTCCATGGTTTTGCATACACAGCTGGTTAGTGATATTGGTCTATAATCAGATGCATCAGTATGGTCCATACCAGGTTTAGGTATGGGAACAACTATTGGTAACAGTGCTGAACACATCAGGTTTTAATTGATCGGTACAGATTTCCTGAAAGGAAGGCCAGTTGGCCCAGGTAAAATTCCACCTTGATGAAGGTCGAACATCAGATGGATTATTTGCCGAAATATTGAAGGAAAATGGTCGCTTCCACACGTCATCATGGACCAACCATGGAAATTCTTTTAATAGATTTGAATCTGTTAGTGACAGATCTAAAGGGGAATAGGTTCCAGTAGCAGGATGTAAATATGTATTTGATCCATCATTGAAAATGCATAAATTGTTATCGGAAATAAAATCTTCATGTACTTTTCCCTTCGGATTAACGTTAACACTTCCCCATAGTGGATTATGACCGTTAAAATGCCCCATGATTACACAGGGCTTAGGGAGTTGATCATATAGATATTGAAGCTCCGATAGCTAAAGCACAGAAGAAGATATATACAGAGAGCACAGCGTAAAGGTTATGTGTAAAGTTAGTCGTACGGCAACAGCTTGAAGATTAGCATGAAGTGAAACAGGACTGTTGATCACTCCCTGCTTCACCAAAACAGTAGATCCTTCAGTAGCTTTAACACCTGGTGGAGAAAATGAATGATAGGAACTGTACTGACGCAAATCAAAGGTGTCGGTCAGTTTGAGATTGCCGATGGTGTAAAATCTTGTATTAAAAGATGTAACTCATTAACATTTGTCCTGAGACCTCTGCAATTCCACTGAATACGTGGACTTGAAATATTCATGTTACGGGTCGGTGAACAGAAGATCTATTTCTGCCATTTCGCGGCAACTTACTTCATTTGCTACTATGAGGATGAGGAGAGACATCCATGTCCTCTATTACAGATCTGGATAAGGTCGCGGTGACCCTTTGAAACACGATCTGAAGTTTTTGAATGATCAATATTGTTGCTGGCATTTTTAACAACAGCGGATGTTTTATAATTATGTGCCGGTGTCACGAAATATATTCTACCCCAGAATAAAATCTCCCCCCGGCGAATTTATACCGGTACAGTGCCGCCCCTCTCGAAATAAACTCGCCCCCACCCTACGAAATAAAATCTCCCCCAGGATATTTCCTCCCCCGGTCGTTGCCAAACACTTCTGATAGAGACGATGTTGAGAATGTGGAGTGAAAAGGGCTACACTGACGGATCTTCAGATCCGATCTCCAAATCAAAAAAGTACTCAGAAAACTTCTAACCAAACCAAAAATTCTCCATCCATCAAAAACAATCGACAGAGTAATCACTAAACTCCAAACAGGACACACCAACCTAAATAACCACCTCAAAAAAATTAAAAAACACACTACAGGTAACTGCCCACACTGCAAACAACTAGAAACCCCTAAAACACACACTCATCCACTGCACACACTACCTAACACACCGAACTACACTACAAACCACCCTCAATCTAAATAAGGCTCTTACTCTAGAATCTATACTAAACCTACAAAATAAACTAGAAAACTTCAAGGCCTTAGGCGTATTCTTAATCAAAACAGAACTAATACATCGCATTTAAAAACCCTATAAACTACAAAATCACAATCACATAAACAAACAAACAACCACCACACCCGGCTCCCTTAGTTCTCCCCCCAAACCCCATTGGCATCTATTCCAAATCTCAAAATTCCAAAATTCTATATAAGCAACCCCTAAAGCCCCCTCCTGGGTTGCAAACACAACTTTCGCCCCTTTCGGAAACACATTAAATGGCCTGGCCAGGCCCGTGTGCGAAATACGCATCAGTTGGAAAGCGCACGTAAAATCTCCAAAGTTAGTAAGTGAACTGAACTGTCCGAAAGTTTATATCTAAATTTTTGGAATTGGATACAGTGATAAAGTCTTATAATTATCAATATGTAGACTCAAAAATATTGGTTTTATGTTTCAACGGAGATATGATATTTTCTTATGAAATATCGCGTCTAAGTGTAATTTGCATGCTTTACCATTCATTGTACCATTCTAAACCATGTTAATGTTGTAATATCAGTCATTTGGGTGGGAAAACAGCCCAATCCTCGCTCTATAAAGGACTATGTCAAACATTTTGCAAGTTAAGATGACCCCTTTATGAATACTTTATGACAGTTTATGGAGTGAAAATCAATGCTGATTATTCATTAACTTAATGCTTCGTACTATATGCCCATGGCCTCTTCAGTGCTGAATAAAGATTGAAAATACATCAGTCAATCAGGATAATCCTGCCGGGGTCCATGCAGGTAGCAAAGATACTGTAAGTCCCCATGGTCCCCGGTATGGTGACCTACCTTTTGGTTGCTGGTGATATATAGCCCAATTTTACCTTGTATTGTAATGTATTGTATTATATGAATTTGTAGTTTTATGATCACTCACTAGTTTTAAACCGACATCTGTGATAATCTAGTACTTTTACTGTCCTTTGTCGACAGGTTTCTATTCTCAATTGATGTATTGTCTAATTTGTTATAGTCACTATATGGCTGAAATATTGCCGATGTGACTTTAAATATTAACTCACTCACTCACTCACTCAGGATAAAGATAACTTTATACATCAGAGTTCTTGAGAATTAGTTCATGTTTTGTTCTTAGACTTACATTTCATCCATCGATTGTGTTCACATGTAGACTCAAACTGGTATATTAAAAAATGTATACAGACAACAACTGTATTAGAAACAACAAACTCTGTAGAGACTCTTGTCTCCCATCCTTTGTTTGGTATGATTATGTCTTATATTTATTTTAGGATGGAAGATACAGTTATCAAATAAAATTTTGAGTTTGTATAAGGTTCACCATACCAGCCCCCCACCGACAATAAAGTTTTGGAATTGATGTCACAAGCTATATTGATATTTTCGATTCTTCATCAAACTTGATGTAAACGTGTACAACCATAAACCAGTGATAATATGACTACCTACGTCATGGAATGCTTTGACCCAGCTTCAATGAGTTCGTCTAAACCCATTATACATAAATTATTTAACATTATTTGATGGTTTACTCAGTACGTGCTTTATGAACCTTATTTGTGGGAGCATAACACTTTCAAAGTCAAGGCAGTGTAAAATGGAGCTTTCTGTTTCTTCACAGTCCGCGTCTTTGACATCTTAAGCATGACGAACAGTTGTTTTTATCCCAGATATCAAAGATTGTACCTGTAGAGAACAATGGAGTTCAGCGACAATATTCAATGCCGCAAAAATACGCTTCAATATGGCAAAGGGGCCACTGGTGGCCCAGTCGTCTGTCGCGCCGCGATTGGCTGTGCAGAGTTGCGTCCCTTGGAACCTATTATTGTGGGTTCGAATCCCGGTTCGCCCCGATAATGTTTCTAGGTTTGTCAGCGCCATACCCGTGCTCGTGGGTTTCACCGAAGTGATAAACGTCTGAGACCTGCATCACTTCGGGCTTTAAGCTGACACGTCGTGATATAACTGTACCGCAACAGGGCCTGATAATATACACTATCAGATCCTTAAACATTTACCCAATTCATGTCTTGAAACGCTCCTAAATATTTTTGATAATATTTGGAGATCAGGACACTTTCCTCCTTCGTGGCACAATGCCATCCTTATCCGTTTCCGCAAAAATCGAAGTACTATTGATCATCTGGTTCGTTTAGAATCATTCATTAAAAATTCCATTGTAAATAGCCAGCATGCTGTATCAATTTTTTCGATCTTGAAAAAGCTTATGATACAACATGGAAACATGGTATTTTAAAAGGTTTACATGACTTCGGTTTAAGAGGCCGTTTGCCTCATTTTATATCGCAGTTTTTAACGGACAGACAATTTCAAGTTGGTGTTGGATCAACCCTGTCTGATCATTATAATCAGGATCAGGGAGTTCCACAGGGCAGTATTTTGTCTGTCACATTGTTCAGTATAAAAATAAATAGTCTGTCAAAAGTATTAAATGACTCAATTGATGGGTGGATGATTTTAATATCTCATGTCGTGGTAAAAATATGCGTACTATTGAACGCCAATTACAGTTGTGTCTAAATCAAATTCATAAAATTCATAAATGGTGTCTTGAGAATGGCTTTAAGTTCTCACAGATCAAGACAAATTGTATACATTTCGGTCGGAAATATAAACCCCATAAAGACCCTGAACTCTTTTTAGATTTTTAACTTTTCTTATCTAAAGACAAAATGCCTGAAGGCCCTAGATTTGTTAAAAGTCGTCTCAAATTCAAAGTGGGGAGGGATCCCTTCTACACTTATACAGATCTCTTATTCGCTCTAAGCTGGACTATGGCTCCATTTTGTATGCTGGAGCTTGCAAGAGTAATTTAGAAAACCTAGATTCAATCCACCATCAAGGATTAAGACTTTGTCTTGGTGCTTTTCGGATTTCCCCAGTTTCCTCTATGTCGAAGCTGATGAACCCTCTTTAAAACAACGCCGTATTAAATTGTCTCTTCAATATTTTACTAAATTACGTTCCAATACCTCAAACCCTGCTCAAGACTCTGTTTTTAATCCCCTATATGAATAACTATTTCAGAAGGAACCAAAGCTGGTTCCACCACTTGGAATTCGGATCAAATCTCATTTTTATGCTGCAAATTTAGATCTGGATATTATCTCTCCTTACCGACTTTTGTCTTCTCCTCCCTGGCAGTTGGTGAGGCCGGAAGTAGACATTTCCCTCACATGTTTTATAAAATCTGACACCAATCAACTAGTATATCAACAGGAATATTTACAACTAAGAAATAAATACGACACACACCGTTCAATCTTTACTGATGGATCCAAGGACAATGGCAAAGTAGCATGTGCCACTGTCGTTGGATCAAAACATTTATCATCTAGAATACCAGACAATAGCTCTATTTTCACTGCTGAGGCCAATGTTATCCTTACAGCCCTGTTATACATTCAGAAACAGTCTGCATATAAACAGTTTATCATCTTATCTGATTCTCTATCTTGTCTTCAGGCACTGAAAAACGTCTCTTCTAATCATCCACTTATTTTAAACATTTTAGAACTTTATAATGATCTTTCAACTGGCCAATACAACATCGTCTTTTGTTGGTAGACCAGTCATGTGGGCATAAGAGGCAACACAATGGCTGATACTGCAGCTAAAGCAGCACTCAACAAATATGTGACACCACTTCTAATTCCATACAGTGATTACAAACCTGTGATTCGATGTTAAATCCGAAATCTGATGCAAAAGAAGTGGGACACCCAAGCAGCAATGAATAAGTTACATGAAATTAAACCAAATATCGGTTACACCTACTTGGGTTGTCAGTCCAGATTTGAAGAGGTCATTTTACGACGATGTCGTATTGGCCATAGTAGATATACTAATCAATATTTATTAAAAGGTGAAGATCCTCCATTCTGTATTCCTTGTGATGCGAGAATCACGGTCAAGCATGTCGTGCTGGACTGTGTTGATTTTTCCATCACAAGGGATAAATATTTGAAATCATCATCATTGACGGATCTTTTTAATAGAATCAATTCTCAATTAATTATAGGCTTTTTAAAAGAAATTGAACTTTTTGATAAATTTTGAATTGTGTTAATAACTATATTTTATATTGGTAATGTATAATATGTACATTAGATTGTCCGTGGCAATATCCTCAAAGGGGGTTGAAGTAGCGTAAAATTACTGTCCCCCTGAGAGGATATGTAAGACCACATCATTCAAAGTACATTTATTCTTACATTGCTTTTAAATCGTAGTATATTTGTTAGTTTTAATCAATGACTAAACTTGCATACAATCGCCAGCGACTGAAGGGATGGTGTAAATCCTGCTGGGGTCCATGTAGGTAGCAAAGGTACTATAAGTCCCCATGGACCCTAGTATGGTGATCTACCTTCAATTGCTGGCGATCTATAGCCCGTTTTTACAACGTATTGTTCTCGTTAGTAATAGCTATTTATGGTCACATACTAGTTTTAAAAACCAATTGATATCTGTGATAAGTCTAGTAATTTTACTGTCCTTTGCTGACAGGTTTTTTTTATATAGTCTAAATTAATGTTGTTTTTTTATGTATAAATTGCTTTAGTCACGATATGGCTGAAATATTGCCGATGTGATTTAAAATATTAACTCAATCACTCACTACAGTAAAATCATGAAACGATACGGTATACGATTCAACAGCTCTGCTCAGCTTAAGAACTAGCTTGTTCGAACAACATGGGATTAGAACCTTAATTGCATTGTAGTTACTAACATTTTATACAGGAATCTGCAACAGTACAAGCATGACCTGAAATGGCTCGTTGCGAACACTTTTACTCTGCCGGGACTAAGTTATTAACATTGCTCTGAACAGTAAAAATGTTTTATTTGGATTTCAAGGCAAACATAACAACCCATTGAATATTGTACTTTTAATAATAAAACAAGTAACACACAGACAATGTAGGAAAACATTAATTTTGAAAAAATACAGCATGAGATAATTAGTTATTACAATGCTACACAGGTAATGTCATTTACAAATTGTAACTATGCAGATTTTTCTAGTTTCTGGTCTTCCTTCCACACAATGTATAGACACTTATCTGCAATAGATAGTGATACCGACACTTTGACTTTTTAGGCAAACATTTATATGTATAAATATTTTTACACTTCTTACATACCATGAAACACAATTTGTTGACGTGACTTTATATATATATATATGTACTGCTGTACTGGATAAGATTAATAAAGAAGGCAAAAAAAAGAAAAATAATGGTTATTAACGGGTAGATATGCCATATCTTGAACATTGATGGTTTCAGCGTTAACAATATTAACCGACTCACAGATAGATATGCAAGAAACATTGAGATGGTCATTTTCATTAACAATCGCCTGCCAAACATGAGTGACACATTTGTACAACTTTCAACACAACTCTGATTGTCAGATCTGTCAACTCTATCCGACATCAGGTACTTGCTTTGGAAGATGTTGATTTCTTTACACTTAAAGAAAGTAACGTTCAAAAGGTTTTTTTAAATATTCCCATTGAGTTCGTGTACATTCTATACCTTCAACTGAATGATTCTGTCAGTAATTGAGCACTCAAACATAAGCCTTTTTTGGTGCATACTGATGCCATTAGCGCAGTTGTTAAAAATTCCCATTGAGTTCATGTATATTCGTTAAAGGGTGCGTTTCAGTTGACAAATGATGCCAATAATTTTCTATTCACACAAAAGGTTCTTCTAGTGCGTACTAAGATCTTCTCGTGCGTCATGAGTTGAGCAGAGTTGTTTTGCCAACTCCTCACATCGACACAGCTCACTTTTACAAATTTGACATATTACTACTCAAAAGAAGTTAAGGATCACCCGATTTTTTCATATTGGTAATCAGCACCATACCCGTGCTCGTGGGTTTCACCGAAGTGGTAAACGTCTGAGACCTGCTTCACTTCGGGCTTTCCTCCCACATTAAGCTGACACGCCGTGATATAACTGTACTACTGTTAAAAGCGGCGTTAAACCCAACTCACTCACTCACTCATATTGGTAATTTTTATCTGTCATGGCATGAGAGATTAACTATTGTAATATGAAAGAATCGGGTGATCCTTAACTTCTTTTGAGTAGTATATTTGACAGGGAAGGGCAGAACTTATCATAGAATATTAGAATCATCTGAACGAAACAACCAGTGTTTAATTGCCCTTTTGGGCGTACTAATAATTATTCATGGCTTTCAGGGACTGAAAAATGCATTTGGTCAATTTCTGATAAAGTATGGTATTACCTGTTTACACTTTAAACTTTAAAAGTTTATTATCAATCTTTCGTTTCAGCAGAAAGTATAGAATATTTAGCCTGACGTATTTTGAGTGGATGCAAATATAAAATCAGGTCAAGTGTTTAAGGTCTGTTCTGAGGAAATATATTATAATATACAGATAGAACCATAATGCGCAAGTAAGTGAAGGTCCGGGTTAGAATAGGTCTTCAACAACCCGTGATTGTCGTAAGAGGCGACTAACGGAATCGGATGGTCAGACTCGCTGACTTGGTTGATGCATCTCATCGCATCCCAATTGCACAGATCTATGCTTATGGTGTTATAAATTGCAACATTGTGTAGAAATATATTGCACTCCCATATAACAACATACATCTTCATATTAAAGTCGATCAGCGCTTGTTGGTTATGGAATTGTAAAGTGTGGTTTATTCCATCTGTGCTGAAAAATATCGATTTTATCTGTCTGGAAGAATCCACTCCTGTTTCTGCATAATTGACGATCTGCGTTGGACGTTCACACCTAGTGAGGAGCATACCATAGTGCAAAAGGTACCAGCAATTTACTTGTCCTACCCGGCAGAATAACACACACAGGAGGATGGGATAGCTGCCAATTAACTGTCTTCTCTTTCTCATTTAGGTGTGTATCATCGGGAGATTTGCAGGTTGATTTTGAATACACATTGATTTACCTGTTTTACCTGTAATTACGAATTTTTGACATGTCAGCTATGAACAAGTTGATACTCCAACTGCACATTGTCTTGACTTTCCTTGCGATACAAGCATCATCAGCCTGCTCCCAATCCTGTCACGTAAAGACATTGATGGACTTTGCAAACAAGAGAGTCACTGAGGGCGTGATCTGGTCAGAAGAAGGACTGGACACCCGACTGTCCTGCGTGATCAGGTGCATGCAGAATGGTCAGTGTATGACGACAGGGTACTCCCCGGGCACTGTCGCGGCTACAACTTGGTCTTCACGACTCTGGACAACGTTGCAGCTGTTGGTGAACCAGGTTCCAACATGTACTCGATGTGCAGGGGTGAGTTTGGTCTATGAATCCGTACAGCTGTAAACTATATCTTTAATTTTCATGTTTTGGACACATGTATTTGTTCGTTTGTTTATTTAACGCCACACTTAGCAATATTCCAGCTACATGACGGCGGTTTGTAAATAAAAGAGTCTGGGCCAGATAATCCAGTTGTTGACATCACGAGCATCGGTCCACTCAATAGGGATAGGATGAAATGCATCAACCAAGTCAGCAAGCCTGACCATCCGATCCCATTAGTCGCCTCTTACGACAAGCATGGTCGCCTTTCTGGACAAGCATGGGTTGCTCAAGACCTATTCTAACCCGGATCTTCACGGGTCTAAGTATTGGACACATGTCAGCTGATATCAAACATATATATAACTCAAAATATGCTATTAAGACAAACTGGTTAAAGTTGTATTTGTTTCATATTGTAAGATATGTTTCTAGATTAAATGGATTTGTAGATATGTTCCTAACATGGAGACCTGCTGTAAGTCACCTTGATTGTACGGACAGTTTCGATGTTTGTATATGGCTTATTGCGACGAGACACTAAACTCGAAAATGCTATTTGAAACCTTATGTTTCGGAGGGTAAATGTTACACAGACGTAGTGCAGCAATTTGTCTTTCTGACAAAAAATGAGAAAATGAGATATAACTATTTGTATTTACTCTGTCAAAATCTGAGCCATTTATTTTATGGTAATTCAATTCGATAACTCATAACTAACATGCCTGTTCACTAAAAATCGTGCGTATGAAAACATCGATCTTCAATATGTAACAGTTACAGCTGCTCAGGCACCAAGTATGAACACGGCTGTGGTGTGGTGATCTTTTATTCAGGTTATTCATGTCGGATCTGAGAGAATTATAGCTGTCTATAAATGGCCAAAACACATACAAGTAAAACCTTTTCACAAAAGTGTGTTGGTAAATGGCATTTTACGACAACTATACTTGTAAATTGTCATACAAGGGAAGTTATGAACACACGTGCTATGTGCCATGTTCTATCAACAACTTAGTTAATAAGAGAGATTTAACGCCAAATTACATGCTTTGCCCAAATATAACAGTATTTACACAAATACCTAACATAAATGTCCCTCCATAGGTAACATGACATACAATTAGATTGAACAATTGAGAGTTCGACGAAATCAATCTAATTGTATGCCATGTTACTTGTGAATTGATATCTATGCTCAAAGGTTACACGAAAAACGTACGACCCGTGAAGATCCGGGGTTGAATAGGTCTTCTGCACCCAATGCTAGCCGTAAAAGGTGACCATGCTTGTCGTAAGAGGCGACTGATGGGATCAGGCTCGCTGACTGGGTTGATGCATGTCATTGATGCATGATGTCAATTACTGGATGTCTGGTCCAGATTCGATTATTTACAGACCGCTGTCATATAGCTGGAATATTGCTGAGTGCGGCGTTAAACAACAAACAGATGAAAAGTGTACATCAAGGTGGTGATAGTGAACCTTACACCACCTTGTGACTCTCTAAATCTAGACCATGGATTGCCTGCATTTCACAAACACTATCATACAACATTGTGACAATGCGCCCAGCATCACTTATTATATTCACCGGGCGGTCGGGTAGCCTAGTGGTTAAAGCGTTCGCTCGTCACGCCGAAGACCCGGGTTCGATTCCCGACATGGGTACAATGTGTGAAGCCCATTTCTGGTGTCCCCCGCCGTGATATTGCTAAAAGCGGCGTAAAATCATACACACTCACTCACTCACTATTATATTCACCCAACAACCTCAAACAAAACCACTGCATATATACCAGGCGAGAAAAGAAACGCTAAAGGAGTAATACCAAACATGAATTGGTTATTTCTGCATGGATTGGGGTTGATTTGTGTGAAAAGATTGAGGTACTGCTGAAATTTGGTGAACAGATGGGACAATCTCAAAAACACAACAGAGTGAGAGTCTAGTGCCGAAACACACCAACATGACATGCACGTGCAACATCACTTGTTGGACTGTAGAACTTTTATGTCATCACAATCTTACAGCAAGTGAACAGCGAAAACATGCCACGACTGACGTAAGCCCAACGCAACAACGCTATCGGCCGACGGCACAGATGAAAAGCATCTCTTTTCCACGTAGCACCAAGCTCCAATACAAAACTTCTAACCTGTATTCAGACACACGGGACAACACGGGACCATCTCAGATCCGATTGACCACGTATCATGTCTAGAGCACAGGACAGATTCATAAGGCAAGTAACTTTCGTGAAAGAACCATCACTCATCGTCGGCTGCGACGTCAATGGTGTCAAGATCACAGAGTATAGCCACAACTGCGATGGTTTAGTGACGACGCACGTTTTATGCTTTGCCGTGCGGATGGTAGGCGTCGCGTTTTACAGGCGTCGCGGGGAACATTATCCACGAACCTGCATACAGAGTTGGTGTTGGTAGGGTTATGATGTGGTAGAAAAGACTTGGAGCAAGTTCAGCGGAATTTAAACGTCACAACGTTACGCGTATGGGATTCTTCGACCATACGTCCGTTCCTATTATGCAACTAGCGAACGTCATTTTGCAACAAGACAAAACCCGTCCTACACGGCAAGACTGACAACAAGCTTTTTCAGAAATCACAACATCCAGGTCCTGCCCTCGGCCTCCAGGGCCCTGTTCCTCAAAGCGATCTTAGCGCTAAGGTGATCGTAAGTGCCATACTTTAACATAGGCTTACGATCATCGTAGCACTAAGATCGCTTTGTGGAACGGGGCCCTGGTCTCCAGATGTCAACCCAATCGAACATTTATGGGATGCACTGGATCAACGACTGTGAGCACGTCAGCAACAACCACAGAACCAACAGTTGCCACAAGCACGACAGGCAGAGTGGGTAAACATTTTCCAGGCCACTATTCGGGATCTTATTGCTTCCATGGGACGACATGTACAATGTCAGTCAGTTTTTGACTCAAATGCTGGACATACAATTATTTGACAAATAAATTATTTCGATAAGCTGTCACACCTACAATGGAAAATGTGCCATGGTGAAATTAACATTTATCTATGGATGGTTATTTCATCAACTCAGGTTTTAAAACTATATATTTGTAACTATAATGTTTTACTTGTGTGGAATATATAAAGGTTATCACGCGAGTATGTTTGGGGATGGTAAATATCCTGTGTTAAGAATAATCATTGTATTTAGCGAGCTTGGCGAGTTAAAACATAGTGTTAATTCCTAATACAAGATATTTACCAACCCCAAACACATAAGCGTGATAACCTCTTTATCATATAATGTCATTATTCAATTCTGTGCTCGAAAATAGCTTTCCATCTCTCACAATCATTACCGAAACATTGCAAGTTTTCCTGGAATGAGCGCATTGATATATATCACGTCACAAGGTAAGTGATGTGTCAATCGGACTGTGACGGTAGCCAATATACTTCCAACTGAAACCTGTTTCTTATACTGTGGCAAAACAACAGTTGCCTACACAAATTGTTTTACTTGCCTTTTGCGGCAATCCATCGGTCTGTCCGCTAGAGTAACCGCCCTTTGTCAAAGGGAAGCTACTCTCACCCTAGTCTATGAGACGTCAGGGCCACGGTTAGACGTTGTTGACAGTCAGCCCATCGTGTCATGACGTTAAGAGAGTGCAGTCAAGTGTATACACAGCGACAAAACGAAACAAGGTAACAACTTTAACACATATCGGCCAAATGCAACTATTTTAATTTGTGGAATAGGTTCCAAGCCGCAGAGGTCTACAAGCACAGATATGGCTGTTGATCCTGCTTGGCTGGGCCTAGTACCCTTGCAAAACTCGTCACAGTTAGACACTGATTTTCAGGACATTAGACGGTTCTTTTTGATAATGATAGCAATCATCCCAGTAGTTTCTCCAGATTCCCCATGGTTATTTCTGACTCGATCGCCGAATGACAAGGGCGACGCCATGTTTCTTTATAAACAGTGAAAGATGTCCCATCTTGACCTTTGATATTTACATCTCTATCCGCATATGACCCCGAAGGATATCGTTTTTATCCGTTGACTTAATTCTGCCGAGAAACCTTGCCAATATGTGATAAAAGTAATTATTCTGGAACTTGAGTTATATTTTCACAACCTGTGTCACCTTTTAGACACGTTCTAGGATTGCTGGTCTATTTACCCATGTGTATGTGTGTATGTGTTCCATAAGTGTAACGTTTACAAAGCGCCCTTGTCATTGAATTGAGATACACCAACACCTAAATCAGTGATGTTCATATGCCATGGTATCCAAACCCCTATTAGTCGGTCTTAGAAGACAGACCTTGCAGTGCATCAACAAACTGCGTGGGCGCCATGTCTGTCTGTAAGTCTGGACAATGTCTGTGTGAGACTGGGTACAGCTACTCCGGACGAACAGGGTAGGTAACCTGAAACAGTCTCGGAACATGTTGTCAATACACCATTAGGTATTAGCATTTGAAACATCCCTTTAGCATCACCCCCATACACGCATCCAGAGATGGGTTTATGGCATGGACACCATGCAGTAAAGCATGCTAAACACATGTTCACTCGGGAATATTGTTGATATATTATTTGGATGTGATTATCCATCAGATATTACCATATTTTCAATGTTCATGTGATAGTATTTAAAGGTACGAAGATCCTGTTGAAGCTATGTGCCTTCATTCAAATACATATTTAAGTGGATTTTTTTTTTCAGATTGCACTCAGTATGGGTCAACCTTCACCATGTATGCAGGGATCGCTATATTTATGTTGAACAACAAGACCCTAATGCATATGACAGAGGCAGGCTGTCTTGCAACGTGCCTCACTGAACAGGATTTTCTTCGCAAAAGTTTCGAGTATGACAGTTCCAAAGAAAAATGCAATATCATGTCCTTCACATGGCTGCAAACACCAATTGGCGCCAGGCGAAACCATGCAGCCTATAGATTTTTCGCTCGCAACTGCAAGATTTAGATCCAAATGATCATTGGACGGTGTTAAGAACTTAGGTTCTTTCCTTTCTACAGGGAACCTGAACGATCGGGCGAGACGGTTCTTGATCGTCTTATGTGCTGACTGATAGAATAGACATCAGCGTATAGCTTACTTCGAGAGCTGCGCGAGAGTTCTTTGGGTTACATCAATACTCCCGTCATAGTGCAATGTATGGCTATGTGATTTGTTGTTTGTTTCTTCTACGTATTTCCTGGAGGAATCATTACTGCACTTTCCTTGCCCCGGGAGTAGGATGGGTCACTGCGTTTTGTTGCGTTGTCTTCACACCTGAGCCTGTTATACACATACAAAAATAAAATCTTTTTAGAGGTCTATTTGTTCCGTCTGGTTATCAGGTCAAAAAAAAGACGAGAGGGTATATTAACTATGACACTGTTTAGAACTATGTATAGCACTGAAACAGGCTTGTATCGCCCTCTGTACAAGCGAAGGGGCGGTCGGGTAGCCTAGTGGTTAAAGCGTTCGCTCGTCACGCCGAAGACCCGGGTTCGATTCCCGACATGGGTACAATGTGTGAAGCCCATTTCTGGTTCCCCCGCCGTGATATTGCTGGAATATTGCTAAAAGCGGCGTAAAACCATACTCACTCACTCACTGTACAAGCGAAACTAGACCCATGAAGATCCGGGGAAAGAATAGATCGAAATAGATCTAAAAGGCGACTATGCTTGTCGTAAGAGGCGACTAACGGGATCGGGTGGTCAGGCTCCCTGACCTGGTTGATGCATGTCATCGATCCCAATTGCGTCAATATCAATCACTGGATTGTCTGGTCCAGACTCGATTAAGTATCCAGACCGCCGTCATATAGCTGGAATATTGCTAAGTGGGGCGTTAAACAACAAAACAACCAACCAACCAACATTGTTCCAAAACTGTGGGTTGAATGAATGATCATGCCGAGATTTCTTGTGTGAGTGCTTGCTTGAACAATACAGTCCCCAAACCGTATATTGGGAAGTTCAATCGTGTGCTGCATTGGTTTTGAACTGATCAGTTTTGTCATCATAGAGATTCAAACTTTGAGGAAGTTTGTTGTCATCCAACTTTCGATGTCAACAATACAGACTGTGATTCTCTGTAGACTGTGATTCTCTGTAATGTCTCATTAATCAATCAAAAAAAATCCGCGATAAACCAAAATCACTCACTCTTTTGAAGAAGATGTACTTGAGTGTTACTGGAAGTAGCTGATTTCCTCGGATCTCTATATGTTGTTGTCCGGGCTGGTGGCACCACCATCTGTTTGGCATGCATATTCTTGTGCTTGGTTGAACAATACAGTCCCATACCCGTATATTGGGAAGTTCAGTCTTGTGCTGCATTTGTTTTGAACTGATCAGTTTTGTCATCATAGGGGATCAAACTTTAGTGAGTGAGTGAGTATGGTTTTACGCCGCTTTTAGCAATATTCCAGCAATATCACGGCGGGCGACACCAGAAATGGGCTTCACACATTGTACCCATGTCGGGAATCGAACGATCAAACTTTAAGAAAGTTTGTCGTTATCCAACTTTTAATGTCAACAATATAGACTGTCATCAGCATACAGATGGAAACGGAAATCATGAGATCTTGCAATTCTTCCAACTGGATATGTGTATAAGGTAAAATGTATTCGACCAAGAAAAGATCCCTGTTGTACTTGAAATAGAGCATCACTAGAACAACCACCTCTGACTTCACCACTTTTAAGAAGAGTTTAAACTTTCAAATTTTTGATACAATGATAATGCCAATTTTACTTTATAGATCAGAAATATGGGGTTATGGAAAATAGGAGAGTATAGAAAAAGTTTATCTTTATGCATGTAAACGGGATCGGGTGGTCAGGCTCGCTGACTTGGTTGATGCATGTCATCGATCCCAATTGCGTGGATCGATGCTCATGATATCAATCACTGGATTGTCTGGTCCAGACTCGATTATTTACAGACCGCCGTCATATAGCTGGAATATTGTTGAGTGCGGCGTTAAACAACAAACCAACCAACCATAAGTATGTACTTATGCATCGCCAAAATCGGGAATTGCATCGAGCCATTTTTGTCACAGATGCGTCAAATTTGGATATGCCCTCCACCTTTTTGAGAGCTTTTCTGGGACCTATTTTTACCCAAACAACTTTTGAACTAGTCATATGACGATCTTTGAAATTTTCGTACGATATGAATGCAGGCACCAAAACCTGCATCTGCTTGAATATTGCTCGACATTGAAGGGAGAGCTGAAGTCATTCCTCTTTTTATATAGTATTGTGGAGAATTGTGTACAAAGTTGAAACATCAAATGTTTTGACAATTATTAAACTTGCTCCTTTTCTGAAATATCAAGAATTCCTTAGACTTTTTGAGAATCCTTATGGTACGAATTCCACTTGTCTCAAATGCACATTGTGCGTTCTGGGAATATAATGAACATTCTTCCTTGATTGTATTATTTAAGGCATCAACTTTGATGTTTGCAAATTTTAAATTCATGAACATTCGATCTTTTTTCTAATTTCGGGTTTTGGTCAAACGTTTCAAGGCAGGATAAAATAGTATACATTTTAGCCGTTAATGTGGGCTCTTATTGTTGTACAGGCTACACTACAGAGGACCCATCCATCAGCAAAGTTGCTGGATTCGTTTAACTTGCTTTTAAGAAAACAGTATAGTCGTATTCTTACATTGTGCAATCCCAATGTTTTCTCAAGGAGATGAAACATTTCTTCCAAATCAATAGGATCATTTGGCCTGCATCCGTTCTTGTGATCATGGCTGAGTCGACAATACATTGATGTTGGCATTTTGTTTGTTTGAAAGACTGTCAACGTTTGTTGTTTTGTCACTTCATCAATATTGCATTGCTGTATGTAACAGTCGAATCCAATTATTTATTCTGGCCATCCAAGGTCGACTGATATACTATCTTCTCTAATATCCTAACCTTCATACGAAAGCCTATTAGGGCCAAATTCATTGATAACGTTTTTTATTTAAAAGTTGTAATTACAAGTTGTAAAGGTGTAATTACAAGTTATAAAGCTGTAATTACAAGTTAAAAAAGGTGTAATTACGACTTCCTTCATGCAGAGGATGGAAATATTTTCAGTATTGAAGTGTTGGTAGTACCACATTAAGTAAACACAACATTAAGCATTCTCATGCTATAGATTTCTGTTCCCTCATTGTTAGCCATCTCTATAGGTTCATCCTGGTGTAATAAGTGTTAAACTGACCAAAACAAATCTAACAAAACTATGTATTGTGCAAAATAATTTTAATAATAAACAACAATCAAACACTGACAATCAAACGTGTCCAAAACGTTGCAATCAACTGAAACTGAAGTTTAAGGGTGTGATTTTCGAGTTACAACAACAGTTAACGTATAAAGTTTTAGCAATTATCATTTTCTTAAATACTAAATACATACAGTCTCTATATTAAACCTGAAAAAAAATTACATATAAATGTCAGATGTACCGATATTCCACTATTTGAAAAATAGGGGCAGGGAACTATTAGAGTGAGCGAGTATAGTTTTACGCCGCTTTTAGCAATATTCCAGCAATATCATGATGGGGGACACGGGAAAATGGGGGTCGCTATCAGACCGTGGTTCGTCAGCGGCTTGGAGGGAACATATTTCGAATTCACGACTGGTAAACAAAAAAGTGTTAAAAACACTTCAATAATCATAACAATCATGTGTTAAGGCAGAGAGAGCTGAGTTTTATATCTAGTGAAATATTTACCCACACACTACACAAAACAATGGCTTCGTAATTGTTTTGTTCATTTGTGAGAGGAAAATATCAATATCAGTAGTTTAATTGTTATTAATTTCATTGGTATGGCAAACATCACCCATGCGATTGCTAACTTTCTTAACACTGTTGGAGGCAGATTAATATGTCTACTAGAAATGTATAACCATATATATTACATACAGTTTCGGCAAGATCACTGAATCTAAAGAAACAAAGATGACGGACGAGGCGTCATGACATAAATTCACTTGAACCTTCCGTCTTGGTGAACTCAAATACAAACTCTAGGACTCAGAAACTACTTCTCTATACACAACATACATAAGTAAATGGTAGAATGAATGAAATATATAAAGCAATTTCTAGACTAAGTGTAATTTTCACTTTCCTAAGTGAGAAATTCTAAATGTGTGCACGTGGCCCTATTCCGATGGAGGTCACTGATGAGGTTGTTGCATGCGCTTATGGAACTTTTTTATGTTCTTTATAGATGTTGATTTCCAATTGTCGATGTTTATGAATTTTGCTTAATATTAAGTTTTGAGCTTTATTGCCCTATTCTTCAAATAGTAATGCTCTCGTGTGCGGCCATGTAATTTGGATGGTTGGTTTGTTGTTTAACGCCGCACGCAGCGATATTCCAGCTGTATGACGGTGGTCTGTAAATAATCGAGTCTGGACCAGACAATCCAATGATTGACATTATTGCGCATCGATCCATGCATTTGGGATACGAAAACCAAGTCAGCGAGCCTGACCACCCGATCCCGTTACGACAAGCATGGTCGCCTTTAACGACAAGCATGGTCGCCTTTAACGACAAGCATGGTCGCCTTTAACGACAAGCAGGGGTGGCTGAAAAACAATTCTAATGCGATCTTCACGGGTCAAATATGTTAAACCGCCAGTTACAGCCTTTCAGCACCCAAATCAGCTCCCCACTTTATGTTCTAAACATTACATTCCTCTGCCACATACAGTTATGGATAAGGGGTCATGTGGCCCTCTGCCTCTCAGCTGGGGACTGCGGACAATTCTCAGGTCCAAGGCAGCATAACATATTAAAACAATTGAAATAAAACAAAACTTCTAAATTATATATATATATATGTCAGGTCAAGTCAGAGCCAAATATCACAAAATCATACATATACATTTAGAAGCTGACTACAAACAACTTGTGTACCATATCGCAGTTCATTAGTGGTGAATATGTGTTATTGATGCATATTGTACATATGGTTGCTACGGAACATCGCAGGACAACAGGTCTGTGGGCTACAAATTTGATAATATTGAAACAGTTACTGCATAATAAGAATATATCCAGTCAATGTGCATATCCTAATCAAATGACTTATATACATTAATCACGAAATAATGTTTATTGTAACCATGTCCGTTTATAGAATAGTTACAGTCACTATACATAAAATAACAAAAAATGTATTTACAAAACGTAAGGTATACAAAATCAAGTGGACTCCCCTATTCCCGGGGAACAGTACATTGCAAATCACCCAGGTCCCGAGGGTGACAATCGAATGGAGGAGGGCACATGCCCCTACAGTTTTATCAAACCCTGTGTAGCCACCCACAACGGAACAGCCAGATGGATGGGACATGCGCTTCCTCCAAGCCCTAATAACTGCACCATCAGAAGGGCTCTCTGCTATAAATTCTTGAAAATAATTGACAACTGTAACGGGTGGAAAATACCAGAATATGTTCAAAAGAAGATCAGACTGGGTGATGGGGAGCATGCTGTCTTCCATCACAGACTAATAAAGACGGAATGTGTGTTGACACTTGTGCGAACAAAATACACAAATGGGATACATGAGCCATATATGGGACACAAGTGGTGGCGAACTGACTATTTTTCTCTTTGTATCTATATTATCATTGATATTCTTTCAAAAACTGCAATTAATTTCTTTGGGGAAAATCAAAATTTTGTAAAGCATAACACAGTAATGAAACTCTTGGCATCATGTAGCTGACTATGGCAATACAGTATCCTTATCAGACAAGTGATTGTGTTTTGTTTACATAAAGAGTGTAATTGCTCCTAAGAGGTCAAATATGTGACTTGTGCTGTGTCTCAAAGTTGACAGGCCTTCCATTCCTTCCTGGAGGAAAAAGTCGCGGTTTAAGCAGCACAAACATACACAAATATGTTTACAAGTGAGTGAGTGAGTGAGTGAGTTAATATTTAAAGTCACATCGGCAATATTTCAGCCATATAGTGACTATATCAAAAGGTCGTTCAAGGGATGATAAAGTAGTTGCTAGCGCAGGGGATTAAATTGGTTTCGAATACAGTCACTTTTACTTGACATTATATAATTACATGAAGAAGTATGACAATACAGATTTAATGTCAAAGAGGTTGGACACCAAAGTATATATTAACACACTTCATGAAATCAGAGCAAATTCTGGTCCCACTATTGGGTTGTCAGTCCATATTATAAGAGGTCATTTATGCTAAATGTGTAGATTTTTCCATCCTACGAGGTAAATGTTTGAATGCATCAACCATCAAGGACCTCTTTAACTGAGTGAGTGAGTATGGTTTTACGCCGTTTTTAGCAATATTCCGGCAATATCATGGCGGGGGACACAATGGGCTTCACACATTGAAACCATGTCGGCATTCGAAACCGGGTCTTCGGCGTGACGAGCGAACGCTTTAACGACTAGGCTACCCCACCGACGCACATGAGTACACCTACCAAACAAGGTAAAAACGAACCAGAAGGGACTGTTGATATTTGTTAGTTAAATCCGTCGTGCATCGCGAAAATTTGGAAGCCCCAATTATCCATAAGCACATTCACGGTTTAGTGTGAAAAGGTTGGATTGAACATATACATTGTGTACCCGGTATTTTTTAAACGATCGAAAACAACAACTCATATTAAACAGGTGCTGGAGAACTTGGACGTATTTGTTACTCGCATTCTTATGAACTTCTTGGTATTTTCGCCAATAGTTACAGAAGAACAAGTTTCAGCGCTCCAAATCAGTAGAAGGAATTTGAGCAGTATTCAACGGAACCTGTTGACGTTGCCTTTCAGCCATCTCAGCGATTGAATAATTACGTATCTGTTGTTTAAATCACCGCTGATGGAGGGGGCGGTCGGGTAGCCTAGTGGTTAAAGCGTTCACTCGTCACGCCGACGACCCGGGTTCGATTCCCGACATTGGTACAATGTGTGAAGCCCATTTCTGTTATCCCCCGCCATGATATTGCTTGAATATTGCTAAAAGCGTCGTAAAACCAAACTCACTCACTCACTCACTCACTCACTCACTCACTCACTCACTGCTGATGGCAACTGACACTGATGGAGTGTGGTGACCATTTCGTTGCATCACGCCTACGTTTTAACGTCTCGTTTGAATGACAAATCAACGTGCTATTGCCGCGATATTGTTATATAAAATTCTACCAGGAAACAAATCACCAGCGCCTCAAAGTATAAGTATAATTCAGCTGGAGTATCACACATGTAGAATTGGTATTGTGGGCGATGTACAGCACGAACGTTTAGATTGTGACATAAAATAGTCTTCAAACTTCCTGCGTCATACGTGACTGGCTTTTTTTAAATTGTCCTTCATAATTTGTTTCTTTGATAATAATGTGTTACATGTACTTGTTCTAGAGACTAAAAAAAGGCACGCACGAAGCCACTCTCTTGATCACTCACTTACCCATCCACCCACCCAAACTCACTAATTCACTAGTTTTACAATTTCATCCAGGAGATGAACATTTCCCTTAAGGTTATAACACCACAGTGTTACGCACTGTTCACCTAACTATGCGTTTAGCGGCACTGCCGGTCAAAGATGTTGCAAATATTTATTTTTTTTAAATTCTGCAAATCTGTGGTCTCAGAACAGTGAATTTCAAACACAAAAACAATCATATGGCCGGGTGTATATGTTGAAGATAGATTTCTTTAGCAAACGAAACATAGAGGGTTGAATGATTATTGGAACCTTTCAGCCAAGGATCGTTTTCATATTTCAAGCACAGTTACGGATGATTCCATGGTATAGAGTAGAGTCCTGGATCATGTGCGATGGGGCATCATACCAAGCCGTTTTGCTCAGGTAACAGCCATGATATGTAAAATCGTAATCTGCTGTAATACACAGAAAATTTGTTTCTGCTGAGCACAAATCCATACACATCTCTATTGTAGGGACGTTTCCTACAAACTTGTCGTTGTGTTCGTAAAGGTCTTTATTTCTGAATGTAGTGAATTCCGAACCATAGGTAGAACAACCTGAAAGAAAAGTATGAGGTCAACTGCGAATGAAAGTGTTACCTGAGTGGGTGAGTTAAAGTTTAACGTCACATCGGCAATATTTCAGCCATATCGTGACGAGAACTTCGACGTCAGCGAAGGCCAGTAGAATAACTAGAGTATCACAGTTTCGATTTTAAAACTATTCACAAAGAAAAACGTTAAGCACACCCCTATTTCTGTACCATGACAAAAGGCAAAAATATGGGCAAGGGATGACTGACCACAGGAGCTAGGCGATACCAATGTCATCGGATAGAACAAACATTTGACAACAAATACAGAAAATATTGGTGAGTTGTGATTGTGGTTGTACGCAATTAAGTCATCAGTTAAAATATACAAATATACTACGTGAGGTATGAATAAATGTACTTTAAATGGTGTGGCCTTACATATCCTCTTGACCCGTGAAGATTCCGGGATAGAATTGGTCTTCAGCAACCCATACTTGCAGTAAAAGGCGACAAACGGGATCGGGTGGTCAGGCTCGCTGACTTGGTTGATGCATGTCATCGATCCCAATTGCGTGGATCGATGCTCATGATATCAATCACTGGATTGTCTGGTCCAGACTCGATTATTTACAGACCGCCGTCATATAGCTGGATTATTGCTGAGTGCGCCGTTAAACAACAAACCAACCAATATGTTTCTATGGTTTGGGTTTCTTTTCGCAGTGTATATTATACACAATCAGGAACGTCAACCACCACCATACTCAAATCGGCACTGAGGGGTGGATTTCAGTGCTAACAATATGGCCGATATAAATGTAAGCTGAAGTAACGTCGGGTTTCATGTCTCAGCGCTTTTAGGAACAAAACCGCAACCTACCTTGAACACAGTTGCCATGTGAGTACACGTGCATCATGTCACACACACACTGCCCATCATTACAAGTAGTCTCTGCACCAGTACAATCTGAAGAGCTGACACAGGAGCCGAAAGGGTTGACTGAAAGATATAATCAGTGATTGGTCTCAATTGAATTGTGAGGTTTGTTTTTGGTTGTTATTTGTTTAACACCGCAGTCGACCCGTGAAGATCCAGGGTAGAATAGGCCTTCAGCAACCCATTCTTGCCGTAAGAGGCGACTATGATTGTCGTTTGTTTGTTATTTAACGCCGCACTCAGCAATATTCCAGCTTTATGACGGCGGTCTGTAAATAAACGAGTCTGGACCAGACAATCATGAGCATCGATCCACGCAAATGGGATCGATGACATGCATCAACCGAGTCAGCGAGCCTGACCACCCGATCCCGTTAGTCTCCTCTTACGACAAGCATAGTCGCCTTTTATGGCAAGCATGGTTTGCTGAAGACCTATTCTACGCCGGATCTTCTCGGGTTTATGCTTGTCGTAAGAGGCGACTACCGGGATCTATGCTCATGATATCAATCACTGGATTGTCTGGTCCAGCCTCGATTATTTACAGACCGGCGTCATATAGCTGGAATATTGCTGAGTGCGGCGTTAAACAACAAACAAACAGACCAAACAAACAAACAAACCGGGATCGAGTGGTCAGGCTCCCTGACTTTGTTGATGCATGTCATCGTATCTCAATTGCGTTGATCGATGCGTATGTCAATCACTGGATTGTCTGGTCCAGACTCGATTATTTATGTACATAGTTAGAATATTGCTGAGTGCGGCGTTAAACAACAAACAAACCATTGAATCGAACCCGGGTTTTCGGCATGATGAGTGAACTCTTTAACCACTAGGGGCGGTCGGGTAGCCTAGTGGTTAAAGCTTTCGCTTGTCACGCCGGAGACCCAGGTTCGATTCCCAACTCGGGTACAATATGTGAAGCCCATTTCTGGTGTCCCCCACCATGATATTGCTGGAATATTGCTAAAAGCGACGTAAAACCATACTCACTCACTCACTCACTTTAACCACTAGGCTACCCGACCGCCCCCTACGTGATTGGGATACGATAACATGCATCAACCAAGTCAGCGAGCCTGACCACCAGATCCAGTTAGTTGCCTTTTATGGCAAGAATGGGTTGCTGAAAACCTATTTTACCTGGATCTTCACGGGTCGAATTGTGGAGGCGACATAAAAACTATGACTCTTTCACTGGATATATTCATTTGATACTATGCAATAACATGTTGATGGAACAATTGGTTGGTTATATGATGCGTATTTTTATCGACTCTCAATCAAAAGTTGTTTTATCAGGATTACAGCAATCAAGGCCTCAACAAAGCTTTCAAAAGTTTTATGGTGGACATGTGCTTGACATTTCCAAATTTGAGGCATCAGTGACAAAAATTATGTCCGATGCAATTCCCTACTTTGACTGGTGCCAAATGGTTCCCGTGTTTGTTAAGGTGAACATTTGACTTGCCTTTAATTTGCATGTGTTTGTGGTGTATACCACCGGTGGAGCAGAATACGCTCACCTTTTCACGTACACCTCGTATCATCACTATTTGATAGTGATTCAAAAACACAAGCTCATGCTATAGTCAGTCAACTGGCAGAGATTTCTTATGAGTGAGTGAGTATGGTTTTACGCCGCTTTTAGCAATATTCCAGCAATATCACGGCGGGGGGACACCAGAAATGGGCTTCATACATTGTACCCATGTCGGGAATCGAACCCGGGTCTTCAGCATGACGAGCAAACGCTTTAACCACTAGGCTACCCTACCGCCCCAGATTTCTTATGAATATGGAAACAGTTTTGTCGCATTTATAATTGTCGAAAGAGTTTGAAGTGACATCAGCTTGCAGAATGTATTGGTTGCTGAGTTGTATTTTAAATGAACAATTTTTTCAGAAATATTTCAAGCTGCCAGGGAGGTTTTGAGGCCAACGGTACTTAACCAACGTAGGCCTAACGTCTGAATGCGAGCTGGGTAGGCAAGATAAAGTTGTTTATCCTTACTGTGTACAATTGTGCCAAATATTTAGATTGTCCATACAACTTACATGAATAAACAATAATACGGTTCGTCCTTACACCTTAGGGATTTGTCTTCACCTTTTACAGAAAAACAAGATAAAATAGCGTGTCCTCACTAGTTATCTGGGTAGGAAATAGGTCTTCAGCAACCCATGCTTGCGGTAAGTAGCGACTAACGTGATTGAGGGGTGAGGCTCGCTGACTTGGTTGATGTATGTCATTGTATCCAAATTGTGTGGGCCGTATGTCATTGTATCCAAATTGTGTGGGCCGATGCTCATGATATAAATCACTGGGTTGTCGGGTACAGACTCAGTTATTTACAAACTGCCATCATAAAGCTTGAATATTGCCGAGTTTGGCATTAAACAACAAACAAACAGACATGTGTGTTTCAATTACCTGGTGCACAGGTGGAATACATGTTGAATCCTGATTCATCGACATACTTTGTTGCTGCTGGTGTAGTGAGAGGCACAGTATATGCCACGCATTCTCCACTACCGTCCTTGAATCCAAAGTACCTGATGACTCCAAAGCGGGAGCAGTGCGTCGCACATTCGGCGGGACTAGTCGTTTCCTTGGTCCACAGAACACCAACACTAACTCTCTTGTTTTGGAAAAATGGCAATGGCACCACCGGGCATACACCACAGGCAGTACTTCTAACAACACCAAAACCACCACAAGTTATCAACAAAAGCAGAGGAAGATCTCTTCTGGTCATGATTTGTAACAAGCCCCTTTCCTCACAAACAACTTTCTGCAACTACAACAAGTGTAGAACTCCAGTGAAACTTAGAGTTCTGCGCATAAATATTTAATTTGTAAAAAGCTAGTGACCGTTGAACCGTTCTTCTCGGCTGAATATACAATGCATAAAACCTTTTGAAGGTCTGTCCTATAAAATTTACAAAGTCATCTGTGGCAATGACGGTTGAATGATTGATGTTGCAGACATCCAAATAAAATCAATCGAAGTTAGCCAGCATAGATTGGGCATCAACAGTGTTTTTTTCCAGTTGTGTCTGTAGCAACTGCTTAGTAAAATGTAGCAACTGCTTAGCAAAATGTCGCCTTGTTGCATCATGATATAAGTTTATGTGGATTGCGGCGGAACCCCCATCGTCTATACTACTTGGGTTTAAAATTACTGTAGCGGGGAAGTAAAGTCCATGGTAATGCAAATCTCAGACATATACCACTTTGATGTACTGACAAACCATGAATCCCATAATGAGGGCGAATTCGACCCACGGTCGTCGATGATGACAATTCAAACAAACTTCTGCACAGGTTGTCATGAAGTCCAAGGTGAGGTCTAATCGCCCTGGTCCACCCCTTGACAGATGCTATTGATGTAGGTGTCGGGTAATAGATCCACTGATGTTGGTGACACTTGTGAAAGTTGAGAGGTATGAAGGAGCAATGCTGATCATAAATAAACATAATCGATCAAACATCGAATAAAGCACACTTTACAATACCATTACCAACAAACCACGACCGAGAGTAATATGAGGATGTGTCTTCCTGATGCTAATTAAAAGTTATGATTCGATTGAGAATATAAGATTGATAACTCTTCCTCTAAATAGAGCGGTCGGGTAGCCTAGTGGTTAAAGCGTTTGCTCCTCACGCTGAAGACCCGGGTTAAATTCCCGACATGGGTACAATGTGTGAAGCCCAATTCTGGTGTCCCCCACCGTGATATTGGTGGAATATTGCCAAAAAGGGCGTAAAACCATCCTCACTCACTCTCTCACTAACTCGCTTTCTCTAAGTAACACAGTACGACGTTTACTGAAAAATAGTAACCACGTCGTTGCGGGGGATAATAATGAGTGAGTATTGTTTTATGCTCCTTGAAGCATTATTCCAGTAATATCACGGAGGGGGACACAACAACTAAGCTTCACACTTTGTACCAATGTTGGGAATCAAACACTTTAACCATAAGTCTACCCCACCGTCCACACAGTACTACTCACCATAACCGTGCACGTAAGTTTCACCGAAGTCGTAAACGTCTGAGACCTGCATCACTTCGGGCTTTCCTCCCACATTAACCTGACACGTCGAGATATAACTGTAATACTGTTAAAAACGGCGTTAAACTCAACTCACTCACTCACTCACAGTACTACAACTACTAGGAACATGTGGTATAAGTAAAACAATGTGGAAATGACACATACGTATACTGAACAACAAAAATTCCTATGACATTGAATAAGATTTAATGCAAAGTTACGTTTTTACCAAATCTAAAACAATTTCGGTTTGCAACAGATAAAAGACTCCTGTAACTGTTCAAATTGTTAAATTTGCCATACAGACTTCAGAAAATGAGGAATTTCATAAAAAAAACATGAACATGTCAAAATGTCAATCGATAGTTGCGATGCAAGCAACACATCTTCGTCTCATGGAATGGACCAGGCGTCGCACAAAGTCCTGTAGGATATCTGTCCATATCTGCTGGAGCAAGTTCCTGGAGTGTCTGTGGAACACGTGATTAACGTCAAAGGCGCCTATCCATCTCATCCCACGTGTGCTCGATTGGTGAGAGATCAGGGGAATGAGCAGGCCAGGGGGTGACATTCACGCTGTTTTGTTGAAGAGAATCCCTAACAAATCGAGCAATATGAGGCCGGGCGTTGTCATGTTGAAAGGTAATGCCTGGGCCATGACGACGCAAAAACGGTAGAGCAACAGGGCTGATGATCTCGTCGCGGTAGCACTGTCCATTGAGATTTCCCTCTACCACTATCAAACGGGTCCTCTGCCTTGCTGTAATCCCACCCCATACCACAACGCTGCCGCCCCAGAACCGATCTTTTTCCATGACACAATGATTGACGTAACGTTCACCTCGACGTCGGTACACTCGAATCCGTCCATCGCTGTGGCCGAGGTGAAAAGGAAACTCGTCAGTAGGTAGAAATTGTCCCCACTGCATGGCCGTCCAGCGCAGACGCTGTCTGCACCACTGTAGACGTGCTTGACGGTGGTTTCCTGTCAAAATTGGACTTCTGGTAGGTTTTCTGGCGACAATCCCTGCACATCTGAGGCGACAACGTACGGTTTGTGAAGATATTCGTAGAAGGCCAAGGATGCTTCTTGCAGTCACTGTTGCTGACTGGAATCGATTTCGTAGGTGTGTTGTTCGAATCCAGTTGTCTTGTCTTATTGGTTACGTGTGGCCTGCCACTCTGAGGATGGTCTCCGACTGAATTCGTCTGTTGCGAACGTTGAATAATTGCGTAATTTTGTTGTTAATCTGAGTGGTTGTTGTGAACACAATGCTACTCATGATGCTAGTCTCTGGATTGTCCTGTCCAGATTCGATTATTTTAAGACTGTCGTCTCATAGCTGGAATATTGTTGAGTGCAGCTGAAACAACTAACAAACAACTTTCAGTTGAAATTGGAAAGTTGAGAACGTGGCTGAAGACCCGGGTTCGATTTCCGACATCGGTACAATGTGTGAAGCCCATTTCTGGTGTCCCCCACCGTGATATTGCTAACAATATTGCTAAAAGTGGCGTAAAACCAAACACACTCACGCACTCTAACTTTAAGGGTTTTTTTCAGTGACATATGACTACAATACTGAAACTGATCCACTCTCAATGCATGCATTCGCACATAAGGAATTATGACTGATATCACAGATATTGACGCTGAACACTATCATTCCATAACATTGACAGTAGTGGATGACCTCGCCTAGGTAAACACTACCAAGCTGACTGTCGTTCATTTCCCGATGAACGTCAGTATGTCACGTGATTACGTTGTCAATCGAGCGAAGACATACATAACTACTTTAGGGGAATTGCTCAATGTCTGAAAATAACAAAAATGTGAGTCTCGAAAAATGCTACACGTGTTAATGATTAGGGAAAACTAGTTTCAAATGTTTCATGTCTGATATGTTTTCTGAGAGCGATATCAATTCAGGCTATGAATGATGCATACTTTGACGCCAGACAGATCATGTTTATGTCGAGTCGCCGACATGAAGCGTCCCTTCGAAGCTATAACAGAGAATGCTCGAGTTACCAAAAGAAATCACTGAGCTCAACACTGTAGTGTATTGCTTCGGGAAATCCAACCACGCCAACTCAAGGGGTAATCCCCGTCATCAGCAGCTGTACACACATCCACAGTTCACAGAACGTTAATATCAATCCATTTACAGCATCAACCGGGTCTGGATATATTTCCAACTCCAACTTTACTGGGTGCAACTTTTTTTTCAAGTGAATGACACTGCAGTAGCCACCATTTTTTTCTTTGTAAAACCAAGGAATGTCACCACAAATTTAATGTTTATTCGCTTTAAATAATTAAAGTTTGATGTTTAATGGATTTATGTTTCTGTCAATATAAAGATTGAAGTTGTAATTGTTGACCTTCATCAGCAAAGCGCTCCATGGTAAATTTGCTCACGCGAGGCACTGTTGTCATCAGCTGATGAACGTCAACAAAAACAACTTCAATCTTTGATGTGAAAGGAACAATCTTGGTTTTCTTGTTTGAAAATACCATTTGTCATGCTTCAGATTTTGCCTTGATGTTGGCGTTTTCGTGTCACACAGAACGGGTTGAAGAAACATGTACAGAGTAAATAATAAAAAATTGATGTACACAAGAAAACGCCGAGTATTGTGTGCATCCTTACACCTGTTCAGACAGGGCTTATGTCAACATCGCATGGTTGAAGATGTTTGCCGTTAAGTCAAGCATAGTAGAAAAGAACGAAAACGTCATAATGGCTTGTGACATCAATTCCAAAAGCTTTGAATGATTTAACAGACTTTAACTTGACAAGGAATATGTTGAATTATTGTGAAAAAAACAAAAACAAGAATAGACCCGTGGAGATCCGGGTCTAGATAGAATATGTCTTCAGCAAATCATGCTTGCCTTTAAGGGCGACTATACTTGTCGTAAGAGGCAACTAACTGTATCGGGTCAGCCTCGCTGACCTAGTTGATTCATGTCATCGTATCCAAATTGCATGGATTGAAGCTCAGGATGTTAATCTCTTGGTGAACACATCAAAATCAACCCCTTCGTCGTTTCCAAATCTGTTCAGGGAATATGTGGTACTGTCAAGAATGTTTCTCGTCTCCCGTCTGGTTTACTGCTTGTGGAGTGAGCAAAATGACAACAATCCCTAAATGTTCTCAAAGCACATCATTTAGCAAATACTGAGATTGTCGTCTAAGTTCATGTCAATGCATTGTACGCGACCATGCCAAATGCCTTTCCGACATGTCAGAAGAGGAAATTGCAGCAGAGCTGAAGCCTCATGGTGTAACATCTGTGAAGCGATTTATGAAAAGAAATGGTGACAGTCTTATTAAAACTCAGACTTACCTTATTACCTTTGCTTTAACAAAAGTGATTTCTTCAATCAAAGCTGGATATTTCAACATCTGAGTGGATGTGGACAAATCTACTCCCTTGTTTTAAATGTCAGCAGTTCGGGCATGGGGCAAAGTCCTGTCGTAACTCAGCAATTTGTTTCCGTAATTTGTGTCCTCCTCGAAATAATGCCATTCTTTTGTGACACGGACTAAAAAATCAAATATACTAAGAAGCTAAGACACTGTTTAAAAGTCACTCAACCACTCCCACCTCTTCTCTGAACTACTCTGCTGCAGTCTCCTCGTCTGTCGAAGTTGATAGGATGCCAAACAGCTATAAGCTGGGTGTCAAATGAGACGAAAACACTCTATCAAATTGATGCAGACGACACCAGCACAACTTCCTCAACATCACAAACTTAACCTCTCCAAGAAACTGAAGCTCCCTCAATCACTCTCCCTGATCCTGAAACTACAAACAACAAAAACCAAAAGAATCAAAGGTCCTTAAACAGCATTTAAAACCCCTTTGAACCTCCAGATATGGAGGTCACTCCATCACTGCAATTACAGCATAGAGGACCTTCTCACTGCTCACGATCTCCAATTGAAACACCATGCGTTACTCTCCCTATTCCATACAATAGAATTGTAGAGGACATTAGATTTTAAACCATCTGCATTTTATTTACAAGAAACTTTCCTCAACACTACTGATAAATTTGATTTAAGACAGTACGATTATTACCATTGCTTTTCCCCTCTGGGTGATTAAGTAACTGGAGGATCTTCTGTTATGGTGAGGAAGAGCTCCCTCTCCATACCCCTCTTCAGGCTGTTGCAGTTCGGGTAACATTAAATATTGTTTGTACTTTGTGTTCTTTGTATGTCCCACCATAATACTCTCTCCAACACTGTATGACCAGCTTCCTAAACCATGTTTCATCATGGGAGATCTAAATGGTCATAACCCACTTTGGGCTAGTAATGACACCAATACTAAAGAAAATTTACTAGAGGATTTTTTCTTAAATAACGGTTTATGTAGTTTTAATGATGGTTCTCATACGTATCTCCATCCTGCAACTGGAACTTACACTTGTCTGGACTTGTAAGTTGTAGATTCTAATTTACTTAATGAATGTGTATGGTCAGTCCACGATGACCTCTGATGAAGTGATCATTTTCCTACCTTTTTGAAGTCTGTTACACCATCTGATGATCCTCCGTCATGGATCCAGAACTACACTGTATCTCAACCAGATTACAAGATAAGTGTTGTATTTGCACAGCAGTAGCAAATGCTATTTTAACAGCACTAAATTATATCAACAGCCCAAACAAAACATAAACAGGTCATCATTTTTTCCCGATTATCTTTCTTGCCTTCGGGCTATTAAAATAAGTTTCCACACATCCACTTATAACAGAAATTATTGAATTATTTAATGATCTTGCTTCTGGACAATACAACATCGTTGCAAATGCAGCACTCAATAAATCGGTGACGCCACGTCTTATCCCATACAGCGATAACAAACCTGTAATTAGATGTTTCATCCGAGATCTGATGCACAAGAAGTGGGACACCCAAGTAGGTATCAATAAATTACACGAAATAAAACCAACTATTGGCTATACCTATTTGGGTTTTAAAGAGATTTAAAGAGGTAATAATACGACGATGTCGAATTGGAAATAGCAGATATACAAATGAAAATATATTGAAAAGTGAGGATCCTCCATTTTGTATCCCTTTTGATTGAAAGAATTTCAGTCAAGCATAACTTGCTTGACTGTATTGATTTTTCCATCACAAGGGATCAATATTTCAAAGTTTCATCGCTAAAGGATGTTTTTTTAAAAATATCAGCTTTCATTTAATCCTTGATTTTTTTAAAATAAATTGAACTGTTAAATATATTTTGAAACATGTGTTTTGCTATCAATAAATTATCTTTTAATATTGGTAGAATAAATTGGATAACTAAGATTGTTAGTGGCTGTACATCGATGGGGGTTGAAGTAGTTTAAAAGGATTGTTCCACGGACATGGTACGTAAGTCCACCTCATTCACAGTACATTTATCCCTGCCACGGTTTTAATCGCAGAGTGTGTGTTCTTTTAATTTGGCAAAATAGTCAATAATCGCCAACAACTGAAGGGATGATGTAAATCCTGCTGGGGTTCATGCAGAAAACAAAAGTACAGTAAGTCCCCATGGTCCCTAGTATGGTGATCCACCCTCAGTTGCTGGCAATACATAGCCCGTTTTTATAATGTATTGTTCTGTCGGGTGATGTATTTTTATGGATCCATGCTAGTTTTAATCATAATATGTGATAAGTCTAGTTATGTTACTGTCCGTTGTTGACAGGTTCTTTTAGCTTACATATATTTATTATATATAATAACCTTTGAAAGTCATGATATGGCTGAAATATTGCCGATCTGACATTAAACTTTAACTCACTCACTCTGCTCGTGGACGGTAGCGTACATGTAGTTGCATCCATCAAACTGTTTTCGGTTTATTGAATAATATCATGCTTTTCTTCACCTTCACGTGAACACATGGTGTCATAATTATTTGACAGCGATTCACAAACACATACAATCGGAATCGTGCAATGATTTTAGCAGGTATATCTCATGGTTATTGAAATGTTTTTGTCACTTTTACTTATATTCGAGATGATTCCGCTAAGTAATATTTAATCAAATGATCATATTTAAAACATTGAAATAGATTTTGTGTCAAGACACACGACAGGTGCCATACAACCAATATGTACCAAGTGTGCAATGTTTTACATGTTGATTCTTCAACAATCCATGCTGGTCGCAGAGTCAACGAACGGGATCATGTGGTCAGGCTTGCTGACTTTGTTGATACATGTCATCGTATTCTAATTGCATGGATCGACGCGCATGATGTAAATCAGTGGATTGTCTGGTCAAGACTTGATTATTTACAGCAAGAATATCGCTGAGTTCGGCGTTAAACAACAAACCAACCAACCAACTTACATAGCCACACACGAGAGCATTACTATTTGAAGAATAGGGCAATAAAGCTAAAAACTGAATATCAAGCCATTCATAAAAACATCGACAATCCGAAATCAACATCTATAAAGAACATAAAAAAGTTCCATAACGGCATGCGACAACCTCATCAGTGACCTCCATCGGAATAGGGCCACGTGCACACATTTAGAATTTCTCACTTAGGAAACTGAAAATTACACTTAGTCTAGAAATTGCTTTATATATTTCATTCATTCTACCATTTACTTATGTACGTAGAAGTAGTTTCTGAGTCCTAGAGTTTGTATTTGAGTTCACCAAGACCGAAGGTTCAAGTGAATTTATGTCATGACGCCTCGTCCGTCATCTTTGTTTCTTTAGATTCAGTGATCTTGCCGAAACTGTATGTAATATATACGGTTATACATTTCTGTTAAGAAAGTTAACAATCACATGGGTGATGGTTGCCATACCAATGAAATTAATAACAATTAAACTACTGATATTGATATTTTCCTCTCACAAATAAACAAAACAAATTACAAAGCCATTGTGTTGTGTAGGGTGTGGGTGTGTGTGGGTGCATATTTCAAAAGCTATAACACTCAGCTCTCTCTGCCTTTGCAAACATCAGAATTGATGCCTTAAATAATACAAGCAAGGTAGAATGTTCATTATAGTCACAGAACGCACAATGTGCATTTGAGACAAGTGGAATTCGTACCATTAGGATTCTCAAAAACTCCAAGGAATTCTTGCAATTTCAGAAAAGGAGCAAGTTTAATAATTGTCAAAACATTTGATGTTTCAACTTTGTACACCATTCTCCACAAGACTATATAACAAGAGGAAAGTCTTCAGCTCTCCCTTAATGTCGAGCAATATTCAAGCAGATGCATAAATACATACGTATGATATTGTCGGATTTGCACAATGGATTCCGCTTTTAGTAGAGACTTTAGATGATTGTTGAAATGGTTTTGTCAATTTTATTAATGAATGCCAATATTTATATTGCTAGCAGCACACTGACACGCCGCTGCATAAACACTACTGCATAAAACACATGCATGACAACAATCTTGGAGATGTCCTTCACTAACGAGACTAGTGAAAGCACAGAAATAGCTTTGCTGCGTCTTCAAAATGACTACTTCAGGCTGTTGATTCCAAGGAAGCATCGATCCTTGTCCTCTTGGATCTATCAGCAGCATTTGAAACAACAGACCATTCAACTCCTCTTTGCAGTTTCAAATTGTTTATTCATGGAAAACTGAGAGGCCATAGGCCCATAGTTCAACGCGTATACAAGGTGTGCTTGTTTCTTCTAAAGAATGCAATATTTTGTAATAACGTAATATTTGAGTGAGTGAGTGAGTGAGTGAGTTGGGTTTAACGCCCCTGTTAACAGTATTCCAATTATATCACGGCGTGTCAGCTTAATGTGGGAGGAAAGCCCGAAGTGATGCAGGTCTCAGACGTTTACCACTTCGGTGAAACCCACGAGCACGGGTATGGTGCTGACAAACCTAGAAACATAATTGAGGCGAACCGGGATTCGAACCCACAATCATAGGTTTCTGGCGTGCCCAAGGGACGCAACTCTGCAAAGCGAATCGCGGCGCTTTAGACGACTGGGCCACCCGTGCCCCCCGTAATATTTGAGGTTGACATGAGTATGCAAAACAAATTGATATTTGAATCCAATATAAACTTCCATGGATTATACTTGTTTCTTTATTGGCGATAGACTAAACACACAGGCATAAAATGAAACTCATTTCCTACAACATTAAGGTCAAGATGTACAGATATTGTTAGACTTTTAGAAATATACCTTTATTGATCTTTAAATCATAACAACCCGCTCTGAACGGTGCTATCGATACTCAGCAGTGTTTTTATTGTAACATATATTGGATATTCTTGGAGTATAAAATGTTGTTTGAAGAGAGAATAGGTATATGTACATTTGCTATTTCTTAGATTTTCTATCCACATTTGCTGAAAACTCTCTAGCTCTTTGGAGTAACAATGACATAAACATCTTGACATTTCCAACATCCTGATCCATACATGCGTATCCAAGGCCCAATCTGATAAGGGTGATTTTGATTTTTGTTGCCCAATTTTTTTTAATGCCTGAGTGACTTGCATTTTGATCGAGATAGAATAGCATGTAAATAAGCTTATACTGGGTATCGCGTGGATGAAAGAGTCGTTAGTGTTAATCAATAATTTATACAGTGCTAAAGCAAAAATATATACAATGGATATCTGCCACATTCCCCAAGTACAATACCATTTGGGGTGGAGGATCGAACCCGAATTACACGTTTACATGCATAAAGATGAACTTTTTCTATACACTCATATTATACATAAAGTAAAAATGGCATTATCTTCGTATAAAACAAATTGAAAGTATAAACTCTTCTTAAAATGCAGAAGTCAGGGGTGGCTGTTCTGGTGATGCTCTATTTCAAGTACCACAGGGATCTGTTCTTGGTCGAATACTTTTTACCATATACACATATCCAGTTGGACGAATTGCAAGATCTCATGATTTCCGTTTCCATCTGTATGCTGATGACAGTCTATATTGTTGACATTAAAAGTTGGATGACGACAGACCTCCTCAAAGTTTGATTACAAAACTGATCAGTTAACAACCAATGCAGCACAAGATTGAACTTCCCAATATACGGGTTTGGGACTGTATTGTTCAACCAACCACAAGAATATGCATGCCAAACAGATGGTGGTGCCACCAGCCCGGACAACAACATATGGAACAAACCGCTCGTGGATGTCAGGAGATCCGAGGATATCAGCTACTTCCAGTCATACTCAAGTCCATCTTCTTCAAAAGAGTGAGTGATTTTGGTTTATCGCGGCTTTTGACAGAATTCCAGTTATATCACGGCGTGCCAGCTTAATGTGGAAGGAAAGCCTGACGTGCGTCAGGTCTTAGACGTTTCCACTTCGGTGAATCCCAGTAGCACTGGTATGGTGTTAACAAACCTAGAAATATAACCGGGATGAACCAGGATTCGAACCCATAATCATAGGTTTCTGGCGTGCCCAAGGGACGCAACTCGGTTTCACCGAAGTGGTTAACGTCTGACACCTGCATCACTTCGGGCTTTCCTCTCACATTAAGTTGACACGCCGTGATATAACTGGAATACTGTATAAAGCGGCGTTAAATCCAAGTCACTCAATTTTTTCTGTGTTTTTTTAGAAATAACCAACATAAATAAAGGTATTGAGCTGATATCCTTTGAATAGTAGAGTAGAGTCCTGAAGAGCGGAGTATAGTTGAATCCCTACCACAGGCTTATATAAGTGTTTATGAGACCAGACACAAAAAAGTGTCAATTTTCATCAATTAATTCCCATGTGTCGGACTACACCTGTTCACATCAACCAGAGACCCATGAAGATTCCGGGGTAGAATAGGTCTTCAGCAACCCATGCTTGCCGTAAAAGGTGACTATGCTTGTCGTAAAAGGCGACTAACGGGATCGGGTGGTCAGGCTCGCTGACTTTGTTGATGTATGTCATCGATCCCAATTGCGTGGGTCGATGCTCATGATATCAGTCACTGGATTGTCTGGTCCAGATTCGATTATTTACAGACCGCAGTCATTTAGCTGGAATATTGCTGAGTGCGGCGTTAAACAACAAACCAACCAACATCAACCAGAAGTCATTTACAAGGGTTTTTTAACTCCGTGGAAAACATTTTTGGTCAGGTTGTAAAGCTTCCTCTTCTCGTCTTTTTCCCATTGGCAGATAGTAACATTTAATACCACTTAAAACCAGAAGTATCGCAATGTTTTGTTTGTTTGTTCCAGCTATGGATAGTTGATCGAGTCTCGACCAGACGATCCAGTGATTGATAACATGAACATCGATGACATGCATCAACCAAGTCAGCGAGCCTGACCATCCGATCCCGTTATTGTCTCTTACGAGAAGCGAGGTCGCCTTTTAGATCTATTTCGATCTATTCTACCCCGGATCTTCACGGGTCTAGTGTTGCTTGTACAGAGGGCGATACAAGCCTGTTTCAGTGCTATACATAGTTCTAAACAGTGTCATAGTTAATATACCCCCTCGTCTTTGTTCTGACCTGATAACCAGACGGAACAAATAGACCGCTAAAAATATCTTATTTTTGTATGTGTTTCACAGGCTCAGGTGTGAAGACAACGCAACAAAACGCAGTGACCCATCCTACTCCCGGGGCAAGGAAAGTGCAGTAATGATTCCTCCAGGAAATACGTAGAAGAAACAAACAACAAATCACATAGCCATACATTCCACTATGACGGGAGTATTGATGTAACCCAAAGAACTCTCGCGCAGCTCTCGAAGTAAGCTAGCTACACGCTGATATTTATTATACCCCCGACCTATTAGGTCGGGGGTATAAAGTTCTACCGAGGTTCCGTCCGTCCGAAAACTTTGTCCGCGCGATTTCTCTTAAACTATTCAGTGGATTCATCTCAAACTTAGTACATATAATCTGTGTCATATGGAGGGGTGCAGTCAAAAGAAAAATATTGTTTTTATGAATTTTTCAAACCCTATCCCTTATAATCCATTATTTAATTTGAAACTACTGACGCACCAGGCGGGTCGGGGGTATTAGTGAGCCACGCTCACTTTTGCCCTTGTTCTATCAGTCAGCACATAAAACAATCAAGAACCGTCTCGCCCGATCGTTCAGGTTCCCTGTCCAAAGGAAAGAACCTCAGTTTACATTATGTCTTAACATCTTCCAATGATCATTTGGATCTAAATCTTGCAGTTGCGAGCGAAGAATCTGTAAGATGGTCGGACTACCCTGTCTCCGATTGGTGTTTGCAGCCATGTGAAGGACATGATACTGCATTTTTCTTGGGAACCGCGATACTCGAAACTTTTGCAAAGAAAATCCTGTTCAGTGAGGCATGCTGCAAGGCAGCCTGCCTCTGTCAGATGCCATATGGTCTTGTTGTTCAACCAAAATATAGCGATCCCTGCATACATGGTGAAGGTTGACCCATACTGACTGCAATCTGAAAAAAAATCCACTTAAATATGTATTTGAATGAAGGTACATAACCTCAACAGGATCTTCGTACCTTCAAATACTATCACATGAACATTGAAGATATGGTAATATCATATGGATAATTACATCCAATTAATATACCAACAACATTCCCGAGTGAACATGTGTTTAGCATGCTTTACTGCAGGGTCTCCATGCCATAAACCCATCTCTGGAGGCTTGTATGGGGGTGATGCTAAAGGGATGTTTCAAATGCTATGCCTAATGGTGTATTGACAACATGTTCCGAGACTGTTTCAGATTACCCACCTGCCTCGCATGAGTCGCTCCCTGGTCGTCGGGAGTAGCTGTACCCAGTCTCGCACAGACATTGTCCAGACGTACAGACAGACATGGCGCCCACGCAGTCTGTTGATGCACTGCAAGGTCTGCCTTCTAAGACCGACACTGGATACATAAGAGTTAAGTCAGGTTAGGTTCTCAAAGAACATGTATTTCATGTGACATTAGAGCTAGTAAGCAAATATTCTTTAACACTGCAGTCAGTTATATTTTATGTGTATGACAATGGTCCGAAAACAGATGAGTATGACTGAATGCATGATCCACGCTATGGGAGTACGGTGACAAGCCCCAGGGTCCCTGAAATCACAGGGTCTCACCACCCAATCCTTATGTTGATTGGCACTTACAGTCGTAATAAAGTACCGAATGTGAGGATTTATTTCCGTCGGGGCTTTCAAGTCTCAGAACTTGTATTTTGAGGTCAGTTTCACAAATCTAAAACTATGATTCAGAGTAATAATAGGGGTGTGGACACCATGGCATATGAACATCACTGATTTAGGTGTTGGTGTATCTCAATTCCATGACGACATGGGCGCTTTGTAAACGTTACACTTATGGAAAACGTACACACACATGGCTAAATAGGCCAGCAATCCTAGAACGTGTCAAAATGGGGTCACAGGTTGTGAAAATATAACTCAAGTTCCAGAATATTTACTTTTATCACATAGTGGCAAGGTTTCTCGGCAGAATAAAGTCAACGGATAAAAACGATATCCGTCGGGGTTATACGCGGATAGAGATGTAAATATCAAAGGTCAAGTTGGGACAACTTTCACTGTTTATAAAGTAACATGGCGTCGCCCTCGTCATTCGGCGATCAAGTCAGAAATAACCATGGGGAATCTGGAGAAACTACTGGGATGATTGCTATCATTATTAAAAAGAACCGTCTAATATACTGAAAATCAGTGTCTAACTGTGACGTAGCTAAGACATTTTACAAGTTTTTGGAGGGTACTAGGCCCAGCCAAGCAGGATTAATAGCCATATCTGTGCTTGTAGACCTCTGCGGCTTGGAACCTATTCCACAAATTAAAATAGTTGTATTTGGCCGATATGTGTTAAAGTTGTTACCTTGTTTCGTTTTGTCGCTGTGTGTACACTTGACTGCACTCTCTTAACGTCATGAAACGACAGGCCGATCAACAACGTCTAACCGTGGCCCTGACGTCTCATAGACTAGGGTGAGAGTAGCTTCCCTTTGACAAAGGACAGTTACTCCAGCGGACAGACCGATGGATTGCCGCAAAGGGCAAGTAAAAAAATTGTGGAGGCAATTGTTGTTTGCGTATATGAAGTTTTGCCACAGTATAAGGAACAGGTTTCAGTTGGAACTATATTGGCTACTGTAATTGTCCGACTGACACATCACTTACCCTCTGACGTAATATATATCAATGCGCTCATTCCAGGAAAACTGCAATGTTTCGGTAATCTTTGTAAGAGATGGAAAGCCATTTTCGAGCACAGAATTGAAGAATGGCATTATATGATGGAGAGATTAGCACGCTTATGTGTTTTGGGTTGGTAAATATACTGCATTGGGTATTAACACTATGTATTTAGCTCGCCATGCTCGCTAAATACAATGATTATTCCTAACACAGGAAATTTACTCGCGTGATAATCTTTATATATTCCAACGTGGGGCACGGGTGATCCAGTCGTCTAAGGCGCCGCGATTCGCTGTGCAAAGTTGCGTCCCTTGGGCACGCCCGAAACCTATGATTGTGGGTTCGAATCCCGGTTCGAATCCCGGTTCGCCCAAATTATGCTTCTAGGTGTGTCAGCACCATACCCGTGCTCGTTGGTTTCACCGAAGTGGTAAACGTCTTAGACCTGCATCACTTCGGGCTTTCCTCCCACATTAAGCTGACACGCCGTCATATAACTGGAATAATGTTAAAAGCGGCGTTAAATCCAACTCACTCACTCACTCATTTATATATTCCACACTAGTTCAACATTATAGTTACAAATAAATAGTTTTTAAACCTGAGTTGATGACATTACCATCCATAGATAAATGTTTAATTTCACCATGGCACATTTTCCATTGTAGGTGTGACAGCTTAACGAAAAAGTGGCAAAAAAACGCTGAAATAATTTATTTGTCAAATTATTGTGTGTCCAGCATTTGAGTCCAAAACTGACTGACATTGTCGTCCCATGAAAGTAATCAGATCCCGACTTGTGGCCTGGGGAATGTTCACCCAGTCTGCCTGCCGTGCTTGTGGCAACTGTTGGTTCTGTGGTTGTTGCTGACGTGCTCACAGTCGTTGATCCAGTGCCTCTCATAAATGTTCGATTGGGTTGACATCTGGAGACCTGGAGGGCCAAGGCAGGACCTGGATGTCGTGATTCCTGAAAAAGGCTGTTGTCAGTCTTGCCGTGTAGGACGGGTTTTGCCTTGTTGCAAAATGACGTTCGCTAGTTGCATAATGGGAACGGACGTGTGGTCGAAGAACCTCATACGCGTAACGTTGTGACGTTAAAATTCCGCTGAACTTGCTCCAAGTCTTTTCTACCACATAATCACCCTACCAACACCAACTCTGTATGCAGGTTCGTGGATAACGTTCCCCGCGACGCCTGTAAAACACGACGTCTACCATCGGCAAGGCAAAACATAAAACCTGCTAAACCATCGCAGTTTTGGCTATGACACCATTGACATCATAGCCGACGATGAGTGATGGTTCTTTCACGTAAGTGACTTGCCTTATGAATCTGTCCTGTGCTCTAGGCATGATACGTGGTCAATCAGATCTGGGAAGGTCACGTGTTGTCCCGTGTGTCTGATACAGGTAAGAAGTTTTGTATTGGAGCTTGGTGCTACGTGGAAAAGAGATGATTTTCCTCCATGCAGTCGGCCGATAGCGTTGTTGCGTTGGGCTTACGTCAGTCGTGGCATGTTTTTGCTGTTCACTTGCTGTAAGATTGTGATGACATGAACGTTCTACAGTCCAACAAGTGATGTTGCACGTGCATGTCATGTTGGTGTGTTTCGGCACAAGGCTCTCACGCTGTTGTGTTTTTGAGAATTTCCGATCTTTTCACCAAATTTCAGCAGTACCTCATTCTTTCCACACAAATCAATCCCAATCCATGCAGAAATAACCAATTCATTTTTGGTATTAATGTGTATAGATGTCGTCAATAGTATCAGCTTTTTACGATTTTACTACTATTGCGTTTCTTTTTTCGCCTGGTATATATGCAGTGGTTTTGTTAGAGGTGGTTGGATAAATATAATAAGTGATGCTGGGTGCATTGTCACAATGTTGTATGATAGTGTTTGTGAATGGTCTAGATTTAGAGAGTCACAAGGTGGTGTAAGGTTCACTATCATCACCTTGATGTACACTTTTCGTCTGTTTGTTGTTTAACGCCGCACTCAGCAATATTCCTGCTATATGACGCCTTTCTGTAAATAATCGAATCTGGACCAGACATCCAGTAATTGACATCATGAGCATCGATCCACATGCATCAACCAAGTCAGCGAGCCTGATCCCGTTAAGCCCCTATCTCACATGCACGATTTAAGAAATTGCGAACACGATTTAAGAAAACGACCCTCATACGACCCTCATACGACCTTCATACGACTGAACACGACATTTATACGACCGTCATAAGATATTCATACGATACAAGACGAATTAACCTCATTTAACACGACCCCAATACGACTGTCATACGACCAAACATGACTGTCATACGATGCCCAATGCGACTTAACACGAATCAACACGACCGCCATCCGATTAAACCCGAATCATTACGATGTCCACACGACTACAAAAATAAACACGATCTCCATACGACTGAGCAAGACCTTCATACGACATATTTTTGTTAATTTTGGTCACGTGGGTCATGTAGTATATAAGCTGCAATGCAACAGCATTTCTGTGTCGGTCTTCACCATGTTCAACAACGAACAAGACCCGCAAGAAGAAGCTTTGGAGGAGGAGGAAGTACTTCTGGTAGCTATGCTTTTGATGGTGAGGGTTGGGAGGCAGCGTAGGCATCGCAGAGTGAGGAGCAGGAAGAGATTCTAGGTTCGACCATGGTTGTTGGGCTTCCGTTTCGGCAGCCTGTGAGGTTTGGCATGGCTGTAGAATGAGCTTTCACTTTCTCACTCAGTCACGTGATGGGCTCTTCCGGTCGTATGACAAACGTATGGATTTCGTGTTCAGGCGTATGGGAGTCATATGAAAGGCGTATGAAAGTCGTGTTGAATCCTGTTAAAACGTATGAAGTTCGTATGAGTTTTTTCACACGCTCCCCATCACGACTAAACGCGAATGAACACGATCTTCATACGTATCACGATCTTCATACGACTGAACACGATCTTCATAGATTGACTGTCATACGACCTTCATACGACCTTCATACGACTGAACACGACTTTTCAGCTAGGCTTAAATCGTGTTATAAATTTATGCATTGCAAAAGTTTATAACACGATTTAAGCCGAGCTGCGACGTCCATACGACCGCGCGCGACCGACCACGACTTAACACGAATAAACACGAATGAGTGCGCGACCTTCATACGTTCTAACACGATGTAAGGAAAAACGTTAAATCGTGTTCATTCATGTTCAGATTCGTGAATGTGAGATAGTGGCTTTAGTCGCCTCTTACGACAAGCAAGGGTCACCTTTTACAACAAGCATTGGGTACAGAAGACCTATTCTACCCCGGATCTTCACGGGTCGTACGTGTTTCATGTAACCTTTGAACATAGACATCACTCCACAAGTAACATGGCATACAATTAGATTGATATCGTGTAACTCTCAAAGGGTTAACATTTCATGTAACCTTTGAGAGTTACACGATATCAGTCTAATTGTATGCCATGTTACTTGTGGAGTGATATTTATGTTAGGTATATGTGTAAATACTGTTATATTTGGGCAAAGCATGTAATTTGGCGTTAAATCTCTCTTAATAACTCAGTTGTTAATAGAACATGGCACGTGTGTTCATTACCTCCCTTGGTGTCGTGACTTATTGATAAATTTGTATGACAATTTACAAGTATAGTTGTCGTAAAATGCCATAGAACCAACACACTTTTGTGAAATGGTTTAACTTGTATGTGTTTTGGCCATTTATAGATAGCTATATATTTTTCTGGGCCATGACTACAAGACCACATGAATAATCTGAATAAAAGATCACCACACCAAAGTCGTGTTCTTACTTGGTGGGGGCGGTCGGGTAGCTTAGTGGTTAAAGCTTTCGTTCGTCACGCCGAAGACCCGGGCTCGATTCCCGACATGGGTACAATGTGTGAAGCCCATTTCTGGTGTCCCCCGCCGTGATATTGCTTGAATATTGCTAAAAGCGGCGTAATACTATACTCACTCACTCACTCATACTTGGTGCCCTGAGCAGCTGTAACTGTTACATATTGAAGATCAATGTTTTCCTACGCAAGGTTTTTAGTTAACAGGCATGTTAGTTATGAGTTATCGAATTAAATTACCATAAAATAGATGGCTCAGACTTTGACAAAGTATATACAAATAGTTATATCTCATTTTCTCATTTTTTGTCAGAAAGACAAATTGCTGCACTACGTCTGTGTTACATTTACCCTCCGAAACATAAGGTTTCAAATAGCATTTTCGAGTTTAGTGTCTCGTCGCAATAAGCCATATACAAACATCGAAACTGTCCTTACAATCAAGGCGACTTACTGCAGGTCTCCATGTTAGGAACATATCTACAAATCCATTTAATCTAGAAATATATCTTACAATATGAAACAAATACAACTTTAACAAATTTGTCTTAATAGCATATTTTGAGTTATATGTATGTGTGTGATATCAGCTTACATGTGTCCCATAATTAGACCCGTGAAGATCCGGATTAGAATAGGTCTTGAGCAACCTATGCTTGTCCAGAAAGGCGACCATGCTTGTCGTAAGAGGCGACTAATGGGATCGGGTGGTCAGGCTTGCTGACTTGGTTGATGCATTTCATCCTATCCCAATTGCGTGGACCGATGCTCGTGATGTCAACAACTGGATTATCTGGCCCAGACTCTATTATTTACAAACCGCCGTCATATAGCTGGAATATTGCTAAGTGCGGCGTTAAACAAACAAACAAACAAATACATGTGTCCAAAACATGAAAATTAAAAAGATATAGTCTACAGCTGTACGGATTCATAGACCAAACTCACCCCTGCACATCGAGTACATGTTGGAACCTGGTTCATCAACAGCTGCAACGTTGTCCAGAGTCGTGAAGACCAAGTTGTAGCCGCGACACCGTCCAGTGCCCGGGGAGTACCCTGTCGTCATACACTGACCATCCTGCATGCACCTGATCACGCAGGACAGTTGGGTGTCCAGCCCTTCTTCTGACCAGATCACGCCCTCAGTGACTCTCTTGTTGGCAAAGTCCATCAATGTCTTTACGTGACAGGATTGGGAGCAGGCTGATGATGTTTGTATCGCAAGGAAAGTCCAGACAATGTCCAGTTGGAGTATCAACTTGTTTATAGCTGACATGTCAAATATTCGTAATTACAGGTAAAACAGCTAAATCAATGTGTATACAAAATCAACTTGCACATCTCCCGATGACACACACCTAATTGAGAAAGAGAAGACAGTTAACTGACTGCTATCCCATCATCCTGTATGTGTTATTCTGCCGGGTAGGACAAGTTAAATTGCTGGTCATTGTTTTGCATTATGCTATACTGCTCAGTGGAAATTCAACGCTGATCGTAAATTATGCAGAAACAGAAGTGGATTCTTGCATCCAGGCAGACAAAATCGATGTTTACGAAACTGGTGTAAGCTTCTTTATATGTCTAAAGAGAGATTTACCAAACGGTGTTACGATATGTTAGTTAGGTTTGATGCCGTTGGTAGGAATACATGGGCTTCTGTTATGAAGAATATGTTATAATATCATGGCTTCGGACATGTGTAGGAATTTCAAGGTTCTGGTGATCCTGAATATGATATAAGTGAGTTTATACTGAGGGTTAAGGACTGTCATGCACAAACATGGTATTCTGAAGTGTCTGGATGCCCGAAATTAGAACTGTAGTCATTATTTAAGACATGATTATCACTTGAACCGTATCTATTAAATGTATTATCAAAAGAAAAGCGACGTATGCTTACCCTTTTACGTATTGGAGAACAGGGAATTATACATAATACAGGAAGGAGGGATGGCATCGATAAGACACTCTGGTTTTGTCGATTGTCCAAGTTAAGGGCAGAGGAAAATGAAATTCATGTCATTCTTGTTTACCCTATTTATGAACATATTCGCTCAAAATATTTCCCCTATTAGACTTTATTACTGGTAATAATTGTAAAGACATACTAGTTAGAACGTTACACTCTTCTGATGTAAACTGTCTTGAGAACTTAGCCAATTATGTTAAAGATGTTATCTGTTTCGTTCTTCTTACCCGTAAATATTATTTCATGCAGCACTTGATGTGAAACTAAATTGTATATATTTGTACGTGGGCCTGAGACTTGATTGATTGAAATCGATATAATTGAGCACAGATGGAATAAACCACACTTTATAATACCATAACCAACAAGCGCTGATCGACTTTAATATGAGGTGAGGTGAGATTATTGCACTTATATAGCGACGTGCATGTACGTGTGTGTCGTGTGTGTGTTTGTGTGGCTGCTTGTACTAGTCCGGACTGATGCCGATTTATAGTGCTAGCACACTGAGATACCATGCCGCAGTTTAACATGAATACCCCACTCAGACACAGTATACTGACTCCGAGCCGACCAGTCCTTGTTTTAGCCCCTTAATGCCGAGCGCCAGACAGGGTAACAACAAGTACCATCTTTTAACGTCTTTTGGTATGACGCGATCGGGGATCGAACCCCGGACCTTCCGCTCTCCGGCCGGACGCTTTACCTCTAGACCACGGAGGCGGTCTGACTTTAATATGAAGATGTATGTTGTTATATAAGAGTGCAATATATTTCTACACAATGTTGCAATTGTTTAACACCATAAGCGTCGATCTGTGCAATTGGGATACGATGACATGCATCAACCAAGTCAGGGAGCCTGACTATCCGATCCCGTTAGTCGCCTCGTACGACAGCATAGTCGCCTCTTCCGGCAATCACGGGTTGTTGAAGACCTGTTCTAACCCGGACCTTCACGGATTGCATTATGATTCTGGCTTTGCATTATAAATATATTTCCTCAGAACAGACCTGAAACACTAGACCTGATTTTATATTCGCATCCACTCAAAATACGTCAGGCTAAATAGTCTATACTCTCTGCTGAAACAAAAGATTGATAAGAAAGTATAAAGTTTAAAGTGTAAACAGGTCATGCCATACTTTATCAGAAATTGACCAAATGCAAACCAATCGATTATCAAAGACACTTTAGATTTAAGTGGTTATTGTATGTAGTGAGACAGCCAAATGAATTCATTTTGAGCCACATTATTTTATTGTGTTGTATGTTTTCGCACTTACCCTACCAAACATGTATTGCACAATACCAAGTAACTAAGTGACTAATTGAGGTTGCTACTTATATTTAGTTATATTTCGACCGATCTTGTGTGGAAAAGCTGGAATAAATCCGTGAATCATGAAATTAAAAAAGTGTTTTGCCTTTGGGGAATTGGGAATGCAATGTGACAAGTAGCTGATTCGTTAATGGGATATTTTATATTGTGTTTGCTTGTGTGTTTGTTTGTTTGTTTGTTTGTTTGTTTGTTTGTTTGTTGCCTCACTCAACCCATTCCAGCTATATGACGGCGGTCTGTACATAATCGAGTCTGGACCAGACAATCCAGTGATTGACAACACGAGCATCGATCCACACAATTGGGATACGATGACATGCATCAACCAAGTCAGCGTGTCTGACCTCCCGATCCCGTTAGTCGCCTCTTGACAAGCATAGTCACCTTTAGTGGTTCTACCCCGGATCTTCACAGGTCTTTTCTATTGTGCGTGTGAATACGCACCTCTGTTCACATGATATATAAATGATCAATTATATCGGTGAAGTGCCTAGTCTATACTGTACTCGCAAGCAATGTGTTCTGACTGGAGTAATTTTGAATCCTGTTAGTCATGACTACTTACAATTTCTGTATCGGGTGTGGGGATGATTTTGCGTTGAAGTGCATTGATTCGTCAGTCCCTTAAAGCCATGAATGATTATTAATACACCCCAATATAATTAAATACTGCTTGTTTCGTCCAGAGGATTCTGTAAGCATATTCTATAATAAGTTCTCCCCTTCCCTGGCAAATTTGAAAAAATGAGCTGTGTCGATGTGAGGAGCTGGCAATACACCTCTCCTCAACTCATGACATCAGTATGCACTAGAAGAACCTTCTGTGTGAATGGTAAGTTATTGACATAATTTGTCAACTGAAACCACCCTTTAACGAATATACACGAACTCAATGGGAATATTTAACAACTTCGCTAATGGCATCAGTACGCACCAAAAGATGTTCTGGCCCCGTCAAAATCTTGCGCTGTGTGGCAAATGGAATCTAATATAATGAAACTCAAATGTGAAAGAAACATATCCTACCTGGATGCCAAAAAACTATTTAAAGATCAGACCACGACTCCATCTACCATTTCCTACTCTGCTGCAGTCTCCCGCTCTGTTGCAACATCCTCTATTTCGTGCCAGACTGACTTGACATGGGTCAAGTCAGAAAAACCTGTTGCTACTGTTCAAATCCATCGACCTCTTCCTGCCACTCAATCTACTTCAGGATCTCAGACTGAAATTCAGCCTGAGAAACATTCTCAAACGTCTATGACAGAACCAGTAAATCAGTCAAAAAAAGGGAAAAAGAAATTGAATAGAAGACAAGCACCGATCGTAACTTCACCTTAAGAGGTTCCTTTACAGAACTCATTTGGGCCTCTGGATATGGAGGTTACTCTGTCCTCACCGGACAGGCGGAGGAGTAGTTCCTCCTCACATTCACGCGAGCGATCTCCAATTGAGCCACCATGACTCAATTGTCCAACATAATACAGTCGAATTGCAGAGGACTTAGGCATAATTTTGATGAGATGCAATTATTAATACAGGATTTTCAACCGTCAGCATTGTGTCTTCAGGAAACATACCTGAAAACTACAGATCAGTTTACTTTACGACAGTACAATGACTATCATTCATTTTCTCCCCAAGGAGATAAAGCAACGGGAGGCTCTACTATCTTGGTGCGACAGGGGATAATACATAGTCCTATCCCTCTTAATACCAATCTTCAAACTGTTGCTTTTCGTCTGACTCTGCACATTTATTTTACGCTGTGCTCTTTGTATATCCCTCCTTCTTCTGATCTTCGACAGTCTGATCTTCAAAATTTATATGACCAGCTCCCAAAGCCCTGTATCATCATGGGTGATCTGAACGGACACAACCCGCTTTGGGGAAGTGCAAATACAAGTCCTAAAGGAAAAATCATTGAGGAATTTATTTCTGACAACAACCTGTGTATATTTAATGATGATTCTGCCACATATATACTGTCCTCGATCTGTCACTCACAGACTCAAACTTGTATAATGAGTTTGCATGGTCAGTCCATGATGACCTCTGCGGGAGTGATCATTTTCCCACTCTACTTAAAACTGTTAATCCTACTGATGAGCCACCATCATGTAGGTGGAACTTTACCAAGGCTAATTGGTCTTTATATGAGGTACTGTGTATCGACAAAATAAAACATGATATTTTCCAGAATATTCCAGATCCGATACATTTGTTTTCGGATTTACTGAATGACATTGCTGACCAAACCATTCCTAAGTCCTCTGCGAATCCCCATATTCGTAAACCATGGTTTACTAATGACTGCAAACAGGCAAGAAAGTGTAGGAAGAAAGCAGAAAAATATTTTCGCCGACATCCTACAGTCCATAATTTGGATAGGGTTAAAATTACAAATGCCAAGGCACGACGTTCTTTTAAACAAAATAAGCGACAATCTTGGAGGAACTATGTCTCCAAGATAAATTCCCGAACACCCATGTCCAAGGTGTGGAACATGGTTCAGAAAATAAAAGGCAAAGACTCAAAATCTTCTGTTCATCATCTTAAGGATGATGACACGTTATTAACAGATAAAACTGACATTGCAAATAAACTTGGAGAAACGTTAGCAAAACATTCTTCAACATCTAATTATGTCCCATGTCTAATTAAGAAACAACAGGAAAAGATCAAAGTAAATTTCACTTCTGATAATGGTGAAGACTATAATGACGTCTTCTCATTACATGAGCTACACACCGCCCTTGGGCAAGCTCATGACACAGCAACGGGAGCTGACAACATACATTATCATTAAATATAATTCTCACCGCTCCATCTTCACAGATAGATCTAAGGATGACGGCAAAGTTTCCAGTGCTACCATCATTGGTTCAAAAACCGTTTCCTCCAGATTACCGGATAACAGCTCAATCTTTACTGCTGAAGTTAAGGCTATTCACACAGCCTTGACATATATTCAAAAACAAACTGTATGTAAACACTTCATCATTTTCTCCGATTCTTTATCATGCCTACAAGCACTTAAGACTGTCAACTCGAACCACCCGTTAATTCTTGATATTTTAGAACTTTATTATACCCTTGCTACTGGCCAATACGAAATCGTACTTTGTTGGTTGCCTAGTCATGTTGGTATTGCTGGTAACACACGAGCTGATGCTGCAGCTAAAGCAGCTCTTGATAAACCAATGTCCCATCTTACCATTCCCTACAGTTATTTTAAACAAGGCATTAAGGAATATATTCGTAGTTTGATGCAGAAAAGATGGGACACCCAAGTAGGTGTAAATAAACTTCATGAATTTAAACCCAAATTAGGCTATACCTACTTGGGGTGCCAGTCCAGACACGACGAAGTTGTCCTGAGACGATGTCGCATTGGTCACAGTCGCTACACCCACGAGTATTTATTGAAAGGTGAGGATCCTCCGTTTTGTGTCCCTTGTGATGAAAGAATCCTGTTTGACTGTTGATGTTTCCATCACAAGGGATCAATATTTCAAAACATCATCTATTATAGATTATAGATTTTTTTAAACATATTGAATTGTTTTCAAAATTTTGATTAAAAATATTGTATAAAAACTATGTTTTAAACTTGGTAGAATAAATTAACAACTGTGATTGTAAATGGCTGTATCCTCGAAGGGGGTTAAAGTACAGTAAAATTATTGTACCCCCGGAGAGGATACATAAGTTCCATTTCTTTCAAAGTAAATTTATAGCTATCACACTTTTAATCGTAGTATATTTGTTCGTTTTAATTGGTGGTTAATATTGCCTACAATCGCAAGCAACTGAAGGGATGGTGTAAATCCTGCTAGGGAGCCGTGCAGGTAGCAAAAGAATCGTAAGTCTCCTCGGTCCCTAGTGTGGTGGCCGAACTTTGGTTGCTGGCGATCTATAACCCGTTTTTATATTGTGTTGTTGAATTGTACCATTGTTCTTTTATATACTCTCAAACTAGTTTTAACTAAAATCTGTGATACTCTAGTTATTGTACTGTCCTTTGTCGACAGGTTTTATAGTTTAGTTTTGTGTTTCATGACTATATAACTTGATTTAGTCACGATATGCCTGAAATATTGCCGATGTGACTATAAACCATAACTCACTCACTCACTCACTAAATGTTCCGCAACTAGTTTTAAATCCTATCTGTGATATTCTAGTTCTCATACTGTCCCTCGATGACATAAAGTTTAAATATATGTATATTTCATGTACAACTTCTCGTCATGATATGGCTGAAATATTGCCGATGTGACGTAAAGCATTAACTCACTCACTCACTCACTCCCTGCCTTAACACATGATTGTTATGAATATGGTGAGTGAGTGAGTGAGTGAGTGGTGCTTTAAGCCGCATCAGCAATATTCCAGCTATGAATATGGACGGTGTATTTGGTCACATTTTTTTTTACCAGTCGTGAAATATGTTCCCTCCGAGCCGCTGACGAACCACGGTCTGATAGTGACCCCCATTTTCCGGTGTCCCCCGCCATGATATTGCTTGAATATTGCTTAAAGCGGCGTTAAACTATACTCGCTCACCCTAATAGTTCCCTGCCTCTACTTTTCAAATAATGGAAAATCGTTACATCTGACAATATATATGTAAATTTCTTTCAGGTTTGATATAGATTATGATTGCTTAAACTATATATGTTAACTGTTGTTGTAACTCGACAATCACATCATTAATCTCCATTCAGATGATTGCAACGTTTTGGACACGTTTGATTGTCAGTGTTTTATTGTTGTTTATTATTAAAATTATTGTGCACAATACATAATTTCGTTAGATTTTTCGAGGATGGCCAGAATAAAAATTTTGATTCGAATGTTACGTACAGCAATGCAATATTGATGTAGTGACAGTACAACAAACGTATCAATCAATGTATTGTCGACTCACAAGAAAGGATGCAGGCCAAATGATCCTTCTGATTTGGAAGAAATGTTTCATCTCTTTGAGAAACCATTGGGATTGCACAATGTAAGAATACCACTATACTATTTCGTTAAAAGAAATGAAACGAATCCAACAACTTTGATGATGGATGGGTCCTCTATGGTGTGTGTAGCCCGTACAAAAAGTAAGAGCCCACATTAACGGTTAAAGTGTATACTTTTTTATCCTGCCTTGAAACGTTTGGCCCAAACCAGAAATTAGAAAAAGATCGAATGTTCATGAATTAGAAATTTGCAAACATCAGAATTGATGCCTTAAATAATACAAGCAAGAAATAATGTTCATTATATTCACAGAAAGCACAATGTGCATTATAAACAAACAACATGCTGTATCTATCTTTTTCGATCTTGAAAAAGCTTACGATACCACTTGGAAGCATGGTATTTTAAAAGATTTTCCATGACTTTGGTTTAAGAGGCCGCTTGCCTCAATTTGTATCACAGTTTTTAACAGAGAGACAATTTCAAGTTCGTAGTTGGATCAACCCTGTCTGATCATTATAATCAGGATCAGGGGGTTCCACAAGGTAGTATTTTGTCTGTTACATTGTTTAGCATAAAAATAAATATTTTATCTAAAGTATTAAATGACTCAATAGATGGGTCATTGTTTGTGGATGATTTTAATATTTCATGTCGTGGTAAAAATATGCGTACCATTGAAAGACAGTTACAGTTGTGTCTTAATAGAATTCAAAAATGGTGTCTTGAGAATGGATTTAAGTTCTCACAGACAAAGACAAATTGTATACATTTCTGTCGGAAATATAAAACCCATAAAGACCCAGAGCTCTCTTTAGATAGTACTCCAATTAAGGTTGTCAAAGAGGCCAAATTTCTGGGATTGATTTTCGACCACCATTTGACGTTTCTGCCACATATCAAAGTGGGGAGGGGATCAGAAAACCCTTCTTCACTTATATAGATCTTTAATTCGCTCTAAGCTGGACTATAGCTCCATTGTGTATGCTGGAGCTTGCAAGAGTAATTTAAAACAGCTAGATTCAATCCACCATCAAGGACTTAGACTGTGCCTTGGTGCATTTAGAACTTCTCCTCTATGTCGAGGCTGATGAACCCTCTCTGAAACACCGCCGTATTAAATTGTCTCTCCAGTCTGTTTCTAAATTACGTTCCAATCCCTCCAATCCTGCTTATGATTCCGTTTTTCATCCCCTATTTGAAGAGCTGTTTCAGAAGAAACCGAAGCTGGTTCCACCTCTGGTATTCGGATCAAAACTCATTTTCATGCTGCAAATTTTAATCTGGATATTATCTCTCCTTACCGTCTTTTGTCTTCTCCTCCCTGGCATTTGGTGAGGCCGGAAGTAGACATTTCCCTCACTCGTTTTATCAAAGCTGACACTAATCAACTAGTATATCAACAGGAATATTTACAATTAAGATCTAAGTACGATACACACCGTTCCATCTTTACTGATGGATCCAAGGACGGTGGCATTTCCGCTGTCGTTGGATCAAAACATTTATCATCTAGAATACCAGACAATAGCTCTATTTACACCGCTGAGGCCAATGCTATCCTTACAGCCTTGTTATACATTCAGAAACAGTCTGCATATAAACAATTTATAATCTTTTCTGATTCTCTATCTTGTCTTCAGGCACTGAAAAACGTCTCTTCTAATCATCCAATTATTTTAAACATTTTAGAACTTTATAATGATCTTTCAACTGGCCAATGCGACATTGTCTTTTGTTGGTTGCAACACAATGGCTGAAGATGGAGCTAAAGCAGCACTCAACAAATCTGTGACACCACTTCTAATTCCATACAGTGATTACAAACCTGTGATCAGATGTTACATCAGAGATCTTATGCAAAAGAAGTGGGACACCCAAGAAGGTATCAATAAATTACATCAAATTAAGCCAAATATCGGTTTCACCTACTTGGGTTGTCAGTCCAGATTTGAAGAGGTCATTTTACGACGATGTCGAATTGGACATTCAAGATATACAAATGAATATTTATTAAAAGGGGAGGATCCTCCATTTTGTATCCCTTGTGATGAGAGAATCACAGTCAAGCACGTACTGTTTTACTGTATTGATTTTGCCATTACAAGGGATCAATATTTCAAAGTTTCATCCATAAAGGATCTTTTTAATCTAAGTTCTCATTTAATAATAAGTTTTTTAAAAGAAGTAGAATTAATTGATAAATTTTGATGTACATAGTTATTGTTTTACGAAATGGTAGTGTATAATTATTATCCTAGATTGTTTGTGGCTGTGCCCTAGAAGGGGGTTGAAGTAGGGTAAAATAATTGTCCTCCTGAGAGGGTATCATAAGACCCAATCATTCAGTTTGTTATTCCTACCGTAATTTTTAATGGCAGAATATTTGTTGATTTTACATAGTGGCTAAAATTGACTACAATCGCCAGTAGCTGAAATGATGGTGTAAATCCTGCTGGGGAACCGTGTAGGTAGCAGAAGTATCATAAGTCCCCACGGTCCCTAGTATGGTGGCCTAACTTTGGTTGCTGGTGATCTATAGGCCGTTTTTATGATGTATTGTCGAATCATAGATTATTCTTTTAATTGTTCACAACTAGTTTTACTTCTAAACTCTGATAGTCTAGTTATTATATTGTCCGTCATTGACAGGTTTTTATTTATCTAAGTTTACATTGTATTGCTGAAATAGTGGCGATGTGACGTAAAATTTTAACTCACTCACTCACTCAATTTTTCTGACCTAAACACCAGACGGAACAAATAGAGCGCTAAAAAGACCTTTTTATTTTTGTATGTATATAACAGGCTCAGGTGTGAAGACAACGCAACAAAACGCAGTGACCCATCCTACTCCCGGGGCAAGGAAAGTGCAGTAATGATTCATCCAGGAAATACGTAGAAGAAACAAACAACAAATCACATAACCATACATTGCACTATGACGGGAGTAGTGATGCAGCCCAAAGAAGCTCTCGAAACAAGCTATACGCTGATGTTCATTCTATCAGTCAGCACATAAGACGATCAAGAACCGTCTGGCCCGATCGTTCAGGTTCTCTGTAGAAAGGAAAGAACCTAAGTTCTTAACATCTTCCAATGATTATTTGGATCTAAATCTTGCAGTTGCGAGCGAAAATTCTATAGGATGCAGTGTTCCGCCTGGCGTCGATTGGTGTTTGCAGCCATGTGAAGGACATGATATTGCATTTTTTTCCTGAACCGCCATACTCGAAACTTTTGCAAAGAAAATCCTGTTCAGTGAGGCATGCTGCAAGGCAGCCTGCCTCTGTCAGATGCCAGAGGGTCTTGTTGTTAAACAAATGTATAGCGATCCCTGCATACATGGTGAAGGTTGACCCATACTGACTGCAATCTGAAAAAATGCCACTTAAATATGTATTTGAATGAAGGCATATAACCTCAACAGGATCTTCGTACTTTCAAATACTATCACATGAACATTGAAGATATGGTAAAATCATATGGATAATTACATCCAATTAATATACCAACAACAATCCCGAGTTAACATGTGTATAGCATGCTTTACTGCAGGGTCTCCATGCCATAAACCCATCTCTGGAGGCTTGTATGGGGGTGATGCTAAAGGGATGTTTCAAATGCTCATACCTAATGGTGTATTGACAACATGTTCCTGTTTCAGGTTACCCACCTGCCTCGCATGAGTCGCTCCCTGTTCGTCGGGAGTAGCTGTACCCAGTTTCACACAGACATTGTCCAGACGTACAGACAGACATGGCGCCCACGCAGTCTGTTGATGCACTGCAAGGTCTGCCTTCTAAGACCGACACTGGATACATAAGAAATAAGTCACGTTAGGTTCACAAAGAACATGTATTTCATGTCACTTAGAGCTAGTAAGCAAATATTCTTTAACACTGCAGTCAGTTATATTTTATGTGCATGACAATGGTCCGAAAACAGATGAGTATGACTGAATGCATGATCCACGCTATGGGAGTACGGTGACAAGCCCCAGGGTCCCTCAAATCACAGGGTCTCACCACCCAATCCTTATGTTGATTGGCACTTACAGTCGTAATAAAGTACCGAATGTGAGGATTTATTTCCGTCGGGGCTTTCAAGTCTCAGAACTTGTATTTTGAGGTCAGTGTCACAAATCTAAAACTATGATTCAGAGTAATAATAGGGGTGTGGACACCATGGCATATAAACATCACTGATTTAGGTGTTGGTGTATTTCAAATCCATGACGACAAGGGCGCTTTGTAAACGTTACACTTATGGAACACACACACACAAACACACGAACGCACGCACGCACGCACGCACGCACGCACGCACGCACACGCACACACACACACACACACACACACACACACATGGCTAAATAGGCCAGCAATCCTAGAACGTGTCATAATGGGGTCACAGGTTGTGAAAATATAACTTAAGTTCCAGAATAATTACTTTTATTACATAGTGGCAAGGTTTCTCGGCAGAATAAAATCAACGGATAAAAACGATATCCGTCGGGGTTATATGCGGATAGAGATGTAAATATCAAAGGTCAAGTTGGGACAACTTTCATTGTTTATAAAGTAACATGGCGTCGCCCTTGTCATTCGGCGATCGAGTCAGAAATAACCATGGGGAAGATGGAGAAACTACTGGGATGATTGCTATCATTATTAAAAAGAACCGTCTAATATACTGAAAATCAGTGTCTAACTGTGACGTAGCTGAGACATTTTACAAGTTTTTGGAGGGTACTAGGCCCAGCCAAGCAGGATTAATAGCCATGTCTGTACTTGTAGACCTCTGCGGCTTGGAACCTATTCCACAAATTAAAATAGTTGTATTTGGCCGATATGTGTTAAAGTTGTTACCTTGTTTCGTTTTGTCGCTGTGTGTACACTTGACTGCACTCTCTTAGCGTCATGACACGACAGGCCGACTGTCAACAACGTCTAACCGTGGCCCTGACTTCTCATAGACTAGGGTGAGAGTAGCTTCCCTTTGACAAAGGGCAGTTACTCTAGCGGACATACCGATGGACTGCCGCAAAAGGCAAGTAAAAACAATTTCTCTAGGCAATTGTTGTTTTGCGTATATGTAGTTTTGCCAGTGTATAAGGAACAGGTTTCAGTTGGAACTATATTGGCTACTGTCACTGTCCGATTGACACATCACTTACCTTGTGACGTAATATATATATCAAGGCGCACATTCCAGGAAAACTTGCAATGTTTCGATATGTTTGTGAGAGATGGAAAGCTATTTTCGAGCACAGAATTGGAGTATAATATTATATGATAAAGAGATTATCACGCTTATGTGTTTGGGTTTGGTAAATATCCTGCATTAGGAATTAACACTATGTCTTTAGCTCGCCAAGCTCGCTAAATACAATACTTATTCCTAACACAGGATATTTACCATCCTCAAACATACTCGCGTGATAACCTTAATATATATTCCACCGGGGGCACGGGTGGCCCAGTGGTCTAAGGCGCCGCGATTCACTGTGCAAAGTTGCGTCCCTTGGGCACGCCAGAAACCTATGATTGTGGGTTCGATTCCCGGTTCGCCCCAATTATGCTTCTAGGTGTGTCAGCACCATACCCGTGCTCGTGGGTTTCACCGAAGTGGTAAACGTCTTAGACCTGCATCACTTCGGGCTTTCCTCCCACATTAAGCTGACACGCCGTCATATAACTGGAATAATTTTAAAAGCGGCGTTAAATCCAACTCACTCACTTACTCATTTATATATTCCACACTAGTTCAACATTATAGTTACAAATAAATAGTTTTTAAACCTGTGTTGATGACATTACATCCATAGATTAATGTTTAATTTCACCATGGCACATTTTCCATTGTAGGTGTGACAGCTTATCGAAAAAGTGTCAACAAAACGCTGAGATAATAATTTGTCAAATAATTGTATGTCCAGCATTTGAGTCCAAAACTAACTTACATTGTCGTCCCATGAAAATAATCAGATCCTGAATTGTGGCCTGGGGAATGTTCACCCAGTCTGCCTGCCGTGCTTGTGGCAACTGTTGGTTCTGTGGTTGTTGCTGACGTGCTCACAGTCATTGATCCAGTGCCTCCCATAAATGTTCGACTGGGTTGACATCTGGAGACCTGGAGCGCCAAGGCAGGACCTGGATGTTGTGATTTCTGAAAAAGCTTGTTGTCAGTCTTGCCGTGTGGGGTCGGGATTTGTCTTGATGCAAAATGACGTTCGCTAGTTGCATAATGGGAGGGGACGTGTGGTCGAAGAACCTCATACGCGTAACGTTGTGACGTTAAAATTCCGCTGAACTTGCTCCAAGTCTTTTCTACCACATAATCACCCTACCAACACCAACTCTGTATGCAGGTTCGTGGATAACGTTCCCCCCGACGCCTGTAAAACACGACGTCTACCATCCGCACGGCAAAGCATAAAACCTGCCTCATCACTAAACATCGCATTTTTGGCTACTCTGTGATCTTGACACCATTGACATAGCAGCCGACGATGAGTGATGGTTCTTTCACGTAAGTGACTTGCCTTATGAATATGTCCTGTGCTTTAGACATGATACGTGGTCAATCGGATCTGGGAAGGTCCCGTGTTGTCCCGTGTGTCTGATGCAGGTAAGAAGTTTTGTATTGGAGCTTGATGCTACGTGGGAAAGAGATGATTTTCCTCTTTGCAATGGGCCGATAGCGTTGTTGCGTTGGGCTTCCGCCAGTCGTGGCATGTTTTTGCTGTTCACTTGCTGTAAGATTGTGATGACATGAAAGTTCTACAGTCCAAGTGATGTTGCACGAGCATGTCATCTTGGTGTGTTTCGGCACGGCTCTCACGCTGTTGTGTTTTTTAGATTTTCCCATCTTTTCACCATATTTCAGCAGTACCTCATTCTTTCCACACAAATTAACCCCAGTCCATGCAGAAATAACCAATTTATTTTTGGTATTAATGTGTATAGGTGTCCCTAACAGTATCAGCTATATACGATTTTACTACTTCTGCGTTTCGTTTTCCGCCTGGTATATATGCAGTGGTTTTGTTTGAGGTGGTTGGGTGAAAATAATAGGTGATGCTGTGTGCATTGTCACAATGTTGTATGATAAGTGTTTGTGAATTACAGGCAATCCATGGTCTAGATTTAGAGTCACAAGGTGGTGTAAGGTTCACTATCACCACCTTGATGTACACTTTTCGTCTGTCTGTTGTTTAACGCCGCACTCAGCAATATTCCAGCTATATCACGGCGGTCTGTAAATAATCGAATCTGGACCAGACATCCAGTAATTGACATCATGAGCATCGATCCACATGCATCAACCAAGTCAGCGAGCCTGATCCCGTTAGTCGCCTCTTACGAAAAGCATGGTCACCTTTTACGGCAAGCATTTGGTGCAGAAGACCTATTCAACCCCGGATCTTAACGGGTCGTGCGTTTTTCGTGTAACCTTTGAGCATAGATATCAATCCACAAGTAATATGGCATACAATTGGATTGATATCATGTATCTCTCACAGGGTAAACTTTTCGTGTGGGGTGATATCAATGTTAGGAATATGTGTAAATACTGTACTAAGTTGTTAATAGAACACGGGACGTGTGTTCATTACCTCCATTGGTGTCGTGACTTATTGATTCATTTGTATGACAATTTACAAGTATAGTTGTCGTAAAATGCCATAGAACCAAAACACTTTTATGACATGGTTTTACTTGTACGTGTTTTGACCATTTATAGATAGCTATAATTTTTCTGGGCCATGACTTCATCTGAATAAAAGATCACCACACCACAGCCGTATTCATACTTGGTGCCCTGAGCAGCTGTAACTGTTACATATTGAAGATCAATGTTTTCATATGCAAGATTTTTAGTGAACAGGCATGTTAGTTATGAGTTATCGAATTGAATTACCATAAAATAAATGGCTCAGACTTTGACAAAGTAAATACAAATAGTTATATCTCATTTTTTGTCAGAAAGTCAAATTGCTGCACTACGTCTGTGTAACATTTACCCTGCGAAACATAAGGTTTCAAATAGCATTTTCGAATTTAGTGTCTCATCGCAAAAAGCCATATACAAACATCGAAACGGTCCTTACAATCAAGGTGATTTACAGCAGGATCCATGTTATTAACATATCTACAAATCCATTTAATCGAGAAATATATCTTACAATATGAAACAAATACAACTTTAACCAATTTGTCTTAATAGCATAATTTTAGTTATATATATATGTGTGATATCTTAGACCCGTGATGATCCGGGTTAGAATAGGTCTTGAGCAACCTATGCTTGTCCAGAAAGGCGACAATGCTAGTAGTAAGAGGCGACTAATGGGATCGGTTGGTCAGGTTTGGTGACTTGGTTGATGCATTTCATCCTATCCCAATTGCGTGAATCGATGCTCGTGATGTCAACAACTGGATTGTCTGGTCCAGACTCCGTCAAACAGCCGTCATATAGCTTGAATATTGCTGAGTGCGGCTTTAAACAAACAAACAAACAAACAGATGTGTCCAAAACATGAAAATTAAAAAGATATAGTCTACAGCTGTACGGATTCATAGACCAAACTCACCCCTGCACATCGAGTACATGTTGGAACCTGGTTCATCAACAGCTGCAACGTTGTCCAGAGTCGTGAAGTCCACGTTGTAGCCGCGACACTGTCCAGTGCCCGGGGAGTACCCTGTCGTCATACACTGACCATCCTGCATGCACCTGGTCATGCAGGACAGTCGGGTGTCCAGCCCTTCTACTGACCAGATCACGCCCTTGGTGACTCTCTTGTTGGCAAAGTTCATCAATGCCTTTACGTGACATGCCGGGGAACAGGCTGATGATGCTTGTATCGCAAGGAAAGTCCAGACAATGTCCAGTTGGAGCATAAACTGTTTCATAGCTGACATGTCAAATATTCGTAATTACAGGAAAAACAGGTAAATCAGTGTGTATTCAAATTTAACCTGCACATCTCCCGATGATACACACCTAAATGAGAAAGAGAAGAAAGTTAATTGACAGCTATCCTATCCTCCTGTATGTTTTATTCTGCCGGGTGGAACAAGTAAATTGCTGGTACTTTGCACTAAGGTATGCTGCTCACTTGAGGTTGAGTGGTGTGAACGTCCAACGCTGATCGTAAATTATGCAGAAACAAAAGTGGACCCAGACAGACAAAATCGATGTTTACTAAACTGGTGTAAGCTTCTTTATATGTCTCAAGAGAGATTTCCCAAACGGTGTTACGATATAATAGTTAGGTTTGATGCCGTTGGTAGAAATACATGGGCTTCTGTTATTAAGAATATGTTATAATATCATGGCTTCGGACATGTGTAGGAATTTCAAGGTTCTGGTGATCCTGAATATGATATAAGTGAGTTTATACTGAGGGTTAAGGACTGTCATGCACAAACATGGTATTCTGAAGTGTCTGGATGCTCGAAATTGGAACTGTATTCATTATTTAAGACATTATTATCACTTGAACCGTATCTATTAAATGTATTATCAAAAGAAGACGTATGCTTACCTTTTTACGTATCGGAGAACTGGGAATTATACATAATACAGGAAGGAGGGATAGCATCGATAAGACACTCTGGTTTTGTCCATAGTACACATTAAGGGCAGTGGAAAATGATATTCATGTCCTTCTTGTTTGCCCTATTTATGAACATATTCGTTCAAAATATTTCCCATATTAAGACTTTATTACTGGTAATAATTGTAAAGACATACTAGTTAGAATGTTACACTCTTCTGATGTAAACTGTCTTGAGAACTTAGCCAATTATGTTAAAGATGCTATCTGTTTCGTTCTTCTTACCCGTAAATAGTATTTCATGCAGCGCTTGATGTGAAACTAAATTGTATATATTTGTACGTGGGCCTGAGACTTGATTGATTGAAATCGATATAATTGAGCACAGATGGAATAAACCACACTTTATAATACCATAACCAACAAGCGCTGATCGACTTTAATATGAGGTGAGGTGAGATTATTGCACTTATATAGCGACGTGCATGTACGTGTGTGTCGTGTGTGTGTTTGTGTGGCTGCTTGTACTAGTCCGGACTGATGCCGATTTATAGTGCTAGCTCACTGAGATACCATGCCGCAGTTTAACATGAATACCCCACTCAGACACAGTATACTGACTCCGAGCCGACCAGTCCTTGTTTTAGCCCCTTAATGCCGAGCGCCAGACAGGGTAACAACAAGTACCATCTTTTAACGTCTTTTGGTATGACGCGATCGGGGATCGAACCCCGGACCTTCCGCTCTCCGGCCGGACGCTTTACCTCTAGACCACGGAGGCGGTCTGACTTTAATATGAAGATGTATGTTGTTATATAAGAGTGCAATATATTTCAACACAATGTTGCAATTGTTCAACACCATAAGCGTCGATCTGTGCAATTGGGATACGATGACATGCATCAACCAAGTCAGGGAGCCTGACTATCCGATCCCGTTAGTCGCCTCGTATGACAGCATAGTCGCCTCTTCCGGCAATCACGGGTTGTTGAAGACCTGTTCTAACCCGGACCTTCACGGATTGCATTATGATTCTGGCTTTAGATTATAAATATATTTCCTCAGAACAGACCTGAAACACTAGACCTGATTTTATATTCGCATCCACTCAAAATACGTCAGGCTAAATAGTCTATACTCTCTGCTGAAACAAAAGATTGATAAGAAAGTATAAAGTTTAAAGTGTAAACAGGTCATGCCATACTTTATCAGAAATTGACCAAATGCAAACCAATCGATTATCAAAGACACTTTAGATTTAAGTGGTTATTGTATGTAGTGAGACAGCCAAATGAATTCATTTTGAGCCACATTATTTTATTGTGTTGTATGTTTTCGCACTTACCCTACCAAACATGTATTGCACAATACCAAGTAACTAAGTGACTAATTGAGGTTGCTACTTATATTTAGTTATATTTCGACCGATCTTGCGTGGAAAAGCTGGAATATATCCGTGAATCATGAAATTAAAAAAGTGTTTTGCCTTTGGGGAATTTGGAATGCAATGTGACAAGTAGCTGATTCGTTAATGGGATATTTTATATTGTGTTTGCTTGTGTGTTTGTTTGTTAGTTTGTTTGTTGCCTCACTCAACCCATTCCAGCTATATGACGGCGGTCTGTACATAATAGAGTCTGGACCAGACAATCCAGTGATTGACAACACGAGCATCGATCCACACAATTGGGATACGATGACATGCATCAACCAAGTCAGCGCGTCTGACCTCCCGATCCCGTTAGTCGCCTCTTGACAAGCATAGTCACCTTTAGTGGTTCTACCCCGGATCTTCACAGGTCTTTTCTATTGTGCGTGTGAATACGCACCTCTGTTCACATGATATATAAATGATCAATTATATCGGTGAAGTGCTTAGTCTATACTGTACTCGCAAGCAATGTGTTCTGACTGGAGTAATTTTGAATCCTGTTAGTCATGACTACTTACAATTTCTGTATCGGGTGTGGGGATGATTTTGCATTGAAGTGCATTGATTCGTCAGTCCCTTAAAGCCATGAATGATTATTAATACACCCCAATATAATTAAATACTGCTTGTTTCGTCCAGAGGATTCTGTAAGCATATTCTATAATAAGTTCTCCCCTTCCCTGGCAAATTTGAAAAAATGAGCTGTGTCGATGTGAGGAGCTGGCAATACACCTCTCCTCAACTCATGACATCAGTATGCACTAGAAGAACCTTCTGTGTGAATGGTAAATTATTGACATAATTTGTCAACTGAGGCCACCCTTTAACGAATATACACGAACTCAATGGGAATATTTAACAACTTCGCTAATGGCATCAGTACGCACCAAAAGATGTTCTGGCCCCGTCAAAATCTTGCGCTGTGTGGCAAATGGAATCTAATATAATGAAACTCAAATGTGAAAGAAACATATCCTACCTGGATGCCAAAAAACTATTTAAAGATCAGACCACGACTCCATCTACCATTTCCTACTCTGCTGCAGTCTCCCGCTCTGTTGCAACATCCTCTATTTCGTGCCAGACTGACTTGACATGGGTCAAGTCAGAAAAACCTGTTGCTACTGTTCAAATCCATCGACCTCTTCCTGCCACTCAATCTACTTCAGGATCTCAGACTGAGATTCAGCCTGAGAAACATTCTCAAACGTCTATGACAGAACCAGTAAATCAGTCAAAAAAAGGGAAAAAGAAATTGAATAGAAGACAAGCACCGATCGTAACTTCACCTTAAGAGGTTCCTTTACAGAACTCATTTGGGCCTCTGGATATGGAGGTTACTCTGTCCTCACCGGACAGGCGGAGGAGTAGTTCCTCCTCACATTCACGCGAGCGATCTCCAATTGAGCCACCATGACTCAATTGTCCAACATAATACAGTCGAATTGCAGAGGACTTAGGCATAATTTTGATGAGATGCAATTATTAATACAGGATTTTCAACCGTCAGCATTGTGTCTTCAGGAAACATACCTGAAAACTACAGATCAGTTTACTTTACGACAGTACAATGACTATCATTCATTTTCTCCCCAAGGAGATAAAGCAACGGGAGGCTCTACTATCTTGGTGCGACAGGGGATAATACATAGTCCTATCCCTCTTAATACCAATCTTCAAACTGTTGCTTTTCGTCTGACTCTGCACATTTATTTTACGCTGTGCTCTTTGTATATCCCTCCTTCTTCTGATCTTCGACAGTCTGATCTTCAAAATTTATATGACCAGCTCCCAAAGCCCTGTATCATCATGGGTGATCTGAACGGACACAACCCGCTTTGGGGAAGTGCAAATACAAGTCCTAAAGGAAAAATCATTGAGGAATTTATTTCTGACAACAACCTGTGTATATTTAATGATGATTCTGCCACATATATACTGTCCTCGATCTGTCACTCACAGACTCAAACTTGTATAATGAGTTTGCATGGTCAGTCCATGATGACCTCTGCGGGAGTGATCATTTTCCCACTCTACTTAAAACTGTTAATCCTACTGATGAGCCACCATCATGTAGGTGGAACTTTACCAAGGCTAATTGGTCTTTATATGAGGTACTGTGTATTGACAAAATAAAACATGATATTTTCCAGAATATTCCAGATCCGATACATTTGTTTTCGGATTTACTGAATGACATTGCTGACCAAACCATTCCTAAGTCCTCTGCGAATCCCCATATTCGTAAACCATGGTTTACTAATGACTGCAAACAGGCAAGAAAGTGTAGGAAGAAAGCAGAAAAATATTTTCGCCGACATCCTACAGTCCATAATTTGGATAGGGTTAAAATTACAAATGCCAAGGCACGACGTTCTTTTAAATAAAATAAGCGACAATCTTGGAGGAACTATGTCTCCAAGATAAATTCCCGAACACCCATGTCCAAGGTGTGGAACATGGTTCAGAAAATAAAAGGCAAAGACTCAAAATCTTCTGTTCATCATCTTAAGGATGATGACACGTTATTAACAGATAAAACTGACATTGCAAATAAACTTGGAGAAACGTTAGCAAAACATTCTTCAACATCTAATTATGTCCCATGTCTAATTAAGAAACAACAGGAAAAGATCAAAGTAAATTTCACTTCTGATAATGGTGAAGACTATAATGAAGTCTTCTCATTACATGAGCTACACACCGCCCTTGGGCAAGCTCATGACACAGCAACGGGAGCTGACAACATACATTATCATTAAATATAATTCTCACCGCTCCATCTTCACAGATAGATCTAAGGATGACGGCAAAGTTTCCAGTGCTACCATCATTGGTTCAAAAACCGTTTCCTCCAGATTACCGGATAACAGCTCAATCTTTACTGCTGAAGTTAAGGCTATTCACACAGCCTTGACATATATTCAAAAACAAACTGTATGTAAACACTTCATCATTTTCTCCGATTCTTTATCATGCCTACAAGCACTTAAGACTGTCAACTCGAACCACCCGTTAATTCTTGATATTTTAGAACTTTATTATACCCTTGCTACTGGCCAATACGAAATTGTACTTTGTTGGTTGCCTAGTCATGTTGGTATTGCTGGTAACACACGAGCTGATGCTGCAGCTAAAGCAGCTCTTGATAAACCAATGTCCCATCTTACCATTCCCTACAGTTATTTTAAACAAGGCATTAAGGAATATATTCGTAGTTTGATGCAGAAAAGATGGGACACCCAAGTAGGTGTAAATAAACTTCATGAATTTAAACCCAAATTAGGCTATACCTACTTGGGGTGCCAGTCCAGACACGACGAAGTTGTCCTGAGACGATGTCGCATTGGTCACAGTCGCTACACCCACGAGTATTTATTGAAAGGTGAGGATCCTCCGTTTTGTGTCCCTTGTGATGAAAGAATCCTGTTTGACTGTTGATGTTTCCATCACAAGGGATCAATATTTCAAAACATCATCTATTATAGATTATAGATTTTTTTAAACATATTGAATTGTTTTCAAAATTTTGATTAAAAATATTGTATAAAAACTATGTTTTAAACTTGGTAGAATAAATTAACAACTGTGATTGTAAATGGCTGTATCCTCGAAGGGGGTTAAAGTACAGTAAAATTATTGTACCCCCGGAGAGGATACATAAGTTCCATTTCTTTCAAAGTAAATTTATAGCTATCACATTTTTAATCGTAGTATATTTGTTCGTTTTAATTGGTGGTTAATATTGCCTACAATCGCAAGCAACTGAAGGGATGGTGTAAATCCTGCTAGGGAGCCGTGCAGGTAGCAAAAGAATCGTAAGTCCCCTCGGTCCCTAGTGTGGTGGCCGAACTTTGGTTGCTGGCGATCTATAACCCGTTTTTATATTGTGTTGTTGAATTGTACCATTGTTCTTTTATATACTCTCAAACTAGTTTTAACTAAAATCTGTGATACTCTAGTTATTGTACTGTCCTTTGTCGACAGGTTTTATAGTTTAGTTTTGTGTTTCATGACTATATAACTTGATTTAGTCACGATATGCCTGAAATATTGCCGATGTGACTATAAACCATAACTCACTCACTCACTCACTAAATGTTCCGCAACTAGTTTTAAATCCTATCTGTGATATTCTAGTTCTCATACTGTCCCTCGATGACTTTAAATATATGTATATTTCATGTACAACTTCTCGTCATGATATGGCTGAAATATTGCCGATGTGACGTAAAGCATTAACTCACTCACTCACTCACTCCCTGCCTTAACACATGATTTTTAATGGCAGAATATTTGTTGATTTTACATAGTGGCTAAAATTGACTACAATCGCCAGTAGCTGAAATGATGGTGTAAATCCTGCTGGGGAACCGTGTAGGTAGCAGAAGTATCATAAGTCCCCACGGTCCCTAGTATGGTGGCCTAACTTTGGTTGCTGGTGATCTGTAGGCCGTTTTTATGATGTATTGTCGAATCATAGATTATTCTTTTAATTGTTCACAACTAGTTTTACTTCTAAACTCTGATAGTCTAGTTATTATATTGTCCGTCATTGACAGGTTTTTATTTATCTAAGTTTACATTGTATTGCTGAAATAGTGGCGATGTGACGTAAAATTTTAACTCACTCACTCACTCAATTTTTCTGACCTAAACACCAGACGGAACAAATAGAGCGCTAAAAAGACCTTTTTATTTTTGTATGTATATAACAGGCTCAGGTGTGAAGACAACGCAACAAAACGCAGTGACCCATCCTACTCCCGGGGCAAGGAAAGTGCAGTAATGATTCATCCAGGAAATACGTAGAAGAAACAAACAACAAATCACATAACCATACATTGCACTATGACGGGAGTAATGATGCAGCCCAAAGAAGCTCTCGAAACAAGCTATACGCTGATGTTCATTCTATCAGTCAGCACATAAGACGATCAAGAACCGTCTGGCCCGATCGTTCAGGTTCTCTGTAGAAAGGAAAGAACCTAAGTTCTTAACATCTTCCAATGATTATTTGGATCTAAATCTTGCAGTTGCGAGCGAAAATTCTATAGGATGCAGTGTTCCGCCTGGCGTCGATTGGTGTTTGCAGCCATGTGAAGGACATGATATTGCATTTTTTTCCTGAACCGCCATACTCGAAACTTTTGCAAAGAAAATCCTGTTCAGTGAGGCACGCTGCAAGGCAGCCTGCCTCTGTCAGATGCCAGAGGGTCTTGTTGTTAAACAAATGTATAGCGATCCCTGCATACATGGTGAAGGTTGACCCATACTGACTGCAATCTGAAAAAATGCCACTTAAATATGTATTTGAATGAAGGCATATAACCTCAACAGGATCTTCGTACTTTCAAATACTATCACATGAACATTGAAGATATGGTAATATCATATGGATAATTACATCCAATTAATACACCAACAACAATCCCGAGTTAACATGTGTTTAGCATGCTTTACTGCAGGGTCTCCATGCCATAAACCCATCTCTGGATGCTTGTATGGGGGTGATGCTAAAGGGATGTTTCAAATGCTAATACCTAATGGTGTATTGACAACATGTTCCGAGTCTGTTTCAGATTACCCACCTGCCTCGCATGAGTCGCTCCCTGTTCGTCGGGAGTAGCTGTACCCAGTTTCACACAGACATTGTCCAGACGTACAGACAGACATGGCGCCCACACAGTCTGTTGATGCACTGCAAGGTCTGCCTTCTAAGACCGACACTGGATACATAAGAAATAAGTCACGTTAGGTTAAAAAAAACCATGTATTTCATGTCACTTAGAGCTAGTAAGCAAATATTCTTTAACACTGCAGTCAGTTATATTTTATGTGCATGACAATGGTCCGAAAACAGATGAGTATGACTGAATGCATGATCCACGCTATGGGAGTACGGTGACAAGCCCCAGGGTCCCTGAAATCACAGGGTCTCACCACCCAATCCTTATGTTGATTGGCACTTACAGTCGTAATAAAGTACCGAATGTGAGGATTTATTTCCGTCGGGGCTTTCAAGTCTCAGAACTTGTATTTTGAGGTCAGTTTCACAAATCTAAAACTATGATTCAGAGTAATAATAGGGGTGTGGACACCATGGCATATAAACATCACTGATTTAGGTGTTGGTGTATCTCAAATCCATGGCGACAAGGGCGCTTTGTAAACGTTACACTTATGGAACACGTACACACACACACACACACACACACATGGCTAAATAGGCCAGCAATCTTGAACGTGTCCAAAAGGGGTCACAGGTTGTGAAAATATAACTCAAGTTCCAGAATAATTACTTTTATCACATAGTGGCAAGGTTTCTCGGCAGAATGAAGTCAACGGATAAAAACGATATCCGTCGGGGTCATATGCGGATAGAGATGTAAATATCAAGGTCAAGTTGGGACTACTTTCACTGTTTATAAAGAAACATGGCGTCGCCCTCGTCATTCGGCGATCGAGTCAGAAATAACCATCGGGAATCTGGAGAAACTACTGGGGTGATTGCTATCATTATCAAAAAGAACCGTCTAATATACTGAAAATCAGTGTCTAACTGTGACGTAGCTGAGACATTTTACAAGTTTTTGGAGGGTACTAGGCCCAGCCAAGCAGGATTAATAGCCATGTCTGTGCTTGTAGACCTCTGCGGCTTGGAACCTATTCCACAAATTAAAATAGTTGTATTTGGCCGATATGTGTTAAAGTTGTTACCTTGTTTCGTTTTGTCGCTGTGTGTACACTTGACTGCACACTCTTAGCGTCATGACACGACAGGCCGACTGTCAACAACGTCTAACCGTGGCCCTGACTTATCATAGACTAGGGTGAGAGTAGCTTCCCTTTGACAAAGGGCAGTTACTCTAGCGGACATACCGATGGACTGCCGCAAAAGGCAAGTAAAAACAATTTCTCTAGGCAATTGTTGTTTTGCGTATATGTAGTTTTGCCAGTGTATAAGGAACAGGTTTCAGTTGGAACTATATTGGCTACTGTCACTGTCTGATTGACACATCACTTACCTTCTGACGTAATATATATATCAAGGCGCACATTCCAGGAAAACTTGCAATGTTTCGATATGTTTGTGAGAGATGGAAAGCTATTTTCGAGCACAGAATTGGAGTATAATATTATATGATAAGGAGATTATCACGCTTATGGTTTTGGGTTTGGTAAATATCCTGCATTAGGAATTAACACTATGTCTTTAGCTCGCCAAGCTCGCTAAATACAATATTTATTCCTAACACAGGATATTTACCATCCTCAAACATACTCGCGTGATAACCTTTATATATTCCACCGGGGGCACGGGTGGCCCAGTGGTCTAAGGCGCCGCGATTCACTGTGCAAAGTAGCGTCCCTTGGGCACGCCAGAAACCTATGATTGTGGGTTCGATTCCCGGTTCGCCCCAATTATGCTTCTAGGTGTGTCAGCACCATACCCGTGCTCGTGGGTTTCACCGAAGTGGTAAACGTCTTAGACCTGCATCACTTCGGGCTTTCCTCCCACATTAAGCTGACACGCCGTGATATAACTGGAATAATTTTAAAAGCGGCGTTAAATCCAACTCACTCACTTACTCATTTATATATTCCACACTAGTTCAACATTATAGTTTCAAATAAACAGTTTTTAAACCTGTGTTGATGACATTACATCCATAGATTAATGTTTAATTTCACCATGGCACATTTTTCATTGTAGGTGTGACAGCTTATCGAAAAAGTGTCAACAAAACGCTGAGATAATAATTTGTCAAATAATTGTATGTCCAGCATTTGAGTCCAAAACTAACTTACATTGTCGTCCCATGAAAATAATCAGATCCTGAATTGTGGCCTGGGGAATGTTCACCCAGCCTGCCTGCCGTGCTTGTGGCAACTGTTGGTTCTGTGGTTGTTGCTGACGTGCTCACAGTCATTGATCCAGTGCCTCCCATAAATGTTCGACTGGGTTGACATCTGGAGACCTGGAGCGCCAAGGCAGGACCTGGATGTTGTGATTTCTGAAAAAGCTTGTTGTCAGTCTTGCCGTGTGGGGTCGGGATTTGTCTTGATGCAAAATGACGTTCGCTAGTTGCATAATGGGAGGGGACGTGTGGTCGAAGAACCTCATACGCGTAACGTTGTGACGTTAAAATTCCGCTGAACTTGCTCCAAGTCTTTTCTACCACATAATCACCCTACCAACACCAACTCTGTATGCAGGTTCGTGGATAACGTTCCCCCCGACGCCTGTAAAACACGACGTCTACCATCCGCACGGCAAAGCATAAAACCTGCCTCATCACTAAACATCGCATTTTTGGCTACTCTGTGATCTTGACACCATTGACATAGCAGCCGACGATGAGTGATGGTTCTTTCACGTAAGTGACTTGCCTTATGAATATGTCCTGTGCTTTAGACATGATACGTGGTCAATCGGATCTGGGAAGGTCCCGTGTTGTCCCGTGTGTCTGATGCAGATAAGAAGTTTTGTATTGGAGCTTGATGCTACGTGGGAAAGAGATGATTTTCCTCTTTGCAATGGGCCGATAGCGTTGTTGCGTTGGGCTTCCGCCAGTCGTGGCATGTTTTTGCTGTTCACTTGCTGTAAGATTGTGATGACATGAAAGTTCTACAGTCCAAGTGATGTTGCACGAGCATGTCATGTTGGTGTGTTTCGGCACGGCTCTCACGCTGTTGTGTTTTTTAGATTTTCCCATCTTTTCACCAACTTTCAGCAGTACCTCATTCTTTCCACACAAATTAATCCCAGTCCATGCAGAAATAACCAATTTATTTTTGGTATTAATGTGTATAGGTGTCCCCAACAGTATCAGCTATTCACGATTTTACTACTTCTGCGTTTCGTTTTCCGCCTGGTATATATCCAGTGGTTTTGTTTGAAGTGGTTGGGTGAAAATAATAGGTGATGCTGTGTGCATTGTCACAATATTGTATGATAAGTGTTTGTGAATTGCAGGCAATCCATGGTCTAGATTTAGAGAGTCACAAGGTGGTGTAAGGTTCACTATCACCACCTTGATGTACACTTTTCGTCTGTCTGTTGTTTAACGCCGCACTCAGCAATATTCCAGCTATATGACGGTGGTCTGTAAATAATCGAATCTGGACCAGACATCCAGTAATTGACATTATGAGCATCGATCTACATGCATCAACCAAGTCAGCGAGCCTGATCCCGTTAGTCGCCTCTTACGACAAGAATGGTCACCTTTTACGGCAAGCATTGGGTGCAGAAGACCTATTCAATCCCGGATCTTAACGGGTCGTACGTTTTTCGTGTAACCTTTGAGCATAGGTATCAATCCACAAGTAATATGGCATACAATTAGATTGATTTCATGTATCTCTCACAGGGTAAACTTTTCGTGTGGGGTGATATCAATGTTAGGAATATGTGTAAATACTGTACTAAGTTGTTAATAGAACACGGGACGTGTGTTCATTACCTCCATTGGTGTCGTGACTTATTGATTCATTTGTATGACAATTTACAAGTATAGTTGTCGTAAAATGCCATAGAACCAAAACACTTTTATGACATGGTTTTACGTGTACGTGTTTTGACCATTTATAGATAGCTATAATTTTTCTGGGCCATGACTACATCTGAATAAAAGATCACCACACCACAGCCGTGTTCATGCCCTGAGCAGCTGTAACTGTTACATATTGAAGATCAATGTTTTCATATGCAAGATTTTTAGTGAACAGGCATGTTAGTTATGAGTTATCGAATTGAATTACCATAAAATAAATGGCTCAGACTTTGACAAAGTAAATACAAATAGTTATATCTCATTTTTTGTCAGAAAGTCAAATTGCTGCACTACGTCTGTGTAACATTTACCCTGCGAAACATAAGGTTTCAAATAGCATTTTCGAAATTAGTGTCTCATCGCAAAAAGCCATATACAAACATCGAAACGGTCCTTACAATCAAGGTGATTTACAGCAGGATCCATGTTATTAACATATCTACAAATCCATTTAATCGAGAAATATATCTTACAATATGAAACAAATACAACTTTAACCAATTTGTCTTAATAGCATAATTTGAGTTATATATATATGTGTGATATCAGCTTACATGTGTCCAATACTTAGACCCGTGATGATCCGGGTTAGAATAGGTCTTGAGCAACCTATGCTTGTCCAGAAAGGCGACCATGCTTGTAGTAAGAGGCGACTAATGGGATCGGGTGGTCAGGTTTGGTGACTTGGTTCATGCATTTCATCCTATCCCAATTGCGTGAATCGATGCTCGTGATGTCAACAACTGGATTGTCTGGTCCAGACTCCGTCAAACAGCCGTCATATAGCTGGAATATTGCTGAGTGCGGCTTTAAACAAACAAACACATGTGTCCAAAACATGAAAATTCAAAAGATATAGTTTACAGCTGTACGGATTCATAGACCAAACTCACCCCTGCACATCGAGTACATGTTGGAACCTGGTTCATCAACAGCTGCAACGTTGTCCAGAGTCGTGAAGTCCACGTTGTAGCCGCGACACTGTCCAGTGCCCGGGGAGTACCCTGTCGTCATACACTGACCATCCTGCATGCACCTGCTCATGCAGGACAGTTGGTTGTCCAGCCCTTCTACTGACCAGATCACGCCCTTGGTGACTCTCTTGTTGGCAAAGTTCATCAATGCCTTTACGTAACATGGCGGGGAACAGGCTGATGATGCTTGTATCGCAAGGAAAGTCCAGACAATGTCCAGTTGGAGTATCAACTTTTTCATAGCTGACATGTCAAATATTCGTAATTACAGGAAAAACAGGTAAATCAGTGTGTATTCAAATTTAACCTGCACATCTCCCGATGATACACACCTAAATGAGAAAGAGAAGAAAGTTAATTGACAGCTATCCTATCCACCTGTATGTTTTATTCTGCCGGATGGAACAAGTAAATTGCTGGTACTTTGCACTAAGGTATGCTGCTCACTTGAGGTTGAGTGGTGTGAACGTCCAACGCTGATCGTAAATTATGCAGAAACAAAAGTGGACCCAGACAGACAAAATCGATGTTTACTAATCTGGTGTAAGCTTCTTTATATGTCTCAAGAGAGATTTCCCAAACGGTGTTACGATATAATTGATGCCGTTGGTAGGAATACATGGGCTTCTGTTATTAAGAATATGTTATAATATCATGGCTTCGGACATGTGTGGGAATTTCAAGGTGCTGGTGATCCTGAATATTATATAAGTGAGTTTATACTGAGGGTTAAGGGCTGTCATGCACAAACATGGTATTCTGAAGTGTCTGGATGCTCGAAATTGGAACTGTATTCATTATTTAAGACATGATTATCACTTGAACCGTATCTATTAAATGTATTATCAAAAGAAAAGCGACGTGTGCTTACCTTTTTACGTATCGGAGAACTTGGAATTATACATAATACAGGAAGGAGGGATAGCATCGATAAGACACTCTGGTTTTGTCCATAGTACACATTAAGGGCAGTCGAAAATGAAATTCATGTCCTTCTTGTTTGCCCTATTTATGAACATATTCGTTCAAAATATTTCCCATATTAAGACTTTATTACTGGTAATAATTGTAAAGACATACTAGTTAGAATGTTACACTCTTCTGATGTAAACTGTCTTGAGAACTTAGCCAATTATGTTAAAGATGCTATCTGTTTCGTTCTTCTTACCCGTAAATAGTATTTCATGCAGCACTTGATGTGAAACTAAATTGTATATAATTGTACGTGGGCCTGAGACTTGATTGATTGAAATCGATATAATTGAGCACAGATGGAATAAACCACACTTTACAATACAATAACCAACAAGCGCTGATCGACGTTAATGTTAATATGTATGTTGTTATATGGGAGTGCAATATATTTCTACACAATGTTGCAATTGTATTACACCATAAGCGTCGATCTGTGCAATTGGGATACGATGACATGCATCAACCAAGTCAGGGAGCCTGACTATCCGATCCCGTTAGTCGCCTCGTACGACAGCATAGTCGCCTCTTCCGGCAATCACGGGTTGTTGAAGACCTGTTCTAACCCGGACCTTCACGGATTGCATTATGATTCTGGCTTTGGATTATAAATATATTTCCTCAGAACAGACCTGAAACACTAGACCTGATTTTATATTCGCATCCACTCAAAATACGTCAGGCTAAATAGTCTATACTCTCTGCTGAAACAAAAGATTGATAACAAAGTATAAAGTTTAAAGTGTAAACAGGTCATGCCATACTTTATCAGAAATTGACCAAATGCAAACCAATCAATTATCAAAGACACTTTAGATTTAAGTGGTTATTGTATGTAGTGAGACAGCCAAATGAATTCATTTTGAGCCACATTATTTTATTGTGTTGTATGTTTTCGCACTTACCCTACCAAACATGTATTGCACAATACCAAGTAACTAAGTGACTAATTGAGGTTGCTACTTATATTTAGTTATATTTCGACCGATCTTGTGTGGAAAAGCTGGAATATATCCGTGAATCATGAAATTAAAAAAGTGTTTTGCCTTTGGGGAAATTGGGAATGCAATGTGACAAGTAGCTGATTCGTTAATGGGATATTTTATATTGTGTTTGCTTGTGTGTTTGTTTGTTTGTTTGTTTGTTTGTTGCCTCACTCAACCCATTCCAGCTATATGACGGCGGTCTGTACATAATCGAGTCTGGACCAGACAATCCAGTGTTTGACAACACGAGCATCGATCCACACAATTGGGATACGATGACATGCATCAACCAAGTCAGCGCGTCTGACCTCCCGATCCCGTTAGTCGCCTCTTGACAAGCATAGTCACCTTTAGTGGCAGCATGGGTTGCTGAAGACCCACTCTACCCCGGATCTTCACGCTTCTTTTATATTGTGGGTGTGAACACGCACCTGTGTTCACATGATATAGAAATGATCAATTATATTGGTGAAGTGCTTAGTCCATACTGTTCTCGCAAGCAATATGTTCTGACTGGAGTAATTTTGAATCCTGTTACTCATGACCTCTTGCAATTTCTGTTTCGGGTGTGGGGTGATTTTGCGTTTAATTGCATTGATTCGTCAGTCCCTTAAAGCCATGAATGATTATTAATACGCCCCAAGGATAAATAAATACTGCTTGTTTCGTCCAGATGATTCTGAAAACATATTCTATAATAAGTTCTCCCCTTCCCTGTCAAATTTGAAAAATTGAGCTGTGTCGATGTGAAGAGCTGGCAATACACCTCTCCTCAACTCATGACATCAGTATGCACTAGAAGAACCTTCTGTGTGAATGGTAAATTATTGACATGATTTGTCAACTGAAACCACCCTTTAACGAATATACACGAACTCAATGGGAATATTTAACAACTGCGCTAATGGCATCAGTACGCACCAAAAGAGTCAATTACTGACAAAGCGTTCAGTTGACGCGATAGAAGGTACACGAAAACATTGTGAATATTTCAAAACCCCTTTAAAACGTTTCTTTATTTGAGTGTTAAGAAATCAACATCGGTCTTCTAAAGCAAGGTCTTCTTGTCTGCGTGTGTTCTATGGCGGAAAGCTGACAATCAGAGTTGTGTTGAAAGTACAAATCTGTCACTGTTGTTTGACAGGTGATTGTTAATGAAAATGACCAACTCAATGTTTCTTTCATATATATCTGTGAGTTGGTTAATATAGTTAAATGCAATCAGCAATGTTCAAGATATGGCAAGGGGGCATGGGTGGCCCAGTCGTCTAAGGCGCCGGGGCTCGCTGTGCAGAGTTGCGTCCCTTGGACACGCCAGAAACCTGTGATTGTGGGTTCGAATTACACATCAAAATGAATTGTACGAAGACACCGTAGACATAGCAAATTTATCAAATGACTATTTTCTTGCTTTGTTAATTTATATATTATTTTTGTAAATCAGGCAGTATTTAATTACCCAGATACAAACCGACTCTATATTGATTGAAATATAGATAGTCACTCACGTAAAGGAGATCTAGATAAGGATACCCTTCTTTCAGTTCAAATTTGTTGCGTTTAAAATGAGCGACAACGCGATATGTTGATAGTGTCGCCTTTTTCCAGTTATTGTGCGCAAGTGTAAAGAGTGAATAGGCCCACGCATGCGCTGAAATGGGTATACTTCTTTTTCAATTTTGGTTGGTTGGTTTGTTGTTTAACGCCGCACTCAGCAATATTCCAGCTATATGACGGCGGTCTGTAAATAATCGAGTCTGAACCAGACAATCCAGGGATTAATATCATGAGCATCGATCCTCGCAATTGGGATTGATGACACACATCAACCAAGTCAGCGAACCTGACCACCCGATCCCGTTAGTCGACTTTTACGACAAGCAAAGTCGCCTTTTACGGCAAGCATGGGTTGCTGAAGACCTATTCTACCCCGGAATCTTCACGGGCCCTCCTTTTTCAAACTCCAATGGCTTTTGTTAGCTGCAATGATTCTAAACAAAAGTACCAATGTCAACGTGGGTTGCTTTTCTCAAGGGGGCACGTGTGTGGCCCAGTTGCAGAAGGCGCAGAAGGAGTTTCGACACACCAGTGTTATTCGCCCCGATTATATTTCCAGGTTTGTGAGCACCATACCCGTGCTCGTGGGTTTCACCGAAGTGGTAAACGTCCGAGACCTGCATCAGTGCAGACTTTCCTCCCTCATTAAGCTGACACGCCCTGATATAACTGGAATACTGTTCAATTCGGCGTTAAACCTAACTCCCTCACTCACTATGTGGTGGTAATCATGATCAGTCTTCGCAAAATTGTCCTACTCAACAGCAGAACCCAACAGCAGATATGTCTCCCACGGGAAAGGTTGAACAGCTGATCCTGGTGTATCACAGAATATTTATGTGACAATGATGTGAGTAAATGAACAATAAAGAACCTAGCAAATAGCACGAACGGTTTCCTTTTCAGTAGTACCCGATCGATCATCAGTACGCGTGTGCACAACAATAATACAACTACATGCATAGGTTACTAACGATTATGCAGGTCAATAACAATATATTATGGCACGGACATGGTCTGTTGTGGGAGGTGCACCAGTACTTGTAAATATCCTTTCCCTTAAAGTTAATAATGTTTGAGGTCAGGGACATGGGTCAAAGACGCCACAATTTGCTTTACAGAGTTGCGTCCGGCAGGTTACCCAGCATTATTTTGTGCCATCCAAAAGGCACCCTGATTATAATAATTGGTCGGTCAGCACCAGATGAGAGCCGTCACTTTGTCCGTGTTTTCGAATTAAGCTTACATTCCATGATATACCTGAAATTACTTGTCTCTCAGCGTCAGCGTGACCATGGAATAAGCAAAGAAATGTAACCAAACCAGAATGTGTTCCCCATGACACCGCGTGTGTATAACGTTAGTCCAGCTGATTGTCATTTTACGCCGCAACATTGCAGTCTCATGACGGCCGGCGGTAAATAACCTAGTCTGATAAAACAAAACACTGGTTTAAATAATGATCAAACCTGAAGCCGTCGGGTACGACAACACTCCATCAGCCGCCTGACCCATCCTTTGTCCACCCGATCAATGTTTTGACCTCTTGCAACAATTTGAGGTTACTCGGGAGTTTGACAATGTAACAACTTCGGAAATCTCTCCCGTCACTTTTATCGTGTCGGCCATTTTGAGGTCTTGTACTTGATGTGTAAATGTATTACGACGCGCTGTCATTGTGACTGACTTACGGAGGTAGTTCTTTACAGACCTTTCTCACCTAATGAGGATATGATTTAAACACATGTGCTGCATAAGATGTTTCTAAAGAGCAAGTTGTGCATCCATACCTCTCCTTTTTAGGAACTGTTTTACTCCACGCTATACCTGGTTGTTGTATAGCTGTCAGGGTAAACATGAAGTCACACGTACTAAATGCAACTGTGTTTAGATCTTGGCCTACATCTTTTGAGGTAAGAAATTGTGATAACATTTTTTATAAGAATTTACATCAAAGTGGCGATCCAAATAAAAATGAAGTTAGTTCATCGGCAAAGGTGTTGACTCCATCAAAAGAACAACATTTAAAAGGTGCTTATTTAGAATAGGATTTTATATCTTGCAGATGCGGGTGAACACTGCATGAAAAGCAGATGACAATACAACCGAACGCATCACGGCAACGGCCATGGCAACCCGATGCACGTGAGTTCCGTGCAAATTGAAATGCACATGCATTCCCCCATTTCCTGCCACATAAAAATACACCCACATCGGATAACATTCATTCGTTTTTGAATTGCTAACACATGCCGAGATTGACAAGAAATCAGCAACACCAAGCCCTTGGACGATTGCAAGCTTGACAAAACCGCCCGGCAAGGAAGCCATTGCATTTCAAGTCCACGTTAGGACCATATACAGGATCCAGCAACGGTACCAGACCACCAACACTACAGATGACCGACCACGCAGTGGAGGACCAACGGTCACCACCCGACGTCAGGATCGTCAGATTGTGCGACAGCATCTTCAACATCGGTCCAGGAAGAGGCAAGGGTGTCACAGCAGCTCGGTACATTGATCATGTATTGAAACCACACGCCATACCTCATTTGGCACGTCGCCGTAACCACGAGTTTCAGCATGATAACGCCCGTGCCCAAACTGCGAGAGCAACAACAGACTTCCTCCTGCAGAATGGCATCGGAACCATGCAGTGGCCTGCCCTCAGTCCCAATTTAAATCCCATTGAGCACCTGTGGGACGAGATGCAAAGTCGGCTGAATGATGTACGACCAAGGCCGACAACTGCAACTGAACTGCGTCATGCGTTCCTCAGAGTGTGGCCTCAAGTGTCCATGGCCTACATCAACCGCCTCATCCATTCCATGAATCGACGTTGCACGGCAGTCATCAATGCACATGGCGGACACACGAGATACTGACTTGTGATGCCATTTTCTCAGAGACTTGTGTTAAGAACATTTGACACTTTAATTTCAACCTTGATGATCAGTTTTGCCAAGCTTCTTCTTTTTAATATGTCTCATATGTCTATCCATGCGGTTTAGTATATATTTTGTTTGTTTATTTGTTTGCTTGTTTAACGCCGCCATTTAGCAATATTCCAGCTATATGACGGCGGACTGTAAATAATCGAGTCTGGACCGACAATCAAGTGATTGACATCATGGGATCAATTGGGATCGATGACATGCATCAACCAAGACAGCAAGCCTGACCACCCGATCCCGTAAAGCGCCCCATTCGTGACCAACTCGTGTTATTCCGGGACAAGCCGAATAGCGACTCGTGCCCCTCTCGTGGCCATTTTTACGACCGGGTTCCGTCTTAGCGCAAACGGACAAACCAAAAATAATTGTCAACTCGTCGCGTAATGGTTCACATATATTTCCCCATATATTATATATATTTCAGATGCAATTTAAAGCACATCTGGACATGCGGAATTATACAGTATGATTGAACACATTTAACTGTGCCTTGGGTATATTTTTATATGAAAGACATATGTAAAATCAAAAACTATTTCTTCTTTGACGAAGAACCTGAAATCATGCGCGCATTCTGATTGGTTTGTCGTATTTTCGAACATAACATTCATCGATAGGGGGACGAGTCTTCTTGCAGGTTACGAAAAGAGGCGAATGGTGACGAATGAAAGCGCCCCTTACGTCAAGCATAGTCGCCTTTTACAGCAAGCATGGGAATCTACCCCGGAATCTTCATGGGTCAAATTTGGTCTTATCTTGCAGAATTCCATTTCCGATGGACATTGCTACGTAAACCCTACTCGCTCATTACATACATGGGTGTCACACAAGGATGTATATTGGTGACATAAAAAGAAAGTGTGGTTGAGGGGGTGAGTTGAGATATAGTCATTTATGCAATATTTCAGCCATATCGTGACTAGATCAAGTTATACAGGAATATTGCATAAATACATACTATAAAACCTGTCTACAAAGGACAGTAAAAGAACTAGATTATCACAGCTATAAATTTAAAACTAGCATGTAACCATAAAATTGTGACTGTTCAGAACACTATCCATTCTACTGGTTATAAAAGTGGGTTAGAGATCACGAGCAACCATAGTGAGACCAACACGCTGGGGACCATGGGGACTTACGGTATCTCTGAACAACATAAGTTTCTTTCTGCAACAATATGTCAACAATTAACTTTGACATCAATAACACCAGCCATTAGGGTAGAAACCGGATTTACTAGTCTCCGTGCTTAACTATTGCCTTAAATCGTTTTTTAGATGATTACACATTTATGTATTTATAAAGACCAATACCTATCTCTTTACGTTCCAAAATCCCCGAATCAATCAAAGCCGGATATTTTAATATCGGAGTGGAGGTGTATGTACCGAACCCACTCCGATGTTACAAATGTCCAAATTTTGGACATGGCGCAAAAACCTGCACCATCAACTGAGTGTGTGTCCCCTGTAGTGGCTCACGTGAAAATACTGAGTGCACACATGCTATTAAATGTGCAAATTGCGATGGGGACCACTTGGCTTCATCCAAGCTTAGTCACATATTGTCCTACAATCAAAAATACCGAAAATTAAACACGAAAAATGTCTCTTTTCGTGATGCAAAAAAATTAGTTGAATCTCAATCGCCTATCACTTCCTCTAAATCCAGCAGTCCTCCAAACTACCATATCATGGGTTAATGATCAGCAGATGCTTGTAGATACAACTGCTCAAACATCTTTGGTGGATGATATTATAAAAGTAACATCAGCCTTACAGACAGAGGATCTGCATTCACAACAGGCTTCACGTGCAACATCAGAACCAGAATCAACACTCCAAGGCGATATAGAGATTACTACACGAGTGTCTGTCAGTTACCATCGAACTTACAACGAGTTGTTTCAAAACGTATGTAACGAGCGAAAGCGCGTGATCGAGCCAATGTATGCAACAATCAGACGGAAGTACCTCTAAAAATTCTACACAGTGTAAAATCTGAATTTTGCTTTGTTTACATTTCATCAAGTACAGTTTTCCGAGCACAGTTTTCGTTTCCATACCTAATTTATTTCGCATGATTTCATCTAGATAATTTCCGTTGGTGCCAAAGACCATTTATCCATTGTTTCGAAAATGTATGAGGAATTCAGGGATGCATGTATAATCCAATAGGAATAAATTCTTGAAGGACCTAGATTTATTAAAAGTTGCCTCCAATTCAAGGGGATCAAAAACCCTTCTCCAACTATATCGAACACTTATCGGCTCTAAACTTGATTATGGCTCCATCATATATGGTAGGGCTTGTACGAGCAATTAAATATTACTTGACACAATTTATTATTTTCAAGGCCTGAGGCTTTGCCTTGGAGCCTTCAGAACTTCTATTCATAGTTTGTATGTGGAAGCTGACGAACCATCCCTTAAACACCGTCGCATTAAATTAGCTCTACAACATATCTCTTAATTACGTTCTAATGACTCCAATCCAGCGTTTGACTGTGTTTTTAATCCCCTTTACGGTAGGTAATCTCTACAAAACAAAATCTTCTCTTATTCCACCACTTGGAATAAGACTACAAGCAGATATTTCTGCTGCTAAAAGGAACTCTATAGCCCCCTCTCAGCTTTTGTCATCTCCACATGGCAGTTTGTAAAACCAGAGATGAATCTTACATTAGTTACATTAACTGAACTAAAGAAATCCGAAACCAATCAACTAATTTATCAACAAGAATATAATCAATTTAGAAGTGTTTACAATACCTACAAATCTATCTTTGCAGATAGGATGGTGATGCAGTTGCCAGCGCCACTGTCACTGGATCCAGAACTATATCATCCAGAATACCAGATAACTGTTCAATTTTACAGCCGAATCAAAGGCCATATTAACAGCACTAGAATACATAAGTAAACAATCAAAACATTAACAATTTATTATATTTTCCGACTCTGTTTCCTGTCTTCAGACAATTGCAAATCTGTCTTTAAACATCCACTTTTAATCGAAATTCTTGAATAATCTAATCAACTTGCTACTGGCCAATACGACATCGTTTTTTCCTGGTTACCAAGCCATGTTGGCATCATTGGTAACACAATGGATGATACTGCTGCTAATGCATCCGTCAACAAATCTGTGACATCACTTCTGATTCTGATTCCATACAGCGATTACAAGCCCGTTATTGGATCATATATCCGGGATCTGATGCAAAGGAAGTGGGACACCCAAGTTGGTATCAATAAATTACATGACATAAAACCAAATATTGGTTACACCTTCTTGGGTTGTCAGTCCAGATTTGAAGAGGTCATTTTACGACGATGTCGTATTGGCCATTCTCGTTACACCCATGAATATTTGTTGAAAGGTGAGGATCCTCCTTTTGTGTCCCTTGTGATGAAATAATCACGGTCAACCATGTCCTGCTTGATTGTGCAGATTTTTCCATCACAAGGGATACTTATTTCAAATAATCATCAATTAAGGATCTTTTTAATAGAATAAGTTCTCATTTAATTATTGCTATTTTAAAAGATATTGAACTTATTGATAAATTTTGAAATGTGTAGACAGAAATATTTTATAATATTAGTAGTGTATAATTTGTAACTAAGATGGTTAGTGGCTGTATCCTCAAAGGGGGTTGAAGTAGCGTAAAATTATTGTCCCCCTGAGAGGATATGTAAGACTACATCCTTCAAAGTACCTTTATTCATGCCACAGTTTTAAACGTAGTATCTTTGTTATTTTAACTATCCCCCGCCCCAACGAAGTTGGCGGGGGATATAGAAATGGATTCCGTCCGTGTGTGTGTGTGTGTGCGTGCGTGCGTGCGTGCGTGTGTGCGTGCGTGCGTGCGTGCGTGCGTGTGTGTGTGTGCGTGTGTGCATCCCGAAATCGTTTCCGGAGCATAAATCAGAAACCGTTAGATATTTCTCTACGAAACTTTGCATGTCTATCAGACTCATGCTGAACTGGTGCCTTTTGCTATTGAGGAATTTTATCATTTTTTGTTTTTTACGTTTCCATGGCAACAAGTTGGACTTAGGTTCTATAAGGGTGCTGTTCGTTTCCGGAGCGTAACTCAAAAACCGTTAAATAATTTCTTACAAAACTTTGCATGTTTACCAGACAGATACTGAACTGGTGCCTTTTGCTATTTAGGAATTTTATATATTTTTATGTTTTACGTTTCCATGGCAACAAGTTGGACTTAGGTTCTATAAGGGTGCTGTTCGTTTCCGGAGCGTAACTCAAAAACCGTTAAATAATTTCTTACAAAACTTTGCATGTCTACTAGGCACATACTGAACTGGTGCCTTTTGCTATTTAGGAATTTTAGAAATTTTTATGTTTCCATTGCAACAAGTTGGACTTAGGTTCTATAGGGTAGAGTTTGTTTCCGGAGCATAACTCAAAACCCATTCAATACTTTCCAACAAAAACTGTGCATGTTTACCAGACACATACTGGACTGGTGCCTCTTGCTATTTAGGAAATTTAGAAATTTTTATTTTTCACTAAAGTTGGACTTAGGTTCTACAGGGGTGGTGTTCGTTTCCAGAGTGTAACTCAAAAAACGTTAAATACTTTCTTACAAAACTTTGCATGTCTACCAGGGACATACTGAACGGGTGCCTTTTGATATATAGCACTTTTAGAAATTTTTATTGTTTATGTTTCCATGACAACAAGTTGGATTTAAGTTTTAATATAGGATTGGTTTACTTCAGTAGTAAAACAAATAAACTGTCAAATATTTCCTTGCCAAACATTGCATGTCTATATATAAAGCACATACTGAACTAGTGCCATTTGATATTAAGGAGTTTTAGAAATGTTTATTTTAGAATTTCCATTGCAGCTATTTTGACATGGGCTAAGAGAAATGTTGGGTCAGTTACCTGGTTTGGGACCATAACGTGTTAAAATAGGCGGGGGGTATAGATGACTTTGTCAACTATACGCTTGTTGATGGCTAGAATCTGTATCATCGCCAGCAGCTAAAGAAGCACCGTGCAGTATGGTGGCCAAACGTTGGTTGCTGGTGATCTATCGCCAATTTTTATTTTGTATTGTGGACTCATAATGTATTCTTTTAAATATTCTAAACTAGTTTTAAAATCGAAGCTGTGATAGTCTACTTATTATACTGTCCACCTTTGACAGCGTTTTCTTCAATCTCGATATAATTGTTCTAACTGTTTCCTCACGATATGGCTGAAATACTGCCCATGTGACCTTAAATTTTACTCACTCACTCACTGAAGTAGAGACTATCCTATACAACCACTAACAATCTCATATGCTGATTTAATCTACCAATTATAAATAAACATAGTTATTTTACGAACCATTGATCAACACTTTCGAACAATACCATTTCCTTTAATTAAACGAGAAATACTAATAAGAAGATCCTTAATAGATGATTAATTGAAATATCGACCCCTTGTGATGGCAAAATCAATACAGTCAAGCAGGACATTCTTGATTGTGATTCTTTCATCACAAGGGATACAAAACGGAGGGTATTTACCTTTCCATAACTATTCATGAGTGAAGCGTAAATGGCAAACACATCGTCGCAATGTGACCTGCAAGTCTGTCTGGACCGACAATCCATTGTGTAGCCGATAAATAGTTTAATTTCATGTAAGTTATTTATATCTACTTGGGTGACAAATTTCTTTTTGCATCAGATTTTTTATGTGACATCTAATTACAATTTTCTTTATCACTCAAAGGGATAAGAAGTGGTGTGACAATGTGTTGAGTACTGCTTTGGCAGCAGCGTCAGCCGTTTAACTCCCTGTACGACGAGAGGTAGATATGTGGCGTAAGCGTTGACAAGTGTATGGGACGAATGATAGTATATTTTTACAGGAAAGGTCCAAATTACTTAATTATTACTCGATTAATGTTAATAGATAGGCCTATTGAGAATTGTTCATATTTTTTAACTAAAAACATATATAAAAACATGTCCAAGGGCCTGTCACGCACTACCGATGTACCTAGCCGGGACTAAACCGGAGCAACAAAATTAACAACGTCGAGAAAATTGGCGGATCTCCGGTGAGAAAGCACTTGAAAAATCAAAACTGACCATAGCAATACCGATGTAGAACCGGCGTTCCCGATGTGATACCGTTGTTCTACCTCTGACCTACCAATGTAAGAGCCGGTGTGATACCGAATACCACTTTTCTGTCACCTTAGTGTTACCGATGCGCCGCCGATGTTATGCGGATGTACCACCGTTGACCAAAGCTATAGAGGAGTGATACCATGGTGCTGCCGATGCACTACTGATGTGCCACCGATGTAACAAGTGACCAATCTGTATAGATATGGCCCCTCTCGGAGAACCTAACCATTTCTGCTGTAGACACCGAGCTGACATCAGTGACTACTACAACTTTCAAGCGATGCCATACAAGAAGAAGGGTGTTGCTAAGGCACCTACTGGCTGACGCTGCTGCTAATGAATCTGCTCCAAGATCGCCTACCCCTCCTCATGACTCCTCCCGTGTATCTTCTCCTGATTCCCAGTCCTCCCGGTCCTCCTCAGTGTCCTCCTAAGTTTCAGCAGGCTCCAACGCAACAGTGGTCTCCAACGCCGCCTCAGTGGTCTCCACCACTGCCTCAGTTGTCTCCAACGCCGCCTCCACCTCCACGGTTGCTTCCGTCAGCTCATAGACCAAGGGGAAGGCAGGGACTAGAATGAACACTAGCAGCTTGACACTCCAGAAGGAAAACTAGATGGTGGACTGGGTTGAGGACAACCCCATCCTGTGGAACACACTACAAGTGCCAGGACAAGAAGAGGCTGTGGAGCAGGCTGTCCTCATGGGAAAGTCTTACCAGACCATTTTCACCTTGTACACCTCTGCCCGTGACACACACACAAAGCTCCTCAACACCAAGGGTGTCTCTGGTACGCAACACTTGACTGAGCGGGAGTCCTTGCTTCTGGAGCAGTTTAAGATCTAGAAGGTGTTCCTGCACAACAAGGCTGCATTTGTCTTTGCAGTTGAAGGCTACCATTGAGCACATGCTGGTGACCTCGAATCTTCAGATTTGGCCTAATGTTTGATCAGGTTCCACTGCCTCCACGCTCTGAAGTCTCTGTTGGCATTCTCCCTACGGTCTAGCTGCTGGCTCTGCACTGTTGGATACCTCATTCTCATCAAGTTGTGAAGAACAATGTGCGCCTTCAGGATGATCTTGTCGGTGGATGGGTGGTGCTGTATTTTGGTCCTGGAACCGGTTTGCCAGAATGCCAAATGCATTTTCAATGACCCTTTTGGCTCGGGACAGTCTGTAATTGAAGATCCTCTCTTCCTCTGTAAGACCACACAGGGTGTATGTCTTTATCATGTGTTTCCGTAGGCCAAATGCGTCATCACTGACAAAGAAGTATGGCACATCCTTGTAGTTATTAGGAAGAGGATCTGAAGCAGGGAAGCCAATGGTTCCATCTTCAGCCATTTGTTGGAATTCAGACTCGTTGTAGATCTGGGCGTCAGACGAGGATCCGGGACTACCAACAACTGCCCAGAGGAACGTGCAGTCCGCATCTATGAGTGCAATGAGCATGATGGAGTAGAACTCCTTGTAATTGTAGTATACGGAACCACTCTTTGGAGGAGCCTTGCAGGCAACGTGCTTGCCATCAAGGGCACCACAGGTATGTGGGAAGTTCCACTTCTCCATGACCTGGCTTGAGATCTCACACAAGCCTTCAGGGGTTGTGGGGCGGGTCATCGCCTCGTCCAGACTTCTCTTACGGCCAGTGACTGCGTGTTGTGGGGTACCCTCCAACCAAACTTCATGGCCATGTACTTGATCACAGAGGCGAGGTGGCGCAGAGTGATGGTAATCTTCAGGCCAGGATCCATGGGCTCCCTGTACCAGGTTCTTTGTTTGGTGATCCTGGGACCATTTCGCTGTACCAGCTCGTCGTACATCTCTGGGGACATTCTGAGGAAGTTCTTGAAGGCCCTCTGGTCCTCTCAGCAGAGCTCCACCAGCAACTGGTCATACATCCCAAACTGACGACGCCTGATGATCCATGGTGTCACCCAGATTGATCGAGGTACTTGAGGTCTTCTTCTTTTTCTCCTCCTCCTGGCCTGGATCTGGTGAAGTGCCACCTGGGTCACCTGATTCTGGCGTTGGGGGACGGCTATTTGATCATCCTGAATCCACAGGTCCACCTACCTTGATGACAAATGAAGGAATGACGGGCTGGTAGTTTGTGCCCCTATTTATATGCAAAATGCACAACGTAGAACAGTAGTATTACGCTAAGAACGGTAGTACATCGTTAGTACATCGAAAGTACATCGACAGGACAACGGTGAGATGGTGGCGCATTCGTCACCACTCGCCCCTTTCCGTAACCTGCAAGAAGACTCGTCCCCCTATCGATGAATGTTATGTGCGAAAATACGACAAACCAATCAGAATGCGCGTTCGATTTCAACTACTTCATCAAAGAATCCCTCAGAAATATTTTTTTGATTTTACATGTCTTGCATCTAAAAACATACCCAAGACACATTTAAATGTGTTCAATCATACTGTAAAATTCCGCACGTCCCGATGTGCTTTGAATTGCATCTGAAATATATATAATATATGGGGAAATATATGTCAAGCATTACACAACGAGATGACAATTGTTTTAGGTATGCCCGTTTGCGCTTTGATGGAACCCGGTCGCAATAATGGCCATGAGAGGGTCACGAGTCGCTTTTCGGTTGTCCCGGAATAACACGAGTTGGTCACGAATGACGATGGCGCTCCAATATCACTTCGGCGGCGCATCGTTACTACTTCGGTGATATTCGGTAGTACTACGGTATCCCATCGGTACCAGTACGGTACACCTTGAGGCCACCGGGGAGCCGCCAATCCATTACGGGTGCTGCCGTTGAACTGCCGTTGTAGTCCCGTTGCTCCCGTTGCTGCTCCGAAACAGCAGAATTTTTTGAGCATGTTGCCGTTGCTAAATTTTTCGCCGATGTTCTGACGATGTCCTGACGATGTCCTGACGATGTTCTGACAATGTCCTGACGATGTCCTGACGATGTTCTGACAATGTCCTGACGATGTTCTGACGATGTCCTGACGATGTTCTGACGATGTCCTGACGATGTCCTGACGATGTTCTGACGATGTTCTGACGATGTCCTGACGATGTTCTGACGATGTCCTGACGATGTTCTGACGATGTCCTGACGATGTCCTGGCCATGGAATGATGATGTGCTGACGATGTACTACCGTTCTGATACCGTTGCGCTGCCTTGCGTACCATCGCCAGCAGCTGAAAGGATGGTGTAAATCCTGCTGGGGAGCCGTGCAGGTAGCAGAAGTATTGTAAGTCCCCACGGGCCCCAGTTCGGTGGCCTAACTTTGGTTGCTGGCGATCTCTAGCCCGTTTTTTTATAATGTATTGTTAAATAATAGGTTATTCTTTTAATTGTTCTAAACTAGTTTTACTTTTAAACTGTGATATGCTAGTTGTTCTACTGTCCGTCGATGACAGGTGTTTTATTTTAATGTCAGTATTATAAATGTTCTCGTCACGATATGGCTGAAATATTGCCGATGTGACGTAAAGCTTTAACTCACTCACTCACTCGTTGCGCTGCCGTACTAGTACCCATCCCCGAAAATCGCCAAATTTATGCTCCGGTATAGCTCAGCTAGGTGTGACATGCCCTAAAGAGAGCGGACAACACGTTCCATCAGCTTGTACTTTAATGTAAATAATGCTGCACCAAACGAAATCTGATCACTGTCGTAAATGTTTACAGTATGCCACGGCTGCCTCGCGTGTGCAAACTTCTCCAATCACCACAGGCCAAAGATATCACATAAGCCTTTTTTCAATAATCAATCATCTTCGACTTATTCTGACTGTATTGAAAATTCCCGTGTATGTCTTCATCAACGCTATGTCATTCACGTTCCGTCATCTACATCGTAACCTGTTCTGCAATCTGAGCGGTCGATGGAAGTTTCAACAAACTATTCACCATGGATAGCCCACACCAATCTTTAAGGATGTCGATATTTCTACATGAACAATCCACGTGAACACGATAACACTTACACGTGGGTCGAATGAATACTCACATGAGGTAAAACGACCGTTCGCCTACAATCAATTACAAACAGTTACCTTCATTGAAATACAATCCTCCTGATTGTGAGGGGGGGGGGGGTGAAATTGGGTTTAACGTCGCGTCCAAGATTATTGCACTTATAAAGCGACGTGCATGTACGTGTGTGTTTGTGTGTGGCTGCTTGTACTAGTCCGGCATGATGCCGATTTATAGTGCTAGCCCACTGAGATACCATGCCGCAGTTTAACATGAATACCCCACTCAGACACAGTATACTGACTCCGAGCCGACCAGTCCTTGTTTTAGCCCCTTAATGCCTAGCTCCAGACAGGGTGATGACAGGGGGCATGAAATTAATCTTAACCTGTGACAACTATTCAGGGACAAGACTTCGATGTGAGGATAAGCTGTTAGAAGAACTGAGATCAATGCAATTAGTTTGGGTTTTTTTATTTTAGAAAGGAATCATCTCCAAACGATTAACTAAACTGCCAATGTGTTGTCAAACTTGAACAAAGAATGGCATTATAACCAGGGAACAGGAATATTCAGAAATTTTATTGGCTTTGACATTATAACCATGGTGCCATTATAGCCAGGGAAATTTTGACTCAGGAAATCCGGTCTTAGAACAGCATGACATAATAAAAAGGGAGGACTGTAATAACTTAATATATATATATATGTGTGTGTGTGTATATATATACACATATATATATATATATATATACATATATATATATATATATATATATATATATATATATATATATATATACATATATATATATATATATAAAATAATTAATATAACATTCAAGAGACAAAAGAGCTATGAAACAATCCGTGACTACTGATATATATTATAAATAATATAACATTCAAGAGACAAAAGAGCTATGAAACACTCCGTGACTACTGATATATATAATAATTAATTTAACATTCAAGAGACAAAAGAGCTATGAAACACTCCGTGACTACTGACTTTCCAGCCCGGTGTCGTGTTTGTTGAGTGATGGTCCATGTCCGTTTCTATAGGCCGGTTTTTATTGGATAAATTAATATTACGACGTACAGTAAACTACGGTTATAACGAACTCAAAGGGGCCACTAATTTTAGTTCGTTATAACCGTAATTCGTTATAAGCATATATACAGCATAACTACAGCATATAGTCGGGACTAAAAAGTTAGTTCGTTATATCCATTAGTTCGTTATAACCGTGTTCGTTATAACCGTAGTTTACTGTATGTCTAATGAGTTTTTTTGAGTGAAGGTCCGTTTCTATATGCCGGTTTTAATGTGATTAATCAATGGTATGTCTAGTGATTTTGGCTCCACACAGCTTGGACAGTGTTTCATCACTAGATTTGCCAGGTAAACAATCGTTCTATATATAACTTTACAAATGAAGTCATTTGTTTACTTGACAGACCTTGTTCTATGAACTATGCTTTACCTACACCTCGATCTTAACAGGAGCATGACTTAACAACCTGGGCCCCGTTCCACAAAGATATCGTAACTACAATCAATCTTAGAGACTTACGTCAATTTTAAAATTGTCTTAGCTAAAGTTTACAACCGTTCCACAAAGCGATCTTAGGGCGATTGTAACTTTACAAGTTCTTAAATAGCCGATCTTAACAAAGATCGGAATCTTCAGCCATGAAGATGCGAAAGTTTCCCTTAGAGTGGCCTCCCTTGGTCAAGTTAAGCAGACGACGCATTTCCTTGCACACCATAATAAAAGTCGCCATCTTTGTTGTTATGGTACAATATTTAAGATCGATTTTAGCAATCCTACGTTGGTCCGGAGCAACTTAGCATTTTGATCTTAACTTACAACTCTCTTAGTTAAGATTGCTTTGTAGAACGGGCGGCTGATCGTAACAAAAATTTAAGATCGCATACTTAGTGAGTTACAATCAACTTAGCCCTAAGATCGCTTTGTAGAACGGGGCCCTGAACACGCGACCACCTGGTGTCACGCATCTTGACATGGTTCGTGAGTTCCTTTAGCTTGGGCTTTCTTGTGATATATATATATATATATATATATATATATATATATATATATATATATATATATATATATATAAAAGTCCCGTGAAGATAACGTGTTATAATTAGTCTTCTGCAATCCATGCTTGTCGTAGGAGGCAACTAATTTGATCGCGTAGTCAGGCTAGCTGAGTTGGTTGATGCATGTCATCTAGTCCCAACTGCGTAGATCGATGCTCATGATGTCCATCACAGGTTGTCTGGTCCAGATTAGATTATTTAAAGACCGCCATCATATAGTTCGAATATGCGGCGTTAAACAACAAAACAAACAAACTTATAGAAAATTATTAAAAAAACGACAAAACTCATTTTAATCATAATAAATCTCTGCTAAAAGCCATTGTACGAGTTTGACTATATCATAACCATGTGTTTATGAATCAGTATCAAATAGAACCCTGCCCCACCCATACAAACAGACAAGTTATTCAGTAGCATGCGACCAGTCCATAATTCATTAATACAACTTGCTGGGGCACGGGTGGCCCAGTCGTCTAAGGCGCCGCGATTCGCTGTGCAGAGTTGCGTCACTTGGGCATGCCAGAAACCTATGATTGTGGGTCCGAATCCCGGTTCGCCCCGATTATGTTTCTAGGTTTGTCAGTACCATACCCGTGCTCGTGGGTTTCACCGAAGTGGTAAACGTCAGAGACCTTGCATCACTTCGCGCTTTCCTCCCACATTAAGCTGACACGCCGCGATATGACTGGAATACTGTTAAAAGCGGCTTTAAACCAAACTCACTCACTCACTCACGAATACAACTTGCTGAATCATGCATTACGGAGTAATGTATATTTAAATGTAATTAATGAAAGAATGGACATTTAGGTGTTTAGGCGCCTGACCACCCGATCCCGTTAGTCACCTCTTACGACAAGACGTAAATGTCCACGTAGAATAGGTTTTCAGCAACCCATGCTACCCGTAATAGGCGACTATGCTCCCGACTAACAGGATCGGGTGATCAGGCTCGCTGACTTGGTTGATGCATGTCATCGATCCCAATTGCGTGGATCGATACTCAAGATGTCATTCACTGGATTGTCTGGTCCAGACTCGATTATTTACAGACCGCCGTCATATAGCCGGAATATTGCTGAGTGTGGCGTTAAACAACAAACAAACAATAATGTATAATACTTCAGCTCGTTGTCTTATTAAGCCCCTGGTATAAAAAGAGATAAAAGTTGCAATAACGTTATGGCATTCGCCATCAACCCAAAAACCGAGTCATACCACACGATCCATTTGCCCAACCTTTACGACCAGCACAGGTTACTTAGCACAAATTCTACCATGCTGCACGGATGCCTATAAAGTAAATACGCTAAAAGACACGTGGACATTTATTTGTGAAAAAAGATGCAAATATCATGTGAAGTTTACTGAGGAAAGAACATGTTATCGTCGCTGATGCGTCGGATTTTTTAAAATGTCCTCCACATGTCTACCATAAAACTTTTTGAAACCTTTAAGTGGCCGCGATTCGCTTTGCAGATTTTGATCCCTTGGGCACGCCAGAAACCCATAATTGTGGTTTCAAAACCCAGTTCGCCCCGATTATGTTTCTAGGTTTGTCAGCACCATACCCGTGCTTGTGGGTTTCACCGAAGTGGTAAACGTCTGAGACCTGCATCACTTCGGGTTTTCTAAGCTAACTGGAATACTGTTAAAAGTGGCGTTAAACCCAACTCACTCACTCACTCACTCACTCACTCATTGAAACCTGAGGTCTTTGATGAAAGTCATCACTTGCTTGATAAAGGTGTTAGGATCTACACCGAAACGTCGCACAAATTGTAATAAAGAAGTTGTTCATCCATAGAACTTGTCTTGCTGATTATTCGCTGCTTGTCGCTCTGCTTGGTGGAGCTTTTTCATTTTTTTGTGCTCGGCCTTGTAGGCCAAAAAATGTGTGCTGATTGAATTAACAAGAATAATTTAACATTCATGTGCTTTATTGTATCTTTGTTTAGAGAAAGCTCCCAAGCTTATGGGCTTTTCATTGAAGCGCCGACCTTGGATGTCGCTATTTTTAAATACTTTTTTGCTGTATACGATTTACTACTTGACAAGTAAAGGACTGAAGATCATGTGCACACTTTTCTCTATTCTATATAAAATAAGGTCTTCCCATGCATGCTTCTAAGAGCGGAGAAGGTTTTACGATTTTGATGAAAAGCCAGTTTCTTGACAAGTATGTCCTGAATATACATCTACAATACAGAGTTTGAACGAATATTTTGTACCAGCACCTAACGCAACGCGATTATCGTGATAAGTACCTATCAGCCACAATAACACACGACCATAAATACAAAACCATTGTTTTTTAAAATGATGTGGCAGTAATCGTCGAGTGATCGTTGAAGTTGTTTTTTTCGCTTTTATATAGTCAGAAAGCCTCCAGGTTGTAGTGAGATGTGTATCTATTTGGTCTTGCGTTTTTGTTCAAATATTTTGTCCTGATAAAAGACAACGGATTCCTTGAACTTAACAAAACATGATCACTAAGAAATGTTTGTGATACGTGTATTTTGGGCTTTGAGTTAAATTTAATGATCTCTTGGCTGGAGGCCAGATATTGATAACAGCATGGAAGCGTTGTAAATAGATTTATTGTGAGATGTCAGCACCGGATAATCCCAACTAAGATCCATTCATCAGCAGCGTCAATGCCAGACTTGTCTTTCAATGACATCCGAGTGACGTTCGTTAATTGTACAGTGCTGTTTGTTGCCGATAAATCTATCTCAAACGATAAGGTCTCCTTTGAGTGAGGATTCAATAATGGCACGGACTGACACGTGAAAACCAGTGTTATTGCATATCGATATATTTGTTACTTCCTTGCCATATACTGCTCAACTTTAATGAAAGATATTGGGATATATAGTCATTACAAACTTAAATATTCACACGTCGGGAAAATCCTCATCGTAATTTATTGGGAAAGATGGGAAATATTTTATGGTCATCGTATTGATGAATGGAGCTTATTAAAGTGAGAGTTTAATAATATTCCAGTTATATCACGGCGTGTCAGTTTAATGTGGGAGGAAAGCCCGAAGTGATGCAGGTCTCCGCACGAGGACCTGGAGACATAATTTGAGAGACCCGCGATTTATAACAATGAGTTTTGCGAAGACGCATGATTATATCAGCATTATGACTACGCCTATCAGCTCAACCCGATTATGATTTTAGGTTTGTCAACACCATACCCGTTCTCACTCACTCACTCACTCACTCACTCACGCACGCACGCACGCACGCACTCACGCACTCACGCACGCACGCACGCACGCACGCACGCACGCACGCACGCACGCACGCACGCACGCACGCACGCGCGCACTCACTCACTCACTCACTCACATTCCGGGGTAAAATTGGTCTTGGGCTCACTCACTCCCTCACTCACTCGGCTACTCACTCACTCACTCACTCACTTAGGTTTGTCAACACCATAACCGTGCTTGTATCAGCATTATGACTACGCCTATCAGCTCAACCCGATTATGATTTTAGGTTTGTCAACACCATACCCGTTCTCACTCACTCACTCACTCACTCACTCACGCACGCACGCACGCACGCACTCACGCACTCACTCACTCACGCACGCACGCACGCACGCACGCACGCACGCACGCACGCACGCACGCGCGCACTCACTCACTCACATTCCGGGGTAAAATTGGTCTTGGGCTCACTCACTCCCTCACTCACTCGGCTACTCACTCACTCACTCACTCACTTAGGTTTGTCAACACCATAACCGTGCTTGTATCAGCATTATGACTACGCCTATCAGCTCAACCCGATTATGATTTTAGGTTTGTCAACACCATACCCGTTCTCACTTACTCACTCACTCACTCACTCACGCACGCACGCACGCACGCACTCACGCACTCACTCACTCACGCACGCACGCACGCACGCACGCACGCGCGCACTCACTCACTCACATTCCGGGGTAAAATTGGTCTTGGGCTCACTCACTCCCTCACTCACTCGGCTACTCACTCACTCACTCACTCACTTAGGTTTGTCAACACCATAACCGTGCTCACTCACTCACTCACTCACTCACATTCCGGGGTAGCATAGGTCTTCGGCTCACTCACTCACTCACATTCCGAGGTAGAATAGGTCTTGGACTCACTCACTCACTCACTCACTCATACACACACATATATTAAATATATTTAGACCCGTCACAGATTTTTATATTGACGTTACGTTCAGCTATACCCCTAACAAAAGTTGGATAGTATAACAAATTACACGGAAAACAAGCAGGTTAAAGCATAGCACCTGCCCAGCAGCTGATTCAGATGACATGAGCGAGACATCGAGAATGGATCCAACACAGCTGTCCATTCTTCTCTCTGTTATCGTCTACCACAACGTCAATGCTCATAACATCATCACTTGTGGAATCAGAACGCTGTCAGAATTTGCTAGCAGGCGAGTCACGGAGGGCATGGTCTGGTCTCTGGAGGGGGTGGACACTCGGGTGCACTGCGTTGTCTTGTGCATGCAGGACCCTCAGTGTATAACAGCAGGGTACTCTCCAGACGGTGGTCAGTGTCGCGGCTACAACGTGAGCTTCACGTCTCCGGCCAACGTGACTTATGTGACCGACCCGGGCGCCAACATGTTCTTGACGTGCAGAGGTGAGGCAACACGTACGTGTGGTCGTTAAAGTTTTAATTCCCCACGACGTTGATAGAAGTTATAGAAAAACCTTGTTTTCTGAGTAATTATTCATCAAGTACCCAGTTATTGAATAGGCTGGTTAAAATCATGTTGTTAAAATGAAGGAATATTTGCTGTCATTGTCAACAGTGAGTGAGTGAGTGCGTTTGGGTTTACGCCGCTTTTAGCAATATTCCAGCAATATCACGGCGGGGGACACCAGAAATGGGCTTCACACATTGTACCCATGTAGGGATTCGAACCCGGGTCATCGGCGTGACGAGCGAACGCTTTAACCACTAGGCTACCCCACGCCCTCATTCTCTACAGGTGTTTCATGATCAAGGGCCAGCAATAACCATTTTGGATACCATTTCTTTTAGTAGGATCGGGGGGATCGTACGATGGAGTCTGCTTTGTATTATTATTATTATCATTGTGGAAATCGTTTTGAAGCTTTTTTATATGATGAAAACCGCAATTCCACGTTTGGCAAAACATCGTAATACACTACACGATTGTTTTGTAAATGAATCGGGTTTCCTTGCAGCCCTGGGGTTAGTTGACAACACGTGCACGACTTCATCTGACTGCTTGGGCGCCTTGTCTGTCTGTCAGTCTGGACAGTGTCAGTGTGAAATTGGCTATAGCCACTCCAGACACACCGGAAGCGACACATGCGAGACTCGTAAGTACACGTGTGATGACATATATACTACTCAAAAGAAGTTAAGGATCACCTGATTCTTTCATATTACTATAGTTAATCTCTCATGTCATGACAGATTAACTTTACCATTATGAAAGAATCGGGTGATCCTTAACTTCTTTTGAGTAGTATATAAGAAAGATGCATTTTATGAAACAAAAAAGAATGGGTGTTTTGCTGATTCGCCTGGCACGGGAATATTGCAATGATATATTAAATTGTTTTTACCATCGTGTATCGTCCTTTATGTAAAGTGAATGATGCGTTTTATGGCTGTACTTAATCCGTGTTTATGCGTTTGTATTATCTTTTTGAAATGATATGATTGAAACATCTAAAGCCGTGTGCCCTTCTTGATTCATGCTTTCTTTCAGTCAATATTGTTTCGTGTTTATAAGGTTAATATTTGACGTGCCTTCGCTTGTGACGGGTGTCACCGGTGTGGCAGGATGCGCTCCCCTCGCGAACACCTGGTAGTATTATTAATTTATAGTGATTCATAAACATATGCTCATGACATAAACGGAATCGTACTGGATTGTTTTTATGATAATGGAACGGGTTTTGTCGCTTTTAGCTACGTAACATAGATACAAATCAATTATATAATGTTCATTGGAGGAGGAATAGAACATTCAAGAAAAATGCAAGCCAAAAAGAATTTGACTTAATATTTACACAAAACATATCGTATACTGGACAAGCAGGATGTTTTGAAAAAGAATGTTTTAGCACTCAGGAAAGGTCAACTATCCATCGAAACTGATTCCATTGAGCGCAAAAGGTAAAACTGCGGTGAAAATTATATTAATGGAGAATTAGTGAAAATGGATGATGACACCAGGGGTTCGTGAAAGGGGGAAGCATCCCCCATACTACCTGCTGCACCTGCTGCACCTGCTGCACATAATTTTCTTAAGTAAAAAAAGTAGGTGTTTGTTGCCTGACCCCCCCCCCCCCCCCCCCCAAAAAAAAAAAACGTCCTTGGTCCTCCAAAACCAAACCAACGTCCTGAAGATCTGACTGCCGTAAACAAACTGCCACCAGCCAATGCCCACGCCCAACCTAAATGTATATAGTCAGTTCCTTATTCAACTATATTAGAATTAACTTTTTAGCTGCACTAATTGCAAAGATACATGTAGTACTTTCTTCTGTTCAGATTGTACTGAATATGGCACAACCTTCACCGTCTCAACTGACCGAGTGGTGTTTGAAATGAATAACAAGACCGAGAATGATTTGACACAGACACAGTGCCTTGAGATGTGTCTGAATGAGAACGACTTTCTGTGCAAAAGCTTAGAATACAGATCGAGTGATGGCAAGTGTTCCACGATGTCCTTCACGTGGCTAGACATCAATCAAGCCGACAAACCCACTCTTGGGTGGAGCGTGTTCACTCGCAACTGCAATATATAACAACCTATTCGAAGCAACCGATTCCGAGTCATTCTCTAAACCAATCTCATTAAAATCAGGCCTTAGTTCTCGCCATGCCAAACAAAGATCTGAAGACATCCCATTAGGGGTCACGTCAGAACGACCTTACATCCGACTAATCAGAGCTTCGCTTACCAGATTATTAAAGTGACAGTCGGAATGTGATTTCTAATCATGCAACCTCGAAAACTTTAACACGGGGTATTCTGAACGATAGGTACGGCTTAAACGACAGAATCCATACAGTCTAGACCATCTATTACCCATTCCAGAATGTTCTTTTGTTCAGGTTTCAAATTTGTAATGGAGAATTTGTCAAAATATGTTTCGAAGCGTAGTCGCCAATTTGAAATTAGTGCCGTAAAGCACGAGATGCTCCCTGCTGATTGGTCAATCCATTGACCGGTCAAAGTTCGCGGAAGGTCGGTCCGACGTGACCCGTAATGGGATGTCCTCAGATCTTTGTTTAGCGGAAGCGAGAACTAAGGTCTGATTTTAATGAGATTGTCTTTAAACGTTTTTCATTTGATGGAGCCTACACCATCGACATTGAAGTAAATCTATATATCAAACGTCAACACTAGAGAACAATTATACTCCATTGGGCGTAAAAGGCAAAAGAGCGGTGAGAATATCTGAATGGATCACTGTTAATCTGTGAAGGCATCAGGTGTTCCCGAAAAGGGTTAGCATGTCCTGCCCTAACGGTGACACCTGCCACTCACACAATTTGCATAAAAAGTATGTGTTTGTTCTCTGTAAGAAAGGAAATGAGTTCGGAGAGTCACCTGGATGTTTACCGCCAAACACGATCACCTTAGACTGTCGTATCGTTACGCACTGATGCTCACATTATCGACCCCACGTTGGGCCCACATGCGATTGTTGTAACGGTCGCCAAATGAACATAAGAATGGACACCAATGCACGACATGGACTCACACAATACTTACTGGATCGTCAAAAGGAAAGTCATGTAAACATATTTGACAGTGACAGTGTCAGTGTCATATGTTTACTGTAGGAGAATGGTATAAAATGGTGTGTGTATATATATATATATATATATATATATATATGTTGACGGTTACATATCGATGGACGCCAGTGTGTTCGAAATTGTCTCATTTATGTCAATACTTTGTGTTAACCTCGCCGAAGCCAATTTCCGATGACCCCTTGCCTTTATGGTTAAGGGGCGGTCGAGTAGCCTTGTGGTTATAGCGGTCTCTCGTCACGTCGAAGACCCGGGTTCGATTCCCAACATGGGTACAGTGAGTGAAGCCCTTTTCTGGAGTCCCCCGCCGTATTTTTACTGGAATATTTCTTAAAGCGGCGTAAAACCATACTCACTCACTAACTTACTCACTTGATGGTTAAGGCCATTGCTAGGTATGACCTCATCACTTAGAACATATATCTGTGTCACAGAAGGATGTGATGTCTTCAAACAATAAAGGCCATCATTTTCTTTTATAACATTAGAATTTAAAAAAAAAAAAATTTTAAATACTCAGAAACATGTTTACAAGTTGCCATGGTCAACTATTGCCCACATTCGTATTATTAGACAAACTAGTTCAAATAAGCCTTGCGTACATATCTATATATTTGTAAAATACTGAAACTGAAAACTTCTGTGAGGCCACTTCAAATAGTTGGGGTTGCGTCCCTTGGGCACGCCAGAAACCTATGATTGTGGGTTTGAATCCTGGTTCGCCCCGATTATGTTTCTAGGTTTGTCAGCACAATACCCGTGCTCGTGGGTTTCACCGAAGTGGTAAACGTCTGAGACCTGCATCACTTCGGGCTTTCCTCCCACATAAAGCTGACAGGCCGTGATATAACTGGAATACTGTTCAAAGCGGCGTTAAACTAAACTCACTCACTCAAATAGCTGGGTTGTCTGGTCAAAGTGACAACCAGCGGTTGAACATCCAACAGAAGAAGATGAAATCAAATAACAATATTGGTTTTCCTTCGTATGAAAGATGATTTAATCTCTAATTAGGCGTTAGGAACTAACGAGGAGCATCAGTCAATGTGTCCTTCGTTATTGCATTGATTACCCATACTGTGGCACAAGGCAATAACGCATTATATTTAGAGATAAATATTGTACAGATTGGAATAAAAGTGCAGCAAAAGCAGTGTTCGAAATACCTGCCTGCCCGACCGTCCGAGACGGGTTGATTTTAACTCGGGCTGCCAGATTTTCAAATCCCCCTGCCCGACGGTCGGGTTATATTTCATATGTGAAAATATTCAAAATATTTCCCGATGATAAGCATTAATTCACATGTAAAGATGAATGATAAAATGTAACCAAAAAGAAACCCCGTTAGCTTATCCTGAGAAACATATGATTATAGTGGGCAGGCAGGTTTTGGTCAGGGCTGGCAAGTATTTCAGCTAGCCAGTCCTGTGGTCTGGCTGAAATTTTTGGGAGTTTCATACCCTGGCAAAAGGGTTTCGGGTGATCCTGGCACAGTCAGGCTGGTTAGGCCCAGCATCAGCTCTACGCGCAGCCCAGACAGCGAATGGGACTTCTCCCAGGAAGCGCTGCCTAGTCGCACCCACCCAGAACTTCTCGGAGAATTTGAAGACTCCCCAAACACTGCAGCCTTCTGCATTACCAAGGTTGTCAGAAGGGCTGTATTCCTGGCAACAAACACGGGTACTCTCCCAATGTCAGTCGACAGATTGGGAGGTACGTAACCTAAGGCACCGAGAACAATGGGGAGTCGGACAACTTGGTACTTGGGATGCAAGCGTGTCATATCGAAAACCATGTTTTTTCCTGAATCTTGTCAGTCACATTTGTGTCACAGGGGACAGAAAATTTAATGATTAAATTATTTCATTGCATTTATTTAAAAAAAGGACACGGTCAAGTTTGTTGGCCTGGATAGGTCTGTTGGGCGTCATTACCATCTCAAAAACATTTCATCATATTGTGTGTATTAGGAATGCACCTTTCTTTGACTCATTGTAGTCTATGACAGTGACAATCGCCATAGATATGGAAGGTCCTTTTGAAGGATCGACAATTTTGTTATACCCCTATACAATTGACTTCAGCTTTTGGTGAGGTGAAATTGGGCTTAACGTCGCGTCCAGATTATTGCACTTACATAGCGACGTGCATGTACGTGTGTGTGTGTGTTCGTGTGGCTGCTTGTACTAGTCCGGACTGATGCCAATTTATAGTGCTAGCCCACTGAGATACCATGCCGCAGTTTAACATGAATACCCCACTCAGACACAGAATACGGTATTCGGCATTCGTATTTGGTATGACGCGGCCGGGAATCGAACCCCGTACCTTCCGCTCTCCGGGCGGACGCTCTACCACTAGACCACGGAGGCGGTTCAGGAGGGTTTCTAACATTAGGATTAAATCTTCAACGATTGTGGCTAACCCTGCAACCCTGTATTTTGAAATTAATCTCCACCCATAGAAACGATTCCCGTTTACACATAACATTGTAGAAATGGCTCACATTAATAACGAAATGTTTTAGGTGTTCTTCATGAGTTTTGAAGTTTAGGGAATTCTATTATCAAGAAAATAATTGCAAGTGATTCCATGGCATTTGATTGGCTTACCAAGCATTTTTTTCAATGTTCACATAAACAGAAGGAAATAAGACCAGGTTCACCAGGAGACTACTTTTTCCTGACTACTGATTGATAATAGGGTGGGCGGGGCTTTGGTTGCTGAACGACGTCACTGATTTCATATAGTAATTAACCATGTTTTCAGGGGTTTGTTCTGTTGATTAAGACAGCCTCCGTGGTCTAGTGGTAGAGCGTCCGCCCGGAGAGCGGAAGGTCCGGGGTTCGATCCCCGACCGCGTCTTACCAAAAGACGTTTAAAGATGGTACTTGTTGTTACCCTGTCTGGCGCATTAAGGGGCTAAAACAAGGCCCAGAGTCAGTATACTGTGTCTGGGTGGGGTATTCGGTGTTAAACTGCGGCATGGTATCTCAGTGAGCTAGCACTATAAATCGGCATCAGTCCGGACTAGTACAAGCAGCCACACACACACACGTGCATGCACGTCGCTATTTAAGTGCAATATCTTGGACGCGACGTTAAACCCCATTTCACCTCACCTCACCTCACCTCACCTCACCTCACCTCACCTGTTGATTAAAAATGCAGTCTGTGAAAATATGTTTGTTGCCTTATTTGTTATTGACTTCAGTATATTATTGCGCAGATAGAGATGAACGTAAAAGTGGGCCAATTGCGTAATCAGCTACGTGGATTTACAGTTTGTTTTACGTTTTGATCTGACAGGGAAAAAAATCTGGTTTGTTCAACTGACTATATATAGCTTGACATTTTCACGATTTGACGCATAATGGCGAGAGACGTTGACGTGGCAAAGCGTTGGCACGTGCCACATATAATGGCTGGTTGAATGTATAGTCGTGCCCGGACACAAAGTTGGGACTTGCAAATGTCAGCTAACTGTTATTTCTTTCCCTCTGCATGAACTAGGGCTTTTCCTGACATCTATTTATTCTCTTCTCGCGTTACTATCAATATTGTACTTCACGACCACGGCTTTCTGACAAACCACTAACGAGAGTTTCACACAATGCATTATACATTCAATGCACTTTCCAACTGGTCATCATTCATGGGATTGATTTGCAAGGTCACCCTGTTCAATCGACCCGTGAAGATCCCGGGTAGAACAGGTCTTCAGCAACTGTTGAGTGATGGTCCCATCTCCGTAAGCTTGTCGTAAGAGGCGACTGACGGGATCGGGTGGTCAGGCTCGCTGACTTGATTGATGCATGTCATCGATTCCAATTGCGTGGATCGATGCACATGATGTCAATCACTGGATTGTCTGATCGAGACTCGATTATTTACAGACCGCCGTCATATAGCTGGAATATTGCTGAGTGCGGCGTTAAACAACAAACAAACCAAACCAAACCAAACCAGAGACTTCTCCAATCACTACAAGCCAAAGATAAAACTCAATAGCCTTGTTCAACGGACGCGTGGATCAAATATCCTCAGCTGGTGTATTTGTTTTGTATTGGAAATCCCCGAGTGTCTTAGTTTACATTTGGCCAGCTTCGATATTCTCACTTGGTATTGTTCTGCAAACTCAGCATCCGATGACGTTTCATCAAATTATTCAGAATGACTATCTCACCCCAATCTTTAAGGATATCGATATATCTCTACATGAACAAAAACGTGAACTCGATAACACCAACACGTGGGGCGAATAAATACTCAAATGATATACAACCAATATTTGCCTACAATCGATAAGAAACAATTACCATGAAGTGAAAAGCTATTATTAACATAAACCTAGAACATTCAAGAGAGACAAGAGCTGTCAAACACACTGTAGCTACTGGGTATGCAGCCTTGTACAGTGTTCATTGAGTGATGGTCCTGTTTTAAGATTAAGCAATGTTACTACATGAGTGAGTCAGGTTCAACACAGCTTTGGTAGTATATTTGTTATAACCCGGCCTATTGTATAACTAGATTTTCCAGTTCAATAATCGTTCTTCAGACACATTTTACAAATGAAGTCGTTGTCATTTTACTTGATACAGACCCGTGAAGATTCCGGGGTAGAACAGGTCTTCAGCAACCCATGCTCGTTAAAGGTGACTGTGCTTGTTGTAAAAGGCGACTAACGGGATCGGGTGGTCAGGCTCGCTGACTTGGTTGATGCATGTCATCGATCCTATTTGGGTGGATCGATGCTTATGGTATCAATCACTGGATTGTCTGGTCCAGACTCGATTATTTACAGACCGCCGTCATATAGCTGGAATATTGCTGAGTGCGGCGTTAAACAACAAAGCAACCAACTGCTTGATACATGTTTCATGGAACCAGGAATATCCACTGTAACCTCGATCTTCACAGGAACAGGTCATGATCCCCCTGTTACGCGAACACCTGGTGTCATGATACAGCTTAACAATAGTTCGTGAACTTATTGTAATTGGGCAAATGTCCAGAATTGACGAATGTCCAGAACTGTGTCATATCAGGTCCAGCTGGTGCTTGTGCTTGTCTCCAGGACACCTTCTGCTGAGGCTTAGTCTTGTTGTTGTTCGGCCCGGTTCGTTTTTCTTTCCAATTCCGTATTCCAGGAGCCATGGTCAGTAACCATTCTTGCATTGAAGATGCCAAGCAGAAGCGGCTGTTCTTGGCTGAAGATCCCCCTGATTTACGATCAGGAGCTAGAACTAGAACTCGTTCTTTGCTTCCTATATGTCGTAAAAGGCGACTAACGGGATCGGGTGGTCAGGCTCGCTGACTTAGTTGATACATGTCATCGATCCCAATTGCGTGGATCGATGCTCATGATATCAATCACTGGATTGTCGGGTCTAGACTCGATTATTTACAGACCGCCGTCAGATAGCGGGAATATTGCTGAAAATAGCATTAACAACAAACCAACATTTTTTTCCTACAATGAGAGGCATTTGTAATGTTTTGGGACCAGTAAAACAGGGTCTTGATAATTTAAATAGAAAAATCAAAAGGTTCCTCAATCAAAGCGTCTGATTGTCAAGTTCGAGTCCCACAAGGGCACGGTGTGTGAAGACATCACTGGTGTCCCACGGTACTGTGGGGAAAGTGCTAAAAGCGGCGTAAAACCTTACTCACACACTACCAACAAATTATTATTGATATATCGGCACCTTCATCGATATCAGCTTCCGCATCAGTATATTATTGTATGTGATATCAATACAGGAAATGTGTGAACATATCCGTCCATTGTTGATCAGCTGCACATTTCGTCCAATTCAATGTAAAACATTGATCGGCCAGCCGTTCAAGGGCGAGGTAGGAAAAGAGTGTTCTCTGGTCCTCTTTCTATGCCAAATTACAAAGACTAATCTCGCATTTTTAAACGATTTCTGTGGTACTCGGCAGCTTGATTGTGTGTGTGTGTGTGTGTGTGTCGGGGGTCGGGTGGGTGGGTGGGTGGTTGTGTGTGTGTGTGTGTTGGTACTGGTTTTCAGGCGTAATTTTTGTCATGTTGATGTGTCCACGCTAACGTCACCTGCACAGTGTGGAACTAAAACACATTATATTCAAGCGTGTGAATTATACCTTGCTGAAGCTATTTATTTGTATTATTTCGTCCGTAAATAAAACTGTGCCGGTTTAAACTGGTCAAACACATGTGCATATGAACAGCAATTGATCAGCTGATTGAAAAAAAATAAAATGGAGTTATCTCCCTTGGACCACGTCACGTTTCGTTGCAGGTTTTCGAATGGCAGCTCGGCCCAGCAGACTTGGTCCAGATAACAAACTACACATTCATTGTTATCCTTTGAGAATTATGGATTCATCAGTTTCAGTTAGTTTCCTGAATCTTTGCTCAGATAGGGGTTGTAGAGTTGGTGGTTCATGTTTGACTTCGAATGGGGGATGGGGGGGGGGGGGGGAGAGGGGCACGGGTGGCCCAGTCGTCTTAGGCGCCGCGATACGCTGTGCAGAGTTGCGTCCCCTGGGCACGCCAGAAACCTATGATTATGGGTTCGAATCCCGGTTCGCCCCGATTATGTTTCTAGGTTTGTCAGCACCATACCCATAGCTTCCTGAATCTTTGCTCTGATAAGGGTTGTAGTGTTAGTGGTTCGAGGATAGTGTCTGTCGTGAAACAACAAACCAACCAACTCGAGATCGAATTTTTCGTTAAAAAACTCCATATTTCCTAAACTCACAATATTATTTAAGACGTCGGAATTCATGTCCAAAACAGTATTAGTACTTCCAAAAGAAAACTTTACTTGCATCTGTCATTACTGAGCTGTAGATATAGACACTGTAATCGGGCAATGATGAGAATGACTTTTTATAGCACACTGATCCACAGTTGCAGAGAAGTGGGCACACTGGCAGACGTGGAATTTGGCTCTATAGAATTGTACCCATTAAATATTTTATGTGTGACTCCAACACTATTAGGACATCGTATTTGCCTTTTATGAACGGTCATAACGTACATTGCGTCAAAATATATCAATATTTTTTTCTACCCGTTTATTGCGTTCTTTGGGTTTTCAGGAGTGTTTAATGTTTGATAACAAAAATCAAAATAGTATATCACTGGAAACTAAGTTTTGACAATTTCTAACCTATATTTTTCTGTTTTTACGTGGGTATTTTCTTTAAAATGAATTAATCATTGAAATTTACATATTGCAAAAAGGAAAGAATTCATGCTTATCAACTTCATTTACTGGATATATGCATAGATAATTTAGGAATTAAATGTGCGAGTTTGACGAATGTACAGTGTATATTACCCATTAACCATCTGCCAAATACATGATTAAAGGAAAATCACTCCAACTAGCCTTATGCAGGTGAGCGGAAGGTCCGGGGTTCGATCCCCGACCGCGTCATACCAAAAGACGTTAAAAGATGGTACTTGTTGTAACCCTGTCTGGCGCTCGGCATTAAGGGGCTAAAACAAGGACTGGTCGGCTCGGAGTCAGTATACTGTGTCTGAGTGGGGTATTCATGTTAAATTGCGGCATGGTATCTCAGTGAGCTAGCACTATAAATCGGCATCAGTCCGGACTACTACAAGCAGCCACACAAACACACACCTACATGTTTGCAAGCATTATGGAAACTTTGATAGAGCGTGTATTAGTAGTGGAACCAATATCAACAATTATAGATTCTGGATATTACAGCAGTTGGCAGTCTGCCCCAGCATTATCTCTAATTGTGCATTTACCTGCGTAGGGCTTGTGGAACAACCTCACTTAAAGCTTTGATATTTATGTATTGATAAAGTAAAACAGCCCCGTATCTGGTGGTGAATAATTGCTTACGAGGCAGCAACCACTCTGGCGTTTTTTGCTTAGAGCCCAAACATCAATATAGCATACAATGGAACAGTTCAGGTGACACAGCGTGTCCTTGTTTCTGCCTTGTTTAAATCAATAGTCTGTTTACATTTAAAACTCTCATATTGATGACTTTATTCGTACCATGATACAATTTATTCAAGGCAAAAACATACTGACGTTATATAAAGTGAATACATTACAAATTCGATTAACTCAACTATTTATCGTCAGATAGAGTTTGTTGTGAGACTCAGTGCTATTCTGAATAAACCTTGTTTGTGAAGACAACTCATAAGAATAGATATGGCATTTATCCAGCTGATCCTGTTCTGGACATTCCTTGGTATACAGGCATCCCCAGGATGCTACCCTCCTTGTGTCGTAAAAACAACGACGGACTTAACCAACAAGAGAGTCACTGAGGGCGTGATCTGGTCAGAAGAAGGGGTGGACACCCGACTGTCCTGTGTGGCCAGGTGTATGCAGGATGGTCAGTGTATGACGACAGGGTACTCCCCGGGCACTGGACAGTGTCGCGGCTACAACGTGGACTTCACGACTCCGGACAACGTCACAGCAGTTGACGAGCCAGGATTCAACATGTTCGTGGTATGCAGAGGTGAGTTAAGTCTGTGAAGCTGTTCCTCTGGTATGTTAAGTATCTTTGTACCTTCCCGTTTACATGGAAATTTTAACTTGTTCAATTTGTTCCCATGTTTGTTAAAAGTGAACACATGCATTGACTTTCCATTGGTTTGTTACGGGTGTCAGAGGTGACTCAGGATAAGCCAACCTTTTCGAAACGCCTGGTATCACATGATTCCGATTCCTAAACACGTGCTTATGATAAAATCCGAATCATACAATACAAAATCCGAATCATACAATCATACGAATACATACTGCCTGATAATTGAAAGAGGTATGACGATTTTATTTTACTATTAGTCTTACTAATCGCGTAGGCAGATATCCTGTAAGCATTATCGTTATTTTTGTGTTCTTGTTGTTGTTGTTATTATTATTATTATTATTATTATTATTATTATTATTATTATTATTATTATTATTATCATCATCATCATCATCATTATCATTATTATTATTATCATTATTATCAGTATCATTATTATTATTATTATTATAATTATTATTATTTTTATTACACACTTATTACACTTCTTAGTATTTGTTCGTCAAGTTATCCGCTTTAGCTATATTGTCAAACTCGCTGTGAATGAAGCAGAAATCACTACATTTTATTCAGCAACGCTAATGAGTGAGTATAGTTTTATGACGCTGATGGCAATATATTCCAGCTATAGCACGGTGATGGACACCAGAAATGGGCATCACATGATGAACCCGGGCCTTCGACGGGAAGAAAGAAAGCTCTAACCACCAGAGTACCTCACAGCCCCAGAAACGTTAATGAGTGAGTGAGTGAGTGAGTTGGGTTTAACGCCGCTTTTAACATTATTCCAGTTATATCACGGCGTGTCAGCTTAATGTGGGTGGAAAGCCCGAAGTGATGCAGGTCTCAGATGTTTACCACTTCGGTGAAACCCACTAGCACGGGTATGGTGCTGACAAACCTAGAAACATAATGGGGGGGGGGAACCGTGATTCGAAACCACAATCATAGGTTTCTGACATGCCCAAGGGACGCAACTCTGCACAGCGAATCGCGGCGCCTTAGACGACTGGGCCACCCGTGCCCCCGAAACGTTAATGATATAAAGATCACTTCTGATAATTATGGAAAGGGTTTTATTGCTTTTGTTTACTAACCGTTTAGAAAATAAACCCAACTATACCAAATCGGGTGTTGACAAATTTGGATTTGCACATCCGGGAAATGAAACCGGTTTTTATTCGGAGCATGACAATGAACGCTTTAGCTACTAGGCTACCAATAAGCCATGTGTTACTGTAGAGTGGATATTAATGTGTTGTTTCCTATAGAAAAGAGCAACTTTGGTGATAAAGAAATCATTGATGACAATAGTGATGATATCTTTACATGAGATCCAACGTAGAGCTGTGCGCAATGAGTGAGTGAGTGAGTTGGGTTTAATGCCGCTTTTTACAGTATTCCAGTTATATCACGGCGTGTCAGCTTAATGTGGGAGGAAAGCCCCAAGTGATGCAGGACTCAGACGTTTACCACTTCGGTGAAACCCGCAGCACGGGTATGGTGCTGACAAACCTAGAAACATAATCGGGGCGAACCATGATACGAACCCACAATCATAGGTTTCTGGCGTGCCCAAGGGACGCAACTCTGCACAGCGAATCGCGGCGCCTCAGACGACTGGGCCACCCGTGCCCCCCGTGCCCCCCGTGCCCCCTTGTGCGCAATGGATAATTTCTTAACAGTTCTACAACTTGTAAAAGTAAGGTGTTTCGAGGTAGTCAGAGCAAAGGACACTTTCACCTGATATGTCTCCCCGTGCGAGTTCACATTGCATAGTTTCACCATCATCTGGTGTAGTCATTTGCTCTTCTCATGCATTAATGTACGTTGGCCTAGTGCTAAGTACATGATTGCCAATATGTGCACATCTTCCCGAGGCAAGAGAGTTAACTGACTATAAAAGTCCAGTTTCCACCCTTGCCGAGCTAAGCTGGAATTTCTGGGCTCGATCGTAGCGCCACCAGTGGCTATTACGAGTTATGTCCTTTCTATGCCTCTCCTGTTGACCAATCAGATTCCACCTCTCGTATCACTTGCGTTTGCTTCACACAAAATGGTGGCGCCCAGTCAGGACGATCTGATCAATGATCAAGATCTATATTTTGATAAAACGAGTCTTACATCGCGAAGTGCATCAAATCACGTGAGCACCTTGATTAAAAACATAAAAAGATTTAGAAAATATATGTTGACAACGAGTTAGCGGTGCACATGTTTTGCAAATCCTGCAGTCGACCGAAATCTGCATGACACTCTACGAACCGGATTTCGATTTCGGTGCACGATTTTGAGTGGACTATGCATAGACTCGTTAGTCCAGCCAAAATGTAACTCCATAATACCAGCCTAGTTCGGCAAGGGTGGAAACTGGACTTTTATAGTCAGGTAACTCACTTGCCTCGGGAAGATGACATGTGCATTGCCTTTTTTTATGTTGATATTCAATTATGTTGATATTGATCTGAAAACGTCAACGCCAGAGAATGACCAATCTTGAAGATCTGCCCAAACAGATTCCATAAAAGGCAAGCAAAATAACATGAACATTATATGAATGGGTCATAGAAAATCAGTGAAGACACCAGGTGTTCGCGAAAACAGTTACCATGTCCTGCGCAATCGGTGTCACCCCCCTCTCACAGACCCGTGAAGATTCCAGGTTAGAATAGGTCTTCAGCAACCCATGCTTACCGTAAAAGGTGACTATGCTTGTCGTAAAAGGCGATTAACGGGATCGGGTTGTCAGGCTCGCTGACTTGGTTGATGCATGTCATCAATCCCAATTGCGTGGATCGATGCTCATGATATTAATCACTGGATTGTCTGGACTCGATTATTTACAGACCGCCATCATATAGCTGGAATATTGCTGAGTGCGGCGTTAAACAACAAAGCAACCAACCAACCAGCCCGCCACTCACAAAGTTTTCATTTAAACAGTATGTGCTAGTAGTAGTAGTAGTAGTAGTAGTAGTAGTAGTCGGCGAAGTAAAAGACGAAGAACACTCAATTATTCAACATTTCCTTTTAACAGATGATTTCATCGGCAAGGCTTGCGCTACCCCAAGCCACTGCTTGGGTGCACACTCTATCTGTGAGTCTGGACAGTGTCTGTGTGAGATCGGCTACAGTCACTCCAGACACAGGGGGTACGATACGTGTGATACAGGTATATATTCTTCACCAAGTTCTTTTTTTGTCATCATGGATGCATTGACTTGTATATATTTAACGCATTCAGAACTGATCGCTGATTGGACATCTCACTATAAGCAGTACTGCTCCGACCAATATGATATTTTATAGTAACATTTACAGGTAATATCAGTGTTGTTGCCTTTACATGGTTATAACTATATTTGCTTTATATAAATACAATACCCTCTCCATAATCTCAATAAATTTTTAGACCCGTGAAGATTCAGGGGTAGAATGGGTCTTCAGCAACCTATGCTTGCCATAAAAGGTGACTATGCTTGTCGTAAAAGGCGACTAACGGGATCGGGTGGTCAGGCTCGCTGACTTGGTTGATGCATGTCATCAATCCCAATTGCGTGGATCGATGCTCATGATATTAATCACTGGATTGTCTGGTCCAGACTCGATTATTTACAGACTTCCGTCATATAGCTGGAATATTGCTGAGTGCGGCGTTAAACAACAAACCAACCAACCAACCAATAAATTTTTACTGTAACAGAGTCCATTGTACGATTCCAACTATTGCACAACCAACTATTGCACAAACAACTATTGCACAACCAACTATTGAACAAGCAAATATTGCACAACCAACTATTGAACAAGCAAATATTGATCTGCCTTCCTTAACGTTGCTGGGGCGGTGGGATAGCCTAGTGGTTAAGCATGTATTTATTAGACAATCGCAAACAAGTATTGTGGTGAAAACGCTATCGATGATAAAATCAGTGTGCAATTTAAAGTGTCGCAGCTAAGATTAAATATTTATTGTCTTCCAGATTGCACTGAATACGGTTCTACCTTCGGCTCTTATAATAGTCGGGGGATATACAGAAAGAACAACAAAACTATCTTTGGGATCTCCGTGGATCAATGTCGAGATACCTGTATCAGCGAGACGGATTACCTGTGCAAGAGTTTTGAATACCAGATGTCCTCACTAAAATGCAACACCATGTCTTACTCTTGGTTGCAAACCGATGTGGCAGATCACAATGCCGTAAGTGGCTGGGTCTTTTCTACCCGGAACTGTAAACTTTAGAGTGAGTGATTTGGGTTTAACCCCGTTTTGAACAGTATTCCAGTTTTATCATCGTGGCGGCTTGTCCGAAGTGATGTGGATCTCAGATGTTTACCACGGTTAGGGTGCTGCCAAACCTACAGTCATAGGTATCTGGCGTTCCCAAGGGGTGAGTGAGTGAGTTGGGTTTAACGCCGCTTTTAACATTATTCCAGTTATATCACGGCGTGTCAGCTTAATGTGTGAGGAAAGCCCAAAGTGATGCAGGTCCCAGACGTTTACCACTTTGGTGAAACCCACGAGCACGGGTATGGTGCTGACAAACCTAGAAACATAATCGGGACGAAACGGGATTCGAACCCAGAATCATAGGTGTGTGTGTGTGTGTGCGCGCGCGCGCGTGCGTGCGTGCATGCGTGCGTGCGTGCGTGCGTGCGTGCGTGCTAGTCCGGACTAATGCCGATTCTATAATTCTATCCCACTGAGACACTATGACGCAAATTGACATGAATACCCCACTCAGACACATTGTACTGACTCCGAGCCGACCAGTCCTTGTTTTAGCCCCTTAATGCCGAGCGCCAGACAGGGTAACTACAAGTGCCATCTAGTATGACGCGGGCGGGGATCGAACCCCGGATCTTATGCTCTTCGGGCGGACGATCTACCACTAGACCACGGATGCGGTCATATATATTCAGAACACACGGTGAAAATTCAGCATACATAGGTACATAGTCAGGTACAAGGAGACATCAAGGGTTCACAAAAAGAAAGAAAGATATCAGGGCTATTCCAGTCAACTTAAGTGACGCATTTCACGGGATATTGATGGGTCCCATAATCCCGACAGAATCGGATTATCCCGAGAGTTTGCAGTCCAGGTTCGCCGTGATTAATATGTTTAGTTCTTTGAGCACCATACTCCAGCTCGAATGTTTCGACCTTGAATCGGCATCGCTGCAGATATTCGTTCCACTTTAAGCTGACACACCTAGATATTCCTGAAACACAGTTCAAAACAGCGCCAAAACAAAATCAGTATCACACTTAAAATCAGTTAACGCGATATCGTGCCACTGAAATATCTGGTCCACTTTCACTGTATTGTCTTGACTGTTTTGTCCGCCGTCGTATCGTTGGTGGACGTACTGCTGTGCGGCGATTTTCAGTGATCCATTCATATAAATTGGACAACTCGTTTCCCTTTAAGCCCAATGGAATCTGCTTCGGCAGATAATCGAGATATAGTTTAGCTCTTTCCCATGTGTCTGTAAATATTTGTACATATATCAGCCTTCTAAGTTTAAGAACTTTTAAGAACGACTTGTCTACAGGGGAAAATGTACTCTATGTTAAAAGCTATGTATTCCAATATCAAATCATATGTACGAAGTGGTGACACTGTAACCGATTTCTTAAAATGTCCTGATGGCTTACGACAAGGATATATCTTGAGCCCGATATTTTTCTTATTTTTTATTAGTAAATTTTATTATGAAATTATTTCTAACGGTATGGTATTGAAATGTTCACAAATGTAATAGACATTTTGATGCTTCTTTTAGCCGATGATGTCATTTTAGTATCAGATTCTAGAATGTTACACCAAAGAGCGGAAATTGTCAGTTAATTACGGTGAAGGAAATTCCGAAATTTCAGAATAGGGTCAGCTGGTCTTGAATGAAAGATGTTTTTTCGACGGTAAATGTGTTAATGGTCTGAGTTATTATACATAGCTTGGTGCAATGTTTACCCATACAATGAAATTCAAGACAAGTGTCTCGGACTTAACACCACGTGCAAAGAAGACCTTAATTAATGGTATGACTGTCTCGCAGAGAGTAGGAGTTTTTACACCGAATATATTTTGTAAATTTTGCTATGCCCAAATCAAACCAATTCTGTTTAGTGATCAGAAGTATGGGGATTTCAGCGATACGATTGTCACGAAAAGCTACATATTTTAGCCTGTAAAAGATTCTTATCCGTTGGTCCATCAACGCCCAATTGTATTATATATGGCAAGTATGCCACATACCCGTTATACATAAACTCTCAAATTAGATGCTTGAAATACTGGTTTAATATTTCTAGAATGCAAGATTGCCGAATACCCAAACTTGCTTATAATATGCTGGTACATTTGGATGACATGGGCAAAGTTACCATCGCATCACATACTAGAAACCTTTTTTTCTCATGGCCAGGGCTTTGTATTGTTAAGCCAAAAAGTTGGTGATGTTAAACTCGTTTTTTAAACAATTTCGTGAACAATCTATAAATATGTTTCCCAAGAATGACATTCCACTCTATAAAACAATTCAAGGTATGGATTGTATAGCACTTATAAGAATCTTGTTCAACCAGAAAAATACTTATCTGTATTAACATCAAGAACCCTTAGACGTCCATGTACAGTAAAATTACGGTTATAACGAACTCAAAGGACTGCTATTTTTAGTTCGTTATAACCGTAGTTCGTTATAAGCATATATACAGCATAACTACAGCAAATAGTCGGGGATTAAAAGTAAGTTCGTTATATCCGTCAGTTCGTTATAAGCGTGTTCGTTATAACCGTAGTTTACTGTATTCAATTTAGGCTTGGATTGTTAGATCTCATGATAAATGACGGAAGACAAATCAAAGAGGTTATACCCATTGTGTCATTCAGCTATAGAAAATGAAATTCATTTAACTTATGTTTATCCTTATTATTGTGATCTAAGAAACAAGTTTACGCCAGGACGCTATCTTGTACCTGCTTCTATTTCTCTTCTCTCTTCAAAAGATGATGCTGTCACATTAAAACTGGCTACATATGTTAAAAATTGAAATTGTTCATTAATGGTATGTATCCAAATATGTTTAAACTACTTATATAAGAATGTCCTACAATCAAAATACGTTCTGACCAAGGTATTCTATGTAGTCCATTTTTATACATCCATGATTACAATCCAACAAGACTAAGACGCTAGAAAGGATCGTATACGTACTTACGATTTGATTGGAAAAGAACTGAAAGTCCTCAATCCCTTTGCGTCCTTTTAAGTTGCTAAAATGAGACAGGGCAAAACACGTCTTGAGCGGGCGGCTATCCAAGCGGAGATGTCGCATTAATCAGAAAGCTAACGTGGATGACGTCACCGTTTACGTCATATCCTTTTAAGTGACGTACTGATTCCAGCCATGAGGTGTAACCAGGCAGCGCACATGAAGCGCAACTGGGTTTTTTCCCATAAAACATTTTTTTTAATTTTTTTTGCATATATGTAACTCCTCTGTATATGGGTCGGAGGCCTTAAATGCAATATTCATCTTTGACTTTGAAGTGACATATGCTGCTCTGTCAACAGGGCCCACCTCATTCCTCTAGCCCAAGATTTTATGCAATCGTAATTGGTTACTTAAGGAAAAGTTTTCGACGAAGGAAACGATTCTCTCTGAAATATCTTCTGTTTTTTGTTGTTATTTTTTTTTTGTTCGTATTCAAATTCTTTCTTTCTGGATACAGAATAAATCTGAAAATATCCTGAATTTGATTGTTTTGTACTGTGAAAAACTTCGCCATCTCCAGATTTACCAGTCGTAACGTGTCTGAAAGACGTGAGGGTTCAAATTGAAATCACTCTCCCTTGATTTGCCAAAAGAATAGATATCAACAATCAACTACCATCTTCGGCGTGAAGAACGGTCGGACTCATATTGACCAATGTTCAAAAATGATTTTAAAAGGATCAATGTTCAATAAGTGCGCTGTATTGACCAATATTTTTTTTATTTTTTTTAATATTTTTTTTAATTTAACGTCGCATCGGCATTATCTCAGCCATATAGCGACGAAACCAAGCTAATATATACACAATTTAGTTATTTATGCAATGTCATATTTAAAAACAATTGATGACAATTGATGGACAGAGCCTTTAATAATGTCAGTTGCTAATAGCATCACACCAAATTTAAAAACATGCATTTAATTATTCACATACATATTTAAAATTTATTATACAGACCAATTTCTTACAAGTTATTTATGATGAGATGCTCGCTGACACGGGAAAAGAGATCTTTTAGATTTACACTTTGATAATGTGAATCCCTTGCGATTGCAAAGTTCACACAGTCAAGCAATATATGCTTGACGGTGAACCTTTCATCACAAGGGATACACTTAGGAGGTTCGTCCTCATCAATATTCAATAACATGTAACACGACTCAGTATTCAATCAACACTCTTGAAACATGTACATGTACACAAACTATTGATAACTTCTTATTTTACTCTAATGGCGATGTTCCGGTATAGATCCTGATACCGTTGTCAAGCACGTGGTAGAACCAATGTTTTTTAATCATGTTGCAAGGTTAAATATTCAATAAATACGCAACAGGACACTATACATGAATGTCTCTTTTTCATCCACATGAATCCGAAGATTCTCAAAACATTAATGAAATTATTGAGAAACAAATTAATCAAATAAATTTATCAGAGTGGGAACAGTGTCACACATATATAGCAGCCACAAATAGTGAGAAATATTCTATTGTTATTGCCACAGATTGTTCAAGGTATTCCTTATGTTAAAGAAATACTTACAGAATTCTGTACTTGTATAATGCCACATTACAGCAAAATCATCGTTATCTGCGCCAATAAAGTGTGCTAACATACCATACATGGTATGCCATCATCTCTATTTTAACATACTTTTCAATAAATAAAAGCGATAAAACCTTTTCCATTGTCAACGGAGAGTCGATTGTACGACTCCGACTATATCATAAGCATGTATCTACGAATCACTATCAAATAATGATACCAGGCGTTCGCAAAAAGGTGAGCGTATCCTGCCCCGTCACAAACACATGCAAAGGTAAGTCAAATGTTCACCTGAAGAAAAGGGACATCATTCTTGTCACTGATGCGTCAAATATGGAAATGTCCTCCATAAAACATGTTGAAAGCTTTACTGTGGCCTTGATTATTCATATTATTATTATTCATACCTTGAGCAAACAGCTTCTGAGAAAGAGTCGTATGACGCTCTTTGAAATTTTGGTTGAAAGAGCATGCTCTATTGTAACTCATTTCAGAATATCGAGACAGGTTAGTTCTGCATGATAATTTATAATTCCATACCTCTTCATTGTGGGTAGTTATTTCATTTAATACAAGCTTTCTCCACTTCATGGGAATTCTTCTGTGCAAACGTAGTGAAATACATTCCACATACAGTTCAGCTACTGGTATGAAGAATGACATAGATGCTCAGAGTTTTAAAATTGAACCAAAGAAGCTGTAGTCTACATTTATCTTGATATGCTCCAAAGGCCTGGGTCAGCAATGTGAGCAAACTCTTATACTAAATTTCACACAACGTTGAACAGACGTCTCCTTTGACAACTGGGAATCAAACATGGAAAGAAATCTAAAGATGGTATGTCATCGACAGTTTAAACCATGTCTTGAACATGAAAACCTTTTGTTGTTGTTGTTGTTGTTTAACGCCGCACTCAGCAATATTTCAGCTAGATGACGGCAGTCTGTAAATAATCGAGTGTGGACCAGACAATTCATGCGACTAACGGGATCGGGTGGTCAGGTTCCCCGATTTGGTTGCTGGATGTCATCGTATCCCAATTTCGTAGATCGATACTCGTGATGTCACTGTAAGCATAACTACCTTATTTTGTTATCAAGGAACTTGGTATAAGGGACATATCAAATAATGCCACATATAAGACCAGGGCCCCGTTCCACAAAGCGATCATAACTACAATCAATCTTAGAGACTTACGTCGATTCTAAAATTGTCTTAGCTAAAGTTTACAACCGTTCCACAAAGCGATCTTAGGGTGATTGTAACTTTACAAGTTCTTAAGTAGCCGATCTTAACAAAGATCGGAATCTTCAGCCATAAAGATACGAAATTTTCCCTTGGAGTGGCCTCCCTTGGTCATGTTTAGCAGACGACGCATTTCCTTGCACACCATAATAAAAGTCGCCATCTTTGTTGTTATGGTACAATATTTAAGATCGATTTTAGCAATCCTAAGTTGGATCGGGGCAACTTAGCATTTTGATCTTAACTTACAACTCTCTTAGTTAAGATTGCTTTGTGGAACGGGCGGCTGATCGTAACAAAAATTTAAGATCGCATACTTAGTAAGTTACAATCAACTTAGCCCTAAGATCGCTTTGTGGAACGGGGCCCTGAACGTTAACTGAGGAAGAGATCCGCCAAAACCCTGCATGAGTACAATCAACTTTTGACTTGAACCTAAATCCAAAAGACATGTCCATTTCTCTTCTGTACTGGACGTCAAAACTCAATAAAACTCCGTACACAAAGAGTTATATTGCTGGGTCCAGAACACGTACCACCAAATCCTTGCCTCAATGATTAACTATAATCCTCAATACTATCAAGACAAGCGGAATTAACACAATGAGAATTCTCAAAACCTTCAAGGATTTGCTTGAAGTTTTGCAATCTCAGAAAGGAGCCAAGTTCAATTCGGTCACAACAGGTTTTTTTTCAATAGTTTACATCACTATCCCACATGACGTGTGGCAAAACTTCATTCTTGACCAATGGGGCATTTGTTACTAGACTAGGTGAGTGAGTGAGTGAGTTGGGTTTAACGCCGCTTTTAACAGTATTCCAGTTATATCACGCCGTGCCAGCTTAATGTGGGAGGAAAGCCCGAAGTGATGCAGGTCTCAGACGTTTACCACTTAGGTGAAACCCACGAGCACGGGTATGGTGCTGACAAACCTAGAAACGTAATCGGGGCGAACCGGGATTCGAACCCACAATCATAGGTTTCTGGCGTGCCCAAGGGACGCAACTCTGCACAGCGAGTCGCGGCGCCTTAGACGACTTGGCCACCCGTGCCCCCCAACATTTTAGATATTGCGAAAAACAGAACATATGAGTCCCACATTAGTGTCATTATTTTTTTAATAATGGTCATTAGTAGGTTGTTGCGTCCCAGTTGAAAATCGAATTCAGGTTTCGTCAATAGTTGTGACAAGGATTGGGAGATTCAGCTGCATTGGTCCGGTAATTTCCAGGTGAAATACTTGTTGCACTATTTGTTTCTTTTCTGGTCTGAATGAATAGATAACAAAGGTACAAGAGTAAATGGTAATATTTGGTAACACTAAGCACAAAAAGTACTGTCAGCAGATGATCTGGATTAACCACAGCTTTGAATAATATTTTTTATCTATAAAGGTATGTCAGACTTGGTGAGATAAATAGCTTTTCCTGAAAAGACTTTGAAGTTTCAAAATACAATTCCCCATGAGGACTGAGATTTTAGAATAGGTCCCCATCAACCAATCGGGATCAGGTAGCCAGATTCTCAATCTCATTAGAATCAAATCATTCACTTCAGATCAGAGTACAGCGTAAGGTGAACTTTCTAACCAGACAATGGGCTTTCTTGGTACGAGTGAGCAAAGCGTTTCAGATGTTCATACTAGTGTCTGTTTTGTATCTCATGTATCTCGAACACGAATAAAATAATCGGGAAGATCCGAATGCAGCCACGTTATTGTGATATGGATAGTTTGAAACATGCAGTCGTTTCTGAGCGCCATGGCATCTATCTCCATTAGGGTGTACTATGGAGTGTACATTTGTTGATTTGTTTTTGTTTGTTTTATTGTTTTGTGTGTTTTGTATTATTGTATTTCTTTTTGGAGTGTACGAGGGGTGTTCATTAAAGATTTCCCCTAAACCACTTAGGGTTATCATATTTGGTTGAAATTTCACATGTGTAATGATACATGTATCTATGGGTTATGTCTGAATTTGCAGCACCGAACTATTAATCTTACCACTTTTACAGGAGTTATGATCGAGTAGGGTGTGACAAAAGAGCCAGTAGAATACCGAGCAGTGATAAGGTTTTTGTATCTGAAAGGTCGCACACCAAAAGAAACTTTCGATGAAATGAAAGCAACTTATGGGGAAGATGCCCCATCATATGACGTTGTTAAACACGTGCATCGCCACTTCAAGTGTGGTCGGACATCTGTGGAAACAGCTGCCATTCCTGGTCGTCCCAAAACAGCCATTGATGAGGACACTATCCATCAAGTGGAGACCGCCATTTTGGCAGACCGACGTAAAACTGTTCGCCAGTTAGCACAAGATGTCAAGATCAGTGTAGGGTCTGTGGAAAAAATCATCCATGTCAATTTGAACATGCATAAGGTGTCTGCACGATGGATTCCCAGGTTGCTCACACCTTTCCAAAAGCAGGAACGAGTCAATTGCTCAAAGGATCATTTGGACATGTGCCAAAAAAAACAAGCAAACTTTTTTGACAGACTTATCACACAGGATGAAACATGGGTCCATCACTATGATCCTGAGACTAAAGTTCAGTCGATGCAATGGAAGCATGTGGAGTCACCACCCCCAAAGAAGGCACGTGTCCAACCCTCTGCAGGCAAGGTCATGCTCACGGTGTTTTGGGACCAGCACAGAGTAGTGATGATGGATTTCTTGGCAAAGGGTACCACAATTACAGGAGCTGATTATGCTTCACTGCTGCGGAGATTGCGGGACGCTATCAAGCTTAAGAGGCGTGGCATCCTGACCAAGGGTGTCCGTCTCCTGCAAGACAATGCTCCAGTACACAACTCTCATGTTGCCCAGACAGAAGCGCGGTCCTGTGGCTATGAAATCCTTCCACATCCTCCTTACTGACCTTGCACCATCTGACTTCCACCTCATTCCAACCATGAAAGTCATTTTTGAAGGGAAAACGTTTCACAGATGATGAAACACTGATTTCTGAAGTCAAGTCCTGGTTTGAGACGCAAAATGAGGGCTTTTACAAGCGAGGTATCCATAGTTGCATAAAATGATGGGAGAAGTGTGTAACTCTTGGTGGTTTCATTCCACTAGGTCCATCGGAAGTGGGTCAGGGGAAATCTTTAATGAACACCCCTCGTACATCTGTGTTCTGTTGCAAATTGTTCATTTGCAAATATAGATTTCCAAACAAGCCCGTTCAGAAATAAAGTTGAATGATTTTAGAAAAGAGAGATGGGTAGTTGAAAAGGGTTGTAACATTGCAAAATGTGGCATAAACAATCGTATTTAAATGCTCTTGAAAACATTTACGTGTTGACGGCAGGTATAACATAGGTAAAACATTGTTGTTAAAAGTGGCCAACAAAATACTCACTCATTACCACCGTTAAGGGGCTGGGTCAGAGACAGGGTTGTCGTAAAAGGCGACGGGATTGGGTCGTCAGGCTCGCATGATTGAGTAGTGAGTGAGTTGGGTTAAACGCCGCTTTTAACAGTATTCCAGTTATATCACGGCGGGTCAGCGTAATGTGGGAGGAAAGCCCGAAGTGATGCAGGTCTTAGACGTTTACCACTTCAGTGAAACCCACGAGCACGGGTATGGTGCTGACAAACCTAGAAACATAATCGGGGCGAACCGGGATTCGAACCCAAAATCATAGGTTTCTGGCGCGCCCAAGGGACGCAACTCTGCACAGCGAATCGCGGCGCCTTAGACGACTGGGCCACCCGTGCCCCCGCGTGATTGAGTAAGTGCGAGTAAGTCAATATTGATTAACGCCGCTTTAGCAATTTTGCAGCTATTCACGGTCTTAAGCATCTTCCCGAGGCAAGAGAGTTAACTGACTTTAAAAGTCCAGTTTCCACCCTTGCCGAACTAGGCTGGAATTCCTGGGCTCGATCATAGCGCCACCAGTGGCTCTTACGAGTTAAGCCCCTTCTATGCCTCTCCTATGGACCAATCAGATTCCACCTCTCGTATCACTTGCATTTGCTTCAAACAAAATGGCGGCGCCCAGTCAAGACGATCTGATCGACAATCAAGATCTATATTGTGAGAAAAGGGGTCTTACATCGCGAAATGTATCAAATCACGTGAGCACCTTGATTAAAAACTTGAAAAGATTTCGAAAATATCTGTTGACAAGGAGTTGGCGGTGCACATTCTGTGCAAATCCTGCAATCGACCGAAATCTGCATTACAGTTTAAGAACCGGATTTCGATTTCGGTGCGCGATTTTGATTGGACTATGCAGAGACTCGTTAGTCCAGCAACAATTTAACTCCATAATACCAGCCTAGTTCGGCAAGGGTGGAAACTGGACTTTTATAGTCAGTTAACTCCCTTGCCTCGGGAAGATGGGTCTTAAGCTTTACCTCATGTTAACAAACAGAATATTAGTGGTCTTGAAAATGACACATATCACATTCAATGGTAAAAAAAACTGATTGATCAAATAAAAATTATATCATAGAGCTTGATTTCAAGCAATCTGTCTGTCAATGGTATTCACATTTTGACCACGTCATGATATAATAAACATGTCCTGATCATATATCTCCGACAATGTGGAGATCCCTCAAAATTTAAAATTTCTAAATTGTCTAAAAAAAGGAGGCATACAACCACAAAAACCTATATGTAGGAGATCATATGCCTTCTCTAAATCCAAAAAGAGGGATAAAACATGTGTTTTTATAAATGACTCTTATACACATGACTCAAATAAGTTAACGAGATGATCAATGGTGCTCCTCGGATGCCAGTATCCGGACTGGGTATCAGTTATTAGGTTAATCGATTTAGATACAAGAGAAGGCGCCTATTGATCATACGTTCCGTTGTTTTACAGATGCACTTATTGAAGGAACTTGGCGATAATAAGAAGGATTCGTGTGATCCTACCCTGGTTTGGGTACGGAAATGATGATGTCCCCCGCCGTGATATTGCTGGAATATTGCTAAAAGCGGCGTAAAACCATATTCACTCGCCATTTTGGATGTTAATATATCAGTTTTTAGATCTTGAATGCTGTTTGTGGACCTTTTACCGTCTTCTAACCATATTACATAATTTATTGAGTGGAGTGCTGTAGTCAATTTGGACACAAAATGTCTACACCTGCGATGTTTATTTTGCTTAATCGTTCTACGAGTCTTTGCTCTTGGTTTCCTTAAGTGTTGTATGTTTTCTTGGATTGGATGTTTATTGAAAACCCATTCAGCCTTTTTCCTGAATTTTTTCTAGCCTTTTATCAATCGTTATAATACCATGGTGTACGTGAAGTTGTCGAGGTCTAGAGATTGTTTCAGTTGCAATGTTTACAAAGATATTACAACACAATTTCATTTGGCCAGGATCATTCAATTTCAATTCATCATTGCACAAAGCACTAAAAGTCAGCACTGGAAATTGTCATTTGGAAATATAGAACTATGCACAAAGGTAAGGATAGCTTTAAGCACGGTAGGAAAGGGTTCCCTGCCGCACAAATCACTATGAACTGACCACGAAAATTCAATAAAGAGTGATGGTTCAGAAACTGACAGATCCAACGCAGAGTATGTGCCGGTTGTTGGAGAGAGATAGGTGTCACTTCCATCATTAAGAAGGCTTATCTAGGACTTTGCTTATCAAGCAATTCTTCTGGTACCTTTCCCTTATCCTTATGATCAGATGAGTGAAGGGATTGGGACCATTTGAGTCTCCCATAATAAAAACAATGGTTTGGTTTATCCAGTTCTCTAATTGGAAGAGCAGGTGATTGTGGTATATACAAGTAACAGAGAGTTAGACGCACTGCACAGCTTGTAAGCTATTATTTAGTGCAATGGGGCTATATAGTGTTCCCTGTTTAAGAGGAATACATGTACGTGTGCAACCAAATGTCTTACCGGTGTGACATTAAGACAATAACACACATGTAACAGCCATACGATATGAATGACACCAAAACTCTGAAAAAGAGGAAACGAAAAGGTGATTTAAGATGTATTTTTTATATATTATATAAATAATCAACAGATGGTAAAATTGGCACAAATCATTGTCATTGACCCAGGTTCCTTAAGGCACACATGGAACTGTAGATTTTCAAGGTGAAGGTCGTCTGTTCTCAATCTTGTATGGCCACCATCAGAGTCCAAACCTGACTGACATCGTCGTCCCATGGAAGCAGTCATATTCCGAATGGTTGCCTGGGGAATGTTAATCTACTCTACCTGCACCAACTGCCGGTGGTTCTGCGGTTGTGGCATCTCAAAAATGTTCGACTGGGTTTAAACCTGGAGACCTGGAGGTCCATGGCAGGACCTGGATGTTTTGACTCCTGTTGTGATTTTAATTTTGTATTGATGTCTGCAACTATCTGTCAGATATTTACAATTTTACTGCTTTGGCGTTTCTTTTTGACAGAGAAAACTTCAAAGCTTCCTAGTTACGAAAGGAGGTAATTTATGATAAAATACCTTTTGATGAAAAATAGTTGGTTTTAGTACAAAATAGGCTTGTTTCCTATCAGCATAGCATGTGATATATACCCCTTAACCCCGTAACACAGCTATTTGTCATCAAGTGCCACGCTCACAGTTTCCATTTGAAATTACCAGTTCACATAATAAAATATAAGGCGCGATTGTTACAGCATCTTCCCGAGGCAAGAGAGTTAACTTACTTTAAAAGTCCTCTTACCATCCTTGCCGAAATAGGCTGGAATTTCTGGGCTCGATCGTAGCGCCACCAGTGGTTATTATGAGTTATGTCCCTTCTAAGCCTCTCCTATGGACCAATCCGATTCCATCACTTGCACTTGTTTTCAAACAAAATGGCGGCGCCCAATCAAGACGATCTGATCGTTAATCAACATCTACATTGTGATAAAACGGGTCTTACATCCATAAGTGCATCAAATCACGCGAGCACCTTGATTAAAAACATGAAAAGGTTTGGAAAATATCTGTTGACAACGAGTTGGCGGTGCACATGCTTTACAAATCCTGCAATCGGCCGTAATCGGCACGACAGTTTAAGAACCGGATTTCGATTTCGTTGCGAGATTTTGATTGGACTATGAATAGACTCGTTAGTCCAGCCAAAATGTAATTCCATAATACCAGCCTAGTTCGGCAAGGGTTGAAACTGGACTTTTATAGTCAGTTTACTCGCTTGCCTCGAGAAGATGTTGTTACATTTGCTTATGTCCCTTGTGTGGACAGTAATGACGGGAAGGAAGAATTACCCATGCACAGTAGTAAAATTGTGTTTTCGTTTTTCATTACACTGCAATGCACACATAGATTTTCTGTGTGCTGATAAGTAAGCGATCTGGCTCTTACCAATTTACCTAAAGCGATTGATGAGTACTCTCTGGTTGCTTCGGTTAATTTCCAAAACTCGAAATTTGGAGAAAATTTTTGAAATATAAAAAAAAATGAATATTCCATGCGCTTTCGCACAAATCTATTGTCTTATATATGATATTATAGTCTATAATTCCTTCTAAAAAGTGCCATCCCATGCAGGGTTAGTCTATAGCTGTTCTAGAAGATTCCAGATTACACTTGACTCGCATAGCATAAATATATAGTAACTTCCACAACACTGCTTAAGTTTGATAGCAATACCTTCCTGTGCCCTTTTATTGTCAAAACACAATGTTACGAACTTCCACTGAATCTAAACAGAAACAATAAAATATAATTACAACAGTGTTTAACAATACATTGGGGCGGTTGGGTAGCCTTGTGGGCAAAGCGTTCGCTCGTCACGCCGAAGACCCGGGTTAGATTCCCACATGAGTACAATGTGTGATACCCATTTCTGGTGTCCCCCGTCGTATTATTGCTGGAATATTGCTAAAAGCAGCGTAAAATCATACTCACTAACTCACTCACTTAGCAAAACATTACACTATCATGTAAAAAAAAACAAAGTGAAAACGTATATAAGAAGCTACCTAATTTGTTTAATGACTCGCTCGATGAAAGCTGATGTATAAGTTTCTGAAGCATGGCTGGCCGTCGTTAAAGCTCCAAACCACATGACTATGCCGAGACGGGACTTTTCAAGGAATGAGGTGAGATGAAATGGGGTTTAACGTCGCGTCCAAGATTATTGCACTTATATAGCGACGTGCATGTATGTGTGTGTGTTTGTGTGGTTGCTTGTACTAGTCCGGACTGATGCCGATTTATAGTGCTAGCTCACTGAGATACCATGCCGCAGTTTAACATGAATACCCCACTCAGACACAGTATACTGACTCCGAGCCGACCAGTCCTTGTTTTAGCCCCTTAATGCCGAGCGCCAGACAGGGTAACAAAAAGTACCATCTTTTAACGTCTTTCGGTATGACGCGGTCGGGGATCGAACCCCGGACCTTCCGCTCTCCGGGCGGACGCTCTTCCACTAGACCACTGAGGCGGTCTTTTCAAGGAATGGAAACGTAAAACCCTCACCAATCAATTCTGTACATGAAGACTAATGGACATCATTGTTGTCACCAGAACACGGGAAAATGTTTAAAGTCACCAATCAATTCCGTATTTCAAGGATTATGGACTTAACATTGTTGTTCCCGAACACTCCTAAACGTTTGAGTTAAGTCTCCTTCCTGCTTCCATAAACGAGTTTACCTTCATTCTTGTCCAAACAATGGGTATGTGCGGTGTACATAAGGCAGGTACAATACATTGCCATTCCTTGTTTGAACCATTATTCGTATGAAAGGAGCTCGCTACTTGAACTTAAACTGAAGGAGAAACGTAATGTTTTTTGTTTACTGTCTATGACTGTTCGACTCTTTGGACAACTGGGATTTGATTCTGTCCGTTACTAAATTAACGATTGACAGCACGATCTGTAATATCTGCATGGTGTCTTTATTCAGTACTTGCGTTGTATGTTTACAGAACTTAAAGACTTAATGGTTGACATACACAAAGTGCTTTAACAAGATATCCTATGTGGGAACTGGTAGCCAGTTGTTCAAATGAAGTTTGGATTTCAGTCAGAATACATCAGACAAGTGTGATTACAAACAACTAGATCATGTACATGCATTTACCTGTAACCCATGGTATTCTGGCCTTTCTTCAGGTTGTTAAACTTGCTGCATCAAGCTGTTACCCTCCTTGTGACGTGAAGACGTTTGCCAACAAGCGAGTCACCGAGGGCCTCGTCTGGTCAGAAGAAGGGGTGGACACCCGACTGTCCTGTGTAACCAAATGCATGCAGGATGGTCAGTGTATGGCGGCAGGGTACTCCCCGGACACTGGTCAGTGTCGCGGCCACAACGTGGACGTCACGTCTTCGGACAACGTTACAGCTGTCGACGAGCCAGGTTCCAACATGTACTTCATGTGCAGAGGTGAGAATGTAATTAGATTGCGTCTTACAATTCATACGAGTTCTGCACATTTAGCTTAAGATTCGGTTTCAGATGTATTGAGACAGAAATTATAACTAAGAAACTACATGCTTCTTTCACAGCACTGGAATTCGTTGGCAAGACATGTAACAGATCCAGCGACTGTTTGGGTGCCAGGTCTGTCTGTGAGTCTGGACAGTGTCTGTGTGAGATCGGCTACAGTCACTCCAGACACAAGGGGTACGATACATGTGACACAGGTACGATAATTCGTCATATACATATGAAAATGCCACTTTGTTTTTTACATGAACATGTTTTCTTCAAATTCCATTATTAGTCGGTGTTCATATGATGCTATTTTTTCAGCTTGCACGGAATACGGAACGACCTTCACCCCATACAGTGGACATGCGATACTTCGTTCGAATACAAAAACTGTTGTCGGTATTTCCGTGGCTTCCTGCAAACATCTCTGTCTCAATGAGACCACATTTCTGTGCAGAAGTTTAGAGTACGATCATGCCATCCAGAAATGCAACACGATGTCATTTTCTTGGCTCGACAAGAGCACTGATGTCCACCGTGTCCTTGCAGGTTGGACTTTCTTCACCCGGAACTGTAACCTATGAACTTAAGCCATCGGTGGATCCATTATTGTTCCCAGATCGTGTGTTGCCAAACTGAAAGGAATACAATGATATTCTGTCTCTTTCGAAGTTCAGTAATGACTATACTCATCTTACGACCATGAAACTGCATACGAAGTTCAACTTTCTAAGCCTTGGGGTTCTTGAAAATAAAATGTTCGAGCTTTTGGCAACATTTTTCGATTTTTTATTTTAATAATGGCCATTGACATGTTTAAAATCGAATCTATGTTTCATCAATGGTTGTAACAAGAATCAGGTTCGCTGAATTGGTTGCTACATGTCATCATATCCTAAATGCGTATGTAGATCAATTCTATTGATGTCAGTCACTGGATGGTCTCATCCAAACCTGATTATTTGCAGATCGTAGTCTTGTAGCTGGGATATTGCTGAGTGTGGGGTTAAACAACAAACAAACAGTTGCATTTGTACTAACTATAAAATGGCTTTATCGCGCGTATCCAAACCACAGGCTAATTACTGCTGTAACTCAATCACCACTGTAATTAAAACACCCCCGGGGCTCTAGTTCCCCTGCTGGTGGGTCACAAGCGCCATTCCTCATTTGTTCCATTGTATATAGTCGGCCTTTCGCGCACCAGCTCTCTTCAAGTAAACATGTGTTTTGCCGTTTCTAATCGTCTTGGCTTTCGTTTTTCCGTTTTACACTTCAAATAGCAATCAGAGAACAATTTTTGGGGATTCCCTATCCTTCCACACACGACAAACAACCTGTGAGGGAAAAACATTGGCATAGCGAATTCGTGGATCTAAGCGCACTACTACCAACATCGAGGAAAGCCATCACAAGGACGCTGCGGTAACCATGGTGTATGATTCTTCAGGTAAGATCATTTAAAACCCATTGAGCAGCAGCCAAGCACCAGTCCCTGGCAAGCAGGACTTCAGCTTTTCACATTTTCATTTCACAACGTTAGCAGGCATTCCAAAGTCCAAACAATGCAGGGTTTCCATCCTACATGGAAACATTTAGAATGGCAGCCCTCAGATTCGGCGGTGATGCCTGGTCGACTAAGACTAACAACATCCGACACAGAATGTCAAGGGACCCCTCACGCTGCTGGGACAACATTGACGGTAAGCGGTAGCACAGCCGGTACAACAACCACTGTTAACCAGACGGAAGGCAATGACACAGGGGGACATCGCCAGGAAGGTATGCTGCGACTTTGGTAAATTTGGTTGTAACAAGTACCCTCACAATTTCGAGTTGAGTTGATTGGTTCAACTGTGTCATATGGCCCTGTGGCGCAGGGGTAGCATTATACAGATGGCTGTTACAATGAATGCTCGTTCCACCCGTGATGAACAGGTCTGGTTGTTGATGAAATATAGTGATAGCTAAATAGACAGATTTTTTATTCATGCACCGATTGTCTTTAAATGTAATATCCAGTTATGTATGACTGTTTAATAATCTCATACCAACTTTGACTGGAGTAGGTCCAACAGTTTTTCAGATATTGTAGTAAACGTCGGTACCTTAAATTACCTTCCAGACTATAATCGGCTATGGCCCGTAGTCGCCTCCATGCACAATCTTGAGTGCACCCCTCTGGCCCACAACTTGCATTCATTCATTTCGATCATTAAGACAATACTAGGTACCAACTCCAGTCGCTCCTTAAAAAGGCAACATAAATACTGCTTGCTATTCTTCTCACTCATTCTCACATTGGGGTGGCCACATCATCAGCCATGAACAGGGTTCCTGAACATCTCAGGCAGCAATGTGGCAGTTGAAGTCAGATTGTACCAATTACTACATTCGGTTAACAACAAATTTTATGCCACACAACTAATTTCAATATTCTATACATGGTATTTACTATACTTAACGTTTACAGTTTGGATGGTAGGCTCCAGCCACATGGCCAGGGCAAGGCAGTACCAGTCCGCACCAACCGAGAATGCCATGGCTGGCACAAGGTGGTTGGTTGGTTGGTTGGTTTGTTGTTTAACGCCGCACTCAGCAGTATTACAGCTATATGACGACGGTCTGTAAATAATCGAGTCTGGACCAGACAATCCAGTGATTAACATCATGAGCATCGATCCACGTAATTGGGATCGATGACATGCATCAACCAAGTCAGCGAGCCTGACCACCCGATCCCGTTAGTCGCCTTTTACGACAAGCATAGTCGCCTTTTACGGCAAGCATGGGTTGCTGAAGACCTATCCTATCACGGAATCTTCACGGGTCGGCACAAGGTGGAATGAGGTGGACGCAGCTAGACACCCTCTTAGATGAACAGGTCAAGGCTACACGGCACAGCCCCAGAGCTCTCATCCTTCACCTTGGTTTCAATGACCTGTGCATGGTCAACGGCAGCCAACTCTGACATGGAGGTCTCAATCCTGAGGATTCGACACCAGGACCATCATATCTGCAATGCTGCCCAGGCACTACTGGCACGATGCCAGAGATCCAATCAAGATCGAGGGGATGCAGAAGAACATTAACCATAGGCTTGCCAGCTGTGTGAAAGAGCTTGGCGGGACATCAGTGAAAAAAGACTGTGTGTGTTTACGGACAATTTGTTGCGTGCCCTGACACATGTTTTACACTAATGGGAGGATGGTATTTCTTTCACCTATCTAGGCAAGCTGGGTAGCTCTGCTATCTCTGCGTAGTGTGTGGTCGTGGATGTGGGGTAGAACTTTTGAGCTCTGTGACGTGGTTGTTATGGGTTACACTGCGAGTAACCAATTAACTTGCTTCAAAATTAGTACTCGCATTTAAAACTACCTGCTTTGCCCCGGAAACCTTTCCAGGGTTACCTGCTGTTCCATGGAAACTTTGTCTTTCCCGACATTTCAGCCCAGGAATTATATAATAACTTACATTGCGCATCTAATTGCCACGTATATTGGACCGGCGGTGGTAGTCGTCCTGTCAGAGGTAGTTGACTCATGGTGGTAGCTGCCACAATGGTTTTACTAATTGGGCCAGGCAGCGGTAGTTGCTAATCTCCATTGCCAAAGGTAGCTTAGTAGCCCACGAGCACCCTCTACCATTTAATCCACTCTCATGTCATGCTGTTATTATCGGCACGGGCATCCACACTTTGGTAGGCCGTGCCTCACCTTTGGCATATCACATGATAATTACTAGTTGTTACCCTGTCTGGCGCTCGCCATTAAGGGGCTAAAACAAGGACTGGTCGGCTCGGAGTCAGTATACTCGTATTCATGTTAAACTGCGGCATGGTATCTCAGTGAGCTAGCACTATAAATCGGCATCAGTCCAGACTAGTACAAGCAGGCACACACACACACACACACACACACACACACACATACACGTGCATGCACGTCGCTATTTAAGTGCAATATTCTTGGAAGCGACGTTAAACCCCATCTCACCTCACCTCACCTCACATGATAATGGCTTTATCGCGCGTATCCAAACCATAGGCTAATTACTACGTTAACTAAATCACCCACAGTTCAGTAGGGGGTAGGGAGAGGAGGTCACAAGCGTCATCCCTTCTTTGTTCTATTGTCTATAGTCTATAGCCCAGCGGCAATAGTCCTCATGTGAGTGGTAGTTAACATTTGGCTGCCACAAATGATTTCACTAATTGGGACGGGCAGCAGTAGCTGCTTTCGCCAGCATCGGTAGCTGCTTTTGCCAGCAAGGGTAGCGTTTCTTATAATTAAATATGCTACTAGGGCCGGACACCAGTAGCTGCCCTTGGCCAGCAGTGGTAGTTGCTTATCGCCATAGTTGACATGGACGACGCTAGTTGCCATGCCGACGCTAGTTGCCATGGCAACGGTAACTTTTTTGTACTTAAGTTGCAGCTTTTAATAAACTTATTTAATAAACTCCCATTTCGTGTTGTTATTATAGGCACGGGCATCCACACTTCGATAGCCCATGCCTCACCTTTGGCATATCACACGATAATGACGGGTCATGCGATGAAGTTGCTACTTTACTCAAAAACCATTTGTAACTGAAATGCACCCGCACAGAATCGTGTTGAAATGATAAACACAGACACGGGTGGATTGTGAACTGTACCTTTATTTCAGTGGAACGACTGAAGGTCGACAGTTATTCGACACGTCATCAAGGTTAGAACACGTGAAGCACACAACAAAGAAAGAACAGACACTATATTACCAGCTACCGGTGTCCCGGTGTAAACCCGCCCTCTATAAAAATAATTGTCAATGAAAAAAAAAAAATAGGCTTGTCCTGCCCCACCTGCAGCCACCATTCACACAATTTGCGTTAAAAAATAAGTCTTCATTGCCTGACGCCCTGGATCAGTACTCGCCTCGTTTGAATTCACACATTTTAGCATCTCAATTAAATACTTGTGTTGTGGTTCCTTGAAAATAGCTATTCATTAATATTAATTATGTGTAATGCTGTTTTAAACTCAATGATGCCTCTGTATTTACGGATGCCTGTTTAAGGGGGCGGGTTTGTAACGCTATTTATTATATGAAGATTGCATACATATTGTGACACCGGCAAGAGATTCATGTTATATCAAAGGTGATTTTAATGGACACAAGTTGTTATCAGCGAAGCTCTCAGAGAGATCTCGCGTCATCATTTGTAACCAAGTGTTAGACATATATCAGATGTATTTATCATTGTGCATCTTCATCAAAGTTAAACAGTTCAATTGTTGTTTATCAAGCATTATTATTATATACTTCAGTGTGAAAGTTTTCTGAGGTTGAGAAAATTGATATTTCCATTGTAGTGAACATAACACTTTGACGGAACTATTGTCATACAAGAGTTACCTCCCCACAAATTGTCTCCCTTTATCGTAAATGTCTGGCCCGTACACAAACTGCTGACTTTCTGCTAAGTTCATCATTTACAAGGCAAAATAATGACGGATAGTCATTTGAGGAGTTACTATCTACTTGTTATTCTCTTGAAAATGTTTTGCTTTACACTGTTAGTTTCTCATTTAAACCATCGAGACTGTTTCCCCAAGCGCTATTTTCATTACCTGAACATCGTGTATTCCTTCGCTACCAACAGTGGTATCGTAGCTTTCAAGAATATTTTTTGTTGAAGCTGATTTTGTATATGATCATATCCAAATGTATGATAAAAACATTCAGTGACCTATGTTTTATTACTTTTGTTTATATTTTGTAAGATTTTCGGGACTACTTTTTAACTTGCAATTACAAGGGGTGGCGAAACGTCACTGTGTATTAGGCAGGGAGAACTTACGTTTCATGCTTTTACACTTGTAATGAAAAGATATTCCAGTAGACAACGTAAAGTATATAATAAATAGGATATTACATTTGTGTCGAGAATACCATGTTTCTCTGATCTCGTGACGTGGGATATGAGATATACTTACTCGTGCAAATATCTCCTTTTCCCCGTCACTCAATGAGAGAAACATTTTTCACTCCAAACATGAAATATCCTCTATGTATTCGGAAATAAGTTAAGATGTCTTTGTTGTATGCTTCAATCTTGTTTCTATACATAATTTGATATATTAACAAGTACAACAAACAAGGGAAAAGAGTACAAATGTGAAGAAGGAAAATCCATTATAAAACATTTTTCATCGACGTTTCTGTATCCATCAACCCAACACACAGGAATAGCACTTCAGACAACGATCTCACATGAAGATGTTTATTACAAGAGATAGATGCTTGCAGCTAGAGACGCCACCATAGTCCACATCACGACTGTCAGACCTTTAGCCCCATTTTCTGGAATGAAAAAAGTAGTAAGAGAAGCCCCCAAAAAACGGAATATTTGCACTCCAGGGCCTAGATTTTCGAAACGATCTTGATAAGATAAATCTTAACTACTTACGTTCAAAGATAAGATATCTTAAGACTATGATAAGATAGATTTTCGAAACAATCGTAAACCTGTCGCAGATCGCTCAGAGCTACGACACCTATCTGTAGCGGGAGAATAGCTCGAAGTCGTCAAGCGTATCGAGGGGACGAGTTCTGTCTCGGAATATCCTCTGTCTTGTCATCAAATCATTGTCATCTTCATCATGAAAAATGTCCAGAGCAAATTATACCGCCATCTTGGATGAGGATAAAATAAACTTACGACAGGTATAGGGCTATCTTAGATTTACGACAAACTTAAGATATCTTAGGGCTACGATAGTTTCGAAAATAGGCTACGATAGCCTACGATTTCTTTACGCTAACTTTACGATAATTTTAGGGCTAAGATCGTTTCGAAAATCTAGGCCCTGCGATATAAGCGCATTTTTGCTATATATGGCATTGATCTTACATGATTATCTTCTTTACGTTTGAAAACGAATCCTACAACAGGTCTAACACAGACACTGTCACTCGAGTGAGTGAGTGAGTGAGTGAGTTGGGTTTAACGCCGCTTTTAACAGTATTACAGTTATATCACGGCGTGTCAGCTGAATGTGGGAGGAAAGCCCGAAGTGATGCAGGTCTCAGACGTTTGCCACTTCGGTGAAACCCACGAGCACGGGTATGGTGCTGACAAACCTAGAAACATAATCGGGGCGAACAGTGATTCGAACCCACAATCATAGGTTTCTGGCATGCCCAAGGGACGCAACTCTGCACAGCGAATCGCGGGGGGATGAGAATGACTTTTATAGCACACTGATCCATAGTTGTAGAGATGTGGGCACACTGGCAGTCGTGGAATTTGGCGCTATAGAATTGTACTCATTAAATATTTTATGTGTGACTCAAACACTATTAGGACATTGTATTTGCCTTTAATGAACAGTCATAACGTACATTGCGTCAGAATATAGGTTTCTGGCGTGCCCAAGGGACGCAACTCTCCACAGCGAATCGCGGCGCCTTAGACGACTGGGCCCCAAAGTTGTAAGAGAAGCCCCAAAAACACGGAATCTTTTTTTGGGGACTCCAGCGATAGAAGCGCATTCTTACTATATATGGCATTGATCTTACAGGATTATCTTCTTTACGTTTGTAATCGAATCCTACAACACGTCTAACACAGACACAGTCACCTCTCCTCTTGTTTGGTGTTTAACGCCGCACTTAGCAGTATTCCAGCCTAATGACGGCGGTCTGTAAATAATCGAGTCTGGACCAGACAATCCAGTGATTAATATCATGAGCATCGATCCACGCAATTGAGATATGATGACATGCATCAACCAAGTCAGCGAGCCTGACCACCTGATCCCGTTAGTCGCCTTTTACGACAAGCATAGTCGCCTTTTACGGCAAGCATGGGTTGCTGAAGAACTATTCTACCCTGGATCTTCACGGGTCAGTCGAGTCTTGACTTGACCATCAATTAACTATCATATCATGCAATATCACTACATCATAGGTATCAGCTGACGGACTGAGCAGAGTGGACCTGGATAAGACACAAAAGTCAAACATGATATGGCTGAGCACGAGAGGGGTACGAGTCGCTCTTCGGCTTGTCCCGGAATAACACGAGTTAGTCACGAATAGGTCCTGTTGACAACATCGAATATAAAGGTTGCTTGGACGTAAGTTTTGTGTTAATCGTGTTTGATACTCACCGCACAGATTGCCCGTGTAGCCCTTCACGCACGTGCACCAGTACGGCACGGTGCTCGTGATGCACGTGCCTCCGTTCTGACACTGCTTTCCTCCAGTGGTGCACACGGGCTCTAGGAATATATATTGCAGTGTAAATAGACATTTGACAAAACAAAATATTGAATGGAGTAACGACGTCGAACTCTTTGACTAACAGAAGCAGGAGATTCGACGTCGAACTCTGTGACTAATAGATGCAGGAGATTCGACGTCGAAGTCTTTGACTAACTGATGCAGGAGTAACGACGTCGAACTCTTTGACTAACAGATGCAGGAGTAACAACGTCGAACTCTGTGACTAACAGATGCAGGAGATTCGACGTCGAACTCTTTGACTAACAGATGCAGCAGGAACGGCAGCAGGAACAGCAGCAGTGACACAGCAAGTTACAGCAAGTTCCCAAGAGACCTCCTCTAGGTATTTTTTACTGGCGCAACTTCCATTATTCCCGTTAGAGTATATTCATGAACAGCTCGAGATGTATTCCCGGTGTGACTTTTCTGTATTACCCCATGAATGTATTCCTGGGCCCACTTGCACAAAACAATCTCAGCGCAACGACTATTGTAAGCCTATGTTAAAGTATGGGAGTTGTGATCATCTTAGCGCTAAGATCGCTTTGTGCAAGTGGGCCCTGGTGTGTATTCTCCGTATAACCCCATGAATGTATTCCTGGTGTGTATTCTCTGTATTACTCCGTTAATGTATTCCTGGTGTGTATTCTCTGTATTGTCCCATGAATGTATTCCTGGTGTGTATTCTCTGTGTTAATTCACGATTGTATTCCTGATGTGTATTCTCTGTATTGTCCTATGAATGTAATACTGGTGTGTATTCTCTGTATTGTCCCATAAATGTATTCCTGGTGTGTATTCTCTGTGTCAATTCACAATTGTATTCCTGGTGTGTATTCTCTGCATGGTCCTATGAATGTAATACTGGTGTGTATGCTCTGTATTGTCCCATGAATGTAATCCCGGTGTGTATTCTCTGTATTACTCCGTTAATGTAATCCTGGTGTGTATTCTCTGTATTACTCCGTTAATGTATTCCTGGTGTGTATTCTCTGTATTGTCCCATGAATGTATTCCTTGTGTGTATTCTCTGTATTACTCCATGAATATATTCCTGGTGTGTATTCTCTGTGTTAATTCACGATTGTATTCCTGATGTGTATTCTCTGTATTGTCCTATGAATGTAATACTGGTGTGTATTCTCTGTATTGTCCCATGAATATATTCCTGGTGAGTATTCTCTGTGTTAATTCACGATTGTATGGCTGGTGTGTATTCTCTGTGTTAGTTTACGATTGTATTCCAGGTGTGTATTCTCTGTATTACTCCGTGAATGTATTCCTGGTTTGTATTCTCTGTGTTAATTCACGATTTTATTCCTGGTGTGTATTCTCTGTATTGTCCCATGAATGTAATCCCGGTGTGTGTTCTCTGTATTACTCCGTTAATGTAATCCTGGTGTGTATTCTCTGTATTACTCCGTTAATGTATTCCTGGTGTGTATTCTCTGTATTGTCCCATGAATGTATTCCTGGTTTGTATTCTCTGTGTTAATTCACGATTGTATTCCTGGTGTGTATTCTCTGTATTGTCCCATGAATGTAATCCCGGTGTGTATTCTCTGTATTACTCCGTTAATGTAATCCTGGTGTGTATTCTCTGTATTACTCCGTTAATGTATTCCTGGTGTGTATTCTCTGTATTGTCCCATGAATGTATTCCTGGTGTGTATTCTCTGTATTACTCCATGAATGTATTCCTGGTGTGTATTCTCTGTGTTAATTCACGATTGTATTCCTGATGTGTATTCTCTGTATTGTCCTATGAATGTAATACTGGTGTGTATTCTCTGTATTGTCCCATGAATGTATTCCTGTTGTGTATTCTCTGTGTCAATTCACAATTGTATTCCTGGTGTGTATTCTCTGCATGGTCCTATGAATGTAATACTGGTGTGTATTCTCTGTATTGTCCCATGAATGTATTCCTGGTGTGTATTCTCTGTGTCAATTCATGATTGTATTCCTGGTGTGTATTCTCTGTATTGCTCCGTGAATATATTCCTGGTGTGTATTCTCTGTGTTAATTCACGATTGTATGGCTGGTGTGTATTCTCTGTGTTAATTTACGATTGTATTCCAGGTGTGTGTTCTCTGTATTACTCCGTGAATGTATTCCTGGTTTGTATTCTCTCTGTTAATTCACGATTATATTCCTGGTGTGTATTCTCTGTATTGTCCCATGAATGTAATCCCTGTGTGTATTCTCTGTATTACTCCGTTAATGTAATCCTGGTGTGTATTCTCTGTATTACTCCGTTAATGTATTCCTGATGTGTATTCTCTGTATTGTCCCATGAATGTAATCCCGGTGTGTATTCTCTGTATTGTCCCATGAATGTAATCCTGGTGTGTATTCTCTGTATTACTCCGTTAATGTATGCCTGGTGTGTATTCTCTGTATTGTCCCATGAATGTAATCCCGGTGTGTATTCTCTGTATTACTCCGTTAATGTAATCCTGGTGTGTATTCTCTGTATTACTCCGTTAATGTATTCCTGGTGTGTATTCTCTGTATTGTCCCATGAATGTAATCCCCGTGTGTATTCTCTGTATTGTCCCATGAATGTAATCCTGGTGTGTATTCTCTGTATTGTTCCATTAATGTATTCCTGGTGTGTATTCTCTGTATTGTCTCATGAATGTATTCTTGGTGTCTTTTATCTGCATTACTCCATGAATATATTCCTGGTGTGTATTCTCTGTGTTAATTCACGATTGTATTCCAGGTGTGTATTCTCTGTATTACCCCGTGAATGTATTCCTGGTTTGTATTCTCTGTGTTAATTCACGATTATATTCCTGGTGTGTATTCTCTGTATTGTCCCATGAATGTAATCCCGGTGTGTATTCTCTGTATTGTCCCATGAATGTAATCCTGGTGTGTATTCTCTGTATTACTCCGTTAATGTATTCCTGATGTGTATTCTCTGTATTGTCCCATGAATCTATTCCCGGTGTGTATTCTCTGTACTGTCCCATGAATGTAATCCTGGTGTGTATTCTCTGTATTACTCCGTTAATGTATTCCTGGTGTGTATTCTCTGTATTGTCCCATGAATGTAATCCCGGTGTGTATTCTCTGTATTGTCCCATGAATGTAATCCCGGTGTGTATTCTCTGTATTGCTCCGTTAATGTATTCCTGGTGTGTATTCTCTGTATTGTTCCATGAATGTAATCCCGGTTTGAATTCTCTGTATTACTTCATGAATGTATTCCTGGTGTGTATTCTCCGCATTACTCCATGAATGTATTAATAAAGTGTTAATAACCTGTACCTCACCCCGCAAATAATAAGCGTACCTTTCAAACCATTCAAACATGAAAGAACATAATAATAATAATAATGGAGATTGACGTTGCTTAACTGCACCTGATTTGCGACCTGTGCGCTGTGCACAGGACCACGTGCCACTACATATTGACATATGTTTTTGTTTGTTTGTTGTTTAACGTCCCACTCAGCAATATTCCAGCTGTGTGACGGCGGTCTGTAAATAATGGCATCTGGACCAGACAATCCAGTGATTGACATCATGAACATCGATCCATACAATTGAGATACGATGACATGCATCTACCAAGTCAGCGAGCCTGACAACCCGATCCCGTTAATCGCCCCTTACGACAAGCGTGGGTTGCTGAAGACCTATCTTTACCCGGATCTTCACGGGTCTCATGGTTATGTGTACACATACATCATGGGTATGCAGCCCTTGGCGTGATGCTCACCCGTCCCACACGTGTCGCCACCATAACCACCGACACAGTTGCACACATAGTCTTTACACGACCCTCCGTTCTGGCATTCCCTTCCGTTAGGTGTGCATGCAGGGGCTGCAAGAGATGAATCTGTTAATCTTCATCTATCTTGAAGAAGCAACGACATCTATGTGAAGTATTTGTGTCATCCAGGTTAACGTCACGTACCGCAATTTCAAGAAAACTAAAGAGTGTGTTTTCGAGTAATAAATATATATTACAGATATTAAGCTTTACCATCAAGTTCTATGCCAGCCTCATCTCTGATATTGAACGTTACCATCAGGATTCTATGTAAACCATATCTCCGATATCAGCTTACCGTCAAGTTCTATGTCAGTCTTATCTCTGATACTAAGCTTTACTGTCAAGTTCTATGTTAACCATATCTCCGATATTAGCTTTTCATCACGTTCAGTATTAGCAAAAATCACCACCCACACCCACATATCTACACTCCCACCCCACGAATCCCCATCCTCCTCCCCCAAGAATATTAACTGGTCGATCCCTCAGTGGGCATCCTACATACATATCACGACATATATATATTATGATTGATATTCTGATGAAGTTCTGGATGATTGTTGATACAGCAGATGACAGCGCACCTGTTTCGCATAGACCTCCATTGTAACCACTGACGCATTCACAAAAGTAGTGAGTCGAGTTTGACGTGTCGCATGTCCCATCATTTTGGCATTCACTTCCGTCAATAGTACAAACCGGAGCTTCAACGAAACAGATCAAGTTGGTCAAGTTCTGAAACATTCTATTTCAAAAGTATTTTGAACATATTATATGTTAACGTACCCGACATTAGGGAACTTGACTCTGAAATGATATGTGAAATTAGGGCTGTACTGTTCCTGCGCAACCTTTATGACGACACACTGACATCATTAAGTTTCATACCTCAATGTCAGAATGATGAAATCTGATTGGTCTACGTGATGACAGAACACAAGATATTATTCAAAGGACAAAGACATTGCTTTTCGTATTATTGCATCGGGATATGGAGTGATTCAGATAAATAATCTTTAGGTAATTAAATATTATTGTAACACAATTCTGACTATATACACGTAACGCTACCATGTTCACACAAAGGTTCGATTTTCCAAATAGGTACAATGTGTGAAGCCCATTCCAGCCGTGCTATTGATGGAATTTTGCTTAAAGCGGCGTCAAACGACACTCACTCACTCACTCACCATGTTCACATGTGGCTCCATGGTAACCGTTCACGCATGAGCAGATGTACATGGCGCCCGTTGTATTACATGTTCCGCTGTTCTCGCATTCACTTCCGCCGGAAGTACACACGGGAGCTGGAAGAGAACTACATTGACACGTTGGGATACAAAATTTGTTTGTTTGTTTGTTTGTTGCTTAACGCCTCCCGTAGCAATATTCCAGCTGTATGACGGCGGTCTGTTAATAATCGAGTCTGGACCACACAATCGAGTGATTGACATCGTGGACATCGATCTACACAATTGGGATCGATGACATGCATCAACCAAGTCAGCGAGCCTGACCACCCGATCCCGTTAGTCGCCTTTTACGTCAAGCATAGTCGCCTTTTACGGCAAGCATGGGTTTGCTGAAGACCTATTCTACTCCGGAATCTTCACGGGTCAAGGGGCGGTCGGGTAGCCTAGTGGTTAAAGCGTTCGCTCGTCACGCCAAAGACCCGGGTTCGATTCCCGACATGGGTACAATGTGTGAAGCCCATTTCTGGTGTCCCCCGCCGTGATATTGCTGGAATATTGCTAAAAGCGGCGTAAAACCATACTCACTCACTCACTCACTCACGGGTCAAATCTTGGTCTTATTTTGCAGAATCCCATTTCCGATGGACATCATGAACATCGATCTACACAATTGGGATCGATGACAAGCATCAACCAATCCAGCGAGCCTGATCACCCGCTCCGTCAGTCGCCTCTTACGACAAGCATGGGTTGTTGAAGACCAATTCTACCCTGCGATCATCACGGGTCTTCGATGGAAGAACATTGCGCAAATGTGAAGGGTGGAGAATAGTAATAATATTCCCTTAACGTCATATATACATACCCATTTCACACGTGTGTCCGTGGTAGCCATTCACGCATGTGCAGCCGAATATAGCACTTCCTGTATCGCATTGGCCGCCGTTTTCACATTCAGTTCCGCCCACTGTGCACTTAGGAGCTAGAAAATGGGGTTAAAAGACGCGTTGCAGATTAAAACATGGATATCTCCTTCAGCACCAGGCAGGGTAACAACAAGTACCATCATTTAACGTCTTTTCGAATGACGCGGCCAAGGGATCGAACCACCGACAATCCGCTCTCTGGGCAGACGCTATATATTTATTAAACCTCGACGGTATAGCTTCTTTAAAAAAAGTAACTTTATATATATTTATGACATATTTTATTAAACAAGTAGATATTTTAAAGATAATTTCCTTTGTTTCAGGGAGGGTATAAATAAGGTCATCATGATGCGCACGTTTCAAAGCAATAAAGCTTACACGTGGATTATCTCCCTTCCATTATGACGCCTTTGATGTCAACTAGTGTGAGTGTTATAATCTGTAATTGTTGTATGGAATATTCAGGGTGTATACAATGTATCAAAACAGTTTGCATATGTTTGAGAATGTTATCACCTTCAAATTAGAGAAAGAATTTTCTTAATAGACCGTGGACGTCAACGGGAGGTTTCCGGATTATTAACATATAAAATGGGGTAAGTGCTACATAATCCAAACAGGAACTTGCCAAAGACCAACTACCTTTTGTCCACTGTGCAACAAACAGCATAGAAGAGATTATTAACTTTTAACATTAATTAACACTAAACACACTGGTTGTTCATATGTTTACAAAGGCTTTACGGATACATGATTTTTGTACATGTTATTATTATTTTCATTCATACGGTGATATTAGAGAGCCAACATGCGTGCAAGCCGCATGTTTTGGAGTTCTGTAAGGTTTGTTGAATTTCTGGAACGCCACCAGTGGCTATTACGAGTTATGTCCCTTCCATGTCCCTCCTATTGACCAATCTGATTCCATCACTCATATCACTTGCATTTGCTGCAAAGAAAATAACAGCGCAGTCTGATTGAAAATCAAGATCTATTTTGTAATATAATGGGTCTTACTTCGCAAAGTGCATTAAATCACGTGAGCGCTTTGATTGAAAAACATGAAAAGATTTGAAAAAATATCTCATCACGCCGAGTTGCACGGCAGTTTACGAACGGGATGTCGATTGCGTTACGCGATCTGATTGGACTATGCATAAACCCATAAGTCCAGTCAAAACATAACTCCGGATTTCCAGCCTAGTTCGGCAAGGGTGGAAACTGCACTTTTACAGTCAGTTAACTCCCTTGCCTCGCGAAGATGATTAAATCAGTAATTATTGATCAACAAGAATGGTGCATTCCTCAGACTTTGGGCTGGTGCCTATATTACATGCGCCAAAATAATGAGGTATGTATAAATTGGAACTACAAAGGAACGGAATTTATAAACCCAGATTTCCCATTGTTTTACGTTTAGAATTGTTTGTAGCCCAAAGAAATTGAAATAGCAAACAAAACTGGGAATCTGGGGTGCATCCTCATCCACAAGCTCCATCTTCGCCGCGGCCCGTGAAGATCCGGGGTAGAATAGGTCTTCAGCAACCCATGCTTGCTGTAAAAGGCGACTAGCTTGTCGTAAGAGGCGACTAACGGGATCGGGTGGTCAGGCTCGCTGGATTGGTTAATGCATGTCATCGATCCCAATTTCGCAGATCGATGCTCATGATATCAATCACTGGATTGCCTGGTCCAGACTCGATTATTCACAGACCGCCGTCATATAGCTGGAATATTGCTGAGTGCGGCGTTCAACAACCAACCAACCATCCATCTTTGCCGCTGCCTTCAATTGTGGATTGTGTTTGGTTAATCGTTCATATGGTTTATGATTAATTTAGTGTTTATTTTATCAATTAAAAGTGTGGGCGTTTAATTCATTTAGTTTATCATTTAATATGTAACATTAGAATAATATTCACTTAATCCATTGTTAGTTGGGGATATATCAACAGCCATGTGAACATTAAGGGGAAGTGAGTGAACATGTGTCCATATTAACTTTATTTAACAGATAAGGTAAAAGTTTGAAAAGAGGTGAGGTGAAATTGGGTTTAACATCGCGTCCAAGATTATTGCACTTATATAGCGACGTGCATGCACGTGTGTGTGTGTGTGTGGCTGCTTGTACTAGAACGGACTGATGCCGATTTATAGTGCTAGCCCACTGAGATACCATGCCGCAGTTTAACATGAATACCCCACCCAGACACATTATACTGACTCCGAGCCGACCAGTCCTTGCTTTAACCCCTTAATGCCGAGCGCCAGACAGTGTAACAACAAGTACCATCTTTTAACGTCTTTTGGTATGACGCGGCCGAGGATCAAACCCCGGACCTTCCGCTCTCCGGGCGGACATACTTCCACTAGACCACGGAGGCGGTAGTTTGAAAAGTGGTCAATCCTGGTCTCATACCGATCTCACAGTGCTGCCCATGGTAACCGTTGACGCATGCGCAGCTAGAGGGAGAATGTGTTGTGTTACATGACCCTCCGTTTTGGCACTCATTTCCATCAGTAGTGCACACCGGTGCTACAACAAAAAAAACCATGACATTCAAATACAGTAAACTGATTTATTACGAACACGCTCATAACGAACGAACAGATATAACGAATTGTTTTGGGGTCCCGCCAACATATATGCTGTATGTACAGTAAACTACGGTTATAACGAACTCAAAGGAACCACTGATTTTAGTTCCTTATAACCGTTGTCCGTTATCTGCATTTATACAACATATAAACAGCAAATGGATGGGACCCCAAAACAGTTCGTTATATCCGTCAGGTCGTTATAAGCGTGTTCGTTTAAAGTGGTTTACTATATGCATATAACGGACTACGGTTATAACGAACATAAATTAGTGGTTCCTTTGGGGAAGCCTTGTGGTTAAAGCGTTCGCTCGTCACGCTGAAGACCTGGGTTCGATTCCCGACATGGGTACAATATCTGAAGCCCATCCCGGTGTCACCCGCCGCGACATTGCTGAAATATTGCTAAAAGCGGCGTAAAACCATACTCACTCATTCAGGGCAAGGACATGAATGCACGTGAATTTCTTGGTAGACATTTAGAAGATCCAGGAACATGAAGCCATGCTTGTTTTTATGAATAAAACATTCTTTAATGTAACAATTGTTATATTTGGAATAACACTTCCTAAGTAAAGTACAAATTCTAGAACTTTTGGGGGTTGAGTCCCATCCGTGATTCGAACCCACATTCTCAGAGTGAGGCACCAAATCGCCAGCACGCAAAGTAAGTGATCTAACCCACTCATAAGACAAGAACCGTTTAATGGATAACAACATTTATACATTGAACTACGTTTATAACGAACACGCTTATAACGAACTTCCTGATATGACGAACTGTTTCTTGGACCCGGACATTTTGTGTGTGTGTGTATATATATATATATGTGTGTGTGTGTGTGTGTGTGTGTGTGTGTGTGTGTTAGTGTGTGTGTGTGTGTGTGTGTGTGTGTGTGTGTGTGTGTGTGTGTGTGTGTGTGTGTGTGTGTGTGTGTGTGTGTGTGTGTGTGTGTGTGTGTGTGTGTGTGTGTGTGTGTGTGTGGACGTTGTTATTCATTGAAAGTATCATGTTTTCTTGAATGATCCCGTGTACAATATAAACTTTGTGTAGCACATGAGACAAAAGTTTGAAAGAAATCCTGGTGCCATACCCATCTCACACTGCTTCCCATGGTACCCGTTGATGCATGAGCAGTTGAATGGAGTCTCGCTTGTGACACAGGACCCTCCGTGTTTGCATTCATTTCCATCGACAGTGCACATTGGTGCTACAACGTCAAAACCATGATAGTTCAACAGTAACATGGGTTGGTTGGTTGGTTGTTTAACGCCGCACTCAGCAATATTCCAGCTATATATGACAGCGGTCTGTAAATAATCGATTCTGGACCAGACAATCAAGTAATTAATATCATGAACATCGATCCTCGCAAATGGGATCAACCAAGTCAGCGAGCCTGACCACCCGATCCCGTTAGTCGCCTTTTATGACAAGTATAGTCGCCTTTTACGGCAAGCATGGGTTGCTGAAGATCTATTCTACGCCGGATCTTCACGGATCCGCACAGATTACAGTAACATGGGACTTCTATGCGAAGCCTAGGGGTTTCTGAAAAGTTCTTAGCCGAAGTATGACGGATTGCATAAATGGAGTTGATTGCTTATAATTTTTCATAATCATCCCCTCAAAGGTATACACATTTCTGCCAACGATGTTGGAGTGTCTGGGTCCCACAGATGTAGAAGGCTTCCTCCTGGAGGTGTAAACATACCTCCACAGCAGAAATGACGTCAACATATTTTGCATAATGCTTGCCAGCCAGACAGCTCTTTTGTCACGTTCGGGGAAGAATTGGACATCTTCTGGTGCTAAGTATGGTGAATACGTGACAGTAATGCATAAACCTTTAGAGAGTTTTCCACTTCTCAGACGGTAGGTGTCTCCTCTGCATGGACTGCTGTCTAGTCACTGACTGATAGTGATGAACCCAAGGCCCATCCATGAGTACAAATCGCTTAACAAGATCAGCTGGGTCTGCTTCAGAACGACGTTAATTCCCGCGAGATATCCGGAACCTGGAACGTTTCTGAGTCAAAAGCCTTGACAGACAGAACCCAACGTGCTAAAGCCTTTGTCACCCCCAGTTCATTCCTCATGATGCTCTCAACTCTCTAATGAATATAAGTCAATACACATCTTGCTACACTACACCGATATAACTCAATATACATCATGCTAAACTACACCAGTATAACTCCACATCCATTATGCTAAACTACACCAATATAACTCAGTATACATCTTGCTAAACTACACAAGTATAACTCCACATCCATTATGGTAAACTACACCAATATAACTCAATATACTTCATACTAATCTACGCCAGTATAACTCCATACATATCTTGCTAAACTACACCAATATAACTCAATATACATCATGCTAAACTACACCAGTATAACTCCACATCCATTATGCTAAACTACACCAATATAACTCAATATACAACATGCTGAATTACACCAGTATAACTCCACATCCATTATGCTAAACTACACCAATATAACTCAATATACATCATGCTAAATAATACCAATATAACTCCACTTCCATAATATCAAACTACAACAAATTAACTCAATATACATATTGCTATACGAGACCAGTATAACTCAAAATAAGTGTACAATTATAAAGTCCGCCAAATTTACCCAGTTCGCAGTAGCCACCACCAAAGCCACGGGCGCATTCGCAAAACGTGGGCTCGCTGTCTGCCTTGCATGACCCTCCGTTCTGGCAATCGGTTCCATTGATAGCGCATGTCGGGGCTACAACAACACATGTTGGTCAATCTCATTAATATCAGATCCTAGTTCTCGCTATCGCTAAACAAAGATCTGAGGACATCCCATTACGGGTCACGTCAGAACGACCTTTCATCCGACCAATCAGAGCGTCGATTACCAGATCATGAAAGTGACAGTCGGAATGTGTTTTCTAATCATGCAACCTCGAAAACGTCAACACGGGGTATTCCTTACGACTGATTCCATCAAAATTATCGTCTATCTCTCAGTGGGATAAACATTTGATGGGGGAGGTGTTGAACAGTATGTGGGAAGCATTGCTATACAATCTCAACCATATATTAGACTTTCCGGAATGTTCGTTTGTTCAGTTTTACAAAATTTTAATCGAGAACTGTCAACATTTTTTTCAAGCGTAGTCTGAAATGGAAGTCGCCAGGTTGAAACGAGTGCCGTAAAGCTCGAGAAAGCTGCTTTCTAATTGGCTGGTGTCGACTCCTTGTTGGTCATTTCAGTGGTCGGTCAAAGTTAGCGAAAGGTCGTTCTGACATGAACCGTAATGGGATGTCCTCAGATCTTTGTTTAGATGCAGCGAGAACTCAGATCTGATTTTTATGAGATTGCATGTTGGTTCAAGTAATACCTGCTTTGGAATTAAATAGCTTTATGGGATCAAGTCTGTGAAGGGCATTTAGAAGTGATACACATAAGGAAGAGGATTTATGGATGTCAACTTCTTTATTATGAGGAACACAACGTTTCGTTTCACCTGATGAAGGAGTAAGGATATACTCGGAAACGTTGTGTTCCTCATAATATAGAAGTTCACATCCATAAATTCTCTTCCTTCATAGGATCAGTTGAGTTTAAAAGAAACAAACGCCATTGCCATACACATCCCCATGGTAACCATGATATTAATGGTGGTCAGTTTAACTTAAAGCTGGTGTTGTCATTCGCATCTGCTTTAGGGTGTTGTTTAAAAGACTTGATTCAAACTCTTTATGACTGCACTTCACCCATGTCAATATAACCAGCTATGCTTTTGTCCATTCAAAATTAGAACAGAACACAAAATATGTAATCATTTACATAATTACTAGCTCAAAATATCTCGAGTTTATAATTCTGTGTGAAAGTTTCTGAGTTGATACGCAGTAGCTTCAGGTCCAAAATCCCGTATCATTGTGTAAATTGCTTGTGCAGGTACGTACCTGTTTCGCACTTAGTTCCACTGAAACCACTCATGCATGAACATTGGTGGGGTGCTTTTGTAACGTCACAAGACCCTCCGTTCTTGCAGTCGTTTGGCTCGGGGGTACACTTGGGAACTAGATTAACATACATAGAAGTCTGTAGAAAAGACATATTAAGATCATTTACTTCACCATGTTCTTAAAGGGGGGTTGTGATCCTTGGCTCGTTGACCATCTCAAACCCAGGTCTAGACATTGTTTGTTTGTTTGTTGTTTAACGCCGCCCTCATAACTATTCCAGCCACATGACGGTGGTCTGTAAATCAACGACTCTAGACCAGACAATCCAGTCATTTACATCATGAGCATCGATCTATGCAAATGGGATACGATGACATGCATCAACCAAGTCAGCGAGTCTGACCACCCGATCCCGTTAGTCGCCTTTCACGACAAGCATAGTCGCCTCTTAAAGCAAGAATGGGTTCCTTAAGACCTATTCTAGCCCGGATCTTCACGGGTCTCTAGACATTGTAATAAGTGTCCTGAGACATTGTCTTTGTTTTGTTGGGGTAATCGATCACTGCTTTATTTTAATACATGTTACAATTTGAATTAGCAGACAAAGAAAGAGATGTGTGGGGGTTGTCCATAGACTTGTCTTAACCCTTAAAATGCTCATTGCCAGGCAAGGTCTAGACCTTGTAAGCAGTGCCCTCTGTGAGACATTGTCTCTGTTGACATTAGCATATATAAGTAAAAATAATTTGGCATAGAAACAAAATAAGTTATGACTGACTGACTGTTTCATTGGCATTCTCGACAGAATCTTCAGAATCTCCGAACTCACTAGGGCTCCTTTTAAACTTAATTGGATTGTTTTGTTTCTTTCGAAATAAATTTTTCTAGACACTAGGTGAGGAGAAATGGGGGTTTAACTTCGTTTCCAAGGTTTTAGTACTTACATAGTGATGTGCATGTGTGTGTGTGTGTGTGTGTGTGTGTGTGTGTGTGTGTGTGTGTGTGTGTGCTGCCGATTTTATAGCGCTAGCCCCCATGCCACAGTTTGATATGAATACTCCGCTCAAACATAATAACCTCACTTCGAGCCGACCATTCCTTGCTTAACCCCTTAATGCTAGGCAAGATAACAACAAGTATTAGTCTTAAAGTATTTTGGTACCGGGGATCGAACCCCGTACTTTCCACTTCTCGGGCCGACGTTCTACCACTAGACCCTAGACCACGGAGGCGACCTTTCCAGCCACTTAGCGTTATACAACATCATATTAGTCAGTAAACTGAAGCCTTGCTAATGTGTTGGTCCTAGTTCAACATTACGTCTTTGATTGGCACAGTAGAAGTTAGGTAGGGAATAACAACGCATGACAACATATTTACATGTGCTGGTATCTATCCCGAAGGGGGCACGGGCGGCCCAGTAGTCTAAGGCGCCGTGATTCGCTGTGCAGAGTTGCGTCCCTTGGGCACGCCAGAAACCTATGATTGGGGGTTCGGATCCAGGTTCGCCCCGATTATGTTTCTAGGTTTGTCAGCACCATACCCGTGCTCGTGGGTTTTTCACCGAAGTGGTAAACGTCTGAGACCTGCATCACTCCGGGCTTTCCTCCCACATTAAGCTGACACGCCGTGATTTAACTGGAAAACTGTTAAAAGCGGCGTTAAACCAAACTCACTCTGTTACTATCTTTCTGTCCCGAAACGTCGCAACGTTGTAAATAAAGAAGTAGAGACTCGTGCAGTTGCTGTTGTCACAAGCAGAACATATTTACCCACACCGCAGTGTACTCCCCCGAAACCATTCACGCATATGCATTTGTAGGGAACGACGTCAGTTTTGCAAGATGCGCTGTTCTTGCATTCACCTCCATCAGCAGAGCACAGTGGCGCTGCAACAAGAGAACCATTTTAGTTACATGTGACACGTCCTTTGAGATAGCGACATGGGAGCAACGTGTGTTTATACTCAATTCAAACTGAAACCATCCTTTCGTCCCGTAGCCATGGATGGAGGGGCCTTTATTGGTACATATTTTTTTTTTTTTTTATTTTTTTTTTTTTTGGGGGGGGGGGGGGGGGGGGCACGGCCGGCCCAGTCGTCTTAGGTGCACGCCAGAAACCTATGATTGGGGGTTCGAATCCCGGTTCGTCCCGATTATGTTTAAAGGTTTGTCAGCACCATACCCGTGGGTTTCACCGGAGTGGTTAACGTCTGAGACCTGCATCACTTCGGCCTGTCCTCCACTATTAAGCTGACACGCCGTGATATGACTGGAATACTGTTAAAAGCGGCGTTAAACCCAACTCATTCACTCTTTGAAGTTTGGAAACTGCCCCGGTCTATACACACGCAAAAAGATCAATCAAATTTCAAGTATATTGCTTCCAACATATTCATCTATCTCCACCTGTATCACACGTGTCTCCTCTATATCCATCTATACACACCTGCATCACACTAGCCTCCACTGTATCCATCTATACACACCTGCATCACACTAGCCTCCACTGTATCCATCTATACACACCTGCATCACACTAACCTCCACTGTATCCATCTATACACACCTGTATCACACGTGTCTTCACTATATCCATCTATACACACCTGTATCACACGTGTCTCCACTATATCCATCTATACACACCTGCATCACACGTGTCTCCACTATATCCATCTACACACACCTGTATCACACTGTATCCACTATATCCATCTATACACACCTGCATCACACTAGCCTCCACTGTATCCATCTATACACACCTGTATCACACGTGTCTTCACTATATCCATCTGTACACACCTGTATCACACGTGTCTCCACTATATCCATCTATACACACCTGTATCACACATGTCTCCACTATATCCATCTATACACACCTGTATCACACGTGTCTCCACTATATCCATCTATACACACCTGCATCACACTAGCCTCCACTGTATCCATCTATACACACCTGCATCACACTAGCCTCCACTGTATCCATCTATACACACCTGTATCACACGTGTCTTCACTATATCCATCTATACACACCTGTATCACACGTGTCTCCACTATATCCATCTATACACACCTGTATCACACGTGTCTCCACTGTATCCATCTATACACACCTGTATCACACGTGTCTCCACTATATCCATCTATACACACCTGCATCACACTAGCCTCCACTGTATACATCTATACACACCTGTATCACACGTGTCTTCACTATATCCATCTATACACACCTGTATCACACGTGTCTCCACTATATCCATCTATACACACCAGCAACACACTAGCCTCCACTGTATCCATCTATACACACCTGTATCACACTAGCCTCCACTGTATCCATCTATACACACCTGCATCACACTAGCCTCCACTGTATCCATCTATACACACCTGTATCACACGTGTCTTCACTATATCTATCTATACACACCTGTATCACACGTGTCTCCACTATATCCATCTATACACACCTGTATCACACATGTCTCCACTATATCCATCTATACACACCTGTATCATACGTGTCACCACTATATCCATCTATCCACACCTGTATCACACGTGTCTCCACTATATCCATCTATACACACCTGTATCAAACGTGTCTCCACTATATCCATCTATACACACCTGTATCACACGTGTTTTCACTATATCCATCTATACACACCTGTATCACACTGTCTCCACTGTATCCATCTATATACACCTGTATCACACGTGTCTCCACTATATCCATCTATACACACCTGTATCACACTGTCTCCACTATATCCATCTATACACACCTGTATCACACGTGTCTCCACTATATCCATCTATACACACCTGTATCACACTGTCTTCACTATATCCATCTATACACACCTGTATCACACGTGTCTCCACTATATCCATCTCTACACACCTGTATCACACTGTCTCCACTATATCCATCTATACACACCTGTATCACACGTGTCTTCACTATATCCATCTATACACACCTTTATCACACGTGTTTTCACTATATCCATCTATACACACCTGTATCACACGTGTCTCCACTATATCCATCTATCCACACCTGTATCACACGTGTCTCCACTATATCCATCTATACACACCTGTATCACACGTGTTTTCACTATATCCATCTATACACAACTGTATCATACGTGTCTTCACTATATCCATCTATACACACCTGTATCACACGTGTTTTCACTATATCCATCAATACACACCTGTATCACACTGTCTCCACTATATCCATCTATACACACCTGTATCAAACGTGTCTCCACTATATGCATCTATACACACCTGTATCACACGTGTCTCCACTATATCCATCTATACACACCTGTATCACACGTGTCTCCACTATATCCATCTCTATACACCTGTATCACACTGTCTCCACTATATCCATCTATACACACCTGTATCACACGTGTCTTCACTATATCCATCTATACACACCTTTATCACACGTGTTTTCACTATATCCATCTATACACACCTGTATCACACGTGTCTCTACTATATCCATCTATCCACACCTGTATCATACGTGTCTCCACTATATCCATCTATACACACCTGTATCACACGTGTCTTCACTATATCCATCTATACACACCTGTATCACACGTGTTTTCACTATATCCATCTATACACACCTGTATCTCACTGTCTTCACTATATCCATCTATACACACCTGTAGCACACGTGTTTTCACTATATCCATCAATACACACCTGTATCACACTGTCTCCACTATATCCATCTATACACACCGGTATCACACGTGTCTCCACTATATCCATCTATACACACCTGTATCACACGTGTCTCCACTATATCCATCTATGCACACCTGTATCACACGTGTCTCCACTATATCAATCTCTATACACCTGTATCACACTGTATCCACTATATCCATCTATACACACCTGTATCACACGTGTCTCCACTATATCCATCTATACACACCTGTATCACACGTGTCTTCACTATATCCATCTATACACACCTGTATCACACTGTCTCCACTATATCCATCTATACACACCTGTATCACACGTGTCTTCACTATATCCATCTATACACACCTGTATCACACGTGTCTCTACTATATCCATCTATACACACCTGTATCACACGTGTCTTCACTATATCCATCTATACACACCTTTATCACACGTGTTTTCACTATATCCATCTATACACACCTGTATCACACGTGTCTCCACTATATCCATCTATCCACACCTGTATCATACGTGTTTCCACTATATCCATCTATACACACCTGTATCACACGTGTCTTCACTATATCCATCTATACACACATGTATCACACGTGTCTCCACTATATCCATCTATACACACCTGTATCACACGTGTCTCCACTATATCCATCTATACACACCTGTATCACACGTGTCTCCACTATATCCATCCATACACACCTGTATCACTCTGTCTCCACTATATCCATCTATCCACACCTGTATCACACTTGTCTTCACTATATCCATCTATCCACACCTGTATCATACGTGTCTCCACTATATCCATCTATACACACCTGTATCACACGTGTCTCCACTATATCCATCTATACACACCTGTATCACACGTGTCTTCACTATACCCATCTATACACACCTGTATCACACGTGTCTCCACTATATCCATCTATACACACCTGTATCACACGTGTCTCCACTATATCCATCTATCCACACCTGTATCATACGTGTCTCCACTATATCCATCTATACACACCTGTATCACACGTGTCTCCACTATATCCATCTATACACACCTGTATCATACGTGTCTCCACTATATCCATCTATCCACACCTGTATCATACGTGTCTTCACTATATCCATCTAGACACACCTGCATCACACGTGTCTCCACTATATCCATCTATACACACCTGTATCATACGTGTCTCCACTATATCCTTCGATACACACCTGTATCACACGTGTCTCCACTGTATCCATCGATACACACCTGTATCACACGTGTCTCCACTATATCCATCTATACACACCTGTATCACACGTGTCTTCACTATATCCATCTATACACACCTGTATCACACGTGTCTCCACTATATCCATCTATACACACCTGTATCACTCTGTCTCCACTATATCCATCTATACACACCTGTATCACACGTGTCTTCACTATATCCATCTATACACACCTGTATCACACGTGTTTTCACTATATCCATCTATACACACCTGTATCACACGTGTCTCCACTATATCCATCTATACACACCTGTATCACACGTGTCTCCACTATATCCATCTATACACACCTGTATCACACGTGTCTCTACTATATCCATCTCTACACACCTGTATCGCACGTGTCTTCACTATATCCATCTTTACATACCTGTATCACACGTGTCTCCACTATATCCATCACTACACACCTGCATCATACTTGCCTCCACTGTATCCATCTATACATACCTGTATCACACGTGTCTCCACTATATCCGTTAACGCACACGCATGGGTTTGTGTTATTAGGACAGCTGCCGCCATTGTTGCATTCAGCATCTGTAGAGCATGCGCAGTGTGCTACTTCAACCACCATGGCAACCACCAACAAAACTGCAAATAACAATATCAGAATGACCCAAAAGATTGACTGGACTATTGTAACTGTTTCTTTGTTGACAGCGTTGGAATAGCTTTACATATTCATCGACATAAGTTTCAACAATACATCCTGACTCGAACAATTGCTATTCTGCCGTAGGGATGAGGGTGTGGCGTCTTGCCTCAGGTTATCGAACAAAATGTCAGTTGTCTGGATATGCTGAGACGTGGTTGAGAAATGGGGTTTAACGTCGCGTCCAAGATTCTTGCATTAATATTGCAATGTGCATGCATGTGTGTGGTTATTTATACTAGTCCGGACTGATGCCGATTTATTGTGCTAACCCATTGAGATACAATGCCCCACTTTAACATAGAAACACCACTCAAACACAATTAACTGACTTCGAGCCGACCAGTCCTTGTTTTAGCCCCTTCATGCCGAGCGCCAGACAGGGTAACAACAAGTACCATCTTTTAACGTATTTTGGTATGACGCAGCCGGGGATCGAACGCCGGACCTTCCGCTCTCCAGACGGACGCTTTACCTCTAGACTACTAAGGCGGTCCCAGTGACAGAGGACTTACTGCCACACACATAATCTATACTACCAGACCAACACCCTCCCGAGAATATTGGTCAATTCCAAACCGTTTTGCTAAAATGTTGCTGCATCACATCACAGTTTCAACATTCAAAGCATCAGCACAGTTTTCCAAAGGTTTTATGGTAGACACGTGGGGGACATGTCCCTATTCGCCGCATCAGTGACAAAATATATTTCCGATGCAATTCCCCATATTAACTTGTACCATATAGTTTTTTTTAGAAGAATTGACTTGTCTTTGCATGTGTTTGTGACCGATGCGCTCACCTTTTCGCGAACACCTGGTATCATTACTATTTAAAAGTGATTCCTGGACACATGATAACGTTATAGTCAGGATCGTACAATGCAGATTGTTTTCGATTATTGCAATGGTGTGTATTTGTATACAGAATACAATACTCTGTCGAACAAGTAATTGCACATAAAACTGTAGCATGGGTACACACCATAAGGTAGGAGGGGACATAGGTGCCCTCGCGTCTAAGGCGCTGCAGTTCCCTATGATATATGTCTTTGTTTGTCTGCAAGGTTGTCGTTGGTTTGGCAAAAGTTCCAGTAACATAAAAAGAGCGAATCGGTCAAAACATTTACTGTAATGGAAGTTTTGTTTGTTTGTTTGTTTGTTTGTTGTTTAACACTGCACTCAGCACTGTTCCAGCTATATGACGGCGGTCTGTAAATATCCAGTCATTGACTTCATGAGCATCGATCCACGCAATTGGGATAAGAAGACATCAATCAAGTCAGCGAGCCTGACCACCAGATCCTTTAGTCGCCTCTTACGACAAGCATAGTCGCCATTGACGGTAAGGATGGGTTGCTGAAGACCTATCCTACCCCGGATCTTCACGGGTCACTGCCGTGGAAGTGATCACATCACATGTAAAGAACAGTGTAAAGGTGTAAGGTAAAGGCGTCATCGGTTCAGAGTCAAGTTCACAGTCAGAGGCGAGTGTGTCCAACTCGTGCATTGATGCAGCCTGACACCTTCGCCTTATCAAGACCACTAAACGTTGACGAAAATCGTTGGGGATGGTATTCTATATCTGCGGAAGGATAAACCTGAGTTCCAGCAACGTTGTTTTGAGATTTGGACGATGCCAGCATCGATCCATTGCATCCCGGGCATGATTGATGAGGTGTCAAGAGGGCGTGTTTTGGGGGCTTTTTAAAATCAACAGAGGCCACATACAACTTACGTTTCCTGTACGATACATATTTCTCAATGACTGCATACAAAGTAAATATGTGGTCAAAAGACTTGGTTTCTGTTACCTATGAGCTTTGAGACTTGCTGTCTGTTACCTATGAGCTGTGAGACTTGCTGTCTGTTACCTATGAGCTTTGAGACTTGCTGTCTGTCAACTATGAGCAGGGAGACTTGCTGTCTGTCAACTATGAGCTGTGAGACTTGCTGTCTGTTACCTATGAGCTGTGAGACTTGCTGTCTGTCACCTATGAGCAGGGAGACTTGCTGTCTGTTACCTATGAGCTGTGAGACTTGCTGTCTGTCACTTATGAGCAGGGAGACTTGCTGTCTGTCAACTATGAGCAGGGAGACTTGCTGTCTGTTACCTATGAGCTGTGAGACTTGCTGTCTGTCACCTATGAGCTGTGAGACTTGCTGTCTGTCACCTATGAGCAGGGAGACTTGCTGTCTGTCACCTATGAGCAGGGAGACTTGCTGTCTGTCACCTATGAGCAGGGAGACTTGCTGTCTGTCACCTATGAGCAGGGAGACTTGCTGTCTGTCACCTATGATCTGTGAGACTTGCTGTCTGTCATCTATGAGCTGTGAGACTTGCTGTCTGTTACCTATGAGCTGTGAGACTTGCTGTCTGTCATCTATGAGCTGTGAGACTTGCTGTCGGTCACCTATGAGCTGTGAGACTTACTGTCTGTCACCTATGAGCTGTGAGACTTGCTGTCTGTCACCTATGAGCTGTGAGACTTGCTGTCTGTCACCTATAAGCAGGGAGACTTGCTGTCTGTTACCTATGAGCTGTGAGACTTACTGTCTGTCACCTATGAACTGTGAGACTTGCTGTCTGTCACCTATGAGCTGTGAGACTTGCTGTCTGTCACCTATGAGCTGTGAGACTTGCTGTCGGTCACCTATGAGCTGTGAGACTTACTGTCTGTTAGCTATGAGCTGTGAGACTTACTGTCTGTCACCTATGAACTGTGAGACTTGCTGTCTGTCAACTATGAGCTGTAAGACTTGCTGTCTGTCACCTATGAGCTGTGAGACTTGCTGTCTGTTAGCTATGAACTGTGAGACTTGCTGTCTGTCACCTATGAGCTGTAAGACTTGCTGTCTGTCACCTATGAGCAGGGAGACTTGCTCTCTGTCACCTATGAGCTGTGAGAGTTACTGTCTGTCACCTATGAACTGTGAGACTTGCTGTCTGTCAACTATGAGCTGTAAGACTTGCTGTCTGTCACCTATGAGCTGTGAAACTTGCTGTCTGTTAGCTATGAGCTGTGAGACTTGCTGTCTGTTACCTATGAGCTGTGAGACTTGCTGTCTGTTACCTATGAGCAGGGAGACTTGCTCTCTGTCACCTATGAGCAGGGAGACTTGCTGTCTGTCACCTATGAGCTGTGAAACTTGCTGTCTGTTAGCTATGAGCTGTGAGACTTGCTGTCTGTCACCTATGAGCTGTGAGACTTGCTGTCTGTCATCTATGAGCTGTGAGACTTGCTGTCTGTCACCTATGAGCTGTGAGACTTCCTGTCTGTCACCTATGAGCTTTAAGACTTGCTGTCTGTTACCTATGATCTGTGAGACTTGCTGTCGGTCACCTATGAGCTGTGAGACTTGCTGTCTGTTACCTATGAGCTGTGAGACTTGCTGTCTGTCACCTATGAGCTGTGAGACTTGCTGTCGGTCACCTATGAGCTGTGAGACTTGCTGTCTGTAACCTATGAGCTGTGAGACTTGCTGTCGGTCACCTATGAGCTGTGAGACTTGCTGTCTGTTACCTATGAGCTGTGAGACTTGCTGTCTGTTACCTATGAGCTGTGAGACTTGCTGTCGGTCACCTATGAGCTGTGAGACTTGCTGTCTGTAACCTATGAGCTGTGAGGCTTGCTGTCTGTAACCTATGAGCTGTGAGACTTGCTGTCTGTTACCTATGAGCTGTGAGACTTGCTGTCTGTCACCTATGAGCTGTGAGACTTGCTGTCTGTAACCTATGAGCTGTGAGACTTACTGTCTGTTACCTATGAGCTGTGAGACTTACTGTCTGTTACCTATGATCTGTGAGACTTGCTGTCTGTTAGCTATGAGCTGTGAGACTTGCTGTCTGTCACCTATGAGCTGTGAGACTTACTGTCTGTTACCTATGAGCTGTGAGACTTGCTGTCTGTTACCTATGAGCTGTGAGACTTACTGTCTGTTACCTATGAGCTGTGAGACTTGCTGTCTGTCACCTATGAGCTGTGAGACTTGCTGTCTGTCACCTATGAGCAGGGAGACTTACTGTCTGTTAGCTATGAGCTGTGAGACTTACTGTCTGTAACCTATGAGCAGGGAGACTTACTGTCTGTCACCTATGAGCAGGGAGACTTGCTGTCTGTAACCTATGAGCTGTGAGACTTGCTGTCTGTCACCTATGATCTGTGAAACTTGTTGTCTGTTACCTATGAGCTGTGAGACTTACTGTCTGTCACCTATGAGCTGTGAGACTTGCTGTCTGTCACCTATGAGCAGGGAGACTTGCTGTCGGTCACCTATGAGCAGGGAGACTTGCTGTCTGTCACCTATGAGCTGTGAGACTTGCTGTCTGTAACCTATGAGCAGGGAGACTCACTGTCTGTCACCTATGAGCTGTGAGACTTGCTGTCTGTCACCTATGAGCAGGGAGACTTACTGTCTGTTACCTATGAGCTGTGAGACTTACTGTCTGTTACCTATGAGCTGTGAGACTTGCTGTCTGTTACCTATGAGCTGTGAGACTTACTGTCTGTTAGCTATGATCTGTGAAACTTGCTGTCTGTCACCTATGAGCTGTGAGACTTGCTGTCTGTCACCTATGAGCTGTGAGACTTGCTGTCTGTTACCTATGATCTGTGAAACTTGTTGTCTGTCACCTATGATCTGTGAAACTTGTTGTCTGTTACCTATGAGCTGTGAGACTTACTGTCTGTCACCTATGACCTGTGAGACTTGCTGTCTGTTACCTATGAGCAGGGAGACTTACTGTCTGTTAGCTATGATCTGTGAAACTTGCTGTCTGTCACCTATGAGCTGTGAGACTTGCTGTCTGTCACCTATGAGCTGTGAGACTTGCTGTCTGTAACCTATGAGCTGTGAGACTTGCTGTCTGTCACCTATGATGTGTGAAACTTGTTGTCTGTTAGCTATGAGCTGTGAGACTTACTGTCTGTCACCTATGAGCTGTGAGACTTGCTGTCTGTCACCTATGAGCTGTGAGACTTGCTGTCGGTCACCTATGAGCAGGGAGACTTACTGTCTGTTAGCTATGAGCTGTGAGACTTACTGTCTGTTAGCTATGAGCTATGAGACTTACTGTCTGTCAACTATGAGCTGTGAGACTTGCTGTCTGTCACCTATGAGCTGTGAGACTTGCTGTCTGTTAGCTATGAGCTGTGAGACTTGCTGTCGGTCACCTATGAGCAGGGAGACTTGCTGTCTGTTAGCTATGAGCAGGGAGACTTGCTGTCTGTCACCTATGAGCTGTGAGACTTGCTGTCTGTTAGTTATGAGCTGTGAGATTTACTGTCTGTCACCTATGAGCAGGGAGACTTACTGTCTGTCACCTATGAGCTGTGAGACTTACTGTCTGTTAGCTATGAGCTGTGAGACTTACTGTCTGTCACCTATGAGCAGGGAGACTTACTGTCTGTTAGCTATGAGCTGTGAGACTCACTGTCTGTCACCTATGAGCAGGGAGACTTACTGTCTGTTAGCTATGAGCTGTGAGACTCACTGTCTGTCACCTATGAGCTGTGAGACTTTCTGTCTGTCACCTATGAGCAGGGAGACTTGCTGTATGTTACCTATGAGCAGGGAGACTTGCTGTATGTTAGCTATGAGCAGGGAGACTTGCTGTATGTTAGCTATGAGCTGTCGGATGTACCAGATTTTATCAATTCTATGGCTCGCCATATGTCGTTCAATGGCTTGAAAAAACGATAAAAACTTGTGCTTTTCTTCGCTCTGTTTTTTCGCTCTGAGAACGTTTGAGGCCATTTCTCCCGAAAATTCCTTTATTGGTGGGTTGCGTTTCTTCGAGCTTTTTCTAAATATTATCCTTAATCAAATTCCAAAATTCATATGAAAGTTTGTAAGTGAAACAAATCCACGCCACAGTGACGTTATTCTTTGGATATTTATTCAGGATATTCTATCGAATGACCCGGACATTAAAATCAGGGGATGACGACCACGCCCTCTTCTTCAAGTAGTAAGGAGCAAGTGTGCTATGACACTTAGCTTGACAAAAACTTTATAGTGAACGCTGGAAATCAAACAAACCACCACTTGAACGGAACTATCTGGTTTGAAACTTGCAACTATATTGACTGAGGTTATTTATCTTGAATACCCGCTAATTCAACGTATCGATGGTTGCCATGGAGACTCTACATTCTTATTGACATTTCCAGGTATGAAACTGTCTGGCAAAGGAAAAGTATACATTTTATTTTGTCCGGTGGTTTAGTTTCAACAATATGAGGTATTACGGTTGTTTTATTGAAATATGGAGTGCATGTTTATCAAGCAAATATTTCATAGCAAAAGCCGCGTCTATCGTGTAGCGTCCACGTCCACGTCTAGACGTAATGACGTCTCTGTGTGAAACAAAAACGTTTGATGTTGTTATCAACATCTTCCTGAGGCAAGGGCGTTAACTGACCCTAAAAATCCAGTTTTCACCCTTGCCGAACTAGGCCGGAATTTCAAGGCTTGATCGTAGAGTTATGTCCCTTCTATGTCCCTCCGATTGACCAATCAGATTCCATCTCTCATATCACTTGCATTTGCTTCAAACAAAATGGCGGCGCCCAGTCGAGACGATCTGATCGATAATTAAGAACTATATTGTCATAAAACGGGTCTTACCTCGCGAAGTACATCAAATTACTTCAGCATCTTGATTTAAAACAGAAGATTTGGAAAATAACTGTCGACACCCAGTTGGCGGTACACGTTCTTTGCAAATCATGCAGTCGACCGACATCTGCGCTTTGAAATCCATGTTGTTTACATAGATGCCTAGTTTGTTTGGCAATTTTGATTAGTCTATGCATAGACTCGTTAGTCCAGCCAGAATGTAACACCGAAATTCCAGCCTAGTTCGGCAAGGGTGAAAACTGAACTTTTATAGTCAGTTACGGCCTTGCCAATGGAAGACGTGTAATCAGTGAGATGATTAGCAGCTAACATCATCATTACATAACATTTGACCAAGCTCAGGAAGTTGACGCCCCGATTATGTTTCTAGGTTTGTCAGCACCATACCCGTGCTCGTGGGTTTCACCGAAGTGGTAAACGTCTGAGACCTGCATCACTTTGGGCTTTCCTCCCACATTAAGCTGACACGCCGTGATATAACTGGAATACTGTTATAAGCGGCGTTAAACCCAACACACTCACTCACGCAGAGTTTCAGTGATTCATTCATAAAAGTTTCACCCTATTTTGCCTTTTACTTCCAATGGAATCTGTTTCGGCGGATAATCGAGACTGGTTATTATCTGGCGTTGACGTTTTATGATAATTAAAAGACTTGAATCACAGCTACTCCTACTTAGCGTTGGTCCCAACCTCGCCTCTCTTTAAATGAGGGAAATAAACATATATATAGACTCAAAAACATCGATAACTAGCTGAATAAGTATTGGATGCTCGCTGCAAACTTAATTCATGTTTTCCTCACTGATAGACATATCTCTGTAATCTGCAATAATATATAAGTAATATTGGTTATTTGTCAGTCGGATGTCTGGGTTCAAAGCTCTGGCTCAGACTGCATGGAACACTACAATTCTCATGAACATTTTGAGACCACTGAGATTGCATTTTATTTGGCAAAATTTTGTGGGGGGAAGGGGATGGGGGGTTACCTCAAACGGTAATTGTGGTATTTTTTCACACGCAAAAGTTTACATTTCCTATCTGATGGTGTTAACGGCATGCAAATATGAGACTGGCTTGAAAAAACATACAGTGTTAAGATTTGTCCGAGATTTTATTTAACGTAATGAAACAGCACCGATAAATACACGTTGTTAAATTTATTTTCCTCTAACTGCTGAACGAGATAATGATATATGTAGTGAATTTGTATGGTTGTGCATAACGTTGCACGCTCGGAGAGAGCAATAACTTGCTATGTATGACGAGAACGAAATATCCTTCATGACGTCGAAAAAGAAGAGAGGGGTCTAATAGTTTTTGTTTGTTGTTTAGCACCGCGCTCTGCAATATTCAAGCTATACGACGGCGGTCTGTAAAAAAGCGAGACTGGACCAGACAATCCAGTGATAGACATCCGAAGGTTCGATCAACGCAACTGGGATACGATGATACGATGACATGCATCAACCAAGTCACCTAGGCTGACAATCTTGTCCCGTCGCTTCCTACAACAAGCATGGGCGCCAGGAAACCGCCCATGCGTTAAACCCCAGGTGATACTCGCGCCCCAAAAAGGGTAAGACTCCACTATGCTTAAAAGAAGGCCACATAAATTGAGGAATCATCACAAATTATAAGAAATATTGAAATTACACTACATGCCTGAAAAAGTAAATCGAAATGGAAGGTCCCATCTTTTGTTTATTTGTTTGTTTGTTTGTTTGTTTGTTTGTTTAACGCTGCACTCAGCAATATTCCAGCTATATGACGATGGTCTGTAAATAATCGAGTCTAGACCAGACAATCCAGTGATTGACATCATGTGCATCGATCCACGCAATTGGGATACGATGACATGCATCAACCAAGTCTGCGAGCCTGACCACCCGATCCCGTTAGTCGCCTCTTACAAATATAGCCGCCTTTCACGGCAAGTATGGGTTGTTGAAGCCTATTCTACCCCGGATCTTCACGGGTCGGAAGGCCATATGAAACACGTCCAGTTAGTTTTCAGACTCTCGAATTCACCTGTCCGAGTAATATAATAGGAATGTTTTGATAAAAGTTTCCAACATACACCTTGACTATATTGCCGGGAAATTATCCAAGTGTTTTGGGTAAACAATTGTTCGTATGATTATTCTATGCGTAAAGACCTGAACTTACAAATAGATAAAGGCAAGAAAATCTTTCCATGTTCATACGAAATCTAAAAGCAGAGTCGATATACGATTCCGACTATATATAATGGGAATGTGTATGAATTATTGTTAAATAGTATTATACCAGGTGTTCGCGATAAGATGAGAGTATCATGCCCATCGGTGGCACCCGTCACAATCTCATTAAAATCAGATCTTAGTTCTCGCTACCGCTAAACAAAGATCTGAGAACATCCCATTAGGGGCCACGTCAGAACGACCTTTCATCCAACCAATCAGAGCGTTGCTTACTAGATCATGAAAGTGACAGTCGAAATGTGTTTTCTAATCATGCAACCACGAAATATTTAACACGGGGTATTCCGAACGACAGTTACGGGTTTTATGATTATATCCATACAATCTAGGCCATCTATAAGCCATTCCAGAATGTTCTTCTTATCAGTTTAAATTTTTTAAATCGAGAATACGTCAAAATATGTTTCGAAGCGTAGTCGCCAGTTTGAAACTAGTGTCGTAAAGCTCGAGAAAGCTGCCTTCTGATTGGCTATTGTCGATTTCTTGTCAGTTATTTCATTCGTCGGTCAAAATTCTCGCAAGGTCGTTCTGACGTGACCCGTAATGGGATGTCCTCAGGTCTTTGTATAGCGGTAGCGAAAACTAAGATCTGATTTTAATGAGATTGCACCCGTCACAAACACATGCAAAGGCACGTCAATTGTTCATCTGAAATAGGGAATTGCATTGGACATCATTTTGGTCACCGATGCATCAAATTTGGAAAATGTTGTCCAAATATCTACCACAAAACTTGAGTGAGTGAGTGATGTTTTACGCCGTTTTTAGCAATATTCCAGGAATATCACGGCGGGGGACACCAGAAATGGGCTTCACACATTGTACCCATGTCGAGAATCGAACCCGGATATTTGGCGTGACAAACGAACGCTTTAACCACTAGGCTACCTGACCGCACCCACAAAACTTGAAAGCTTTACTGAGGCCAGTATACAAGTATACAGTATACAAGTCAGCTAAACAAGAAGGACGTCCCATATACTGACACTGTAAGTATGAAAATATCATTGGTGCACTGGGGGCACGGGTGGCCCAGACGTCTAAGGCGCCGCGATTCGCTGTGCAGAGTTGCGTTCCTTGGGTTCGCCAGAAACATGATTTTGGGTTCGAATCCCGGTTAGCCTCGATTATGTTTCTAGGTTTGTCAGCACCATACCCGTGCTCGTGGGTTTCACCAAAGTGGTAAACGTCTAAGACCTGCATCACTTCGGGCTTTCCTCACACATTAAGCTGACACGCCGTGATATAACTGGAAAACTGTTAAAAGCGGCGTTAAACCCAACTCACTCACTCACTCATACATCATATTTCAGACACCTGACATACTGACCTTTTTCAGTTTTACAAAATGACGTTATTTCAGTTTTCAGAAATGATGTAATTAAAATCCTCCAAACATTACAGAAGTTGGCGTGAAGTCTGAGTACTTCACTCAAACCTGCCGGCGGCCACTTCGAGGTTTGAAGGCAGTAACAAGCTGAACAGTAAACGTGAAGAAGAAGAAATGTAAGGTAGCCTTTGTTTGTTAGAGACAGTATCAAGTAGACCGGTAAATTTAAAGAAGAAGAAGGAGAAAAAATAAAACGTATCCTTTGTTGAAGGCAGTATCAAGCAGACCGGTAAATTTAAAGAAGAAATAAAACGCATCCTTTGTTGAAAGCAGTATCAACTAGACCGGTAAATTTAAAGAAGGAGAAGAAGAAATAAAACGCATCCTTTGTTGAAGGTAGTATCAAGTGGAACGGTAAATTTAAAGAAGAAGAAGAAATAAAACGCATCCTTTGTTGAAGGCAGTATCAAGTAAAACGGTAAATTTAAAGAAGAAGAAGAAATAAAACACATCCTTTGTTGAAAGCAGTATCAACTAGACCGGTAAATTTAAAGAAGGAGAAGAAGAAATAAAACGCATCCTTTGTTGAAGGTAGTATCAAGTGGAACGGTAAATTTGAAGAAGAAGAAGGAGAAAAAATAAAACGTATCCTTTGTTGAAGGCAGTATCAAGCAGACCGGTAAATTTAAAGAAGAAATAAAACGCATCCTTTGTTGAAAGCAGTATCAACTAGACCGGTAAATTTAAAGAAGGAGAAGAAGAAATAAAACGCATCCTTTGTTGAAGGTAGTATCAAGTGGAACGGTAAATTTGAAGAAGAGGTGAGGTGAATGGGTTTAACGTCGCGTCCAAGAGTATTGCACTTATATAACTATGTACTAGTCTTGAGTGATGCTAATTTACACAGTTTTAGTTTTTTATCAAAATAGCCATTTCGTACGTATTATTGATTTCAGTATTATGAGGTGAGGTGAATGGGGTTTAACGTCACGTTCAGGATTATTTCACTTTAATAGCGATGTGCATGCATGTGTGTGTGATTGTTTGTACTAGTCCGGACTGATGCTGATTTTATAGTGCTACCCACTGAGATACCATGCTGCACTTTAACATGAATACCCCACTAAGACACAGTGTACTGACTCCGAGCCGACCAGTCCTTGTTTTAGTCCTTAATGCCGAGCGCCAGGCAAGGATAACAACAAGTACCATCTTTAAACGTCGTTTGGTATGACGCGGCCGGGGATCGAACCCCGACCTTCCGCTCTCCGGGCGGACACTCTACCACTAGACCACGGAGGTGGTCTGAAGAGTGAGTGAGTGAGTGAGTGAGTGAGTGATGGAGTGAGTGAGGTTTAACGCCGCTTTTGGCAATATTCCAGCAACATCATGGCGGGGGACACCAGATTTTACCAATTTTACCCATGTCGGGAATCGAACCCGGGTCTTCGGCGTGACGAGCGAACGCTTTAACCACTAAGCTACCCGACCGAAGAAGAAGAAGAAGAAGACGTTTTCATAATCTGTGTTAAGGGACGGTTGGTGATGGACTGAAACCCATAACAATATGTAACATAGCGGTGTGAAGGTGAGCTAACAAATTAGACGCTCGACGCATGTTTTCAATGCTATTGCACGAGAAACAGCCTGTTTATATTATTAAAAGTAAACACATTTCAGATATGCAATGATGAAACTTGTAATTAGACGGAAGGTACTTTGTTGCCAGTGAACACGGACTTACCTTGGAGGAATGGTCGGACAATGGATGCCATGATGACACGTTGCATCCCCTGGTATAACTGATGAAGCAGGCATCGCTTCTATATGTACCCGCGTAGTCACAACACACCCTGCCACGTGGACATTATTCAAATCAGTTCTTTCTTGATACAGTGCATGTCTATTATCTGTTGCCATAGCGACGAAAGAACACGAGCCTACATCCAGTGCAATTACATGTAATCCAAAAGGCGGGGCTTTGCTGGTTTCAGAATCATGAACATAAAAAAGGAATTTGTGGTCCGATGGATGACTTGAACATTGATTCTGAATTCTCGGAAATGTAAATCGTTCGTGTTATGTATATAAGATGCTTAACTGTTGCAATAGGACTGTATATAGGCCATAAATGTCACGAGCGTACGGATGTGTGGAAGATGAATGTGAGTGTGTATGGTTTTACGCCGCTTTTAGCATGTTCCAGCAATATCACGGCGGGGGACACCAGAAATGGGCTTCACACATTGTACCCATGTCGGGAATGGAACCCGGGTCTTCGGCGTGACGAGCGAACGCTTTAACCACTAGGCTACCCGACCGCCCCGTGGAAGATGAAGGGGAAATGGGGTTGAACGTTCAAGATTTTTGCACTTACAGTAAACTACGTTTATAACGAACACGCTTATAATGAACTGACGGATATAACGAACTTACTTTTTTGTCCTGACTATTTGCTGTAGTTATGCTGTATATATGCTTAAAACGAACTACGGTTATAACGAACTAAAATTAGAGGTCCCTTTGAGTTCGTTATAACCGTAGTTTACTGTATATAGGGACATGCATGTATGTGTGTGTGTGTGTGTGTGTATGTGTGTGTGTGTGTGTGTGGGGGGGGGGGGGGGGACTCTGCTTACTTGTATAAGTCCGGACCTATGCCGATTTAATAGTGCTAATCCACTGAGATACCATACCGCTGTTTAACATCAATATCGCACTCAGATACATTGTACTGACTCCGAGCCGACCAGTCATTGTTTTATCCCCTTAATTCCGGGCACCGGGCAGGGAAACAAAAAGTACTGTCTTTTACGCGTGTGTGACTATCTCTCCTTGTACTAGCCCGGACTACTGCCGGTTTTATAGTGCCAGTCCACTGAAATACCATGCCGCAGTTTAACATGAATACCCCACTAAAACACAGTATACTGACTCCGAGCCGACCAGTCCTTGTTGGAGCCCCTTAGTGACGAGCGCAAGGCAGGGTAACAACAAGAACCATCTTTCAACGCATTTTGGTATGACGCGGCCGGGCATTTAACCCCGACCATCCGCTCTTCGGGCAGACGCTCTACCACTAGACCACGGAAGGGGTCGCATGTGGATGTGTCTAAATACGATGGAGATGCATAGCGTAACAAACATTTGGCCAATCGTGGGGGCATGACCCATTATTGATCAAGTCATCTCAAAAGTTCATTTTCTCACTACATGCCCGTGTCGTCCTCTTGGTTGTGTGCCCCCTTTCAGTACACCGACAACATGTTGATGTCATGTTCCACCTGGTTCTTCTTCTTTCTTATCCATCCATCACTCGATACCATTTTGTATTTCTGTAATTATCTGTTATTTTTAAATATCCTCTACTTTTTTGGAGAGTATATTTCATTCGTCACGAATATACATTAACATTGTCACAACCAATACTGTCGATCATTAATGGATTGGGAATGTATTTTTAGTTACGCAGTTTTAGTTTTTTATCAGGGTAGCCATTTTGTACGTATTATTGATTTCAGTATTGTGAGGATGAGGTGAAATTGGGTTTAACGTCGCGTTTAAGATGATTTCACTTGAATAGCGATGTGCATGCAGATGTCTGTGGCTGCTTGTACTAGTCCGCACTAATGCTGATTTTATAGTGCTACCCACTGAGATACCATGCTGCACTTTAACATGAATACCCAACTAAGACACAGTGTCCTGACTCCGAGCCGACTATTCCTTGTTTTAGTCCTTAATGTCGAGCGCCAGACAGGGTAACAACAAGTACCATCTTTTAACGTCGTTTGGTATGACGCGGCCGGGGATCGAACCCCGGACCTTCCGCTCTCCGGGTATGCTCCACCACTAGACAACGGAGGCGGTTTCAGTATCGCTAATGTGAACATCATGAACAGCCTATTGATAAATTAGTGAAAAGGGAAATAATCACAACCTCGTGACTAATGAGGATCAAATGCGGTGAACGTAAATTGATCTGTGTCTTGTGTTGGGCTATACATAGGATCGTGGTTGATCAGCTCAGTTTTGATGTCCTCACGATTGGCAGAATTAAGGTCCGAGACATTAACTCCAAATTCGTAGCCACGAGTTTCGTCTTATTTAGACGAATTCAGTGGTCACTGATTTCGATGACTCATAGGGGTTTGAACTGCGTTTATGCAGAGGCCATTTTTTCCGACGTCGGTATGTGGTCTCTCGTTAACGCCAGAAGTAACACGACATGAAACAACGGTGGGCTTCACATAGTTGTATCCATGAGGAGTGAGTGAGTGAGTTGGGTTTAACGCCGCTTTAAACAGTATTCCAGTTATATCGCGAAGTGTCAGCTTAATTTGGGAGGAAAGCCCCAAGTGATGCAGGTCTTAGACGTTTACCACTTCGGTGAAACCCACGAGCACGTGGTGCTGACAAACCTAGAAACATAATCGGGGCGAACCGGGATTCGAACCCACAATCATAGGTTTCTGGTGTGCCCAAGGGACGCAACTCTGCACAGCGAATCGCGGCGCCTTAGACGACTGGGCCACCTGTACCCCCTCCATGAGGAAAATCGAACCCTGGTCTTCGGCGTGACGGGCAAACGCTTTAACCACTAGGCAACAAATGTCTCTATTACTTTGGCGCAACTCTCAGGCAAATGTAAGGAGTCGCTTAAATAACATGTTATTAGGAAAAATAAATGAAGCCAAATTGCCATCTTAATTCCAATTGGTGTAGAATCAGTGAGTGAGTGAGTGAGTTGGGTTTTACGCCGCTTTTAGCAATAATCCAGCAATATCATGGTGGGGACACCAGAAATGGGCTTCACACAGCGTCTTCGGCGCTTTAGCCACTAGACTACCCGGCTGCCCCGTGTAGCATCAACCATTTGTACTGGTTCCTGAGTACGTGCCAAAGTATGCTTACAAGTGCACAGACGAGACGATAATAGAGTTGTGCAGAGTTGCGTCCCTTGGGCACGCCAGAAACCTAGGAATCCCGGTTCGCCCCGATGATGTTCCAGGTTTGTCAGCACCATACTCGTGCTCGTGGGTTTCACTGAGGTGGTAAACGTCTACGACCTGCATCACTTCGGGCTTTTCTCCTACATTAAGCCGACACGCCGTGATATAACTGGAAAACTGTTAAAAGCGGCGTTAAACCAAACTCACTCACTCACTATCTTTCTATCCCGAAACGTCGCAACGTTGTAAATAAAGAAGTAGAGACTCGTGCAGTTGCTGCATGTGCATGTGTGTGTGTGTGTGTGTGTGTGTGTGTGTGTGTGTGTGTGTGTGTGTGCGTATGCGTGTGTGTGTGTCGTAGAGATAGGCGTGTACCTCTTCGGTGAAACAAGCACAGTGCTTGTAAACCAAGAATCACAGTCAAGTCGAATTCAGGATACGGACCAACGATCATAGGATTCTGGCACGTTTAAGGGACGCGACTCTTGGTTGTACAATTACTTGAAGGAATATGGATATAGATCTATGGGTGCTGAAAAATTAAATTGATATACAATTAATATCCGTTCCTATTAAAGGCTTTCGTTTAATTAATTATCCAAACAAAAAGTTTAACAATACGGTCTTCCAGCCTTCTTTAATAGCTCGATAACTATCTTTACGTCCAACACCTTCGTCCGTTCGCGAATATGTTTTACCTTCATTGCTCACGGCGCATATAATGACATATGCCACCTAGCAACACTGTTTAGTTGTGTTTAAACACTCATATTTTATGTAAGCCAAAATGAACCAAAAAAATCGTCCCGCCCATTACTGGTGTTGTATTGAGTCTAACATGGTTACCCGCCATCAATATCCCCAATAGTTCCAGAAGTGGTTTTACCAGGGGGTGTATACATCCAAGGTAGCTGAAGCTTTGACGGAAAAAATAAGCCTACGCTGAAACTGTTTTCCTTTAAACGATTTTTCTACCTGTACATATTTGGTTTTTACTTATCGACTTTTGGCGTATTTATATATTCTACAGACATTACGCCAGAGTCGTTGCAGCTTACAACAGTCTCGGATATATTTGTAATGTTTAGCGCCAAAACAATACTTCTATGTGGTAACTAGCCGCAGGTCGTTGCTGACATTGCCTAGTGACAGCAGAAACAGCAGTTTTAAATCCATATTTTTGTCACATGCGTCTGCCCGGAGAGCGAAAGGTCGATGGTTCGATTCCCGGCCGCGTCATACCAAAAGGCGTTCCAAGATGGTACTTGTTGTTGCCCTGCCTGGCGCTCGGTATAAAAGGGATTAAATAACGACTGATCAGCTTGGAGTCAATATACTGTGGCTAAGTTGGGTATTCATGTTAAACTGCGGCATGGTATCTCAGTGAGCTAGCACTGTACAACCGGCACGCACGCACGCACGCACGCACGCGCGCATGCACGCATGCATAGATTCGCCCTGATTCTCGGTTTGTCTGTGCAATACCCGTGCTCGTTGCTGTCATGAACGTGGCAAAATATCGCCGATCTGCTGTAAGCTTATGGTCCCACATGGAGATGTTATGTAGTATTTACCGGCGGTAATCGGGTGTTGCATGTGTCTGATGTTTTGTTTTGGATTCCCTGGTCTAATGGTAGAACGTCCGTCCGGAGAGCGGAAGGTCCGGGGTTCGATCCCCAGTCGCGTCATACCAAAAGACGTTAAAAGATGGTACTTGTTGTCACCCTGTCTGGCGCTCGGCATTAAGAGGCTACAACAAGGACTGGTCGGCTCGGAGTCAGTATACTGTGTCTGAGGGGGGTATTCATGTTAACCTGCGACATGGTATCTCAGTGTGCTAGCACTATAAATCGGCATCAGTCCGGACTAGTACAAGCAGCCACACACACATACACGTGCATGCACGTCGCTATATAAGTGCAATAATCTTGGACGCGACGTTAAACCCAATTTCACCTCACCTCGCCTTGTTTTGGATTCGTCTGTTTTTATCAGAGCATTTAAATTTAGACCTACGGCAAAGCAGCTGTAAAATCGACGAAAACAACCCTTGGGTCAGTAATTTCTAGATTTAAAATAACATGAGGCATGTCTTTTTAGTGTTAACTAACTAATGTATGAAACTATGCTTTGGCATATTGTAGATTACGGGTTTGAAAGATGTTTCTTGTGCCAACGCTCTGCAACTAAAAGAAAATCAGGGTTTATATGGGATGGGGTAAATATGCACTGAGTGTATCGAAAACTGATGGGATGAGTGGGATGGTTCCATGCACCCATTGTTAGACAGGGGGAAAGTGTTACGCGCCTCTGGGCCGGTGTGTAAAATCATAGCATCTCTCGTTTCAATAAGATGGGTTTTGATTGGGCAAACCATTCGGCCTTGGCATCAACAAGATGTAATGGGAATTTCAGTTGTTCATAAAATACTCAGAACACTACTTGATGGATTTCATTAGGTGGGGTTATTGTATATAAAAATAGTTTTTTTTATATTTCACGGCATAATGTTTGAATGGTTTAAAGAAGATTGAAATAGTAGGATTTTTTAAATGGAAATGGTAAAAATATTATTACGCACTTACAGGCTTCTTAAATCAGATTATTGTATTTTATTTTATGTAAATTGTAAACTTGCCAGAAGCCAGAGAAGCACATAGACGAAATTTAGATGTGTGGTGTTCGCATTGTCCAAGGGCGTAAGTTTCGGCCCTCGGATGGTAGCTCAGGGCGGAGACGGATGACAAAACTCAGGGGTGAAGTTTAAGACGGCAGCAGCCATGTTTATTGTTGATGGTTTGGAATAAGTCGAAAAGGTACATGTTGATAATAACGTGACAGAACGCACACCGGGACCGAGTGGCCAATCTCCCCGGGTGGGAGAACCGTTCTGTCACTTACCTTCTGGCTGTCTCTCTCGGCTGTCTCCCTGACTGACCATGTCAGTCGGGTTTTGTAGAGCGAGGTATTACGTAACGTGTGACAAGGTCATTGCCCCACGTGTATGTATGTATATACGTAAGATCCGGCGACGTTAGGAGGTGTTAATTGAAATTTATAGATAGCGTTGGAGGTTAAGGGTCCTGCCCGGAGGGGCTTATGATAAGAGGGGATAGGCTGAATGTTTGCTGAATATATTAAACAGACAAAGTGCATAGAATTTCGGTGCACTTGGAAACATATTGAACCAGTTAGGTATTTAGATAAATGAAATGTTAAATAAGTATTGAAATGGTTTGCACTATAACAGTATTGAAACTGGTAGATCTGAGAACAATACAGCCGATCATCGTTTTTTGTTTTAATGTTCAAGCATTGTTGAACATGAATCTTATGTTTTGTTACCGTGTCCTTGGATAGCTCCTTTAGGGAAGACAAAGAGTGGGTGGGTGTTATTTTACGCCGCTTTTAGCAATATTCCAGCAATATCACGTCGGGCTTCACACATTGTACCCATGTTGGGAATCGAACCCGGGTGTTCGGCGTGACGAGCGAACGCTTTAACCACTAGGCTACAAAGAGGTACATGTACATAGATCTATGTACCTTTTTGGAAAGATGTGTGTTACAGCAAATGGAATAAGTTTCATTAGGTATATTAAGTTGAACAAATGTATTTGATATTTAACATCCATGCTAAAGTTGGAAAAACATAACGGTTATTACGTCAATGTTTGTGTCAGTCTGACGCACACGAATTTATTCAATCAATCTTTTTGTCAACAGGTAACGATTAAATGTAGCATTTGGATGTCTCTTGTATTCCCATCATCGTGAATGTATACAACTCAAAAGAAGTTAAGGACCACATATCCTTTATATTACTATAGTTAGTCGCTCATGTCATGGCTGACTCAAAAGAAGTTAAGGACCACATATCCTTTATATTACTATAGTTAGTCGCTCATGTCATGGCTGACTCAAAAGAAGTTAAGGACCACATATCCTTTATATTACTATAGTTAGTCGCTCATGTCATGGCTGACTCAAAAGAAGTTAAGGACCACATATCCTTTATATTACTATAGTTAGTCGCTCATGTCATGGCTGACTCAAAAGTAGTTAAGGACCACATATCCTTTATATTACTATAGTTAGTCACTCATGTCATGGCTGACTCAAAAGAAGTTAAGGACTACCCGATTCTTTCATAATGATATAGTTAATGTCATGCCATAACAGTTTAACTGTAGTAATAAGAAAGAATCGGGTGACCCTTAATTTCTTTTGAGCAGCATACATGTTTTCTGCCAGACGTTTTTTCCAGTGTTCATACTTGATACCCACGGCTGTATAAGTAGCATGACATGACAAGAGATGACGAGTGGTCGAGGACTAACCAGACGGTCACAGTTTCGCTGATGACATTAAGTGATCTGTCATGGGATTGCGGTTCCACGGCTGTCATGACGCCGTGGTCTATTTGTGATATTTATCTGAACAGTCTATGGGTAATTGAATAAAAATCCATGCATTTTTATTTATTTTTTAACAATTGCTTATAAAATGCCACATTTGGTCGAGTTCTTAAAATAATTGACTTTTTGTTAGTTGTTCAGTTTTATTTATATTTAAACCCTGAAATGCATTACATTTGTTGAGAGGTGAGGTGAGGTGGAATGTGGTTTAACGTCGCGTCCAAGATTATTGCACTTATATTGCGACGTGAATGCACGCGTGTGCAGCTGCTTGTACTAGTCCGGACTGATGCCGATTTATAGTGCTAGTCCACTGAGATACCATGCCGCAGTTTAACATGAATTCCTCACTCAGACACAGTACACTGACTCCGAGCCGACCAGTCCTTGTTTTAGCCTCTTAATGTCGAGCGCCGGACAGGGTAACAACAAGCACTATCTTTTAACGTCTTTTGGTATGGCGCGACCGGGGATCGAACCCCGGACCTTCCGCTCTCCGGGCAGACGCTCTACCATTGTTAGAAACGTTACCCAAATGAGATTGAGGCATTTGTATAGTAGACAAAAACTGGTTAAGGTGTAAAAAAAGGAAACGAAATTGTTCTTTTTGCTTCAAACATGTCAGTGTTGAATAAATATTTTGGGGAAATTCTCTTTTTGTAAATTTAATGTGACGATCAAAGAGTTTGCCACTGCCGTGATGTTGCAACGCGTCAAACGTTGTGGGCGCCGTCTTTACATTTCAGCACGAGGCTGGGCGCTCATGGATCCACGTCTCACGTGATAATGATTAACCGTTATCTGAAGGAGGGGCACTGTTTGCACTCAGTGGAACTACAAAGACACGGCTGTTGACGTAACCAGGATGCGAGAGCTGTTGTTACGGACGCTGTTACATACATATCACTGAGAAGATTGTGTCTTTATTTCATATAACATGATGCTTGTTCACACCAGGACATATAAATAGAAAACCACTTGGTATATTTGAAGTCGCCATTGTCTCTCGTGGATATAATTGTATAAAATACGTTTTTTAGACCCTGCGATGTGGTGTTATGCTTTCACATAGAATATCGTTGTTACTTTCTTCATAACATTCGTCACCATATAACATTGTTTAAGTGCAAAATAAGATGTCCACTAGTCTCGATGAGACAAGAGTTGATGGACCCTTAATGTTTATGTTATATTAAAAAACAAATAAACAAACAAACAAACAACCTGTTGTGCTAAGGGAACAGTTCTAAAAGACTTAATCCCATGTGTTGGAAAGATATAAAAAACAAAGGACCTCTATCTACTCAGATACAATGAACTTAACGGAGAAGTAAATACCTTTGAGATTTAATTAATGAACTCTTTGATTATGTAAATATCTTGACACTAAGATTTCAACTCAACCTGTCTTTTTTCACAAAAGTATGTTTGTATGTTCATGCACAGGGAAATTGAGAATCTCACCCTTGTGTCTTTTGATATCAAATATATCAACACGAGTTGATAAAAGTGGAAAAAGTCCTCAATAAGACTCCGAGTTTGCGGAGTACTTTTCCCACTTTTATCAACGAGTGTTGAAATATTTTATATCAAAAACACGAGGGTGAGATTTTATTTATCATCTAACATCATTCTTCCAAATTTTTCTGTTTGTAGACAGTAATAAGCAGTGTCTGAAGTTTATAAAGTACTGCTAACAGCTTCAGTGGCAGAGCCCTTAGTGATGTCATTTGATTGTGATGTCATGATAACAATGATGTCACAATGGTCTGCAAAGCATTGTGATGCAATTTCATTGCAGCAATACCTACAATGTAGCTGTCGCTTGATCTCACCCAAGCAATTTATTTTATTACTTGCCCGTGAAGAGATCACCCGTTTAATAAACATACAGCTTTATTACATTGTGTAATACCAAAACGCGTGCTTATGTACTCTCGGAACACGTTTCACGAACAAATATTGAAAGCTCTCAACATCCCTTGGCGTATTCAACGACATTGTTTGTGGAGATGATAGATCACTGGGAGGAGGTTATGCACACTCGATGACCCCAGCAACCTTGTTGCTAGGCTGACGTCACCTGGCATTGTTTCGCCGATGGATCTTGCAACAAAATTCCACAAATTACGTCATCGGGTATTGTGACGTCACTGTAAACTTTGAGCTGCAAGGCCCCGTTCCACAAGGTGATCGTACTCTAGCGCAACGAGAGTCTTTAGTCTAAGTTAAATTATGTGAGTTGTGATAGCCTAACACTACGATAATTTTGTGGGACGAACGCCTGAATTCTAAAGGTGGACCATTGTATGATATTAAATTCATACGTTTCAACTTTTGACGTGTTTGAAGTATTATTCTGTTAAACTCAATTGGATTATGCCATGGATCGTGTAGGTGTCAGCCTATTTACACTCAACAGTATAATTCTAAAAACATTATAAATGACAAGTAATAAATAAAATACTAAACTCGCTCTCGTGTAAAACCAATTTTATGAAACTCGTGAATAGTTGTGGTATCTGACTCGCTTTCGCTCGTCAGATACCAGAACTATTCACTCGTTTCATAAAATTGGTATTACACGGGAGCTCGTTTAGTATTCTATATATATACTTCAGTGTGAAAGACTGAGTTTTCTGAAGTTGAGAAAAGTGATATTTTCATTGCAGTGAACATAACACTTGATATTTCACTGCAGTTGAACATAACACGTTGACGGAACTATGTTGGCCTACACGAGACAGCTCGTACACAAACTGTTGATTTACGTCAGTTCAACGTTGACAAGTCATATAATGACAGATGGTCATTTATGTAGTTAATACCGATTCTTACCGTTTGTTTATTTTGTTGAAAATGATTTGTATTAAACTGTGAATTTCTCTTCTGATTTGCCAGTCGATACTTTACGTTTCGCAAGCGCCATTTTGTTACTTGAATTGCGTGTATTCTTTCGCTATATCTCCTGTGGGAGCCAGTTTTGAATGATAAATGCATAGCGACCATAATCATCTTTTCGATTGATCCTGTCGGTGTCAGTTGAGAGAATAGAGAAAGCTGACCAGATAAAGGTCGAACAGTTGGACTTGGGTGCTGCTCCTCCTCATAAAAGAATCTGTCACGAGGTCAAGAACCATCTTACCAACTGGTGGATTGACTAAAGCACCTGGACCCACTTGCACAAAGCGATCTTAGCGCTAAGACTATCGTAAGCCTATGTTAAAGAATGGGAGTTACGATCATCTTAGCGCTAAAATCGCTTTGTGCAAGTGGGCCCTGGACACCAAGACGTGCTTGTCTTTCCTTGTTAATAAAAGAGCAAAGCTGGACAGAGGACTGGATTTTTACTTACATATTCAGAGACGAGACTCTTCCAAACATATTTTTCACCTTTATTTACAGAAATGTATAGAACTTTGAAGTGGAAAACATCCTACATGGTTACTGTTTGTACAAATGAACATAGTATGCACTCAGGACTTGTGAACAAGACAATGAATGATTTACAAGACAGAGACTGGACAAATAAATATGAAACAATGACCGTTTGCATTAATAACCTTATGATTGCATCATTTCAAGATTGTTGTCATATCACATGGGCGGATACAGAGGGGGGGTGCGGGGGTGCGCACCCCCCCCCCCTTTTTATTTCGAAAAAAATCTTTATTTCTGTATAAATTACCACCAAAGACAATAAATGGATCTTAATTGTGCACCACCCTTTTTCATAAAAGCTGTATCCACCCATGTATCAACACATTCCACATGCAATTCAGCCCAGAAAAAAACAGGAATTCTATGTAACTGATATTAGGTACATACTCTCAAGTCAGTGAGCTTTTCTAGGTACACAAGTAAACAAGTGACACCTTACAAGTTAATTTCATTGATGAATAAAGTAGATCGTTTTAATTAAATTTGGTATCACTATTTGACATCTTTTAATTTTTTTGTATAACTATTAATAACTGGAAAAAGATACTTTAATGCAACCAATTTCATTTCAGTTACAATACGTTTTATCATATCACTACATGCATTGTCTATCATCCAAGGGGCATAACTCCCAAGTATTCCAGCATGCCGCCCACTAGGAAGCTGGATGTTGTCAGCACCACTGTTTTTCTCTCTCTCGCTTTCTCTCCAGCATCTTCACACACATGTAATCTCTGTCTTCAGGACCAGAACAAAATACTGGCTGCCATGGCCACACAGCAAACAGCTACATATGGACTTTTTCTTTCCCCTGCAAACAAATATTTTCATATCAACCAGAAACATAGTAAAGATGGTTTCCACTTTTGTACAGTTCCAGATGAATTCTGCAATTCTGCGATCACCCAAATATTTGTAGAAAATTAAGAATGGAAAAATTGCAGAATTTGCCTTTTTTTATCAATCAATATATCAGATACGATGCATTTGTATCTGCAAAATCTATAGCTTGAAATATCTAAATGGAATCGATTAAAAAAACATAAGGAGAAAAAATGAATTTTGAGGTTTTAGCGGGAATGGTTGTCACCCGGGAAATGGTGATGACAAACCTAGAAACATAATCGGAGTGAACCGGGATTCTAACCAACAATCATACGTTTCTTGCGTGCCCAAGGGACGCAACTCTGCACAGCGAATCGTGGCGCCTTAGACGACTGGGCCCCCCGTGCCTCCCCTACCCCCTGTGTCTTCTGAGCTATGCTGTCACTCTTCACTTGATAAACAAGACTTAGATACTTACCTATTCTGGCAAATTTCCAAAAGGTTCCTAATATTCTGAAATTGAAGATCAAAGAATACATTGTAAGGTTGTCTTCAGGATGTCCTCACTGTCTGTATTACAGTATTTGACTTTTTCTGAGATGAGTGTTTCTAAAATCAAAATATATTCTAACCATGCTAACTGTCCAGATACAAAATGAAAGGAATTTCTTAAAACTAACGTTCACATTTTAACAGAATATTTTATGTGTGTTTGTTTGTTCACTGTATGTAGAGAATGTATTCAGCATTGTGTTTCGTCTGAAATTATAAATATATTGGACTGAACATGCAAATTACAAGTACTTTGTTTTTATCTGTATAACACTGTTTATCATCCAAAACTGGCTCCCACAGGAGTTATCGCTTGGGTGAGATCAAGCGATATCTACACTGTAGATATCGCTGCAATGAAATTGCATCACAATGCTTTGCAGACCATTGTGACGTCATTGGTTACCATGACGTCACAATCAAATGACATCACTAATGGCTCTGCTACTGAAGCTGTTAGCAGTACTTTTTAGACTTAAGACACTGCTAATTACTGTCTACAAACTGAAAAAGTTGGAAGAATGATGTTGGATGATAAGTAAAATCTCACCCTCGTGTCTTTTGATATAAAATATATCAACATTAGTTGATAAAAGTGGAAAAAATCCTCGGCAAGCCTCGGAGTTTTCCCTCTTTTATTAACTTGTGTTGATATATTTGATATCAAAAGACACTCAGGTGAGATTCTCTTTACCGTATTCGACGTAATAAGCACCCCGCTCTAATAAGCGCCCACAGCGATAATTGCTCATATATTGGCTAGTGAACAATCCCAATTAGCACCCCTTCCGATTGATCAATGTACACAAGACTTATTTATTCGCACTCATGTGTTATATGCACCCTTAATTATGGGCAATTAAATTCTGAAAAAATATATCTGTCGTATATAAACATTTCAGTCTGTCAGCATAAACCACGAAATTTATCTTTCAAATCTGTTTTTTCCACCAAAATAATATTCTTATAAGAGCCCCCTGTTTCTAATTTTGGGAGCGCCCTGGGCGCTTATTACATCGAATAAAGTATATATGATGATTTGACTTATTTAGTCTATGAATTTCAAAAGTGCAGTCAATATACATACCCAGTCTTGTTTTTGTCCAGTAAACTTGGTGCTATGGATCTGATATATGCACATGTACAAATCAGCAGTAACACCACTGTCAACAAGCTCTGGAAGTTGAACAACGCCGACTGAAACAAAAGACACAATTGCTATTCAGCTTTTTCATCAAGTTTTGAAGTTACAGGCTTTGGATTGTGTTATGCTTTTCTTCAAATCTGGGCCAGACAAACCCATGAAGAGCCAGGTTAGAATAGGTCTTCAGCAACCCATGCTTGCTGTAAAAAGCTACAATGCTTATCATAAGAGTACTTAACGGGATCAGGTGGTCAGGCTCGCTGACTTGGTTGATGCATGTCATCGTACCTTAATTGGCTGGATTGATGCTCATTATGTCAATCACTGGATTGTCTGGTCCAGACTTGATTATTTACAGACTGCTGTCATATAGCTGGAATATTGCTGTGCGGGGTTGAACGTTTAACAAACAAACAAACACTTTAAGCAATGTCCAAAACTCAGGGTACTAATACTTCTATGACACTTAATCAATTGAATCAGCTTGCCTGACCAGCAGCGGCTCAGTAGTCACCTCTTACAACAACAAATTGTCACAGTGACCCAGTTTAGTGGGATTCTGGGGAGTGAGTGAGTGAGTGAGTTGGGTTTAACGCCGCTTTTAACATTATTCCAGTTCCATTATTACACGGCGTGTCAGCTTAATGTGGGAAGAAAGCCCGAAGTCATGCAGGTCTAAGACGTTTACCACTTCGGTGAAACCCACGAGCACGGGTATGGTGCTGACAAACCTAGAAACATAATTTGGGCAAACCGGGATTCTAACCCACAATCATAGGTTTCTGGTGTGCCCAAAGGACGCAACTCTGCACAGCGAATCGCGGCACCTTTAACGACTGGGCAACCCGTGCTACCAGGGATTCTGGGAAAGAACAGGTCCTAAGTATATGTTCTGTGTATATTGGTATAACTAGCAAGAACCTTGTGGGATTCAGAGGAAAAGTAGGTAGGTATATGTGAATGCCTTCTTTTGAATCAGATCTGCTGGTCAATTTTGGTGACTTGAGAGATTGTGTGTCATGATGACTGACAGCTTTCATTATTGCTCATGGTTCTAGTCACTGTAGGGTTTGTCTGGTCCAGGCTCAATTACTCTCATTATATTTTTGTATAATGTTTAATGCAGCACTCAGCAATATCACAAGGGGAGGTGGACAGGTATTGTGAACATGAGAAGCATACAATTCTATTTAATTTAAACAATACAGACCATTTCAACCTCGGCCAAAATGGCAAGTGACGTGCCTTGTTTATTTATATATTATGGGTCTGGTGTTTCAGTAATATCACTATCACTAATCTTGACAAAATGTCAGACTAAATAAACTATAAATAAATTGAGTATTGACATCGTTATTCATGTTCACATTCCTTTGTTTGGTGAACGTTTACATATTGTACTCAGCCTTTTGATTAGTCCTGCACCATGACCGTGGAATATATTTATTTTATGAAAAATAAATAATCTAGAAACACATACAAAAAGCAAGTCTAGCCAGCTCAAGCTAGCTCTATTCCTGGAATCAGCATAGGGAAATATTTTTTTATTTTTAGAGTCAAGAAGGATATTGTGTAATATAAGATTTCAGAGACTATATGTTAGTTTACCTTTTGATATACACTGACTGATCCTAGAATGAATCAATGATGCTGACACTACTGATTGCAGTGATGCCGGACCAGTATGTTATCATGGCAAGATACAAGTCCAGAAAGATTCAGTTTCAGAATTTTCCTGTCCTAGTGCACTTCTTGTCTACATAGCATCCGATAAAGAAAATATAAATAAACCGGAAAGGGACATATCTTTGGTTTAATATGATCATTGACAGGTACCACTTACCATTGTTGACAACGTGTAGACTTTGCACGATGTAAGAGAGAGAAAATGTTTGATTGGTTTATGTTCTTATTTGTACCCAATGGAATCTATCGTTTCATATTACGGCAGCTCAATCAGGTACATTTAACAGTTGTTTGTTATATCGGAGAAAGGATTACAAGCTCCAAACAGCGCTATTGTATCTATGAATAGACTACGCCTATAGTGCCAAAGTGCAGTCTAGGTAGCACGCACTGGTATGGAGCTAAAACGCATACGCAAACGATTATACCCGATATTAACCGAGACGAGCAGACTGAAAAACGGGGAAAACGAGGTCTATCTAAAATATAAACTGCTAGACGAAAAGTCAAAAATATATATATTCGTGAGAATTGTGAAAAAATGTCTGTTCAAAAATAATTTGTTATGAAATGTTATAAAAATCTTATTGAATATCTATTTTCTTAATATTTTATTCTGTAATTAAAAATATAAAGATGAAAGCAACTGTAAGATCGAGATCATATCCCGTTGTATGTTTTGTACCTACCTATGCTGAAACACTTCCTACTTCCGAGGATAAGGTATTTGGTATTTGATGTAACTTGCATGGGATATTTTATAACCAACGAGTGTCATATCGTGTTTTTCTGGCGATTAGTGTCTGTGTAAATTTAAATGGTTGCATGTTGTTGTTAACCCTCGGCTGTCAACCGGTTTTTATATGTTGCCGGTACATTGTCCTATTTTCGATCACTAATAGATCACCTAACTTGTAATGCATAATGTGAACGAGGGCTACGCCGCTGTGCAACGAATATCCGATAATTTCAATTCGACTCACATAGTTAAAGTTTAAAAGCAAAACAATAATATCTTGTTTCTCCCATGAAAGAAAAATGATTGATTGTTTGTTTTACTAATAGGAATTTAGGTCTAGCATAGATCTCCTTATTTGCATTATTTATTTCGGTGTGAAAGGTCGTAAATTTCTTTTCAAAATACCGGTAGACATTTGAGGAGAGCTAGATTCTGCTGACCCTGAAACCTAAGTACCCTGTTAATCATGCAAAAATATGCCCACGCAAGTGTCCAAGAAATTATTGTATAAAATGCATGCTGGAATATTGCTGAGATGGGTGTTAAACGACTAACACACACACACTGGTATACAATGAGTGTTTACAACCATGTACAACATGAACAATGTATGTGAACATGGTGTACACTAATAACCATGCATGCTAATGTACACACCAGAACTATCAGGTACAAGCTGACACATTTCGATATCACTGTTAATTAGGGGAGAAACGAAACAACAAAGTCGCGATACGATATGTATCATGATACATAGATCGCGACACAATACATATTGCAATACACATATTTTCTTCAAATCGCATGGAAACTTCTTACTATAAATATTTCAGAGCAGGCTCAAACGGAAAGGCTAGCTGTAGACACATGTTCACAGCTATTTTGAGTTGTGAACTTGAAACGCTAATTACAACACATTTGTGACATTTGACTGACAAAAACGCTGAGGTAGTATGTAATTTATTTAAACAAGTGTGTGATCTTGTGTTGATACCGAAAAAAACATATCGTGTATTGTATTGTGGCATGTAAACTCACAATGCACTGGTGCACCGTTGTATTGTTTCATCCTTACTCAGTGTTCCCGCTTGCTTTTGAAACTGCCAGTCCCCTCTAATTTTTGTCAGTCCCAACTTCAACAAACAAAAAACATAAGAAAATTACCTGGTTATAATTCTTTCAACATCATATCCAGTGCAATGACGTCATCTCTGAAGTAACTTTGTTAGATCTACACATCCTTCACACATTCAGTCATAATTTGCTCTTCTTTCTTTTGAATATTTTGAGACGAAGTCACTTCAGATATATTTTCAACCTCGAAGAAAAGCGACGTTATTTTCCCTTGCATTAAAAATTAACAAGGAGAAACCCTGATGACAAGCTGACTTCGTTTGAAAAATATATTACCGTATTCGACGTAATAAGCGCCCCGCTCTAATAAGCGCCCACGAACAATCCTAATTAGCACCCCTTCTGATTGATCAATGTACACACGACCTATTTATTCGCGTATAATACGCACTCATGTGTTATATGCACACTTAATTATAGGCAATTAAATTCTGGAAAAATATATCTGTCGTACATAAATATTTCAGGCTGTCAGCATAAACCACAGAATTTTTCTTTTAACTTATTTCTTTCACTAAAATAATACTCTAATAAGAGCCCGCTATTTCTAATTTTGAGAGCGCCCTGGGCGCTTATTACATCGAATACGGTATATACATATTGCTGACAATTTATTCAACAACAAAGATTTATAAGGTATTTTATTTGCTGGTCCACAGGGACTGGCAGTCACATGAATTACCGGTCCAAGTCTAATTTTACCGGTAAAAAACGGCAATTACCAGTAAACGGGAACACTGCTTACTGTTTATGTTTCAGACAATGTCGAAGACAACGTTTGTGAAGCTGGACACGGCCGCCAGGAAGGACTGCTTCCTGCAGACGACACTGAGGGATGATGGGAAGGAAGGCTTCCAGCTGATGGTCACGGATGGAGAGAACATCTGGAGTGGAGACTGTACGTACCATTCGTCACCACTCGCCCCTTTCTGTAACCTGCAAGAAGGCTCGTCCCCCTATTGATGAATGTTATGTGTGAAAATACGACAAACCAATGAGAATGCGTGTATGATTTCATGTTCTTTGTCAAAGGATCCCTCAGAAATAATTTTTTATTTTATATATGTCTTGCATCTAAAAATATACCAAAGATACAGTTAAATGTGTTCAATCATACTGTATATTTCCGCATGTCCTGATGTGCTTTAAATCTTAAATATATATGATATATGGGGAAATATATGTAAACCATTACACAACGAGTTGACAATTGTTTTAGGTATGCCCGTTTGCGCTAAGACAGAACCCGGTCGCCAAAATGGCCATGAGAGGGTCACGAGTCGCTATTCGGCTTGTCCCGGAATAAAACACGAGTTTGTCACAAATGAGTACGTACATTGTGAACCCGATGTTGAAACACATTGGATTGTACTGACATGTTCTCAGTGAAATCACTCAAATTGATAAGTCTCTGAATTAACTAACATGACTCGTGGGTATAACATTAGGGTATAGAATATAACATTAGGGTATAACATATAATAGGATATAAACATTAGGGTATAACACAAAGACACAGTTAGACCTGTTATGTGTGGTTACTGTGGTGTGAGTTTTTACTGTGTTGTCAGTGTTTACTTTGATATTGTTATTGTGACGGCAGTGACGGAGGACAACATCGACAGCCTGAGCAGCAAGGCCAAGATGGACTACAACACCTACGTCGCCCAGACGGTCAAGGCATTCACACAACAAAACCTGGCTGGGATGCAGTTTGAATTTCAGATGAAGACAAGGGGAGATGACTCCGTCGACTTTATTTGGAAGAAGCATGTGCCAGCCGATGAAATCAAGGTACTGAGTAAAATCTGGGGATGATAGACGTAGAATTAACAATTCGACAAAGGAAAGATAAATGTGGCAACTAAAAGATTAATTTTCAGTCGTGCTGTCATTGATCATAGGGAGCAGTGGGATTGGCCTTAGGACTAGATCATATTTTGTCGACACCTCCTCAAAATGAATGTAACATTTCCCATGACCCCCCTACCCATAATAATCTTTGTATTTGAAAAAATATAACTGTGACATTTTTTGTGACATCCCTCTTAATCTTAAAATGGAGGGGTCATCAAAATATGATACAGGTCTGAGACCCTAAGACATTCATCGACCCGTGAAGATCCGGGCTGGAATAGGTCTTCAACAACCCATGCTTGCTGTAACAAGCAACAATGCTTGTCGTAAGAGGCGACTAACAGGATCAGGTAGTCATGCTCGCTGACTTTTTTGATGCATGTCATCGTATCCCAATTGTGAAGATCAATGCTCATGATATCAGTCACTAGATTGTCTGGTCCAGATTCAATTATTTATATATAGCTGGAACATTGCTGAGTCAGTGTTAAACAAATACATTCATCATGTGAAAAAGACAGCACTGAATACTGAAAAACATAGTTTTGATTTCTTGATGAATGTACATTTAAAAAACGTAAACCTTACACAATGTCATCCAATCACAACTGCAAGGTTTCTCACTGCGCACTCTATCTTCTCTACAAATGCTGGGGCACGGGTGGCCCACTCGTCTAAGGGGGCGCGATTCGCCGTGCAGAGTTGCGTCCCTTAGGAACGCCAGAAACCTATGATTGTGGGTTAGAATCCCGGTTCGCCCCGATTATGTTTCTAGGTTTGTCAGCACCCTACCCGTGCGCGTGGGTTTCACCGAAGTGGTAAACATCTGAGACCTGCATCACTTTGGGCTTTCCTCCCATATTAAGCTGACACGCCGTGATATGACTGGAATACTGTTAAAAGCGGCGTTAAACCCAACTCACTCACTCACTCACTCACTCACTCACTCACTCTCTCACTCTCTCTCTCTCTCTCTCTCTCTCTCTCTCTCTCTCTCTCTCTCTCTCTCTCTCTCACTCTCTCTCTCTCTCTACAAATGCTGCTGGTCAAACAACTGATTCTGATTTGGTGCTTGGAACCCATTGTTTGCTGACTTGAACTGTAATAGCCCTGAACATTGTATATAGTTGGATGAGAAACCTACAGACCTCTTAGGTTTAATTGATGTCTCATGAAGATATATTGAGATATAGGAGTACAAGCAGGATGAAGTTTAATTAATGGATGCTCCCTGTACAGTTTCAGCTGGGCAGTGTGACTCTGTATATGAAGGATGACCCTGCTCGGTGTATACGTCAGATATTCCAGCAGAACATCACCACCAACACCAGTCTACAGGAACGCATCCGTTCCCTAGACACAGACAATGAACGCCTGTCACGAGAGAGAGCCATGGCCCTGAAGGTATAGTTGATACATAGAATACTAAATTAGCTCCGTGTAATACCAATTTTATGAAACGTTATGATACCCCAACCATTCACGAGTTTCATAAAATTGGTTTTACACCGGAGCGAGTTTAGTATTTTATTGATTACTTGCCATTTATAACTTTTTTAGAATTATACTGTCATGTATGAATAGGCTGACACCTACACGATCCGTGGCATAATCTCATTGAGTTTAACAGAATAATACTTCAAACACGTTAAAAGTTGAAACGTATTGATTTAATACCATACAGCGGTCCACCTTTAGAATTCAGGCTTCTGTTCCACAAAGTTATCTGGCTTTTTCCTTTATCTCGACGTTTGATTGGGATGGTAAAATAATAACAAAAATCAAGGGCAGGTAATTTGAGATTGTGAGAACCACGGAAATGGATCCAGGGGTTAGCGAACCCTGTAGATATAGAGGATGATTTTAAGTTTAAAGTAGTTGTGAGACTACCTTTACGTGTATGCTTGAAAATGTGTGAAAGGTCTAGGGCTATTTAGAAAATATTACCAATGTGTCTTTAGACAGAAAATATATCAACATGAATCCTTAAAAGTTTAAAATTTCGAGACTTTTATCATTTTTAATTTTAGTCACCCAAAACCATTCTTCAAACTTTTTCAGTTTGTAAACAGTAATAAACAGTCGTGAAAAAAAGAGAGCCGAGAGATTAGTGATGTCATTTGATTGTGACGTCATTGTTGATGTTGACATCACAATTTCATCAACATTTACAATGACATCACAATCAAATGACATCACAATTGTCTGCAAAGCATTGTGATGCAATTTCATTGATCTCACCCGAGCGATATATCCTGTGGAGGCCAGTTTGGGATTATAAATGGGGTAAATCTTTGATTATTCTGGGCAATGTGCCTCCATTCTATTGCGATAAATACTCTGAACCAATTTACCACCATACCTTAGTTTTTACCCTGATTTGAATGACACAGTGCTAAATATAGCCATCCAATCACATTACACACAGGATCAAGACAAATCCTGTCCAAGTTAATAAGTTAAGTTATCTTTACCAATATGATTTTAACCATGTTGTAAGTTCTTCAAACCTTGCTATCCTTGATCTATCATTTGAAGTGTTGTGATTAACAACTATATTTATCTTTAAGAGTAAGAGACAAATCAAATAGCTTGTGGCAATGGATTTCATTTGCTTCTATAATGCTGGAGGACCACAGTTTACTGTTATTGTTTCAGAGGCTGGACAAATGTATCACAGCGAAGGAGGAGATGGAGAGAGATCTGTACGAGAAGGTGAGGTCACAAGAATGCAGGGTCATTGTTGGGTAAACGCCCTGTCCAGTCTCATTCCACAACTGGTTTAACACAAATTCTCTTTTTCTCCAAGAAGATTCTTCTTCAAAAGATGGCAGTTCACCAAGAGCCAATGTTAAATTAGACCTTGTCACTGTATTTACAGTCTACATGGATCTTATCAGAAGGATGGGGGGGGGGGGTCACGGTTGGCCCAGTCGTTTAAGGCTCCGCGATTCACTGTGCAGAGTTGCGCCCCTTGGGCACGCCAAAAACCTATTGTGGGTTCGAATTCCGGTTCGCCCCAATTATGTTTCTAGGTTTGTCAGCACCATACCCGTGCTCGTGGGTTTCACCGAAGTGGTAAACATCTGTGACCTGCATCACTTTGGGCTTTCCTCCCACATTAAGCTGACAAGCCGTGATATGACTGGAATACTGTCAAAAGCTGGAGTTCCTGAGTTGAGCAATGACTGAGTTCATGATGTGTTGAGTGGTCACTGAGTACCAGATGAGTTGAGTGGTTACCGAGTTCATGATGAGTTGAGTGGGCACTGAGTTCATGATGAGTTGAGTGGTCACTGAGTTCATGATGAGTTGAGTGGTCACTGAGTTCATGATGAGTTGAGCAATCACTGAGTTCATGATGAGTTGAGTGGTCACTGAGTTCATGATGAGTTGAATGGTCACTGAGTTCATGATGAGTTGAGTGGTCACAGTTTATGATGAGTTGAGCAATCACTTAGTTCATGATGAGTTGAGTGGTCACTGAGTTCATGATGAGTTGAGTGGTCACTGAGTACCAGATGAGTTGAGTGGTCACAGTTTATGACGAGTTGAGTGGTCACTGAGTTCATGATGAGTTGAGCAATCACTGAGTTCATGATGAGTTGAGTGGTCACTGAGTTCATGATGAGTTGAGCAATCACTGAGTTCATGATGAGTTGAGTGGTCACTGAGTTCATGATGAGTTGAGTGGTCACTGAGTTCATGATGAGTTGAGCAATCACTGAGTTCATGATGAGTTGAGCAATCACTGAGTTCATGATGAGTTGAGTGGTCACTGAGTTCATGATGAGTTGAGCAATCACTGAGTTCATGATGAGTTGAGTGGTCACTGAGTTCATGATGAGTTGAGTGGTCACTGAGTTCATGATGAGTTGAGCAATCACTGAGTTCATGATGAGTTGAGTGGTCACTTAGTTCATGATGAGTTTAGTGGTCACTGAGTTCATGGTGAGTTGAGTGGTCACTGATTTCATGGTGAGTTGAGCAATCACTGAGTTCATGATGAGTTGAGCAATCACTGAGTTCATGATGAGTTGAGTGGTCACTGAGTTCATGATGAGTTGAGTGGTCACTGAGTTCATGATGAGTTGAGTGGTCACTGAGTTCATGATGAGTTGAGTGGTCACAGTTTATGATGAGTTGAGTGGTCACTTAGTTCATGATGAGTTGAGTGGTCACTGAGTTCATGGTGAGTTGAGTGGTCACTGAGTTTATGGTGAGTTGAGTGGTCACTTAGTTCATGATGAGTTGAGTGGTCACAGAGTACCAGATGAGTTGAGCAATCACTGAGTTCATGATGAGTTGAGTGGTCACTGAGTTCATGATGAGTTGAGCAATCAATGAGTTCATGATGAGTTGAGCAATCACTGAGTTCATGATGAGTTGAGTGGTCACTGAGTTCATGATGAGTTGAGTGGTCACTGAGTTCATGATGAGTTGAGTGGTCACTGAGTTCATGATGAGTTGAGTGGTCACAGTTTATGATGAGTTGAGTGGTCACTTAGTTCATGATGAGTTGAGTGGTCACTGAGTTCATGGTGAGTTGAGTGGTCACTGAGTTTATGGTGAGTTGAGTGGTCACTTAGTTCATGATGAGTTGAGTGGTCACAGAGTACCAGATGAGTTGAGCAATCACTGAGTTCATGATGAGTTGAGTGGTCACTGAGTTCATGATGAGTTGAGCAATCAATGAGTTCATGATGAGTTGAGCAATCACTGAGTTCATGATGAGTTGAGTGGTCACTGAGTTCATGATGAGTTGAGTGGTCACTGAGTTCATGATGAGTTGAGTGGTCACTGAGTTCATGATGAGTTGAGTGGTCACTGAGTTCATGATGAGTTGAGCAATCACTGAGTTCATGATGAGTTGAGTGGTCACTGAGTTCATGATGAGTTGAGCAATCACTGAGTTCATGATGAGTTGAGTGGTCACTGAGTTCATGATGAGTTGAGTGGTCACTGAGTTCATGATGAGTTGAGCAATCACTGAGTTCATGATGAGTTGAGTGGTCACTGAGTTCATGATCAGTTGATTGGTCACTGAGTTCATTATCAGTTGAGTGGTCACTGAGTTCATGATCAGTTGAGCAATTACTGAGTTCATGATAAGTATAGTGATCACTGAGTTCCAGATATCTTGATCAAATATTGTCACCAGTTATTTGTATTTTTGGTTAGCCTTGTGCAAGCAGTAGATACGTTTACATCGCCAGTCATAGATCTATATCCCATTTGGCCACCAAAATGGTCATTTGTTATTACATTTTATTATCTTCTATTTTTTCAGTTTGTAGCAGTTCTTAACAGCAAAAAAGAGAAAATAAGAGCTTTGAAACAACAAAGTAAGTTTTGTATTTACTCCAAGAGACTCATTTAGTAACTTTTCAAGAATGATTGGGTGGTCACACCGTTTGTCGTTCATATGTGACTTGAGTCTATCAACGCATGAGAAATTGGTCATGCTCTTGTATCCGCCTTAAGACTTCTGAGTCCCATGATGGGATGTGACCCTTCTGCATTTGTGACATCCCGCTAGACTTGTTATGTGCATGGTGTACTGGTGATCTACATGTCATGTACAATGTTTGTTTATTACAGTAGAAGATGGGGTCCCATCATCCTCCAGTGTTAAAGGTAAGTTTGAAGTACAGTGGAATCTGACCAATTCAGACAAAAAGCCGAGTTTACGGCGAGATCTGGATTACACAGAGTACAAAAAGTTGACCTGAAGACAAAATGAAAAGCAACTCTCATTTCTCTGTGTTCTCATACACACACAATGTACATGAGATATTGACATGGGCTGGCATTAAATACACATTTAAACATTCTTTACTTGACAAAGCAGTCAGAAAAACGCTGGGAATTAATCCAAGCCCCCGGAATGGCCGTCCATGTAAGTCAGAGTGTCTCAGGTTTTATGTTCTTGAAACATCTTGGTTTGGGCTTTACCCATGACTACCGGTAATGGTTTTAACTTTTCTCCAGTGGAGACCGCCTCCGTGGTCTAGTGGTAGAGCGTCCGCTCGGAGAGCGGAAGGTCCTGGGTTCAATCCCCGACCGCGTCATACCAAAAGATGTTAAAAGATGGTACTTGTTGTTACCCTGTCTGGCGCTTGGCATTAAGGGTCTAAAAGAAGGACGGGTTGGCTCGGAGTCAGTATACTGTGTCTGAGTGGGGTATTCATGTTAAACTGCGGCATGGTATCTCAGTGAGCTAGCACTATAAATCGGCATCAGTCCGGACTAGTACAAGCAGCCACACAAACACACACACGACACACACGTACATGCATGTCGCTATATGAATGCAATAATCTTGGACGCGACGTTAAACCCCATTTCACCTCACCTCACCTTTTCTCCAGTGGCACTGCAACACAATACAGTTGTCAAGTGTTCCTTAGACAGTTTTCCTCCCTTTACAACATGGGTTTTGTCAGTCTTATCTGTCAAGGCTTGAAAAAACAAACCTTTCTCATCACAGTTGAAAACATTGGATGGGTCATAATTGGCTGTAATGTGTGGTAGGAGGGACTTATACTTGTCAATAGATAAGACAGATGTGTAAGTCTGGTATGCCCTCAGACTGCAGTGATGTTTGTAGATGAGACAGATGTGATAAGTCTGGTATGGCCTCAGACTGCAGTGATTTTTGTAGATGAGACAGGTGTGATAAGTCTGGTATGCCCTCAGACTGCAGTGATGTTTCTAGATAAGACAGGTGTGATAAGTCTGGTATGCCCTCAGACTGCAGTGATTTTTGTAGATGAGACAGGTGTGATAAGTCTGGTATAGCCTGGGCCTGCAGTGATGTTTGTAGATGAGACAGATGTGATAAGTCTGGTATAGCCTCAGACTGCAGTGATGTTTGTAGATAAGACAGATGTGATAAGTCTGGTATGCCCTCAGACTGCAGTGATTTTTGTAGATGAGACAGGTGTGATAAGTCTGGTATGCCCTCAGACTGCAGTGATTTTTGTAGATGAGACAGGTGTGATAAGTCTGGTATGGCCTGGGCCTGCAGTGATGTTTGTAGATGAGACAGATGTGATAAGTCTGGTATAGCCTGGGACTGCAGTGATGTTTGTAGATAAGACAGATGTGATAAGTCTGGTATGCCCTCAGACTGCAGTGATGTTTGCAGATAAGACAGATGTGATAAGTCTGGTATAGCCTGGGCCTGCAGTGATGTTTGTAGATAAGACAGATGTGATAAGTCTGGTATGCCCTGGGACTGCAGTGATGTTTGTAGATAAGACAGGGGTGATAAGTCTGGTATGTCCTCAGACTGCAGTGATGTTTGTAGATAAGACAGGGGTGATAAGTCTGGTATGGCCTGGGACTGCAGTAATGTTTGTAGATGAGACAGGTGTGATAAGTCTGGAATGGCCTGGGACTGCAGTAATGTTTGTAGATGAGACAGGGGTGATAAGTCTGGTATGCCCTCAGACTGCAGTGATGTTTCTAGATAAGACAGGTGTGATAAGTCTGGTATGGCCTGGGACTGCTGTGATGTTTGTAGATAAGACAGGTGTGATAAGTCTGGTATGGCCTGGGACTGCAGTAATGTTTGTAGATAAGACAGGTGTGATAAGTCTGGTATGTCCTGGGACTGCAGTGATGTTTGCAGATAAGACAGGTGTGATAAGTCTGGTATGGCCTGGGACTGCAGTGATGTTTGTAGATAAGACAGGTGTGATAAGTCTGGTATGGCCTGGGACTGCAGTGATGTTTGCAGATAAGACAGGTGTGATAAGTCTGGTATGGCCTGGGACTGCTGTGATGTTTGTAGATAAGACAGGGGTGATAAGTCTGGTATGCCCTCAGACTGCAGTGATGTTTGTAGATAATACAGGTGTGATAAGTCTGGTATGGCCTGGGACGGCAGTGATCATGCGGATGTTGTAGATGATGCCAGGCCTGGTATGTCTGGAGTTGGGGATGCTGGAGTATCAGATGAGTCCGAAAATGAGGATGTCACCAACAGCATCAGCTCTACCTCCCGGGTGCCGAGAGGAAGGTGCGTGTGAAATTATCCTGTTCTTTCCAGTCATAGCACATTGCCCTAGCTGGAGGCAGAGACAAGTGTATTTATTCCTCTCTGTTGTTTTGCAAGGATACATTTAAACATGGTGATAAGATAACCATGAAATAGTTTTAAAAAAACAAGAAAACATTTGGCGAAAGTTAATTCATTTTGTATTACAATTAAACTTTAAGGGGAGATCATTCAGGGTACTTTTGAATAGGAAATATTTTTCATAATACTTACTGGTAGTACACATATTTGTTGTGGAACATAAAACTTGAACTGCTTTGAGCGTAGCTTGTCTCATTCTGAACAAATGTTATGTATAAAATGCATTGACTTCATATATACTCACCACCAAAAGAAACGCGAACCAAAGAAACATGTATAGAGGTTATCTAGCAAGTGTGTTTGGGGATGGTAAATATCTTGCATTAGGAATAAACATTGTATTTAGCGAGCCTTGGCGACAAAACGAAACAAGGTAACAATTCAAACATATTTCGGCCAAATCCAAAATTGTTTCGAAATTTATATCTCCAATGTTGCCAAAACTTATAAAATGCCTTAGCTACGTCACAGTTAGACACTGATTTTAAGTATATTTGACTGTTCTTTTGATAATGATAGCAATTATCTCTGTAGTTTATCCAGATTCCCGATGGTTAATTCTGACTCAATTGCCGAATGACAAGGGCGACGCCATGTTTGTTTATAAACACTGAAAGTAGTCCCTACTTGACCTTTGATATTTGCATCTCTATCTGCATATGACCCAAACGGATATCATTTTTATCTGTAGGCTTTATCCTGCCGAGAAATCTGCCCATTATATGATATAGAGAAGTATGTACGTTTAGAAGGGACGTTTCCAATGTGTACCACTTAATGACAAAACTAACAATCAGTCAAGTGTACCACAATGTCTTTTTTCTTATCACAATATGCTGGACCTGATTTCAAACTTTACACGCTAATCCTGCACAAGACAAATGGTGCATCTCGAGTTATGAATCTATGATGTCACATGCGATGCGTTCATGAGTGTCGGTTCGCACAACATACCAGTACGTGCGTTTGTGCATCGAACCAATCTAATTTCTTTTGAATATGAATAAGCCTTCATACATTAACCAACATGTATGATATTCGCGTTCTTTTGTCTGTGAGTATATATATATTTATACATGTTGATATGTTTGCACAAGGTAGAATTAAAATACAAAGGGGACAATATAATGAGGAGGCCAATGGGATTAACAGGAGAGAAGCCACTCAAGGACAATGAAATTGTAGTGATAGCGTAATAATATAACAATTTATCATCCAAAACTGAATCCCACAGGAGACATCGATTGGATGAGATCAAGCGATATCTACATTGTAGATATCGCTGCAATGAAATTACATCACAATTCTTTGAAGACCTTGTGTCGTCACTGGTTACCATGACGTCACAATCAAAAGACATCACGAATGGCTCTGCTACTGAAGCTGTACTCCAGTACTTTTTACACTGAAGACACTGCTAATTACTTTCTACAAATTGAAAAAGTTGAAAGAATGATGTTGGATGAAAAATAAAATCTCACCCTCGTGTCTTTTGATATCAATTACATCAACACGAGTTGATAAAAGTGGCAAAAATCCTTGGCAAGCCTTGCAATTTTTTTCAACTCGTGTTGATATATTTGATATCAAAAGACACTCGGGTGAGATTCTCTATATATATCATATGCACTACTGTCATCATATTGTTTGCAGTGTGGATGAAGAGGAAAACACAGACGAAGAATCTGTAAGTTTTGTTGGAGCTACTGCTACTTTTACAACAAGATGCCCTATAAATACATCCATGACGATCCGGGGTAGAATAGGTCTTCAGCAACCCATGCTTGCTGTAGAAGGCGACTATACTTGTTGACTAACAGGATCGGATGGTCATGCTTGTTGACTTGGTTGATGCATGTCATCTTATCCGAATTGCCTGCATCGATGCTCATGATGCCTGTAAATAATGGAGTCTTGAACAGACAATCCAGTATTGTCATCATGAGCAACGTCTACCAAATGTGTGGATCGACCGCTGTCATATAGCTGGAATATTGCTGAGTGCGGCAGTAAACAAACAAACAAACAAACAAACCATATAAATAAAGTATATCCATACTGTGATTCTCCTTCAGTGATCTCAAAGAGACAAGTCTTATGTCTTATCATTAACTGATTCTTTGGGACACCATCACCTGGTATTGGTCTATCCATCTACTGTAATACATCTACAGTAGTACATCTATCCTAGTACATCTATCCTAGTACATCTACTCTAGTACATCTATCCTAATACATCTACAGTAGTACATCTATTGAAGTACACTGGTTTGCCTTTCGGGGTAAGGGAACGGTCCATTTGGTTTACAGTAGAAGCCTAGAATTGTTCTGAGTCCATTTCATCTCTGATTTAAGTACAGCAAACTACGGCTATAACAAACTCTAAGGGACCACTAATTTTAGTTCATAATAACTGTAGTTCATTATAAGCATATATACAGCATAAATACAACAAATGGCCAGGACTAAAAAATAAGTTCGTTAATTCGGTCAGTTCTTTATAAGCGTGTTTGTAATAAACGTAGTTTACTGTATATCGAAGCCACTCTGTTTAGTCTAGTCACATCAGTAGTGCTTCAGGTGTGGAGTGGTATATGCAGGGTGATCACTGCAAGGGATGTGTTGCAGCAGCCCGCTCCATCCAAACGCCGACGTCGGGCACCAGTAGGTCGGACCACAAAGAAAGAAGCAGATTCCTCTCTTGTGTTAGAAGATGAGCCCGATAGAGCAGTTACGACAGTGGCAAGAAGGTGAGGGAGAGATTTGAGTATTATTGGGGGAGATAAGAGTTCTGTTGAGGGATATGGAGGTACTGCTGTTGGGCGAGATAAAGATGGTATTGGGAGAAACTGTTCAGGGAAATAGGGGTTCTATTGGGAGAAACTGTTCAGGGAAATAGGGGTTCTATTGGGAGAAACTGTTCAGGGAAATAGGGGTTCTATTGGGAGAAACTATAAGGGGAAATAGGGGTACTATTGGGAGAAACTATAAGGGGAGATAAGGGCAGTATTGGGAGAAACTATAAGGGCAGATAAGGGTACTGTTGGGAGAAACTATAAGGGCGGATAAGGGTACTATTGGGAGACACTATAAGGGCAGATAAGGGTACTATTTGGAGAAACTATAAGGGCAGATAAGGGTACTATTGGGAGAAACTAAAAGGGCAGATAAGGGTACTATTGGGAGAAACTATAAGGGGAAATAGGGGTACTATTGTGAGAAACTATAAGGGGAGATATGGGTACTATAAGAAGAAGCTATAAGGGGAGATAAGGGTACTATTGGGAGAAACTATAAGGGGAGATAAGGGTACTATTGGGAGAAACTATAAGGGGAGATAAGGGTACTGTTGGGAGAAACTATAATGGGAGATAAGGGTACTATCGGGTGAAACTATAAGGGGAGATAAGGGTACTATTGGGAGAAACTATAAGGGGAGATAAGGGTACTATAAGAAGAAGCTATAAGGGGAGATAAGGGTACTATAAGAAGAAACTATAAGGGGAGATAAGGGTACTATAAGAAGAAGCTATAAGGGGAGATAAGGGTACTATAAGAAGAAGCTATAAGGGGAGATAAGGGTACTATAAGAAGAAACTATAAGGGGAGATAAGGGTACTATAAGAAGAAACTATAATGGGAGATAAGGGTACTATAAGAAGAAGCTATAAGGGGAGATAAGGGTACTATTGGGAGAAACTATAAGGGGAGATAAGGGTACTATAAGAAGAAACTATAAGGGGAGATAAGGGTACTATAAGAAGAAGCTATAAGGGGAGATAAGGGTACTATTGGGAGAAACTATAAGGGGAGATAAGGGTACTATTGGGAGAAACTATAAGGGGAGATAAGGGTACTATAAGAAGAAACTATAAGGGGAGATAAGGGTACTATTAGAAGAAGCTATAAGGGGAGATAAGGGTACTATAAGAAGAAGCTATAAGGGGAGATAAGGGTACTATTGGGAGAAACTATAAGGGGAGATAAGGGTACTATTGGGAGAAACTATAAGGGGAGATAAGGGTACTATTAGAAGAAGCTATAAGGGGAGATAAGGGTACTATAAGAAAAAACTATAAGGGGAGATAAGGGTACTATTGGGAGAAACTATAAGGGGAGATAAGGGTACGATTGGGAGAAACTATAAGGGGAGATATGGGTACTATAAGAAGAAGCTATAAGGGGAGATAAGGGTACTATTGGGAGAAGCTACAAGGGGAGATAAGGGTACTATTGGGAGAAACTATAAGGGGAGATATGGGTACTATAAGAAGAAGCTATTTATAAGGGGAGATAAGGGTACTATTGGGAGAAACTATAAGGGGAGATAAGGGTACTATAAGAAGAAACTATAATGGGAGATAAGGGTACTATTGGGAGAAACTATAAGGGGAGATATGGGTACTATTGGGAGAAACTATAAGGGGAGATAAGGGTACTATAAGAAGAAGCTATAAGGGGAGATAAGGGTACTATAAGAAGAAGCTATAAGGGGAGATAAGGGTACTATAAGAAGAAGCTATAAGGGGAGATAAGGGTACTATAAGAAGAAACTATAAGGGGAGATAAGGGTACTATAAGAAGAAGCTATAAGGGGAGATAAGGGTTCTATTGGGAGAAGCTATAAGGGGAGATAAGGGTACTATAAGAAGAAACTATAAGGGGAGATAAGGGTTCTATTGGGAGAAGCTATAAGGGGAGATAAGGGTACTATAAGAAGAAACTATAAGGGGAGATAAGGGTACTATAAGAAGAAACTATAAGGGGAGATAAGGGTACTATTGGGAGAAACTATAAGGGGAGATAAGGGTACTATTGGGAGAAACTATAAGGGGAGATATGGGTACTATAAGAAGAAGCTATAAGGGGAGATAAGGGTACTATAAGAAGAAGCTATAAGGGTAGATAAGGGTACTATAAGAAGAAGCTATAAGGGGAGATAAGGGTACTATAAGAAGAAGCTATAAGGGTAGATAAGGGTACTATAAGAAGAAACTATAATGGGAGATAAGGGTACTATTGGGAGAAACTATAAGGGTAGATAAGGGTACTATAAGAAGAAACTATAATGGGAGATAAGGGTACTATTGGGAGAAACTATAATGGGAGATAAGGGTACTATTGGGAGAAACTATAAGGGGAGATAAGGGTACTATTGGGAGAAACTATAAGGGGAGATAAGGGTACTATTAGAAGAAGCTATAAGGGGAGATAAGGGTACTATAAGAAGAAGCTATAAGGGGAGATAAGGGTACTATAAGAAGAAGCTATAAGGGGAGATAAGGGTACTATAAGAAGAAACTATAAGGGGAGATAAGGGTACTATAAGAAGAAGCTATAAGGGGAGATAAGGGTACTATAAGAAGAAACTATAAGGGTACTATAAGAAGAAGCTATAAGGGGAGATAAGGGTACTATTGGGAGAAACTATAAGGGAAGATAAGGGTACTATTGGGAGAAACTATAAGGGGAGATAAGGGTACTATTGGGAGAGACTATAAGGGGAGATAAGGGTACAATTGGGAAAAATTGCACAGAAGTAATGTTTATTCCCCTCCTTGCAGACCCGCCCGGCAGAGAGGAGCCAACAAGAAACAAACACCATCCAAACCAGTGCTCCCCAAAGTCACGTCCAAGCGGTCAGATAGCGGCGGGTAAGTTGTGCAGGCCATACCAACATAGATGTTCAGTGTTGCACTAGCGTGTTTGTCCTGGCTCGTGGTATTCTGGACAATACTTGCCACATAACATGCATAGTTTTACAAAAACGGATAGATGGGAACCTGACAGTGGAGGTATGCAGAAGTATTTAGATGTCCCAGATCGGACTCAACCCTGAAAGGTACCAGAATCTGTACTTTACTAAGAAAGTGTTGTCATAAAATTTTAACATTTGTTAAGATTTCCATTGCTAACTTTCATCCCGAGTCCCAATCACGCACATTGAGACGCCCAACGCTAACACCGTATTCGTGCATGCGTGATTCCCGTGCACCCTTTCGAGTTGATTGGTTCAACTGTGTCATATGGCCCTGTGATGCAGGGGTAGCATTATGCAGATGGCTGTTACAATGAATGCTCGTTCCACCCATGACGAACAGGTCTGGTTGTTGATGAAATATAGTGATATATATAGCTAAATAGACAGATTTTTTATTCATGCACCGATTGTCTTTAAATGTAATATCCATTTATCATGTTTATGTATGACTGTTTAATAATCTCATACCAACTTTGACTGGAGTAGGTCCAATAGTTTTTCAGATATTGTAGTAAACGTTAGTACCTTAAATTACCCTCCAGACTATACATGTGTATGTGTGTTCTTCCTCAGTTCCAGCGGGCCAGAGCGGAGAAGCAGCATGAGGAAGAGCAGCTCCCACTCCTCAAACAGATCCTCAGACCACCAAGACCCGGACGATCTGTTTGCAGACCTTGAATAAACAGGTCTTACAACATTCATTGCAGGGATTAGTGAAAGATTAACTGTCAGTGTGTTGAGGTCGGCAATATTACTACGTATATGAGTATGTGAGAGTGTGGGTTGAAGTGAGAAATATTTCAGCTGTAGCAAGGCAGTTTGTAAAGAATCCAGATAACTAACCATTGGCTGAACAACCTTCAAGGTATGTTGATAGACAATCAACCATCTCACATCGTATATACATATGTATTTACTTGTGAGCTTACTTACTTGAAGATTCCGGGGTAGAATAGGTCTTCGGCAACCCATACTTGCCGTAAAAGGCAACTATGCTTGTCGTAAAAGGCGACTAACGGGATCGGGTGGTCATGTCATCCATCTAAATCGTGTGGATCGATGCTCATGATGTCAATCACTGGATTGTCTGGTCCAGACTCAATTATTTTACAGACCGCCGTCATATAGCTGGCATATTGCTGAGTGCAGCGTTAAACAACAAACAAACAAACAAACTGCTTCCACCCATGCACAGACCATATACCGGTATATGGTCTCTGACCCATGGTGCGAGTGAAAGGACTGCTGTACCTTCTTGTCAAGGTTGTGTGATGAATGATATCAACACCTAGTTTACCAACATACTTCATAGATTTGTAAGAGCTGTTCTGTGATGAAAACATTTCCGTGTTATCTGGTAAATTCTTTATCAAGTGCTTTTTAAAGTTAGATGCGAGAAACTGCTTTGTAGGAAAGCATACAGTATTTATGGTCGTACGAAGATGGTTCTACCTGATTGACCTCAGACTCACATTTCTATCTTTTTCTCCTTAATAAGAAGTAGAATATCATGAGATATCTGTTGGGGCTTGAGGACAAGAATACTTTTTCCATATTCAAAGACAATGCATTTTGTTGATGTGATATGTATTTGGTGTTACATATATTGAAAAACCCAGTATCATATACAACCAGCCATTCGGCCCTCCATCCAACCTACCCATCCAGCCCACCCATCCGACCCTCCATCCAACCTACCCAACTGACCCTCCATCCACCCCACCTATCTGACCCTCCATCCAACCTAGCCATCCACCCCACCCATCTGACCCTCCATCCAACCTACCCATCCACCCCACCCAACGTACCCATCAAACCTTCCATCAAACCCTCCGTCCAAACTACCTGTCCGCCCCACCCATCCACCCCACCCATCCAACCCGCCATCCAACCCACCCAACGTACCCATCCACCCCGCCCATCAGACCCTCCATCTGACCTACCCATCCACCCCACCCATCAGACCATCAATCCAAACCCTCCATCCAACCCAAGCATGAAGCCCCATCACTGACATTAGTCTACAAAGGCAGCATCTGTTTGTGTTAAGATTCTTAAGGTGTGCATGTCTATGTTCTAGCTACCATATTGTGTGTATTTGTACATGTAGTGCTGTAGAATATTTTAGATGTAGAAGATTTTCATATACAACACTGTGATGATTGCGATTGCTAATGAAATGAACTGATACCATTTATTTCCCATTCTTTATATGTGGTTGTTTTAGGAGAGATTTTACAGCGTTGCTATGGCAACCTGACCAGGGATAATAAAACTATAAAACTGGATTTTGTTTGTGTTTTTGTTAAATGTGTACCTGTCTATGTAATCACGTGGCGAAAGCTTGAGCCCTCATGGTTTATTCTCCCTGCAGTGTTTTATGTGTAGCATAAAGTGGGTCCTAGGGATATTTATGATATTTAAGACTCTTATTTATGGTGAGGGGAGGTGAAATTGGGTTTAACGTCGCGTCCAAGATTATTGCACTTATATAGCAACGTGCATGTACGTGTGTGGGTTTGTGTGGCTGCTTGTACTAGTCCGGACTGATGCCGATTTATAGTGCTAGCCCACTGAGATACCATGCCGCTGTTTAACATGAATACCCCACTCAAGACACAGTATACTGACTCCGAGCCGACCAGTCCTTGTTTAAGCCCCTTAATGCCTAGCGCCAGACAGGGTAACAACAAGTACCATCTTTTAACGTCTTTTGGTATGACGCGGTCGGGGACGAACCCCGGACCTTCCGCTCTCCGGGCGGACGCTCTACCACTAGATCACGGAGGCGGTCTCTTATCTATGGGATAAGGGTTTTTAAACATAAAACCTGATGGGAAGTGTTTTATCTAACTTATGAACAAAACAAAACCCACTTAAAACAACATTTATCAACATTTTTATGTTTCAAACACACTTTCCATGAACCTTAGGAAACGGGTGTAAACTATTATCTGTTGCTGGCGTATGGTACTTGAAAAAGACATACTTAAAAGCTTTGTGATTTATCAGCGCCACTGTAGCCTAGTGGTACACTCACAATGAAGGATGTGTGTTCGATCCTCGGGAATATGAAGAAAACATTTGTCATTTGATTTTACATGTAAATACATTGTGTTCAAATACAAAATAAATTTCTCACCAGAAACATTCATATGTTAAAATCTAAACAGAATTTGTATTAATAAAATCCCTGTAATATCATAACATATATAGAAATGTGCCTGGGATATCATAACGTCCCTGTTTATGAGATTTAACCCAACTGGAGAACAATAGCTTTTATGGCTTTGTATTATTTTATTCATATTTCTACCACATGTATTACATTCCTGGAAGATGCAGGCACTTGACGTTTATAGTTGGAACAAAATATCTCTGTTGGTATATCCTAGGTATACCAAGCTTATCAGGAGCCAGTATGGACAAATTGATAATACCACACTGCCTCAACACTTGCAATAGTCTGGGCACCTCCAGCTATTTCAGGAAACTTTTTCAGGAAACTAGTCCAAGGTTCCTGTAATAGACAACCACTTATGACATACACAAAGGCAAAATTAACTATTATTTGTTTTTAAATAGATGTTTAGAAGTTTCAAACTAAGATGTTTTCTCTTCTGGTATTTACTGGTGTATAGTTTGAAAATAAACTAAATAGGTTTTCTCAAGATTTGTATTTTTTAAATTGAAATTTGATATTCAGCTTTGCACTTTCTGTTTGTTACACAAAGACCATTTGAGGTGTCACTTTCTGTTTTCGGCTTCCTTTGTTGTTTGTTTGTTGATTAACGCCACACTCAAGCAGTATTCCAGCCATTTGAAGGCAGTCTGAAATCTAGTGATTGATGTCATGAGCATCCATCAAGGCAGATTGGATACGATGACATGCAATCAACTAAGTCAGTGAGCCTAACCACTTGATCCATTTAGTCGTCTTTTGCGACAAGCATAGGTTGCTGAAGATCAATTCTAACCAGCATCTTCACGGGAGTAAACCTACATGCATGAACACAATGGCATCAAATTGCCTGAAGTGACATGGTATTTGTTGTGTGACTTAAGTGAGTGAGTGAGTGTGGTTTTGCGCCGCTTATCAATATTCCAGCAATATCACGGCGGGGGACACCAGAAATGGGCTTCACACATTGTACCCATGTCGGGAATCGAATCCGGGTCTTCGGCGTGACAAGCGAACGCTTGAACCACTAGGCTACCCGACCGGCCCGTGTGACTTAAATACAGAACCTGTATATCTATGCAGTCCATAATTATTAGTAATTTTCAGCTCCATTTATATGATTACAGTAGAATACTATTAGTTGCACAACTAATTACAGATAGTTGACTGTGAAGAAGGCCTCTGTTGAAAATCTGAAGATTTTTATAGCGTAATGTTAGCCAAAGTTCAGGATTTTTGGTAATGATGTAATAGAGGTAATTCTTTGAATTATTAACAATGACTATTGTTTGATTATTACAGCTAATTGTGCCTTTGGGTAGAAGTGACAAGTAGTTGTTGAACAAAGGGTAGTATTTCATATATGAGTCGATACAGAGTAATATAGAATGCATTTCAGATCTCACTTTCCAAGACTTCATAAAAATCTAAATATATACATTTTTATATGATACACTAATAAATAACACATACTAATCATAAACATGTTATATGCTCATCTTTAAATAATAAATATGACGATGATACAGATGAAAAATATCACAGATTCTATAGTGAATAACATGAGTATATATAGTTAACTCTCTCCACCAAGAGATTGCGAACATGATTGTTTAAAATAACAATAAGATCACACAATTTATTCTCTTATTTCGATATCTGGTCATCTCAAGTTATTCCTATATGTTTACTTCAAGATAACCAGATATAAATAAGGCCTGTGTTTCTATTATTTAGAAAAACAATAAAAATAGCTCTAACAACATGAAATACTGTTCAGAGCTCTCGCTCGCACGCTTGCTCACTCACTCACTCATCCACCAGCTGATTTACCCACTCACTCACTCTAAAACAATTGGCCTGATAAGGTGAACTGGGCCCACTTGCACAAAGCGATCTTAGCGCTAAAATTATCTTAACTCCCATACATTAACATAGGCTTACGATAGTCTTAGCGCTAAGATCATTTTGTGCAAGAGGGCCCTGATCCCAAATAATCAGTTGTTTTATGACAAGCTTGTTTGTTTGTTTGTTTGTTGTTTATGCCTCACTCGGCAATACTCCAGCTATATGACAGCAGCCGGTATTTAATCAAGTCTGGAACTGTGATTGATATTGTGAACAACAACCCATGATGTCAGATACAATGACACCGTGCAATAATCGCGAACAAAACTGGGGCAGGGACGAGAAAGGGGTACTCGGGTCAGGTGGGTTAGTCGCGTGACATTTTGTTTAAAACACAGAATCACATACTGTACCCAGGGGAAACCATCTTCCCGAGGCATGAGAGTTAACTGACTATAAAAGTCCAGTTTCCAGCCTTGCCGAACTAGGCTGGAATTACTGGGATCGATCGTAGCGCCACCAGTGGCTACTACCAGTTACGTCCCTTCTAAGCCTCTCCTATAGACCAATCAGATTCCACCTCTCGTATCACCTGCGTTTGCTTCACACAAAATGGTGGCGCCGAGTTAGGACGATCTGATCGATAATCAAGATCTATGTTGTGATAAAACGGGTCTTACATCGCGAAATGCATCAGATCAAGTGAGCACCTTGATTAAAAACATGAAAAGATTTGGAAAATATCTGCTGACAACTAGTTGGCGATGCACGTGCTTTGCAAATCCTGCAATCGACCGAAATCTACACGACAGTTTACGAACCGGATTTCGATTTCGGAGCACGATTTTGATTGGACTATGCATAGACTCGTTAGTCCAGCCAAAATGTAACTTCATAATACCAGCCTAGTTCGGCAAGGGTGGAAACTGAACTTTTATAGTCAGTAAACGCTCTTGCCTCGGGAAGATGAGGGGATACATGACAAGGAGGCTGTGTTACAATCTCATTAAAATCAGATCTTAGTTCTCGCTATCGCTAAACAAAGATCTGCGAACATCCCATTAAGGGTCACGTCAGAACTACCTTTCATCCGACCAATCAGAGCGTCGCTTACCAGATCATGAAAGTGACAGTCGGAATGTGTTTTCTAATCATGCAACCTCGAAAACGTTAACACGGGGTATTCCGAATGACAGTAACGGCCCGTACGACTGATTCCATCAAAATTATAGTCTATCTCTCACGTCCGTGGGACAAACATTCCAGAATGTATGTTTGTTCAGTTTTACAAAATTTTAATCGAGAACTGTGTCAACATATTTTTCAAACGTAGTCTGTAATGGAAGTCGCCAGGTTGAAACGAGTGCCGTATAGCTCTTGAAAGCTGGTTTCTAAATCAAGAAGTCAACTTCTTGTTTGTCCTTTCAGTGGTCGGTCAAAGTTCGTGAAAGGTCGTTCTGGCGTGAACCGTATGGGATGACCTCAGATCTTTGTAGCAGGAGGAACTTAGATCTGATTTTAATGAGATTTGCGGTGTTAAGGCTATCACACCCATTCATTGGTAGCTTTTGCACCTTTCAAACCCGTCCCAGAATGCCGGCAGACAGGATGATGAATATCTATCCCAAGCCCAGTTTGGCCAGAAGCCATTTTGATTGTCCCTACATACCCCAAGGCAGGACATTCCCTAGACTGGCACATATCTCTAAGGCAATGATTATTTTAATAGTTTAAATCATAATTCTTAGATTACAGAAAGACTGGCACCCCTTGTTCATCACTCAGAACAGACTTGAAGCAAGGCTAGACATACCCCTGGCAGAGAATCCAATGGGTCTTGAAACTTTTAAGATGGAGCATCAGTTTTCAGAATTTGTGCTCTACTTGAAATGAAAATACAAATCCCAATTCAAGGAATTTAAAGCTCATCCCTGGCGGAAGATAAATTGAATCGACCTCCATCCCATGTCTTTCTCGATACCAAACCAGCAGTAGAAATTGGCGCTAGTCCTGTAGTCCTTGCCAAACTGGCCAATAGTTAAGGTATCCTTAGGACTAGTAGAAAATTGCCATTTTTAAGGGTTTTGCTATATCTTATCATTATAAGGGCTAGAGAGCCAAAAATGTTAGTTTCTACCCCTGTAAACTAGAGTATTTGCACCTGTAGGGGAGGATAAGAGTGTTTGGCTAAGCACATAATTTGCACATTTACAAGGAATGGGATGACGATACAAATTATTGACATGCACATGGTCCAAGGAAACCAATGCTATCTGACCTAGCTCTTATATAGTTTCCCTTTTGTGTTGCTGTGTTGATTAGGTTTAAAAAAAAAAATGAATTGGTTCTCAGGCAATGACTTTTGAAAATAAAGTGTTTTTTTTGGGGGGGGGGGGGGGGGTTGGGGGGGGGGGGGGTTTGCTTGTACAAACCAGAGACCATAAAATAGATCTACTCAATTAAACAGTTGTGTACCTTCAACCTTGGAAAGGGCCTGCCTACATAACAAGCATACAAACTCCTGATCCCGCCATGGCCATAACACGAGATGTGCAGTAAAGCAGTGCGCATGTAAAGGGAAGTAACTGCGTGCTATATTGGATCACATTTTTTTAAAGTATTATGATATTTTAAAATCTTTTTGGGAAAATGGAAATGAAAATGAAACGTGCGGCAGACTTTATGATGATGCGGGCGGTGCCTACGAACCAAGACTATTATTTTTTAAGCCTTGTATAAAGCATTATAACAGTGGGCCAATAGATTAAAACTTTCATCCTCCTGATGTCACCATTAGGTCACCACTAGGTCACCATTAGGTCACATGGTCATCCACCCTCTGAGAGTGAGTGAGTGAGTGAGTGAGTGAGTGATTCACATCTTATATTACAAAGGCTTGAAGATTTTCATGTATGGTGCAATGAATGAAACGTAACTTTCTCATGATAATGGTCCAAATATCTGTTGATCCTCACTGTGATGTGAAGGTTGTTTAATTTGAATATCACACCATATGCCCTTATATATATAAATATCACAGGGTCACAGGGTTACGGATCAGACCTTAAAAATAGAAACTTCAGAAAAAAATGAAATCAGAATGATAAGGTCTTCTGTACCGCCCACAGTAAAGATCACTTTGACCACACAAAAAAAATCCATGTTGTCATGTTGAATTTTAATAGTATCGCTAAAATAGAAAAAGTGCCAATAAATTGGTCTTCTGAGGTAATACACTGTATTGTTTATATACAATATATTGTAATTATATTATATATGCTACTCAAAAGAAGTTAAGGAACACCTGATGCCAGACAGTTTAACAAATATGAAAGAATCGGGTGTTCTTTAACTTCTTTTGAGTAGTATAAATCACTTCATGATTTAATCAAAATGATTAAAGTATGTTTTTTTCTACTTATCACAATTATCACTCTAATACAACACACATCAGATACCTGATACAATAAATGAATACCTCAACACTGAAATAAAGCCTTTTTTCTGCAAAAGTTAGACATTCTGAAATTTCCTTCTTTAAGATATTATTTCAAAATAAAATTTCTTCCACTGGGAGAACAGAAATACCAGGTATATCAATAAATATGATTATAATGTTAGTTGTGTGAAGTTTGTTAACTCCTAGATATCCGGAGATTGTGGACTTAACTGATAAAAAATTTACAATTTCTTTTATCAGTAAAAACACGAACATTGAGGTTGTTCACAAAAATTAATAAAGATATTTATAGGAGGAAATGTCAGTGGAAAATCATTTTGTGAATTGAGTCGTAGAAGAAACAGGTCTCTCAGGACTCCATTGACCTTTCAAGTCCCCACAGGCAGGTGAGCTTCAGTACCTGCAATACTCTGGATAGATTCGTGGACGTCATGGTTAGTAATGTCTGGTGGAATTAATTATGGCGAGATTCATATGAAGATGAGATGATATTGATAAATTTGCACCAATCTCGTCAAGTCACAGAGCCATATCAATCGTATTTGTGATTTAGTCCATATGGTGCTGTTTTTATTTTAGAAATTTACGACTTGTGGTCGTTGTTTATCACACAATAAAACACTGCTGCACCCCTCATGGTTTATTCTCCCTTTAGTGTTTTATTGTACGATAAACAACGACCAAAGTCGTTTATTTCCTATATGAGATATCAACATTATGTCCTCTTTAAGGACGATGATAAAATGTACAAGCTTTTAAAAATATTTACCCAAATTTTAATAATGATGACTCCCTGAAGAGAATCTGACCTCGGACAAGTTGGTTTTACGAATAGGTGGGTTACGTTTGGTATTTCCCGCATATTCTCACAATCCTCACGTGAAATGAAAATCGAATTCACTTGATCCATTGACCGGGGTAATAATAGCGTAACACTATGAACATCCACTTGGTGAATGGAATTTGGCGCATTATAAATGCACATCATCATCATCATCATCATCATCATCATCATCATCATCATAATTATTATTATTATTATCATTATCATTATCATTATTATTGTTGTTGTTAATAGTGTAACACAATGAGCATCCACTTGGTGATTGGAATTTGGCGCATTATAAATGCACATTATATTATTATTGTTGTTGTTGTTGTTATTAACATAGACAGACTCAGGAAAGACATATTCACAACTACTTTTGATGTGGCTCTGTTAAAAAATGTGACATACACAATCTAAAAATACACCACTGTACATTTGCATACACTTGCATGAGTTGTTTTGTTCTGTAGCTGTGTCATGGTATTTCCCACTGTGATGGACGTATGATTACAAACAAGTTTTAGGGACTGGTCACGTATTTTTGGGGCCGGTGGGCCGGTGAGAGGGGGATCATGAAAAAATGACACACTAAAAGAGGGGGGATCGCCCAAAACTTATGACAACTGCATGGTGGGGGAAAGAAAAAAATGGCACAATTCTATTTTTTCATGTAACAAAATTATTAATTTGAACATTTTTAGGGACTGTCATTTATTAAAGGGAGGCGTGGCTGGTTGGTGGGTTATCATGATTTTTTTACATAAAATGAGGTAGGGGGGGTCATAAAAAATATTGCATAAAATTAGGTGAGTCAGCAAAATGTGATACAGTCCTATGACAAATCCACCCTCACCTATTATAAATGACCAGTCCCTTACAACCATGAAGACTACATACAAATGATATGCAAGAAAATAGTAGGTATGTTGTACAACTCTTTGCATATACAGAAACAATGAAGGCAACAATTAACTACTGAGACAAAACTGATTGTCAGCCATATTGGAATGGTTCCAGGGTTTCAAAATGATGTTACAGGCAGTATTTTTTTCTCATCAGCTTCAGGAAATGATAGCAGTGGCTGTGACTATCAAAAAGACTTATGACAATTTGTAAACCAATTTGGTACCGGTACCGGTACTTTGTGTAGGAATGTCATAAAAAAATTACAATTCATTGACCCCTAGATATATATATACTAGGCAATTTTCTTTTCCTTGATTCATCGATCCGTCCACACTTTCTCATACCGGAATACCGGTACCAAAACCGATTAAGAGAGCTTTGCCACTTATATTTTCCAACAAATCCCAAAAGCAGGTCGATAATGAAATAGAAGTAACTCTTTTATGTGTCATTTTAAGAAAAATTTCAAGGAGCATGTTTTAATTGTTTATTTATCCTACCAAACATGAATTGTCAATAAACATACTTGTAAAAGGCCATGTAGACTGTATGCTTCCTTTATAAACATGCATTTTATTTTGGTTTTAAGTTTCAGGAACTTTCAAAGTTGTCTGTGAAAACCGCATCGTACATGTAGCCATTGTTTGAATATTTATTAATCGATATCGAGATAAAGTACCAACTCATCTGAATTTAATATTGATTAGAAAATCAAAATCAGCCAGTAAAATCATTTTGAAATCCCTGATACAGGCCTCCCAAAGAAAAAATCTAACGTGTTAAAAAACATAGACATGTTTCTTCTATTTGTCTTTTCTGCACACAAACGTATTAAATAGCAGAATATGAGTAGATTTTGTACTCTAAAACTAGTCGACAACATATCCAGAAAATGTTGATAAGCAGCACTAGAATTGTATATCATTATTTTGTGGAATACATTGTCAACTCGTACTAAAAACTAGAGACTAGTTTTAGCATGAAAAATCTACTCATATTTCTGCTAGTCAATATTTATTGTACAAAATGACAAACAGCATTCATATTTATGTTTGGGAACACACGTTAACGTTTTTTGGGTAGGCCTATGATAGATATGTTCATACCACAGTCTGTTATCACAAAACACATCTCATAATACCGAACTCTACTCTGCATCATTTTCTGGAGAGACCTTGACCTTTGCTAGGTTGGACTGGACAAGAACATGCTCCTTGCAAGGCACAGGAGCAACTAGCTGTCATATCCTGAGTTTCCGACACGCGGACACACATTCCAGCCTTGTGACACGCCAGCAGAATCGTGCCATTTGCTGAGCCATTGTAGTGGTCTGTTTTCTCATGACAAGGTCTGTTTTGCCGAGGTTTATGATCCTGCTGTGCATTTATTGTGTGGTTAGCAGCGCCCCCTGGTGTTAACGGCGAAGCACTCTTTGATGTTGGAGGAAGTTTCTTGGCACTGTTGCACTGTTCCTCAGGGTCGTCATCTTCATCGATGAAGCGGATGTCACTCAGACTGTTGCTAAGTCCCCGTTTCACTGTAAACAAGATCATAACTGTGTTTTACACATAGCAAAACTCAATCTCATTAAAATCAGACTTTAGTTCTCGCTACCGCTGAACAAAGATCTGAGGACATCCCATTAGGGGTCATGTCAGAACGACCTTTCATCCGACCAATCAGAGCATCACTTACCAGATTATGAAAGTGACAGTCGGAATGGGATTTCTAATCATGCAACCTCGAAAACTTTATTCCCAACGATAGTTACGGTTTTAACAACTGAATCCATACACTCTAGACCATCTATTAGCCATTCCAGAATGTTCTTTTGTTCAGGTTTCAAATTTGTAATCGAGAATTTGTCAAAATATGTTTCGAAGCGTAGTCGCCAATTTGAAATTAGTGCCATAAAGCTCGAGAAAGCTGCCTTCTGACTGGTCATTCCATTGTCGGTCAAAGTTCGCGCAAGGTCAGTCTGACATGACCCATAATGGGATGTCCTCAGATCTTTGTTTAGCGGTAGCTAGATCTAAGATCTGATTTTAATGAGATTGCGCAAAAATATATAGGATGACTTGTTTACATTTAATATCACATGGAACCTGCGCGTCTGCTGGATGATTAGATCATTAGTGTTATACACAAAGCAAAAGACCTGTGAAGATCTGGGGTAGAATACGTCTTCAGCAACCCATGCTTGCCATAAAAGGCGACTGTGCTTGTCGCACCAAAAGGCAGGGTGGTGCTGATATTTCAGTATTATATTAAAAGTGTATGGGGAGATGCTAATTGCATCAATTGTTGGAACTAGAAAATTTCCTCAAAATCTGATTATTTGTGAGTCTTTACTCATCAGTATATTCTACAAGTCAACATGAATGTTTCAACAGACATAATGTGTGAAGCACTTCCATTGGTTTATTGTAAACTGTTACCATCAAGTCCCTCGCTGTCTAGGTCATCCTGGCTTCATGACAAGCAAGACCATTTGATACTTTTAGGGATTTTCTGAGGTCAACACAGAGGTTTGTTTGTTTGTTTGTTTGTTTGTTTAAGGTCAACACAGATGTTTGTTTTTGGTTGTCTGTTTTGTTTGTTTGTTTGTTTGTTTGTTACCAATTCGAGCCCTGATCTTCACAGGGTTCTACACCAGTGTCCGAAAGAACAGCCAGCCCGCTGACCCGTGGCTGGTAACTTTTCTGTCGGGCTGCATAAAATTTTCCTCCACAGCCCGAATGTCTGGCAGACTAATTACGTTTTCAGTTTTATTATAACTCCTGGTAGATTCTCAAGTGATTGTTTGCATTATTTCTACTGAATCAAGACTTGATTTGTCTCTTACTTTTCGCGAATTTTCAATATTTATAACGTATGAGTTTCGGCAGATAACTTTGAAGATGGGCAGACAACATTTATGAGTCACATGCCCTTCGTCTTGTTGGGTCAACACAGAGGTAACTTTCAATATGCTAAACATCATCTGTTAAAGTGCCATGTATTCCATGCCATGTGTCACACTGTCAACATCAAGTCTGACCTTTGCTCTCCTGTTCTTCATTGAAGTTGCTGTCCAGTTCGTCCTGACTGCAGGTGATCTGGTTGAAGGTGGCAGCGAGGTTGGCGCCGCTGCTTGAAATATGCAGACTGTGCAGATCACAGCAAGACTGCACACACCTGCAGCAGAAGCAATCATGTAGCGGTAGAACAGGAGACAACTTTAGATATGATGTCCTCTATATCTCCTGCTTCAAAATTGCCTGGGTTTGGACAACCTGACTAGAACCCAACGTAAATGATATTTTAATACTTGTTACCTGGGATTATAATTTTTCAAAATTTCAAGGCAGTGATTATAAGGTGAAATTCTCCTTACATGACTTATCTCCCTTTTCAGTCCAGGATCCACAACTCTGGTTTTGGCTCAGTTGACCCAGGATCTCATAAAGCTACTCCAATTCATGATTAAACTTTCCAAAAGTTGTGGACACAAATGTATGAAAATATAATACCCTGAGAAATTAGTGAAAAATTATTTTTTAAATATGATATGCTGTTCATGATTTTGTTCTGGTTTGAAAGTGGAATTCAAATATCATTATCAGAAACCAAGTCACCTAACGAAACAAACACGACTAGTTCACCTGCTATAAACACCCACCACTAGGGCGACTGCTATACACACCCAACACTAGGACTATACTCAGCAAACAACCAGGGCTATACACACCCACCACTAGGGCTATACACACCCACCACTAGGGCTATACACACTCACTGCTAGGGCTACAAACACCCACCACTAGGGCTACACACACCCACCACTAGGTCTATACACATCCCCCACTAGGGCTATACACACCCACCACTAGGTCTATACACACACTCACCGCTAGGGCTATACACACCCACCACTAGGGCTATACACACCCACCACTAGGACAATCCCCAGCCACCACTAAGACTATACACACCAACCACTAGGGCTATACACACCCACCACTAGGGCTATACACATCCACCACTAGGGCTATACACACCCACCACTAGGGCTATACACACACCCCACTAGGGCTATACACACACCCCACTAGGGCTATACACATCCACCACTAGGGCTATACACACCCACCACTAGGGCTATACACACCCACCACTAGGGCTATACACACCCACCACTAGGGCTATACACATCCACCACTAGGGTTATACACATCCACCACTAGGGCTATACACACACCCCACTAGGGCTATACACACACCCCACTAGGGCTATACACATCCACCACTAGGGCTATACACACCCACCACTAGGGCTATACACATCCACCACTAGGGCTATACACACCCACCACTAGGGCTATACACACCCACCACTAGGGTTATACACATCCACCACTGGGGCTATACACACCCACCACTAGGGCTATACTCGCCCACCACTAGGGCTATACCCACCCGAGCCGGGGAGTCTTGAGATTCTGTTCCTGTTGGAAGAGAAGGATCATCTTGCTGGTGCTGGGGCTGCCACGTCGGCCGGCCAGCCAGTAAGTCTTCTGCTGGCCTTTACCCTGAAACACCAAGGTTTTGTAATTAATATCTTTTCACATACCAATCCAAAATTTCTGATTTCATACCTCAGCAGATCTCCGGTTCCACTTTTGTGTTCTAGGCCTGCTCTGTACATTTACAGAGACACAGGGAAGTCCATATAAAATAAGCAAGAAAATTAAAAAATTCTAGAAGAAACACGTATGAAATATTCATATCCCCGCCAACATGACATGTCCAGTTGCGTGCAAGGCAGGAAATATTGTAAGGTTTTCAAGCTCTGCTCTGGAAACGAGCACTACCACCATTGTTAGTCTAAATCAAAGTGGTTGCTATGGAAACTCGAAAGATCCCAAATTATCAAAAGGCACCAGTTTACCACTAGACCTATCTATGTGCAAAGTTTGGGGAAGATACAAGCACTACCACCATTGTTAGTCTAAATCAAAGTGGTTGCTATGGAAACTCGAAAAATCCCAAACTATCAATAGGAACCGGTTTACAACTAGACCTATCTATGTGCAAAGTTTGGTGAAGAAATATGGAATGGTTTTCAAGATCTGCTCCGGAAAGCAGCACTGTCACCATTACCGACCTATCTATGTGCCAAGTTTGGTTAAGATATCTCTCCTGCTTTTGGATTTGCTGCTTTGGAAATGAAACGTCCATTGGGGGAGTATTAACCAGAGAATAATCCTCCATAAAACTACACCTGGACAGGCAGTCCATGGGAAGGACATGTGCGCTGGATGATATGCTAATAGAAGGTGCACAACAACATGTTTTGTTTGTTTATTTGTTTGTTGTTTAATGCCACTCTCAGCAATATTCCAGCTATATCAAACAAGTCAGCGAGCCTGACCACCCGATCCCGATAGTCGCGTCTTACGACAAGCATAGTCGCCTTTTACGGCAAGTATGGGTTACTGAAGACCTATTCTACACCAGATCTTCACGGGTCGCACAGCTACATGAAGAATGAAGACTTTAAATCAATTCAATATAAATTTTAGTCCAAGAACAATATCATGTTTAGAGTTGATTAGGCAGCATTTTACATAGAAAAAGGTAGGTTAACCTCACAGGCAATGACTACATTCATGCTACAACTGTCCAGGGAGACCTACTGGCAGATAGTCCAAGCATCCATCACACATTCAGGTGAGAGCTGGCATTCCGTGATGATCATTCATCTAAGGACAATGCACACTTGAAGCCTTTATGACCACATGTTTTATCCACTTTTTGCACATCTTCCTGAGGCAAGGGCATTAACTGACTATAAAAGTCCAGTTCCCACCCTTGCCAGACTAGACTGCAATTTATGACATCCATTTCATAAACAACATGGATTTCAAATTTTCAACATGCAGATTTCGGTCAACTTCAGGATTTGCAAATCATGTGTACCGTCAACTGGATGTGGACAGATATTTTGCAAATGTTTTTGGTCAAGGTGCTCAAGTGATTTGATGCACCTCATAGGGTAACACATTTTATTAAAACAGATTTGATTATCGATCAGATTGTCTTGACTGGGCACCGCCATTTTGTTTGAAGCAAATGCAAGTGATGTTCAGATCTGATTGTCAATAAGAGAGGCATAGAAGGGACATAACTCGTAATAGCCACTGATGGCGCTATGATTGAGCCCAGGAATTCCAGCCTAGTTCAGCAAAGGTTGAAATTGGACTTTCAAAGTCAGCCGACATCCTTGCCTCTGGAAAATGCTACTTGCAAGGCACAGGGTTCTTTTACGCCACTTTTAGCAATATTTCATCCATTTCCCAGGGGACACCAAAAATAAATTGACTATCGTACCCATACATGGAATCAAACACGGTCTCCAGTGTGGCAAGCTAACACCACGGGGCCACCCAACTGCCCAAACAACTGCAACATTTGTTGCATTAGTAGATTTCTGTTTCCTATCAAACATTTTTCAGGATAGCTCTTGTTTGTTTGTTTGTAATATTCCAGTTTTATGTCAGTGGTTTGTAAATAACTGAGTCTGGACCAGAGAATCCAGTGGTCGACATTGTGAACAACAATCCTTGCAATTGGGGGACAAGGACACGCTATCAACCAAGTCAGTGATCCTGACCACCCAGTCAAGTTCATCGCCTGTTATGAGTGAGTGCGTGAGTAGGGTTTTACGCTGCTTTCAGCATTATTCCAGCATTATTTCAGCATTATTCCAGCATTATTCCAGCAATATCCCGACGGGGGACACCAGAAATGGGCTCGCCTCTCATGACCAGCATAGATTTCTGGGGACCAATTCTAAACTAGAATCCCCACTGAGGTATTCAGAACAGTTTACCTAATTACCGTTAATGTTCCCTTATGAAAACAAACAATTTTTGCAGAATATATTTGGTCCAGTAAGAATCAGGTGGTTCGTTTCCATGGAAACCATTCTGTAGGAAGTACCAAATACACATGTAGCAACATTCTACAAATAACAAACAATTAACAGCAGCTGGCTGAACCAAACCCTGGAAGGGTTAATGAAATGCGTGCCCCACTCGAGGGTTAACACAGGTGTTAGTAACCACAATGGCCTCCACCACGGTGCAGGAAGTGTCATCAACATGTTATCCTATACACGTAAACAAGTCGTCATCTCGGCCATGTTTTTCTACCTGACGGATATTGTCCAAGGAGATCGTTGTTGACTTTAATCTTTGCAAACGAAAACACACAGCCATGTTAGGAATTATAGTTTGGTACTGGAACCACATGGTACAGAAGCACTGGACACAAGTCGGTATCGGCCACAGCTGGTTGGTTTGCTGCAAATATTGTTGTTTCATGGCTTAAGGTTATATTTGTTTGAGATATTTATTATTTATGAACACAGTATTGTAAATCAAGAAAATAATGTGGGCTTGAAATTAATGCCAAAAATGTGAATGTCCATTGCTCACATTAATGTAGTGACACATTTTTATCTGGACATACTGCAGTATATTACCGTATTCAACCCAATAAGCGCCCATGTCCCAATAAGCCCCCCCCCCCCCCCCCCCCACTAGTTCCGGAAATTCTATAGTAATTTTTTCGTTTTAAATGAAAATTGTACGGGAACCGAGGTTTCCGGATATTTGAAGTCCGTATAAGCGGGACATGACTGTATTCTGTTTATTTTAGATATTTGTGACTTAAGGCTTACTGATGAATTTACGCCAATTTGACTCTGAATTAGCCCACCCCTTCTGTCTTTATTTTAAGCGCCCTGGGCGCTTATTGGGTTGAATACGGTATTTAACAAAGCTCACAATGAACAATGTAATTGAGTGCTAGATTTGGACATTGTTCCTCATCAAGTGTGGTCTGTTTGTTTACCCAAGTTGATCAAGCAGTTACTACAGTCGACAACCATGTATGACAGCATATATGTTCTTCCTAACCTATCAGATAATGTCATAATTACAAGCAAAACACGACTCATCATCTTCAAAAGGCAAGGTCGTTAACTGACTGTAAAAGTCCAGTTTCCACCCTTGCCGAACTAGGCCTGACCACCCGATCCCATTAGTCGCCTCTTACAACAAGCATAGTCGCCTTTTGCGGCAAGCATGGGTTGCAGAAGACATATTCTACCCCGGATCTTACTACTCCCGAGGCAAGGGAGTTAACTGACTATAAAAGTCCAGTTTACATCCTTACCGAACTGGAATTTCATCCTTGCAGAACTGGAATTTCTGGGCTTGCTCGTAGTGCCATCAGTGGCTATTATGAGTTATGTCCCTCCTAATGACCTATCAGATTCCACCTCTTATATCACTTGCATTTGCTTTAAACAAAATGGTGGTGCCCCGTGAAGACGATCTGATCTCTAATCAAGATCTATGTTGTAATGAAACAGGTCTTACTTTGAGAAGTGCATCAAATCACATTAACACCTTGATTAAAAACAAGAAAAGATTTAGAAAATTTCTGTTGACGGCATAGCCTAGTTTGGCAAGAGTGGAAATTGGACTTATAACTCCCTTGCATCTGGAAGATGACTACTCACCTTGGAACCATGTGAGGTAAAGCAAAAGGAATTGAACCTGGTACCTGTAGTCTTCATCGGTGACCCGACTCATTTGAATACTGTAAATTGTGAAATAAAAAATGCGTCTCCAAAAGAATGCGACCGCTGGCCCCTAGCCAAAAATCTGACTCAATATGAATGTGACACCCCCTGCTCTCAAGCATCAGTGGATTTATATTTTAAGAAAATGTCCTCAGTCAGGTTTACAGGAGAATCCTCACCTTAATCCAACCTTACATTAATCCAAACACACACCAAATAGCACCGCTTATTAGCGCTGAGTAGTGTACTTCCGCTAAAACAATACATGCGCGTTGGCTCGTGTCAGCCTTTGATGCAGTCGCAAAGAACAAAGACACAGTGTTGCGTGGGCGGCGTCTGTCTGGACTTGCAGGTGTGATCAGTGATGACATAAGCGAGTAGAACTCTTGTCTTGACCCCAGCAGTGACAATTCACAGGATGTAATTAGTGTTTGAATGACATTGTTTATATACTTATTACAATGTTATGAAGACAGGATCAACAGGATTTAAACTTTATGTTGAGTTTCTGAATGTCTGTGTTTACGTATGTAGCAGGGCGTGGAGTCATCTCACAGATGACATCCTACCTTGTCAGCTTGCTGTTGGGGTTAACCTCTTTGGTCATGTGGACAAGGCATCCGACCTCAGATCAGAAGGTCTGTGGTTTGAATCCCATCACAGGACACGGAAATTTTATGGCCACTATATTGGCGCCCAACGTTTGGTCTGAGCACGTTCATATTTTATTTGAGTAAAATAAGTCTCATTATCCTACGATGCGGCCTGGGACATGCCTTCTGTTTACGGGAAAGTATGTAGCAGGGTGTGAAGTCATCCCACAGATGACATCCTTACCTTGTCAGCCTGCTGATGGGGTTAACCTCTTTGGTCATGTGGACAAGGCATCCGACCTCAGATCAGAAGGTTCGTGGTTTGAATCCCATCATGGGACTCAGAAATTTTATGGTCGCTACAGGTATCCATATACATATGTATATATGTAACCATGCCGATGTAAGCATTTCCTACCCAACTGTTGATTACCAGCTTGATAACAGTACTAGCATCTGGACCAAAAGAACAAAAGGAGCTGAAATTATAAGTCCACTTTTTCTCCGTTTATGGTTGAATTATGCAAAGTGTATCTTTTTTTATTTAGAATCTGTCATATTCTTTGAATAGGATACCTATCATAAAATAAAGTTTTCCTGCAACTGAAACCATTCAAATATGTTCAAGAATATTGCTTTAATATTTATCAAATATTTTATGCTTTATTACATAAATGTAAACAGTGTTATAAATAGCTACTTGCAATGATTCTATGGCCAGTCATAGTTTAGTAAAAGTGTAATTAGTTTATTTAGAGTTATTTATAGAAATAGTGTAATTTAGTATAGTTAGTGTCTAAATTAAAATTTGAATTTTCACAATATAATACACAATTTAGAAAAAATAATTATTGACTGAAATGTCAACAATTAATCTTTGTCAGATGGCTCATTTTCTCCTTCTCCAGCACTGCGAAGTGTTGATTGTTGTTCTAGCTGAAAGATTTTAGCGTGGAGATTTAATTGTCTGTATGTGATGATGAACAGAAGGCGATTCATTGTGCACAGATGCACTTCATTTCCTATTTACGTGTCCTTTAAACATTACATTAAGGCAAAATATGTATTATTTCGTAAATTCTAAATGATAATTCATATTTAACGACTGTAACAAATCTTGAAATTTTGAAATCAGTGCACAGTTTTATTCCATCTTCTTGCCGATTTAGAGATTTTGTCTGAGATGTTGGCTTTGCTATGTGGTACTGCAATGTTGTTGTTCTGAATGTAAATAATAACGTAGCAGTAGTAATGAAAGATAATCCAGTAATTAAACATTTACAGAACAATACTTATCTTTAATGTCAATTATATAATGTATTCTATTTCTCATGTCACTTTCAAAACATTGTAATTTGTATATGTATCATGTTTGGGAGAGGCATTCAGATAAGCAAAATTTGCTTGTTTGCCAATCCCTCCACTTTATGTTTATATCACAATGTCATTTAGAAAGTGGTCAAATGTAACAAACGTTATATCTGGGATAACACTTTCTTAGTAAAGTACAGATTCTAGTACTTTTTGGGGTTGAGTCCGATCGGGGATTCGTACCCACACTGCCAGAGTGAGGCACCTAATCGCAAGCAAACAAAGTAAGCGATCTAACCCAGTCAGCCACCGAGGCTTCCATAAAATGAAAGCCTGACAATTCTAATTGTGACTAATTCTAAACTGAGTGAGTGTGAGTGAGTTGGTTTTAACGCCGCTTTTAACAGTATTCCAGTTATATCACGGCGTGTCAGTTTAATGTGGGAGGAAAGCCCAAAGTGATGCAGGTCTCAGACGTTTACCACTTCGGTGAAACCCACGAGCACGGGTATGGTGCTGACAAACCTAGAAACATAAACGGGGCGAACCGGGATTTGAACCCACAATCATAGGTTTCTGGCGTGCCAAAGGGACGCAACCCTGCACAGCGCATCGCGGCAGCTTAAACGACTGGGCCACCCGTGCCCCCAATTCTAAACTGAAATACAATCTCATAGTTTGAAAACTATTTTCCTGAAACTTTAATAACCTAGGAGTATGTATGGCTATAGAAATACTTTCCAGAACTCTTAGTCCCTTACACTACGTCACCAAGCTTACAGAGATACTGGTTGCTGCACATTCTCAGTCTGTTAGCATACAGGGGACATATTCACAAACTTTTAAGTCTTTTTAAACAGTTTCTAGTGATTCATCCCAACACAGGTCATAAAACATGACTCAGTGAAACATTTATCTGTGTCCACTAAGCAGAAAATGGGTACCTGGTAGGATGAGATGAGATACCATGGCGTGAATACTCCCCATGGAATTGAGTAGGCAGCATGAATCCATAGAAACAATTACCACGGACAAACATCATATCCAATGGATTGTGATAAATAATAATACTGTATTCAACGTAATAAGCGCCCAAAAAACAGATTTGAAAGATTGTAAATTTCGTAGTTTATACTGACAGCCTGAAATGATACAAAAGAAAAGTATGTGCGTATCTTACATGAAGGATATATTTTCCAGAATTTAATTGCCCATAATTAAGGGTGCATATAACACAAGAGTGGGTATCATACACGAACAAATAAGTATTGTATACATCAATCGGAAGGGGTGCTAATTGGGGTTCTTCACTAGCTAATAAATTAGCAAATATTGCCGTGGGCGCTTATCAGAGCAGGGCGCTTATAACGTCGAATACGGTAGAAATAATAATATAAAAAATTAAATAATAATAATATAATAATAATAATAACCCCCAATTATCATTTCAATATGTTAACAAACAGCAGAGCTGAGACCACTTCGTGAACATGGGCAGTTGTATTTCATTTCTTATTCTATCCTCGTACAACAACTTGTTATTGCTAAACATCAGGCCTTCATTGTGCTATTGCGCAGATCTCTCCATTGTTTACTTTGTTTATCTTCCGAGTAAACACGCAGAGTGAAACATTTCATACCCGTTGAGCTGTTTGTTTACATATCGTTGGGCATTCATGTTTACAACAATGAATATGATTTTATTACCTGGTAAGCATGATTTTTTTAAAAGTTAATAATGGAAAAAGGTCATCATTCATGTTTCCGACTGGCTTTGTATTTTCCATGAATGTAGATCAGGCGTTAGATCATGCTGAATGCATGCCAACTATGCAAAGTAAATAAAATTATACTACTTAAGAATGTAGTTGCCTGTAAAAATGAATTCTTCATATGACTTTCTTCCATTGTATTGTATGGGGTGCTGTGACTGACCATGTCTGACCTCAGCGGAGGGTCATTGGTGCCTCGGTGGGAGTCGAGGCCACACAGAAAATATTACTGTTTCAGAAAACATCTACATTACGTTTTGATTTAAAGGGGGACTTGGGTGGCCCCGTGGACAGGGTGATGGGACAGGATCAGTTGAACCCTGGCTCCCTGAATCAAGGGTTACAAAAGAAGTGGAAAACATCTACGACCTGTGTCATTTGTTTGAATTCTTTTCCACTTTAAGTTGACATGCAGTGATATGAATGAGTCCATCTTCCTGAGGCAAGGGAGTTAGCTAACTATGAAAGTCCAGTTTCCATCCTTGCCAAACTAGCCTGCAATTATGGTTTTGGTATGTTGTTTAACGCCGCACTCAGCAATTTTCCAGCTATATGATGGCGGTCTGTAAATAATCGAGTCTGAACCAGACAATCCAGTGATTGATATCATGCGCATCGATCCTTGCAATGTTGGATCGATGACATGCATCAACCAAGTCAGCGAGCCTGACCACCCGATCCTGTTAGTCGCCTTTTACGACAAGCTTAGTCGCCTTTTACGGCAAGCATGGGTTGCTGAAGATGTATTCTACCCCGGATCTTCACGGGTCCCTGCAATTATGGAGTTATATTTAGTTATATATTGGCTGGACTAATAAGTCTATGCATAATCCAATCAAACATCGAGTTCGTTAACTGCCATGCAGATTTTGGTCAATAGCAGGATTTGCAATGCATGTGTACCGCTAAGTCAGTGTCAACAAATATTTTCCAAATCTTTTCGTGCTTTTAACCAAGGTGCTCATGTGATTTGGTGTACTTCGCGAGGTAAGACCTGTTTTATCAAAATGAAGATTTTTATTATCAACCAGTTTGTCTTGACTTGGTGCCGCCATTCGTTTGAAGCATAATGCAAGTGATATGAGAGGTGGAATCTAATTGGTCAATGGGACGGACATAGAAGGGATATAACTTGTAATAGCCACTGCGACCAAGCCCAGAAATTCCAGCCGAGTTCGGCAAGGGTGGAAACTGGACTTTCACAGTCAGTTAACTCCCTTGTCTTGGGAAGATGGATTGAGTGCTGTACCAAACAACATTAAACCAAGCATTAAACCCAGTATGAAACCCAGTTCCCGTACTCATTTAAATACTGAAATCAACACAAGTAGTAGCCTGGATATTTGACCAAGTCAGAGCATATATTACTTGAATTTTGTGAATTATTATTTCCAGTAGATTTTCGCATTGGTCATTTGTCAAAAATAGACAAAGCTACCATATTTTCTTGGTTGGTTGGTTGGTTTGTTGTTTAACGCCGCACTCAGCAATATTCCAGCTATATGACGGCGGTCTGTAAATAATCGAGTCTGGGCCAGACAATCTAGTGATTGATATCATGAGCATCGATCCATGGAATTGGGATCGATGACATGCATCAACCAAGTCAGCGAGCCTGACCACCCGATCCCGTTAGTCGCCTTTTACGACAAGCATAGTCGCCTTTTACGGCAAGCTGAAGACCTATTCTACCCTGGAATCTTCATGGGCTTCATATTTTCTTGAGTATAGTGTGCACCCCATTCTAGCGGATTCAGTATTTTGGAGAAAAAAAAATTGAATGTCAAGCACAGAAACAAAATACACCGTAGATCTACCCCTTCAGCGAATTCCGGTAGCGGGTGATGAGAAACTTGGTCAGTACAAATTTAAAATTTGAGATAAAAAATCACCAGACATGTTTATTTACCGTTTAAATTGTATTTTTTGTTCTGCTAGGCATTGTTTTACATCCAGGGATTAAGATTACCTTGTGTATTTTCTCGTAAACTAAGCCAGAAACAGCAATCAGCTGTACACACGTTTTCTTGGAATCTACCAGTGATTCGATCAAGACACACCCAATGATATAGTATATATGGTATGGAAGTAAGGCCATTTTCCTAATACAAGTTGGGAATCAGTTTTTAACTCAAAGACTCTGAAAAGCATGGCTTTTATTGTAAGCATGTAGCAAGCAGCAACCAAAGGATGCAAAATGTTTCTCCAAGGTTATTTCAGATAAGGATTTCAAATTCCACAAATACAATTCACCACCACTCACTCATTCAGTCATTAACTCAACCAGTGACAAACTCATCAACTCACTAACCCACTCATTCACTCACCATCCCAACATTGATATGCACAGAGTGAGTGAGTGAATGAGTGAGTGAGTGAGGGTGTACTTCAATTTGACCAATATTCATTGCATCAGACACAGGGGCAGGCTTCATGCATAGTAGCCATTTGGCAGTGTTTAAAATACCCACCTGCCCGACAGTCCGAGACAGTCTATTTTGCTGGAGGACCGTCAGTTTTGAAAAGTTGCATGCCCGATTGTCAGGCTATTATTGTATTTGCTAAACTACCTAAGCATTCTAGTTTTAATTCAATGTAATAGGTAAATCAACTGTTAATGCTTAACACATTATTGATGCATAAAATGACAATGAGTTAAAGTTACAATGTTGACAATCTACCTTCATTTTTTTGAGAACTGACATTGATCAGTTCTATTCTTATGTTTACCTTTTTGTTTCTTGTGTTCATTGGTCTAAAAGATTCTGGACTGGTCTGGTTGTCTGACTGAAATTTCAGGGAATTTTATACACTGCATTTGGCATTAAACTTTTGTCTTTGACGTGACTGTGTAAAATGCTTTAACCACTAGGCTACCCAATTTACAGATACTGTAAAACGTGAAATTAATGCGTCTCCAAAAAAATGCAACCACTGGCCCCTAGCCAAAAATGTGACTCAATATGAATGTCACACCCCCTCCTCTCAAGCATCAGCGGATTTCTATCTAAACAAAATGTCCTCTGTCAGGTTTACAGGAGAATCCTCACCTTAATCCAACCTTACATTAATCCAATCACACACTAAATAGCACCGCTTATTAGCCCTGAGTAGAGTACTTCAGCTAAGACAATACGTGCGCGCTGGCTCGTGTCGGCCTTTGATGCAGTCGCAAAGAGCAAAGACACTGTGTTGGGTGGCGTCTGTCTGGACTTGCAGGTGTGATCAGTGATGACATGAGTGAGTAGAACGCTTGTCTTGACTCCAGCAGTTACAATTCACAGGATGTAATTAGTGTTTGAATGACATTGTTTATATACTTGTAACACGTGCTGCTCAATAAACAGTGATGTGGAATACATAGTTGTTGTTTTCAGCGTATGTCTAAGTTGGTATTTCTGCTATCCAAAATTTCTTATTGTTGATATAAATGCGATGTTTAATAATGCGAGCAAAGACCACTCGCATTTTTTGCATTTCATTCACGCTCGCGTTAATATCAAGATTTACAGTAGTCAGATCAAAGAACATCAGACACCCTTTACAGAGAGTCAAGTCAAAGAACATCAGACACCCTTTACAGATAGTCTGGTCAAAGAACATCAGACACCCTTTACAGATAGTCAGGTCAAAGAACATCAGACACCCTTTACAGATAGTCAGGTCAAAGAACATCAGAGACCCTTTACAGGTAGTCAGGTCAAAGAACATCAGACACCCTTTACAGATGGTCAGGTCAAAGAACACCAGACACCTTTAACAGATAGTCAGGTCAAAGAACACCAGACACCTTTAACAGATAGTCAAGTCAAAGAACACCAGACACCCTTTACAGATAGTCAAGTCAAAGAACATCAGACACCCTTTACAGATAGTCAGGTCAAAGAACATCAGACACCCTTTACAGATAGTCAGGTCAAAGAACATCAGACACCCTTAACAGATAGTCAGGTCAAAGAACATCAGACACCCTTAACAGATAGTCAAGTCAAAGAAGATCAGATACCCTTAACAGATGGTCAGGTCAAAGAACATCAGACACCCTTAACAGATAGTCAGGTCAAAGAACATCAGACACCCTTAACAGATAGTCAGGTCAAAGAACATCAGACACCCTTAAGAGATAGTCAGGTCAAAGAACATCAGACACCCTTTACAGATAGTCAGGTCAAAGAACATCAGACACCCTTTACAGATAGTCAGGTCAAAGAACATCAGAGACCCTTTACAGGTAGTCAGGTCAAGAGCAGTTTGTGCGATTAAGAGTAGGTTACAGAACAGTTTAATAAAAGTAGCAAAACCCTTTTCATATTCAATAGAAATCTCTGCTAAAAGCAGAGTCGATTGTACAATTCCAACTATACCATGAGCATACCAGGTGTTCACGAAAAGATGAACATATCATGCCCGACTGGTGGCTCCCATCATAAACACATGCAAAGGCAAGTCAATTGTTCACTAGAAAAAACACGGGAACATGTGGTACATGTCAAAATAGGGAATTGCATCAGTCTTCATTTTTGTCACTGATGCGTCAAATTCGGAAAAGTCCTCTACATGTCTACCATAAAACCCTTTCAAAGCTTTACTGAAGCCTTGAATGTTGTAACCTTGATCAAACAACGTCTGAGCAAGAGTCGTATGATGTTCTTTGAAATCTTGGAAGAAAGAGCTTGATTGTATCGTAAAAGTTGTGAACTGTAAACATCAAAAGGCTGGAGCTGCTGGAATATTGCACGACATGAAGGGAAAGTTGACTATTGGAACCCATGTAGAGAATCAAACCAAGGCTCTCAGTAAGACAAGTGAACACTGTAACCGCTAGGCCACCCAACCAAGCTTTTTTATGTTAAGAATATAATTCAAAATCCCCTAAACATGCATAGCTAACAATAGGAGGGAAACAAAATGAATGACTGTCTCTGTCCTCGAAACAAATAATCAGTTTCAAACACCCTCAGCATCTGTGGCCATGTTGACATTTGCCTTCCGTAATGATGACCATCTGGGCCGTCTGCTGTTAGATTTGCTCCAATCTCTGGCGGCCATTTTGAGTGATACCCAAAGACCCCACTAGGGAACACTGTTCTCTACTGGGTGGTCATGAAGTCTGGCTCAGTAAGCCGACCACACTTGACGGCGTAACGTGTCCATCGCCGCTCCTGACTCTCCGCTTTATTTGGCTGGACACAGGTAAGTGGACTCTGATTCTTCAACACAGTTAAACTAAATATTAATTCTATTTCTAAAATCTATTACTAAAAGCAATTGCTTTGACAATGAAGACAAATTATCTTTAAAATTTTATTATTTTAAATTATTCTTTAAAATTTGTCAAACATAAAGTTATATGATGATATTTGTGATTCTCCAACATCTTATTTAGACATGTAGGAATAAACCATGATGGATTTCTCTGTCACAATCAATTTTTTCAAACCGTTTTCATTACATAATTAGAAATAATTCTGTATCAGTTCACAGACAATCTTTCCTAAACAGAGAGTTTCATTGTTAGAATAAATCCTAACATTAAAAAGTCCGAAAAGTTTTTTCTCAAAAATACCTTTTGGCACCACTACGCACTTGAGTTTATTAACTCAGCATGCACCATATCCTCAGGCTGTTTACCACACAATTACCGCTTGTCGCTATTCAATTTTAAGAAGACGAAAAAAGTACTAAATACCTTTTTCTTCAAATATTTATCCAAATTTCATATGTAACAACTTAAGTCATATCCTACCATGGGTTTTCAATAACCATACATGCACTACAACCTAAAAATAGAATCTCACATGTGGGCAAGGACTAATGGCTGTCACATGTTTCACACTGAAACAAGAGCCCTGTGTTTTCTCCTGCAAATGTTTAGGCTTTGTCAAGCCTGAAATCCCCAATTGCTAAAAGTATTTCATGTGAATATTTAATGCAAAGATTAAAATCAAATCAGATATGCCTGAACATTTAAAAATTCAAGAAATTTAATTTCTTCGTAACACAACAAAATGTCAAAGAATTTAAATATTACAAACTGTTTGGTTTAGAGGAAATGCTGGGATAATAATGAAAAAAGCAAGGCTTGAACATATTGAAATACAAACTATATTTTTATTACTACCGTATTCGACGTAATATGCGTCCAGGGCGCTCTCAAAATTAAAAATAGGGGGCTCGGAGTTATTAGAATATTATTTTGGTGAGATCAAAAAACAGAGTTGAAAGATAAATTTCGAGGTTAATGCTTACAGCCTGAAATGTTTATGTACGACAGATATTTTTTTCCAGAATTTAATTGCCAATAATTAAGGGTGCATATAACACATGAGTGCGAATGAATAAGTCTTGTGTACATTGATCAATCGGAAGGGTGCTAATTGGGATTGTTCACTTTCCAATATATTAGCAAATATGGGTGTGGGCGCTTATTAGAGCGGGGCGCTTATTACGTCAAATACGGTATATTAAATACTTGGTATTAACATAACAAACCTGGACGTATCCAGTATTGCTTTAGCACAACAATAAGTTTCACGCATCTTGTTATTCATACATGTTATTCATACCACCATGTCAGAATAATGAGATCTGATTGGTCCATGAGATCTTGATAAAATACTATCTATCCCGCCTTAGAGGGAAATAGATTTCTCAGAAGGAGAATAAATCCCTTATACCCCACCATGAACAAGACAGGGTGCACATGGCTTTCTGAGAGGCAGATTAAATCCCTTATACCCACTTCAAAGCAAAACGCTGCATGATCTTTTTGAGTCAATGAAAGTCACGTGACAGCACAGGCTAACCTAAGCTCAATCAAACAGCTGTTTTCTATCAGTTTTGAATTTGTTATAATTCTTCTACTATGTCATATTGAACTATGTTGGTAAGATAAATTTGTTGGTAACAGGATCATGCAAGGTACAATGAGTTTCATGCATACCTTGTTACGTTTTATACCGCCGACTCCCGATTGTTGTATAGAATATACCCATGTAACCCTGGTCCTGCTAGACCGCCTCAGTGATCTAGTGCTAGAGAGTCCGCCCGGAGAGCGGAAGGTCCGGTGTTCGATCCCCGACTGCGTCATACCAAAAGACATTAAAAGATGGTACTTGTTGTTACCCTGTCTGGCGCTCGGCATTAAGGGGCTTAAACAAGGACTGGTCGGCTCAGAGTCAGTATACTGTGTCTGAGTGGGGTATTCATGTTAAACTGGGGCATGGTATCTCAGTGAGCTAGCACTATTAATCGGCATCAGCCCGGACTAGTACAAGCAGCCACACAAACACACACACGTGCATGCACGTCGCTTTATATCTTGGACGCGACGTTAAACCCCATTTCACCTCACCCCATGGTCCTGCTAAAACTTACTTGAAGCCTTCAAGTTGAAGGTGCCTAAATAACTCTCCATTTCTCTCCATAACTCCAAAAGCATGTAGGAATCATTACTACAGTAGAACACGGATATAGCGAACAAACGGATACAACGAACTGTTAAAAAATCCCCGATTTATCTGCTATATAATATCATATAAAATTTACGTATATAACAAACTCTCTACAGTGAACTAATAGATACAGCGAACTGATATCTGATCACCGACAAGCTCATCTACCACTAATTAGTGACGTGCATAGCGAACTGAGAAATCTCACTCAGTGTCAAGTGTCACTGACAATTGGCAAACAGTGGTGAATCAACACAACCGCAGGGATTCAATACAATCAGCGGTGACGGATCAACCTTGCTAGATTTTGTACATTTTGTACATGTATTTGGTAAATAATGTTCGAAAAATGTTATGCATTTAATTTTATTAAATGAATGTTATAAAATGTTATCAATTGAATGCTATGAAGTGATCACTGCTAATACAAGTCAATGCAATTATGTGCATTGTGTTTTGTTTTTTCCAAGATGGCGGACATATGCGAGTAAAACGTGTATAACGAATAACGGATATAACGAACTCTGGTCCCTTGTAGTTCATTATATTCATGTTCTACTGTATTTACTGTATTCATATGCTGCAATTACGTGTATTGTGTTTTGTTTTATCCAAGATGGCGGACATTTGCGGGGCAAAAATGTGTATAAACTGATTTCTCTGGTCCCTTATCGTTCGTTATATCCATGTATACTGAGGGGCAGTTATCAGGGAAAGGATGCAGAATGTGGAACTAAGGGGATCTAAAGTATAGAACACTCTAATTACATTCTGCCGGCAGTCGAAGCATTTGGTGATGAAGACATAACATCTCAGATAAGCCCCAAAAGTCATCAGCAACATCTTGGATTAACAAAGATTCATTACTGCTAGAGGACTAACTAGAATACAAGATTCTAAAATGACACGGTAGAATTTTCCTAAAACTGCAAACCCCACTTCACAGATAAAATGAATGTCAGTTATTTCTCAATCAATATCAGTCTATTTGTCAACCGATATCAGTTATTTTATCAACCAGTATCAGTTATTTGACAGTCAATATCAGTTTATTTGTTCACTAGAGTTTACTTACAATCCATTAACTTCTTTCAGTGGCATTTAGAAGTTGGTCTGATGAAGTAAGACAAGTTCTATGGATGAACAACTTCTTTATTACAATTAGTGCGACATTTCGGTGTAGATCCTAACAAGTTTATCAAGCAAGTGATGGATAGCGCTAAACAACATAGGTATATATACTTATTAACGTCAATGTTTATACAGTAAATTGATTGATGGAAACAGAGAGCTGATTAAGATAATTGGAAGCCAGTGGATTAATTGGATGGACAGAGGGATTTAGCAATGAGTTGATGGTAAGCAGGCGGGATGTAGTAGCCTTGATCTATGTTCATTGCTGGCCGGATCCTTTTGATGTAAATGGCTTCTAGGAGTTTCCTGATTTTGTATTGATTGTTGGCCAGGATCTTGATGTTGTTCCACTGGATGTTGTGGTCGGGGTGGGTTGGGTGTGGTCAGAAACGGCTGATTTTGAGTCATTTTTTTTGTACTGAGGTACAAAAAAAAAGATCAATAGATGGCTTCTAGGAGTTTTCTGATTTTGTAGTCTGACTGATTGTTGGCCAGGATCTTGATGTTGTTCCACTGGATGGTTGTGGTCGGGGTGGGTTTGGGTGTGGTCGGAAATGGCTGATTTGACTCATTTTTTGGTACTGAGGTCTTGTGTTCTTTTATTCTAATGGGTAGGGGCCTGGATGTTTCCCCTACATTGGAGTCGCCACAGTCACATCGTATGTGATATCAATCCATTGTTGAGCTTTGAATCAAGTCCATATGGCCTAGCTAATAAATTGTGCAGCACAATCATTGCCTTCTAATTGTCTGGTTTGTTTACGTGCCACCATCGCATGGCAGGAGTACTGCTGTGTGGCATCAGATGCCAAACATATTTTTACACAAATTGGGTATGTGGTGCTACCAGTAAGGCAGGACATGCTTAGGATATTTATCAGATAATCCCGCATGTAGCTGTGGCCATCACACTGAAGATGCACTTCACTTCTTTCTCATATGCCCAAATTACAATGATTTAAGACAGAATATGTACTATTATGTTAAGGGATATGATCTAAATTCAATTCTATTAGGTAATCCTGAAAGGACATAAAAAATAAACTCAGAAATTCTTAAATCAGTACAAGACTACACTCAGCTATCCAATAGGTTTTGTGATTTTACATAGCATCTTAAATGTATAATACTATTCCTTGCCGTATATTGCAGTACACTATTACTACTAAAAATGAGACCTGACTGCGCCGACAACGTAGTTTCAACGTAGTTTCTATAATAAGAACATGTATACAATTGTATTCCTTGACTGTACTTTTGTCATATTATATTGTATTCTAATTCTGGAGCGGTATTCAAATAAGTTTTTGCTTGTTTACCAATCCAGTTCACAAGTTGTGAAACAAATATGTTTAAAACACATGCTTACTCTTACACAAACACCTGCAAGCTCCTTGCAGCGATAGCCTGTTCGCGGAGCTCTCTATACTATCGCTGCCACCAGTCAAAACTCCCCACTGTAATAGGTGGTCACAACCATGCTTGGAGTTGAACTCGCAACCAAATGACCATTATGTTTACAAACAAGTGACGACTGTCGTGACGCCGAATACACTTATCCCTGCTAAATTACTTTCTTTGTCAATTTGAATTTCTATTTCATTAAAACTATCATGTTATTGATATAGTAAGAATGTAAGGGAGAAGTTGGTTGATTTTCCGTTAGTCTGCAATCTTGAACCAATCTGATTATACAAACAACAAAGTAAATTCATCTGGAAAACATGGTCAGTCGTAAACATTTTCAAAATTCACTATAATGGCATTCCCAAACACGTAAACAAAAGTATGAATGTGACTACATTTGGGGTTAGAGGGCAAATTTCAAGATACTTGTAATGGCCGCGCCCACACTGGTGGCAGCGATGTAACCGAGAGTGTAACGAAGGTGTCACGCGCTGGGAAGGAGCTTGAAATACCTGGTGTCCTCATCACTGATTTTCAAAGATCCAGTCATGTAATTTTCACGTCTATTTTGCCTCCATAGACGCTTTCTGTAAGAATGTCTTCCCAAATTTAATGTCAGTGTATCGATAAGAAAGAGACATCCATTAAGCCAATGTCACAATAAATTATATGTGCTGATATTTCATCATTTCGTTGTTCAGGGCAATGCCACAGACAATCAGTGGAATGAAAAGTGAAAAAATAATATTTCTCGGTGATACACCAAATAATCTCTGATCTCACTCACTCACTCACTAACTCACTTATGAAGAGCCCCTTTAATCAGAGCATGTGAGCTATCCCAATGGTCCACACACCACTGTATCCATTTGATTAATTTCTTGAAAAATAAAACCTCTTAAAATAACGGTTTTAACACAAATTCAAAGACAGCAATGCATATATCTTTTTTCACTGCAATATTGATGGTATGCTCATATTATAAAATATAAACTGTCCTTGCCTCAACTACGGAAGCCTTTTAGGGCCATTTGTTTTTTTGTTTTTTCTTGAAATTTAAAGATACTAAGTTGAAATTTGAAGATGCATACTAATTTGAAATATAAAGATAATAAGTTGAAATTTTAAGATTATAACTTGAAATTTCAACACAGTATCTTGAAATTTCAAGATCATTATCTTGAAATTTCAACTTATTATGTATCTCGAAATTTCAAGAAAAAAAACAAAGGCCCTAAAAGGCTTCAGTACTAAACACTTAGCATCAGGTGAAGGTGAAATTGGCTTTAACGTCGCGTCCAAGATTATTGCATTTATATAGCGATGTGCATGCACATGTGTGTGTGTGGCTGCTTGTACTAGTCCGGACTGATGCTGATTTATAGTGCTAGCCCACTGAGATACCATGCCGCAGTTTAACATGAATACCCCACTCAGACACAGTATACTGACTCCGAGCCGACCAGTCCTTGTTTTAGTCCCTTAATGTCGAGCGCCAGACAGGGAAACAACAAGTACCATCTTTTAACGTCTTTTGGTATGACAGGGCCGGGGATCGAACCCTGGACCTTCTGCTCTCTGGGCTGATGCTCTACCACTAGACCACGGAGGCGGTCTACTTAGCATCAAACAATAGAAAATCATAAATCAATCAATCAAGAGAAATGTGAATTTTACATTTTGTTAATGATTAAATATATGTCTGGTTTATATCATAAAAACACTAGCTTCTCATCTGACAAGCAAACAATCAATTTTATATATGTGGCTTAATGTATACAGGACACTTTTTCTTGCTATCCATAAAAAAATGTAACGTATTCATGCCTATCAAAGACTTAATGTAGAAAGTGTCTTGCAGATATCTCAACTATCATCATGCGACTGTTGTTGTCGCTGTTGTTCCTGGGAGCAATGGCAGTGACAACGCTGGCCCAGGAGAACCAATGCACGACGAACAGCTTCCGGAGACTGCCACCAGCAATGCAGAATGAGCACATGTGCATGATCCTGGAGAGGATCCAGTTTGACACCACTCAGGACCGGGTCCAGAGAGACACGCAGATAAACAACCTGGTCAGGTACAGGAGCTTTACTCAGTCATACAGTGAGTGAGTGAGTGAGTGAGTATGGTTTTACGCCGCTTTTAGCAATGGTCCAGCAATATCACAGCGGGGGACACCAGAAATGGGATTCACACATTGCACCCATGTCGGGAATCGAACCCGGGTCTTCGGCGTGACGAGCGAACGCTTTAACCACTAGGCTACCCGACCGCCCCCTCAGTCATACAGACCCTGATACAAATATATCCAATACAGCACATGCAAGTCTATAATGTTTGGCAAGTCTAGATTACTTCAGTATCAGGGGGAGAGTCTCTGGGCTCCTTTTTATTATATTTTTATTTAGATAATTTAAAAACTTTTTTTTTTGTAAGATATGTTCATTTCAGTGAGTGAGTGAGTTGGGTTTAACGCCGCTTTTAACAGTATTCCAGTTATATCGCGGCGTGTCAGCTTAAAGTGGGAGGAAAGCCCGAAGTGATGCAGGTCTCAGACGTTTACCACTTCGGTGAAACCCACGAGCACGGGTATGGTGCTGACAAACCTAGAAACATAATCGGGGCGAACCAGGATTCGAACCCCCAGTCATAGGTTTCTGGCGTGCCCAAGGGACGCAACTCTGCACAGCGAATCACGACGCCTTAGACGACTGGGCCACCCGTGCCCCCTGTTCATTTCAGAGACTAGATGTTCGTCTACAGGAGCTTCTACATAACCACTTGTGCAAGGCCATGTATCTCTGTTGGAGGTAGAGTATCACCACAATGGCTATACTTGAGAGATATTGTTTTCATTTATCTTTCATTCAGTTTCTCATTAGGGTAGAAAAATGTGTACAATATTGAATGAATGACTACCGGTAAATACATCAGATATTCAGAACTAAATTACTTTTATGAACAAAATTTCCAACTGAGACTGACGTAGATGGCAGGAGATATCTTGTAGGTAAAAAAATGTGTACAATATTGAATGAATGACCACGGGTAAATACATCAGATATTCAGAACTAAATCACTTTTATGAACAAAATTGAGAGTGACATAGATGGCAGGAGATATCTTGTATGATAGAATCCCTACATGTGTTCTGCTCAGAGCACAATTTAATGATTTATTTTAACAATCCAGTCTGTTGATGAAAACAACAGCACGCCCATCGAGAACTTTCAAGAAGGTCGTAAGGTCACCAATCAAAAAAAATATTGTTGATGATGAAAACAAAAATGTACGGATCTAAATATTTGGAGTCGAAGAGCTAAACCTGTGAAAACAGTCGCAGTTCTTGGCAGGTGCTGCATGAAAATTGATGGCAGATTGATAGGGAAGATCTGTGTGCATGTAGGAAGTGTTGCAGTGAACAAATGTCACATCGACATGCCATGCACAAGTGTCGAAATAATAACTCAAATACCTCAAACCTTACAGTGTTTGAACCAGTATAAACATCATAGGGTCCTTTACATAACCACAATTTTGAAGTTGACAATATATATATTGTCATCCGTCAACTTCTAAGTATTGCATATCAAATTGATCACTGCAAAAGAAGGGCACCAAAATTTATCACAACAATGTGTGTGTGTTAGTGTGTTAGTGTGTTAGTGTGTGTGTGTGTGTGTGTGTGTGTGTGTGTTAGTGTGTGTGTTAGTGTGTGTGTGTTAGTGTGTGTTAGTGTGTGTGTGTTGGTGTGTGTTAGTGTGTGTGTGTGTGTGGTAATGAAAAATGGATTCATTCTATTTTTTCAAATGGAAAAAAAAGAAGTTTTAAATTGGAAATTTTTTTTGGAACTGGTCATTTATTATATGGAGGGCGTGGTGGGAGGGGGTGGTTGGGGGATTGTGTGTCCACAAACGGGATCGGTGGGGGGTGGGGGCATGGAAAATTGTTAAATATATTTGGAGGAGCCATGCAAACATGTTACATAAACTTGGGGGTCACCACAACATGATACAGTCCTAAGACCCTTCTCACACACATGCCTCCAAGGGTTTGGCTGAAAATGTAAACACTGGTGAGAGGGAATACCCCGCAGGCCGAAATTGAGGAAAAGTGATTCATCCAACACATAAACTGTCTGAATGAAAGAAAGAGCTGAAAGAATAAAAAACTTATCATATACCCAGGTACCTCAAAATGAAACAATAGCATGGTCATGGTATAAAATGAATTCAATGAAAGTAGGTGAGAGAAAGAGAGCAGCATGCACACAACTTAAATAAGTGACATGTAAGATTGAATACCCTTTCATCAGCTGCCCTGGTGGCTTAGTGGGAAAACAGCGAGTTACATTACTTAACCTGACATGTGAGGTTGCAGGTTCGATTCATGTAGCAAATCTTGACTATCAAACCAGTCAAGAATCAAGATTAGATGCATATTAATGGCTGTTGATATAATTCAGCTGCAAAAACCTAGGTCTTACAATTCAAATTAAAACTGCTCAGCAGGTGTCACTCACCTGAAGCTTCCACAAAAATGAAAGTCTGACAACAGGTTGTCTAGATATGTACAAGTACAAGAATCTGTACTTTACTCAGAAAGTCTTATCCTAGATATAACATTTGTTACATTTGACCACTTTCTAAATGGAATTGTTTGTTCATAGCTTTTGGCCATGGGAGCCGTGCCAATATACACTTGTTAGAGGGGTACACACAGTATCAGTTGTCAGACTTTTATTTTTGTGGTAGCCTTGGTGGCTGAGTGGGTTAGATTGCTGACTTTGTGTGCTGGTGATTAGGTGCCTCACTCTGGCAGTGTGGGTTTGAATCCCAGACAGGACTCAATCCCAAAAAGTACAAGAAAGTGTTGTCCCAAATATAACATTTGTTACATTTGACCATATTCCAAATGGCATTGTGTGTTCATAGGTTTCGGCCATGGGAGCCATGCCACTTGTCAGAAGGGTACACAAAGTACGTGATCCAGACCACCAGTTGTCAAGTACAAGAATCTCTACTTTACTAAGAAAGTGTTATCCCAGATATAACATATGTTCCAATATGTTTGCTTCCAGCATGGTGTCTCGACTGGAGGGCAAGTTGTCCCGTGACCTCAGCCGGATCTCCAACACTGTCAACCCCAAGGTCACTCGGGTCAGAGGTTTCCCTGCACTCAGTGACATCCCCGTAGCCAGAGGTAGGTTTCCATCTGTCACACTCGGGTCAGGGGTTTCCCTGCACTCAATGACATCCCCGTAGCCAGAGGTAGGTTTCCATCTGTCACACTCGGGTCAGAGGTTTCCCAGCACTCAGTGACATCCCCGTAGCCAGAGGTAGGTTTCCATCTGTCACACTCGGGTCAGAGGTTTCCCTGCACTCAGTGACATCAGAGGTTTCCCAGCACTCAGTGACATCCCCGTAGCCAGAGGTAGGTTTCCATCTGTCACACTCGGGTCAGAGGTTTCCCTGCACTCAGTGACATCCCCGTAGCCAGAGGTAGGTTTCCATCTGTCACACTCGGGTCAGAGGTTTCCCAGCACTCAGTGACATCCCCGTAGCCAGAGGTAGGTTTCCATCTGTCACACTCGGGTCAGGGGTTTCCCTGCACTCAGTGACATCCCCGTAGCCAGAGGTAGGTTTCCATCTGTCACACTCGGGTCAGGGGTTTCCCTGCACTCAGTGACATCCCAGTAGCCAGAGGTAGGTTTCCATCTGTCACACTCGGGTCAGGGGTTTCCCTGCACTCAGTGACATCCCCGTAGCCAGAGGTAGGTTTCCATCTGTCACACTCGGGTCAGGGGTTTCCCTGCACTCAGTGACATCCCCGTAGCCAGAGGTAGGTTTCCATCTGTCAGACTCGGGTCAGGGGTTTCCCTGCACTCAGTGACATCCCCGTAGCCAGAGGTAGGTTTCCATCTGTCACATTCAATCTGTCTCAATGGTCTCAATCTGTCTCAATGGTCTGTAATTTCTTAAGCCCGAAAATTAGATGACAATCTGTATTGTCTGTTGTATAAGATAATTTTACCGAAATACAACTTTGTAGAAATGCATTGTAACTATTATCATTGATATCATTGATAACATCTACATAAAATTTGGGGGTAAGAAATTTAGGCAAGAGGTAGGTATCCCCATGGGCACCAATTGTGTTTCTCCTTCTTACGGATCTGTTTCTTTACGCACATGAATCAGAATTTCTGTTCGGATTGGCAAAGTCAAAACAAGGTAATTCGGCTGAGAAGATTAACTTAAGCTTCAGGTATATGGATGATCTGATATCGTTCAATAACCATCAAATAGCCCATTTCCTTCCACTGATTTACCCACCTGAACTAGAAATAAAGGAGGCCATTGAGACGGCCTCACTTGTTTCATATTTAGATCTATGCATAAAGATTTAGAGTAACAATACACTCTCCACAAGACTGTATGACAAGAGCGATGACTTCAACTTTCCAATAGTCAACCTTCCCTTTATGCAGTGAGTGAGTGAGTTGGGTTTATCGCTGCTTGTAACAGTATTCCAGTTATATCACGGCGTGTCAGCTGAATGTGGGAGGAAAGCCCAAAGTGATGCAGGTCTCAGACGTTTACCACGGGTATGGTGCTGACAAACCTAGAAACATAATCGGGGCGAACCGGGATTCGAACCCACAATCATCGGTTTCTGGCATGCCTAAGGGACGCAACTCTGCACAGCAAATCGCGGCGCCTTAGACGACTGGGCCACCCGTGCCCCTCCTTTATGCAGAGCAATATTCTGAAGCTCCAGCCTTTGGTGTTTACATTTCGCAACTTTTGAGATGCAATCGAGCATGTTCTTTCTCCCAAGATTTCAAAGAGCGTCATACAACTCTTGCTCAGAAGTTGTTTGATCAAGGTTACATCATTCAAGGTCTCAGTAAAGCTTTCAAATTTTTTTATAGTAGCCATTTAGAGGACATTTGCAAATTTGACGCATCAGTGGCAAAAATGATGGCCGATGCAATTCCCTATTTTGACTTGTACCATATGTTTTTTCAGGTTAAAATATGATTTGACTTGTGTTTGTGTTGCATGTGTTTGTGATGGGTGCCACCGGTGGGGCAGGATACGCTCACCTTTTCGTGAACACCTGGTGTCATCACAATTTGATAGTGATTCATAAACAGATGCTCATGATAAAGTCAGAATTGTACAATCAGCTCTGCTTTATGCACAGATTTCTATTGGATATGGAAAGGTAGTCTGTCTTACAGACCCTGATACAAATATATATCAAATACAGCCCATGCAAGTCTATAATGTTTGGCAAGTCTAGATTACTGCAGTATCTGAAAATGAAGAGAGTCACTGGGCTCCCTTTTATTATATTTTTATTAAGGTAACTGAACAACTGTTTTTTCTGTATGATATGTTCATTTCAGAGACTAGATGTTAGTCTAATGGAAAGGGTTTTGTCGATTTATCACACAAATATCTTCACTGAAGTAAGTTGAGGTCAAACGTCTTAATGACGTCATAGCACAATTGTTTCCCAGCATCCATAATGTCTCTTTTCTCCTGGCAGGTCACAAATATTAATCTGAAATTGATAAATGTCTATTTTTCCTGTGACGACAGACTGTAACGAACTGAAGATGAGCGGTGTCAACATCAGTGGCATCTATCCTCTCAAACTGCCTAACAACTTCGTCGTCAATGCCTTCTGCGACATGGATACAACGACAGGCGGATGGACAGTCATACAGCGCCGTAGAGATGGAACGGTCAACTTCACACGCAAGTGGGACGACTACGCCTTCGGATTCGGCAACATCAACACCGAATTCTGGCTGGGTCTCGACAACATATATCACATGACGCGTAGCATGAACTACACGCTCAGGGTGGAGATCTGGGACTGGAACGACGACCACTACTACGCACTTTATGACTATTTCCGAGTTGGCCCCGAAGATGAGTTCTACCCATTGCATGTGTCCGGGTATGAAGGCACAGCTGGAGACTCCCTCGAGTATCACAACAAAATGCCATTCAGCACGCCTGACAAGGACAATGACCAATGGTGGACAAGCTGTGCCAACAAGGATCGATCGGGGTGGTGGTTTAAGGCGTGCCACTATTCCTCCCTCAATGGTGTGTTCTATAAGCGGGGCCAGAACAACGTCACGCCCGATGGTGTTATCAATGGTATCATCTGGTAGGTTGCTGGTTACAATGAGTGAGTGAGTGAGTTGGGTTTAACGCCGCTTTTAACAGTATTCCAGTTATATCGCGGCGTGTCAGCTTAATGTGGGAGGAAAGCCCGAAGTCATGCAGGTCTCAGACGTTTACGACTTCGGTGAAACCCACGAGCACGGGTATGGTGCTGACAAACCTAGAAACATAATCGGGGCAAATCAGGATTTGAACCCACAATCATAGGTTCCTGGCGTGCCCAAGGGACGCAACTCTGCACATCGAATCATGGCGCCTTAGACGACTGTGCCCCCTGATTGATACAAGGAGTGAGTGAGTGAGTGAGTGAGTGAGTGAGTTTGACGTGTCAGAAAAACATAAAGTGACAGTAGACAGGAAAGAGAATTTAACAAAATAGGGTTCTTGCCAATATGTAATATGATTATCTCAATATTTAGTATGACTATCTCAATATTTAGTATGACTATCTCAATAAGTTACCTGCAGCAGTACCTATCTGAAACTATCTGATGTACATTCCTTGTAACTAAACCAATGCCAGTATTTCAGTCTTTGGTAGAGAATATTATCTTACTTTTCCCAACTTTTTCTAACTATTCCCAGCACTTTCCAAAATTTAGCAAAAGAATAAGTGATCAGCGTGGTTCCACACTGGTTTACCAATATTCCAGGAATGTCATGTCAAGGAACACCAGGAATAGGCTTCACATGTGCCGATGGGGGGAATCGAACCCAAGCTTCAGCAGGACAAATAACACTGATATCAACACTTTAATCAATTCTGTTATCAAGTGTTCTTTTTATATAGTTGGTGGGTTGGTTGGTTTGTTGTTTAACGCCGCACTCGGCAATATTCCAGCTATATGACGGCGGTCTGTAATTAATCGAGTCTGGACCAGACAATCCAGTGATTGACATCATGAGCATCGATCCACCCAATTGGGATCGATGACATGCATCAACCAAGTCAGCGAGCCTGACCACCCGATCCCATTAGTCGCCTTTTACGACAAGCATAGTCACCTTTTACGGCAAGCATGGGTTGCTGAAGACCTATTCTACCCCGGATCTTCACGGGTCTCTTTTTATATAGGGGTCAAGCGTATATCTTTTTATATAGGGGTCAAGCGTGTGAGAATGGTTTTATAGCACCAATATTCCAAACATGGAGGCCATGTAGGGATCCGAACCTCAGTTCTTGGCTTAACAAGCGAACACTATAACCACTAGGCTACCCTTGGGCAAGTGACTTTGTTTGAAATGTGCCTTGCCCAGCAGTGAATGGGTACCCGGTAGGATGAGATGGCAATGTGGTTGTTAACCTTCTAGCTCCTAACAGGCAGCTTGGGCTGTATACTCCCCAGGGAGCTGAGAATGATTGTAATAATAGCACTTTGAGCATGCCCCTGTGTGGTGGGGAAATATGCACAATACAAATAGCCTATTATTATATAATACCCAACTGCCACTCAGTGGTGAATGACCCAGGTGACATGGCTGTAATTTTGTTGCAAAGCAACAGGAAGATTTTGGTCTGTCATACAAGCTGGTAATTTCTTAAACCAAAAATTATGTGATAGGCTATAGGTTTTATTTGCAATTGCCAGTATTAGGGACAGACGGAGCCCGTTTCTATATCCCCCTCCAACTTTGTTGGGCGAGGATATAGAAACGGGCTCCGTCCATCCATCTGTCCGTCACGTTTCGTTTCCGGAGCATGACTCAGAGACCGTTCAATATTTTTTCATGAAACTTTGCAGGTCTGTCAGGTACGTGCTGAACTGGTGCCTTTTGCTATTTGGAAATTTTAGAAATTTATATTTTTTGCATTTCCATGGCAACAAGATGGACTTAGGTTCCAAACTTTTTTACAATTTTCCGTGACAAGTTCCACCTCGGTTATAAAAGGTTAGGGTTTGTTTAGATTTAATTATGTCTGCAACAGGGGCGGAGGATATAGCCACGTTGGTGGCATAGTCTTGTTTTTGTTGTAAAGCACTCAATGTTGTTTTTCCATCCCTTATTCAGGTATCATCTGAAGAATGACAGATCGTACTCCCTGAAGAGTGTTGAGATGAAGATCAAGCCACGTGTCGCCATTATGGAGGATACAGCTAAGTTGGCGGCGGAGAACGCACGGTCAAAGAAGAAGAAGAGGAAGAATAAGAAGAACCGCGAAGTTTTTAACCCATACGAAGGTCTCGACGATGGCTCGTCTGGGGCAGTTGGCTGAACGCACACAGGTAGTGGTTGGTCAGTTTCAGGAGTGAAGGCAGGGGTCAAGGTCAGCTGGGTCAAGGTCAGTTGGTGTGGGACATAATAGCATCTATCAGTGAAAACTAATACAATATTTCACAAAGAATCATCCATCTGACATTTTCTAAAACGTTTACAAGAAGGAATATTTAAAGATCATGTCTTTAGAAATTTAGTGCTAAGTGGAGAGGGATTGGGGGGGGGGGGGGGGTTAATATGTTGTTTGGGCACATAGAAAAGGGGTACATAATTATCAGGTTTGAAAATTATGCAATCTCATTAAAATCAGATCTTAGTTCTCGCTATGGCTAAACAAAGATCTGAGGACATCCCATTAGGGGTCACGTCAGAATGACCTTTCATCTGACCAATCAGAGCGTCGCTTACCAGATCAGGAAAGTGACAGTCGGCATGTGATTTCTGATCATGCAACCTCGAAAAATTTAACCTGGGGTATTCCGAACGATAGTTACGGGCTTAACGACTGAATCCACTCAATCAAGACCATCTATTAGCCATTCAAGAATGTTCTTTTGTTCAGGTTTCAAATTTTGAATCTAGAATTTGCCCAAATATGTATAGAAGCATAGTGGCCAATTTGAAATTAGTGCCATAAAGCACGAGACAGCTGCCTTCTGACTGGCTAATATCGACTTCTTGTCAGTCATTCCATTGTTCGGTCAAAGTTCGCACAAGGTCGGTCTGACGTGACCCGTAATGGGGTGTACTCAGATCTTTGTTTAGAAGTAGAGAGAACTAAGACGTGATTTTAATGAGATTGGAAAATGATGCAGAATATGAGAGAACTTTTGTTTGGGGTAGTATTTCCATTTTATGAACAAATGTGACAATTATTAGAGTTACCGTATTTTCTTGAGTATAGTGCGCACCCATGTATAATGCGCACCCCAGTCAAGTCACCGTCAAGGCTCACGTGCACGGGATCACGGGATCGCGAGAATTTCATGTTGACATAGAATCGTCAAACAAAAACAAATATGACTTTTAACGAGTCAAAGTATGTCATTTATGATATATGTATCCATTCTCTCTCAAGTAAAGTTCGTTTCAAGGCATCAATAGCAGTATTCTGACCGTGGTTGCTGTTAATAATGGTGAGTTGTGCGATCTTCCGATCCCTTCACACACGATTTCACCGAAATTAATAAAAACAATATAAAAGGAATTTTGAATAAAATTAATGAAATAAGTTACAAACATAAGTCGAGATATACAAAGAACACTTTTTATAGCCAGACAGTGTAATTACATGACTAATTTGCGTACTTCAGTATGGATTTGTTGACATGGTATTTCCGGTGTTACGTGCTCACAGTAATGTCTTTCCATGGGGGAAAAAAACATCCAAACTCATAATTCGTGTATAATGCGCACCCACTTCTACACAGCTGTGTTTTTTTGAAAAAAAGTGTGCACTATACTCAAGAAAATACGGTACCTGGTGGTTAGCTTGTAAACTGACTCATGCCTTCTCTCCTATATTGATGTTATCTTTATGTGGCTTGTGTTGATAACTGTGTAGAGCCTGCTTGTCAAATGAAATGTCTGAAGACTCCCACTGAGAATATCCATGTTTACATATTTCACATGCAATTTATTTTTCGATGTATTATTGAGTGTGTACATTGATAGAGAGTTATTACTGATCTGCCAAACTTATGACAGCTGTTTCGAGGTATTCCCTGTACAGACACATTAATAAACTCTTGCAGTGAATCTTCATGTCATGATTTTATCACAAGCTTGAAAAGTCGGAAAATATTTCACTAAAGGGCCAGGCTTTTTTTTTTTTACTTTTAGGATTACGGATTTTTCAGCCTCAAGTCGAGGTTTGGAGGAGGGTAAAAAAATAAAAATGCCAGATGCATTTTTTTTAATGCAGAATACCTCTGGCATACTTTATGAACATATTCTGTGCTCAAAAGACCACCATTTGTGACGATAAAGCCCCTTGTGACAATAAATATTCTACCACTTACAACACGGACAATTGTCAAGGGAGGCTATTCATGTTCAGATTCGAGATGAACAAAGATTGATTATGTATCTCTTTACTAGTTTACAACGGTAAAATTCATATGTTTTTTATTAAAAGGTGATGATAATAAATAAAATAACTGACTATGCGGCCATTGGCGGGGAACAAAAATGGAAATTTGATTTATTTATTTTTACATTTCTAAAAAATTAGAGTCGGCAGGTCTGTAATCCGAAAACTATAAAACGCCTGGCCTGACTGGGGTTCTACACATTGATGAACAAACAGGGAATAAAGGCAATTCCTATCCTGTGTTGGTGTGTTTCAAACATCAAAACAATAATAATAATAATCCTTAGCATATAACCGCTATTACATCATTGCCATGATCCTGTATTTTGACTGCAACCACAGTGTAAATATATCTTCAGATTTTCAACAGAAGTCCTGTTCACTGTCAACTACACACAACTAGTTGTTCCCTTAGTAGGACCAGTAGCCTAACAGCTGATATTAACACTGATATAACACAGATATTACCGCTCCAGAGATGTGTGAAAACATTTATTTGGAAACTATGTACATGCTGAGGAAAGTTCTTGTGAGTATATTACGTCCGTTTCAGTTACTTTGTAAGTTGTTATGCAGACTTCACGTTAAATAGAAAAGGTAAATAAACGTTTCCTCGCATGGAGTGGGGCATAAGTTCTAGCCATTCTTTCCTCTGTGTATCAGCCATTACCATCAGTCTTGAGCCTCAAATATGACTTTTAGCGAGTCATGGTACGGCATTTATGATATGTGTATCCATTCTCTTGCAACTAAAGTTCGTTTCAAGGCGTCAATAGCGGTAATCTGACCGGGGTTGCTGTAAATAACGGTAAGTTGTGTGATCGACCGATCACTTCGCATACAATTTCGCCGAAGTTATTGTAACATTATTATAGTTATTGAATGAAATATTGAAAATATATTGCAAACTCTAGTCCAGGTAAACAGTGAAATTTTTTTTTATTACCAGATATTATGATAGGATTAAATTGCGTACTTCAGTTCTGATTTGTTGACTGGTACTTCAGGTGTTACATGATCGCGGTGATCAGCTGATAATGTTGAGTCTAACTTGAGTTTTTAAAAATGTTAGTAAATTTTGGGACCCATGCTTTACCGCGTGCTATAACCGAAGCAAAACACTATATGTAACAACTTTTAATGTGTGTGAAAAGTTATACGAAAATACACTATTTGAAGGGGGCGTGGCCTAAATGCAAATGTCCGATTGGGATTTTAAATTTTCCGGACCCCTGGGATGAAAGTACAGGTGTAATGGCTGATACACCTCAAAGAGTTTGGGTAGAGGTCTGACTTACCACCCATGGCCACTAGGGCTGGGACAAGTCCAAATTTACTACCCAGGTACCCACAGCCCTATTACCTGACCCCCAAGAGATAGGTACAAAATGTCCAATTAGGAATAGTTTGACAGTAGCCCTGGCAAAATGTATTTAGATACACGTACAAAACTATGTGGCCATGCACACACTGACTGAAGTTTTAGCTTCCAGAGTCCAATAAAATCTCATAACGAACTAGACATCCAGATTGTAAACAACATTGATTTCAACATGCAGATTTCGGTCAACTGCAGGATTTGCAAAGCATGTGTACTGCCAACTGGGTAACTGACAGATATTTTGCAAATTCTTTCATGCTTTTAATCAAGTTGCTCACGATCTGATGCACTTCACGGGGTAAGCCCCGTTTTATTACAAAATATATCTTGATCATCGAGCAGATCGGTCTGGACTGGGTGCCGCCATTTTGTTTGAATGTATGATGTATGAGAGATGGAATCTGATTGGTCAATAGGAGGGACATAGAAGTGACATAACTTGTAATAGCCACTGGTGGCGCTATGATAGAGCCTGGAAATTACAACCTAGTTCGGCAAGGGTGGAAACTGGACTTTTATAGTCAGTTAACGCCCTTGCCTCAGGAGGATGCATGTGTGATAGATCCAACATAGAGACGGTCATATCACACCCTCTGTCGGCCTGATATGGCCTGTCAGTGCAATTTGATATCAGCCCAGGTGGTAAGAAATTGGAGTTACGTCCCTTAGGGCATCGTCCAATCATCAGCTTGACTAGCTTTCCTGTGCACGTGGATTTCTGAGAGGCAGAATAAATTCCTTATACCCCGCTTCAAAGCAAAAAGCTGCACGCTTTTTCCGAGTCAATGGAAGTGACATAGCACAAGCTAACCTCAGCTCAATTGAACAGCTGTTGTCTATCAATTTTGAATTTGTTTTAATTCTTTCACGATGTCAAATTAAAACACGTCGGTAAGATAAATTTGTTGCAGTAGGATCACTCGGGCTACACAGGGTTTTACGCGTCCCGCGTTAGATGATCCTGCTACAAATTATGTTAAGGAGCTTGAGGCTATCTTGGACAAAACTAAATACAGATCTCAAAGTGTTACAGACAAAATGTATAAAATGAAGAACAAGAAACTGACAGTGTCATGAAGCTATTCAGAAGAAATTGGTCGCAGTCAGGAAGATGCCGGACCTGGCAGAGATGGCACCCATAGATCAATGTTTAATGAATGGATACATTTTATAATTTGATGTGGTATATGATAAAAAGTTGATTATATGGTAGTTTTCATATGATACCCCATATCAATCCTTGATATGAAAACTGCCGATAAGAACCTCTAAATATCATCTGCGACATCATAAACAACTTCAACATCTTCAAATATTCATCTCAATGCAACATACAGTTGCCCCTTCTCATAAGTTCAAAACAAAGGAACGATAAATGAATGAGTATACATGATATTTCTCTGATACTCATATCCCTAGGGTAATATACTCAGCGACAAAAGAAACGTGTATACCACACATGTTGGTTAATACATGAATTATTACCCATATTCAAGAGGTATTAGATTGTTTCAACTCACAAACGAACATACTGTTATGTTGGGTGAATCAACACTCATGAACGCATCACGAAACCCATCATGATTCAACACCATTTGTCTCATGCAGGATTAAGACCGCCTCCGTATCTATTATATGGTCTCTGGTTTCATACATGTATCTGAACAGTTTTGGGGACCGCCTCCGTGGTCTAGAGGTAGAGCGTCCGCCCGGAGAGCGGAAGGTCCGGGGTTCGATCCCCGACAGCGTCATACCAAAAGACGTTAAAAGATGGTACTTGTTGTTACACTGTCTGGCGCTCGGCATTAAGGGGCTAAAACAAGGACTGGTCGGCTCGGAGTCAGTATACTGTGTCTGAGTGGGGTATTCATGTTAAACTGCGGCATGGTATCTCAGTGAGCTAGCACTATAAATCGGCATCAGTCCGGACTAGTACAAGCAGCCACACACACACACACGTACATGCACGTCGCTATATAAGTGCAATAATCTTGGACGCGACGTTAAACCCCATTTCACCTCATGCAGGATTAGCGTGTAAAGTTTGGGAATCACGTGCAGCATATCGTGATAAGAATAAAGACATTGTGGTAACATTTGACTGATTGTTAGTTATGTCATTAAGGGGCACACATTGGCAACATCCCTTCTTAACGTACATACTTATGTTTCTATGGTTCGCGTTTCTTTTGGTGGTGAGTATATTGTAACCTTGCAGTACTGACCTTGACATTGACCTGACCTCTGAAGATGGTAACGAACTCGGATCCCTGGAGGTTCTCATGGCAGGTCTGGCTCACATGGATTCGACCGGGCTGAAATAAACATGTGGTCATTTCAAAACTGTTGGCCAAAGTTATTCCAATGTTGAAGACAGTGTCATAGCACAACAACCCATTGATGTGGACGGTATTGTACTCAGATTGGTTGTGAGTGAGTGAGTGAGTGAGTGAGTGAGTGAGTGAGTGAGTGAGTGAGTGAGTGAGTGAGTGAGTGAGTGAGTGAGTGAGTGAGTGAGTGAGTGAGTGAGTGAGTGAGTGAGTGAGTGAGTGAGTGAGTGAGTGAGTGAGTGAGTGAGTGAGTGAGTGAGTGAGTGAGTGAGTGAGTGAGTGAGTGAGTGAGTGAGTGAGTGAGTGAGTGAGTGAGTGAGTGAGTGAGTGAGTGAGTGAGTGAGTGAGTGAGTGAGTGAGTGAGTGAGTGAGTGAGTGAGTGAGTGAGTGAGTGAGTGAGTGAGTGAGTGAGTGAGTGAGTGAGTGAGTGAGTGAGTGAGTGAGTGAGTGAGTGAGTGAGTGAGTGAGTGAGTGAGTGAGTGAGTGAGTGAGTGAGTGAGTGAGTGAGTGAGTGAGTGAGTGAGTGAGTGAGTGAGTGAGTGAGTGAGTGAGTGAGTGAGTGAGTGAGTGAGCGAGCAAATACCAAATGTTGACAAGGGCAGATCCAGAATTTTTAATAGGGACAGGGTCCAAAATACCATACTATCAAACCTCTTTCAGTGGGGGATTGTCTACAACAAACTACATTTGGTTTTAAAAAAGGGGGGGAGGTCTGGAGGTGTAACATCTTACTGATCAGTATTCCAGTTATGTCACAGCGCGTCAGCTCTATGTGTGAGGAAAGCCCGAAGTGATGCAGGTCTCAGATAATTATCACTCTGGTCAAACCCACAAGCACTAGTATGGTGCTGCCATGCTAAGACAAATGAATCTGGGATTTGAACCAATAATCTTAGGATCCTGCCATGCCTAAGGGATGCGACTCTTCACTACACATTCCATGCATCTGGGCCACACTGGCCCTCTCTATTCCAGAGGAAGGAACAGGTGAAACAGTCAGGGATAAGTGTTCTTAGGTGTTGCATCCCACTCTGAGAGTTGCATTCCTTAGCCGTGCCAGGATCTGCTAGATAAGGGTTTGTAAAAAAGAGAACAGATTTGTCAAGAAAATATATGATTTTTGGAGGAATCTTTTAGTAGCAAACACAAAAAGTCTGCCTCAATTTGGGCTCTCCCACATGTTGTGTTATAGGTGAAATACTTTTATGTGGAGTTTCATTCAAACTTCGGTCTTGCTGAGCTATTAACTGACATTGTCCTGACACAAAGCACAAGAAACCTACCTGACTGTAGGACTGCATCCGGGAGGCGGTGTTCACAGTGTCCCCAAACAGGCAATACTGTGGTGTCCTCTTCCCCACGATACCAGCCACCACTCCTCCCACATGCATACCTGTACACAAGAACAGACGGAACTCGCATATGGGAACAGAAGGAACTCACACATGGGAACAGAAGGATCTCACACACAGGAACAGAAGGATCTCACACATGGGAACAGAAGGCTCTCACACATGGGAACAGAAGGATCTCACACATGTGAACAGAAGGAGCTCACACATGGGAACACAAGAATCTCACACACAGGAACACAAGAATCTCACACATGGGAACAGAAGGAACTCACACATGGGAACAGAAGGATCTCACACACAGAAACAGAAGGATCTCATGCACAGAAACAGAATGATCTTACACACAGGAACAGAAGGATCTCATGCACAGGAACAGAAGAATATATTGCACAGGAACAGAAGGACCTAACACACATGGGAACAGAAGGATCTCATGCACAGGAACAGAAGGATCTCATGCACAGGATCAGAAGGATCTCACACATGGGAACAGAAGGATCTCACACACAGGAACAGAAGGATCTCATGCACAGGAACAGAAGGACCTAACACACAGGAACAGAAGGATCTCATGCACAGGAACAGAAGGACCTAACACACAGGAACAGAAGGACCTAACACACAGGAACAGAAGGATATCACACACGGGAACAGAAGGATATCACACACGGGAACAGAAGGATCTCACACATGGGAACAGAAGGAACTCACACATGGGAACAGAAGGAACTCACACGGGAACAGAAGGAACTCACACACGGGAACAGAAGGAGCTCACACATGGGAACAGAAGGATCTCATGCACAGGAACAGAAGGAACTCACACATGGGAACAGAAGGATCTCATGCACAGGAACAGAAGGAACTCACACATGGGAACAGAAGGATCTCACAAACAGGAACAGAAGGATCTCATGCACAGGAACAGAAGGACCTAACACACAGGAACAGAAGGAATTCACATGTGGAACCACAGACAGCGGTGTACCATGTTTAGGACAGACCACTTCATTGAATTGTTTTCATGAATATTTTTGGGCAACAAAAGAAGATATATGATGCAAAATATCCAAACATCAAAAGTTCATTTAAAGAGCATCTTCTTTAAGAAATTAATGAAATAGTAGTTTTTTTTACAAATACAAAGAAAACAATGTTAAAAAAGCATACTTTCAATTGAACAAAGATTGTGTTTAATCTATCTATTTTTAGGGTAGGCATGTATGTAAAAGAAGAAAGAATTAATGAATAAATTAGTTGGTTTGGCCTTGCAAACAATTACAGATTTACCAAGGCATCCACAAAAATGAAATTTTATTTGACCAATTTCTAAATGGCATTGTGTGTTAGCTTTCAGACATGGCAGCCATGCCAATTTACACTTGTCAGAGGGGTACACAAAGTACGTGAACTAGACTACCAGTTGTCGGACTTTCATTTTGTGGAAGCCTCGGTGGCTGAGTGGGTTAGATCACTGACTTTGTGTGCTGGCGATTAGGTGCCTCACTGTGGGTTCAAATCCCAGATGGGACTCAACCCAAAAATGTACTAGAATCTGTACTTTACTAAGAAAGTTTTATCCCAAATATAACATTTGTTAAAATTGGCATGTTAGTGCCTGTTTCCTGTACCTATTCTGACTGTAAGGCTGTTCCCTGATAAGGGATCTTTGAGGTATTTGGCGTTGTCCACAAATTCCAGCGCCAGACCAGCTACATGCTGGGTGTGGTCCCTCCGCCTGTCTGGCACCCCCCCTGCCACCATGTACACTGCATCCCCCAGCGTCTCCACCTGTAACACATTCACACACACATGGATAGCAGCTTGGCAATGCTATAAAATAATTCATTTTACAAACTGTCTGACTTGTATAAAAAGCCATTAAAAACTTTTAAAACGGTTAAAACGTAATCAAATTCATTTTTATTTGCCCATTAATTATATCAATAACTACAATGAAAGAAACTTTATTTTAAAATATTATTAAATAATTACAATTATTAAAAAATAATGTCGTTCAGTATTTTTCAATATCCTAACTTATCAAAAAGCACCAGTTCATCATTTGACTGATCTATATAGCAAATTTCATCCAGACATATTCAACGGTTTGGGAATTCTTCTCCCGAAAACCTCACTACCCACGTTTTCAGTACAAATCCAACTTGTCCTCATAAAAACAAAAATAAAATAAAAATAAAAAATCCCAAATCACCAAAAGACACCAGTTCACCGCTAGACTGATCTGTATAGCAAGTTTCAACATGAAATATTCAACGCTTTAGGAGCTCTGCTCCAGAAGCGGAAAACGGATGGACAGATGGCAGACGGACATGTTGATCGCTATGTGCCACCAGTTTTCAAAACGCGGGGATGAAAAAGGGGATTCAGGGCTATGGATCCACCAGTGCCTACCTTAAAGGCTCTATATCTGTCGACGATGTTGTCAAACACGGTGAAGACGTTGTTGATACACTCCACCACCTGGAATGCTGAGGCGTTAGCACAGATATCACTGAACCCAATCAGGTAGCTGAACATGATCGTCACCTTCTCAAACGTCTGAAAAAAACGGGAGACACATCATTCCCACCTCCATTGACCATCATTAGTTCAGAGGTCACATCAGGGGTCACATCAGAGGTCACATCAGGGGTCACATCAGAGGTCACATCAGAGGTCACATCAGAGGTCACATCAGAGGTCATGTCAGAGGTCATGTCAGAGTTCACGTCAGGGGAACATAAGAATCAGCTAAATAGGCGATAAACATACTCTGTTTTCAATGTAGAGCTATGTCACCTGTAGATTTAACCATCTAAAATGAATTTGGAACCAAAAGTGCACCATGATGTTAAATTTAGCACGGTTAAATCTACAGGTAACCTAGCTCTACTTTGAAAACAAAGTATGTTTATCTCCATTCTGCCATTACTAAACAAAACGCTAACCCTTTGGTGTTTGCAAATATATTGAGTGAAGCGGCATGGGTTGAGTCCAGTGATTTGATTGGGTTGTCAATCTGAATTTAGGAATCAACGACAACAGCCAGTAAACAACAATATGGCGCTGTATTGGCTAAGGCAGTTTGTTTACACTGTAATACTTCACTCGAGCATGTAACAGGCATTGAAATTTTATAAGCATATAAGCACGGCAACTTGGTAGGCTAACATGAGGTGGGAACCCCATAGAAAACTAAGCAAGCTTTTCAAAACTTTCGTTCCACACAGCACGTCACCATTATAACATCATATTGCTCGTTGCGACGTAAAAGATACGATGTCACAGTTGTATATATAGACAAGCGCCAAATTCTAAGCTTGCTGATGTCCCCAAAACTTAAAATACATCCTCTTTGTTGATTTCTGTCATGTTTTCTTATAAATGACATTAATGGTGTAAAGTGTTACTAGTTAATACCTAGATGAGTTAGACGCGTATGACAATGAATCACATTGGCTCCAAGAAGAGTGTGTGTTTGTTGTTTATCTCAGCCCTCAGCAATATTCCATCTTCATCATGATAGCATGGAAATAATCAAATCTGGATCACACAGTCCAGTGATTGATATTATGAGCACCGATCCACACCATCAGAAGCCAAGGCTTTCAAGAATGTCACTACATTCCTGGCCCTTGTCTGTCCCTGAAATAATCAAATCTGGATCACACAGTCAAGTGATTGATATTATGAGCACCAATCAACACCATCAGAAGCCAAGGCTATCAAGAATGTCCCTACATTCCTGGCGCTTGCCTGTCCCTACCTCACAGGTCTTGATGGGGTCCTCCCCATGCATCAGGCGAACGGCGATGCTCTCTGGCATCATTGAGTACAGGAGAGCGTTGCTCTTGTGCCGCCACTCGTCAAGCTGTTGGAGGTTCTGAGCTATCTTATGGCTTGTCTCTATTTGCTGAAATTAGAAGTGGTTTGTTCAAAGTTCCTGGTCTACAAGATACTTCAAAGTTCCTGGTTTACAAGACACTCCAAAGTTCCTGGTCTACAAGATACTTCAAAGTTCCTGGTCTACACGATACTTCAAAATTCTTGGTCTACAAGATACTCCACAGTTCTTGGTCTACAAGATACTCCACAGTTTCTGGTCTACAAGATACTTCAAAGTTCCTGGTCTACAACATACTTCAAAGTTCCTGGTCTACAAGACACTCCAAAGTTCCTGGTCTACAAGATACTCCAAAGTTCCTGGTCTTCAAAATACTCAAAAGTTTCTGGTCTACACGATACTTCAAAATTCTTGGTCTACAACATACTCCACAGTTCTTGGTCTACAAGATACTCCACAGTTCTTGGTCTACAAGATATTCCAAAGTTCCTGGTCTACAGGATACTGTAAAATTTCCTGGTCTACAAGATATTCCAAAGTTCCTGGTCTACAAGATATTCCAATGTTCCTGGTCTACAAAATATTCCAAAGTTTCTGGTCTACAAGATACTTCAAAATTCTTGGTCTACAAGATACTCCACAGTTTCTGGTCTACAAGATATTCCAAAGTTCCTGGTCTACAAAATATTCCAAAGTTTCTGGTCTACTGGATACTTCAAAATTCTTGGTCTACAAGATACTTCAAAGTTCCTGGTCTACAAGACACTCCAAAGTTCCTGGTCTACAAGATACTCCAAAGTACCTGGTCTACAAGATACTTCAAAGTTTCTGGTCTACACGATACTTCAAAATTCTTGGTCCACAAGATACTCCACAGTTCTTGGTCTACCAGATACTCTAAAGTTTCTGGTCTACAAGATACTTCAAATTTCCTGGTCTACAAAATACTCAAAAGTTTCTGGTCTACACGATACTTCAAAATTCTTGGTCTACCACATACTCCTCAGTTATTGGTCTACAAGATACTCCACAGTTCTTGGTCTACACAATACTTCAAAATTCTTGGTCTACAAGATATTCCAAAGTTCCTGGTCTACAAAATATTCCAAAGTTTCTGGTCTACTTGATACTTCAAAATTCTTGGTCTACAAGATACTCCACTGTTCTTGGTCTACCAGATATTCCAAAGTTCCTGATCTACAAGGTATTCCAAAGTTCATTGTCTACAAGATATTCCAAAGTTCATGGTCTACAAGATATTCCAAAGTTCCTGGTCTACAAGATACTTCAAAATTCTTGGTCTACAAGATACTCCACAGTTCTTGGTCTACCAGATATTCCAAAGTTCCTGGTCTACAAAATATTCCAAAGTTTCTGGTCTACTGGATACTTCAAAATTCTTGGTCTACAAGATACTCCACAGTTCCTGGTCTACAAGATACTCTAACATACCCGGTCTACAAGATACACCAACATACCCGGTCTACAAGATACACCAACATACCCGGTCTACAAGATACACCAACATACCCGGTCTACAAGATACACCAACATACCTGGTCTACAAGATACACCAACATACCCGGTCTACAAGATACACCAACATACCCGGTCTACAAGATACTCCAGCTGAGATGCATGGTGCCAGCCCGCTAGCACCATATCCTGGCTGTTGTCAAACATGTTCAGATCATTGACATATAACCCCGTTGTCTCCATATCCTCTAAGTTGCCTATTCTGAAACAGAACATCCCTTTATCAACAACAGCAACATGACCTATCACAGCAAGTTGGTGTAACAAAGGGGGGGAAGGGATGGGCCAGTCATCTTGTTAGTGTTGAAAGTTACGAGGATCGTGTTGAGTGAGTGAGTGAGTATGGTTTTACGCCGCTTTTAGCAATATTCCAGCAATATCACGGCGGGGGACACCAGAAATGGGCTTCACCACGCATTGTACCCATGTCGGGAATCGAACCCGGGTTTTCGTCGAGCGAACGCTTTAACCACTAGGCTACCCGACCGCCCCAGGATCGTGTTGAATGTCAACTCACAGCAGTGTGTCAACTCACAGCGGTGTGTCAACTCACAGTGGTGTGTCAACTCATAGTGGTGTGTCAACTCATAGTGGTGTGTCAACTCACAGTGGTGTGCACAGGAAAGCCATGCAGGTCCAGTCCTTCATGTATTTCATCTGTCCCCGAAGTAGTAGACTGGACTTCTGGCTATTCTCGGACAGAGCGGTCAGGCGCTTGTATTGGTCTGACTTCCTCAGCTGCTGTTCAGATTCTACTTCAAATATAACTTTCTGGAGGCACATTATCTGAAGTGGAAAAACAGTGTTTGTAGAAGGAAGAGAAATATCAATATTCTATCAAAGTAATATTAATGACCTATCAAAGACATAGCAATGTTCTAAGAAAGAAATTTCAACGTACTTATCAAAGAAATATCAATATACTATCAAAGCAATAACAATGCACTATCAAAGAAATATCAAAGCACTATCAAAGAAATATAAATGACCTATCAAAGAAATATTAATGACCTATCAAAGAAATATCAATGACCTGTCAAAGAAATATTAATGACCTATCAAAAAAATATTAATGACCTATCAAAGAAATAGCAATGTACTTATCAAAGAAATATCAATGTACTTATCAAAGAAAAATAACATACTATCAAAAAGATATCAATGATCTAATATCAAAGTACTATCAAAGAAATATTAATGACCTATCAAACAAATAGCAAAGTACTATCAAAGAATTATCAATGTACATATCAAAGAAATTTCAACATACTACAAAAAAATATCAATGATATATCAAAGAAATATTAAAGTACTATCAAAGAAATATCAATATACTATCAAAGAGGTGAGGTGGAATGGAGTTTAACGTCGCGTCCAAGATTATTGCACTTATATAGCGACGTGCATGTACGTGTGTGTTTGTGTGGCTACTTGTACTAGTCCGGACTGATGCTGATTTATAGTGCTAGCTCACTGAGATACCATGCCCCGTTTTAACATGAATACCCCACTCAGACACAGTATACTGACTCCGAGCCGACCAGTCCTTGTTTTAGCCCCTTAATGTCGAGCGCCAGACAGTGTAACAACAAGTACCATCTTTTAACGTCTTTTGGTATGACCCGGCCGGGGATCGAACCCCGGACCTTCCGCTCTCCGTGCGGACGCTCTACCACTAGACCACGGAGGCGGTTACTATCAAAGAAATATCAATGTACTTATATAAGAATTATCAATGTACTTATAAAAGAAATTTCAACATACCATAAACAAATATCAATGTACTATCAAAGAATTATTAAAGTACTATCAAAGAAATATCAATGTTCTATCAAAGAAATATCAATGTACTATCAAATAAATATTCATGATCTATCAAAGAAATACAAATGCACAATCAAAGAAATATCAATGTTCTATCAAAGAAATATCAATGTACTATCAAAGAAATATCAATGTACTTATATAAGAAATTTCAACATACTACAAAAAAAATATCAATGATATATCAAAGAAATATTAAAGTACTATCAAAGAAATATCAATGTACTATCAAAGAAATATCAATGACCTATTAAAGAAATATCAATGTACTATCAAAGAAATATCAATGACCTATCAAAGAAAAATCAATGACCTATCAAAGAAATATCAATTTATTATCACAGAAATGTCTATGTTCTATCAAATTATTATCAATAATCATGAATCCATGCACTATTTGCAAATTTGCCATTGATCTACCACTGTCACTAATAATGACAGTTTTCCTTCATAAACAAAATTCGCAAAAGAAAGATCTGATGTGCAGGTTGTGTGAGAAATTTTCCAAAGCTTGTATCCCTGCATTGGTCAGCTACATCAACTGCACACGATGTATCTACAAGGGGAGTCTGACAGGTCTCAGGATTGATGAGTCATCTCAAACTCAAGGATACCCATCAGCCCTGGTTTACTGAGTGAACTCAGCACCATCTCATTAAAGCAGATCACTTACTCTGACATGATACCAGCTTGCGTGAAGACCTCATGACAAGTAGGTCACGTCAGGTAACCTTTCAAATTAGCCAATCAGTGTCAGTTTCTAAATTGTTATCAGTACGAATAAGGAAAGCATTCAGACCATCATATCTGATTTCAACATCTCCAAAACTTTAATTACCAGGGCCCGTTCCTCAAAGCGATCTTAGCACTAAGATGATTGTAAGTCCCATACATTAACATAGGCTTACGATCATCGTAGTGCTAAGATCGCTTTGAGGAACGGGGCCCTGGTAATTAAAGTTTTTGAGATGTTCTGAGCATAAATTAAAATTAAACATTAATTAAATTAAAAATTTGTTTAGCACAATTTCCAATTAACAACTGCTCAAATACACTTAAGATCATGATTGATCTTGTCATAGGCTTTCTTAAAGAAACAGGTTTTGAGTGTCTTTTTAAAGTTTGTCAGATTTTCTGTTTCTTGGATTTCTTGTGGCAGATTGTTCCATAGCAATGGGCAGCATGTTGACATGATCGACCTATCGCCATATGTTTTGGTACGTGACTTTGGCACCACTTGCAGATGGTCTTTTGATCGGAGATCATGCATATTGTTGTGAATATTATACACCCTTTATTTCTGAGCCAGGGCATCTACATCCATATGAGAATACCATCAAAGGAATATTTGTGTTCTCTGTACGTTTCCAAAATCACATCCAAATTTTCGAATCAAGCTGGTCAAAAAGTGCAACGAATCATTTTAGAAAGCTGATACTAGATTGGGCCACACATCCTTCATTTTATCTCAAGTTAGCTAAGAGTTCACCTGATACTGTGACAGGGTTATCAATTCTTCACACAGAGAGGCATCGTATCGGAGTGAAAGATCTGATTTAGATGTGGATTGCACTCACATTTTCCCAGGTAAAGTCAACCAATGGTCTGCGTAGCCCGAACTTCTCTGAGATCTTGCAGCCAATGAGAGTCCTATTCTGGAAGATGCTGGTCAGGTTCGGTCCCATGTAACGGATCAGCATCGAGCTGTCGAACACGAGGCAGAATGGAAAGAGCTGAAAAAGGCCAAAGTATAAAACAATAATATCATTGCAAACATTTGAAATAAAAGCGACAAAATCCTTTCCATATTCCAAAGAAATCTCTATGATTCTGACTATATCATGAGCATGTGTTTATGAACTACTGTTAAAAAGTATGCATACAGAGAAATGCTAAAAGGGTGAATGTGTCCTGCCCCACTGGTTGCACCCATCGCAAACACATGCAAAGTCAGGTCAACTTTAACCAAAACAAACACAGGGAATATATGATACAAGTCAAAATATGGAACTGCATCTGACATCCTTTTTGTCAAAGTTGGAAATGTCCTCAACATGCCTACCATAAAACTTTTTGAAAGCTCTATTAAAAAAATAGTGGGATTCATTGGATTTATTCATCAAACATAATGTCTTTTGTTCTCACAATCTTAAGGATTAACCTTTACTGGTATAATGAGATATGCAACATACTTTTTGTGATGTTATGCACATATTTAAAGGGGTGATATAACATCTTTGTATTCTTGTTAAAACAAATTATCACACATCCATGAACAAATTATATTTATATTCAGAAAAATTTAAAACTACTTATGAACAATCTATGCACAGGTTTAAAACCCAGCTAGAGATCTGGGGACCACACACCATAAATTGTTCTCTGACAATTCTATACTGCATTACAAAACAATCCTCAGCTTTATATTATAATAATTCTGGATTTCAAAATGGCTGAAACACTAGTAAAATCTCACACCCATGCTATCAATCTGACAAGATCTTATCATACTGATAGCCTCCTGTATTGCCATGTTTGAGCACAGTAAGTATGGTTTTATGCCGCTTTTAGCAATATTCCAGCAATATCACGGTGGGGGACACCAGAAATGGGCTTCACACATTGTACCCATGTCAGGAATCTAACCCGGGTCTTCTGCGTGACGAGCGAACGATTCAACCAATAGGCTACCCGACCGCCCCTGTTTGAGCAAAGGCCAATACCGTCGTCCAATGGGTGGTCAATAGCTTGGTCAGCTGGCTTACACTTATATATGATAAAATACTGTAAAGAATACTATTTATAGTGGGTAGGGAATACCTATTTCGTTATACCTTATTGGCTCTTTAATTTGCCATGGTTCGATATTTCACGTCACAAACTAGCTGTGATATATTGCTGTAAATCTTGATATTAACGCGAGCGTGAATTAAATGCGAAAAATACGAGTGGTCTTCGTTCGCATTATTAAACATCGCATTTATATAAAAAATAAGACATTTTGGATAGGAGAAATACCAACTTAGACATACGCTGAAAACAAACAGCTATGTATTCCACATCACTGATTTCTTTAGCAGCACTTGTAGTAAGTATATAAACATTGTCATTCAAACACTAATTACATCCTGTGAATTGTCACTGCTGGGGTCAAGACAAGCGTTCTACTCACTTATGTCATCACTGATCACACCTGCAAGTCCCTACAGACGCCACCCCACGCAACACGGCGTCTTTGTTCTTTGCGACTGCATCAAAGGCCGACACGAGCCAGCGCGCACGTATTGTTTTAGCGGAAGTACACTACTCAGCGCTAATAAGCGGTGCTATTTGGTGTGTGATTGGATTAATGTAAGGATGGATTACGGTGTGGATTCTTCTGTAAACCTGACAGAAGTCATTTTCTTTATACATAAATCCACTGATGCTTGAGAGGAGGTGGGTTTCGCAATCATAATGAGTCGCATTTTTAGCTAGGGGCCAGTGGTTGCATTCTTTTGGAGATGCATTAGTTTCATGATTTACAGTATTTCTCAACATTCCTGTTATCATGAGTTTGCAAATAAATTACACGTTTATGTGAAATGTCTTTTTTCTCACTCGTGAATTATTATATTCATTATACTTTTTATGTCGAACCCGTGAATATGATGTAGTAAATAAAGGGGACCGTTTCCTAAAAATATCAAGAAATGCCCGAGATGGTCCATCTGACAAGTTGTCACCAAGTTTATATGTTACAATAACATAAGATGCAGTCCTAGCTGATAGATGTAAAAACATAAACTTGATAATGATATGGTCCCTATCAGATTCATCACAGACGTACACAGATATCTTTCAACGTCTTTGGATTGATAAGTAAGAATTATTTTTTCCTTATCTCTATGAAATATGAACTTATTTACGCAATAATTATCCGTGATTGTGAAATGGGTGGAACAACTACCTGTGATCTGTGAAAAGGTGGTCTGAATTACCTGTGAATAGTTATTGGGCATACACATTCCCTACCCTCTACAGAGACTGGAAACTATTGTGCTTTGTGATACTTGTATATTTAACCATGACAGGCCTTAAACAACAAACCGTTGACTTCACAAGCCATACAGTTTTAATGAAATCGTGCAAACTGCATTCGTGACCAACTCGTGGCCATTTTTGCGACCATGTTCCATCTTAGTGCAAACAGGCATATCTAAAACAATTGTCAACTCGTTGCCTAATGGTTAACATATACATGTATTTCCCCATATATTACATATATTCCAGGTGCAATTTAAAGCACATCGGGACATGCGGAATTAAAGAGTATGACTGAACACATTTAACTGTGTCTTGGGTATATTTGTTAGATGCAAGACATATGTAAAATCAAAAATTAATTCTGAGGGATTCTTTGACGAAGAACTTGAAATCATGCGCGCATTCTGATTGGTTTGTCGTATTTTCACACATAACATTCATCGATAGGGGAACGAGGTTACGGAAAGGGGCGAGTGGTTACGAATGGTGCAAACTGCTTCGAAAGTGAATGTGCAATCTGCTGTGTATAGTTTGTGGAATTTGAGTCTTTGCCTGTGATCAGAAATAGATAAAGAACTAAAGAAAGTATTTTATAAGGATATATAAGATAGCTATGCAATAAATCGCAAAAAATTATGAAGAACGAAGTGTGGTTTATTTCACGATAAAAAATTGTTCTATCATGACGTCATTTCTCATGATTCAAACATATGTTCACAACTTGATGACGGTATAAATTGGACAACGTTATTTTTTAGAGGGAAGTGTGTTGTAAGTTGTTCCCTATAGATGTAACTTGGCTACCCCGATAAATGCAATGGCCGAACGATCGCTTAAAAAAATTGAGAGAGATATGAGTGAGTGAGTATGGTTTTATGCCGCTTTTAGCAATATTCCAGCAAAATCACTGCGGGGCGCACCAGAAATGGGCTTCACACATTGTACCCATGTCCGGATTTGAAGCCGGGTCTTCAGCGTGATGAGCAAATGCTATAACCACTAGGCTACCCGACCGCCCCGAGAGAGATATAGGAGAAAAAGTAAATATAATCGACGTGAAAATTGTGAGAATATGTGGGAAAGACCAAACCCTGTTCATAAAATGGACTTGTCTGACATTGCCGCATTCGGTTTCTATTCAGGGAGTCATAATTATATAAATATGGGTAAATATTTTAAAGCATGTACTTTTTACTAACGACCGCCTCCGTGGTCTTGTGGTAGAGCGTCCGCCTGGAGAGCGGAAGGTCCAGGGTTCGATCCCGAGCCGCGTCATACAAAAAGACGTTAAAAGATTGTATTTGTTGTTACCCTGTCTGGCGCTCGACATTAAGGGGCTAAAACAAGGACTGGTCGGCTCGGAGTCAGTATACTGTGTCTGAGTGGGGTATTCATGTTAAACTGCGGCATGGTATCTCAGTGAGCTAGCACTATAAATCGGCATCAGTCCGGACTAGTACAAGCAGCCACACACACACATACACGTGCATGCACGTCGCTATATAAGTGCAATAATCTTGGACTCGACGTTAAACCCAATTTCACCTCACCTCACCTTTTTACTAACATCCTTGAAGAGCCTGTACATTATATTGATATCTCATATAAGAAATAAATAACTCGTGGTCATCGTTCATTGTACATTGAAACACTCCACAACCCCCACTCGTCGTTTATTTCTTAAATAAACATACCATCCCACACCAGAAGGCTCGACTTCGCCTAACACTTTGTTCTCGTGACAGTAGATTATATCACAATAATGTATTGGTACCGGTCCTCTATCTATTACTTGTATATAAAACAGATAAATCTATTTCCATTAACATATTAATAAGATATAGGATTGATACACTGACACTCAATATCCCCCCTGTGATAATGACTGTATATAGTCACACTGCTGTTGCAGCCCTGCCTTTGTTAGTGTGATGCTGATAACTGACAGACTGACAAAGTTAATTACCCTGTATACAGTGTATGTATGAATCAGGCTCATATACCACTGCGGTCAGACAGGTTGAGATGGTCACACAGATCCACACTGTTGGTATTGGAAATAGGATATCACTGACAGACTGTAGGCCACTGGGTCGACAAATGTGGGGCAGTAAGGTGTTTAGTTTGATAGTTAATACAAATACAAAATACTAATTGCTATACACATTATACAGCTGATCCATATAGCTGGCAACTGTAGGCTACTGGGTTGACAAATGTGGGGCATGCAGTTAGGTGTTTAGTTTGATAGTTAATACAAATACAAAATACTAATTGCTATACGCATTAAACAGCTGATCCATATAGCTAGCAAATGTAGGCCACTGGGTCGACAAATGAGGGGCAGTAAGGTGTTTAGTTTGATAGTTAATTCAAATACAAAATACTAATTGCAATACGCACTAAACAGCTGATCCATATAGCTGGCAACTGTAGGCTACTGGGTTGACAAATGTGGGGCAGTAAGGTGTTTAGTTTGATAGTTAATACAAATACAAAATACTAATTGCAATACACATTAAACAGCTGATCCATATAGCTGGCAACTGTAGGCTACTGGGTTGACAAATGAGGGGCAGTAAGGTGTTTAGTTTGATAGTTAATACAAATACAAAATACTAATTAGCTATAAGCACTAAACAGCTGATCCATATAGCTGGCCACTGTAGGCTACTGGGTCGACAAAAGTACTGCAATAAGGTGTTTAGTTTCATATAGTTAATACAAAATACTAATTGCAATATGCATTAAACAGCTGATTCATATAGCTGGCAACTGTAGGCTACTGGGTCGACAAATGTGGGGCAGTAAGGTGTTTAGTTTGATAGTTAATACAAATACAAAATACTAATTGCAATACGCATTAAACAGCTGATCCATATAGCTGGCCACTGTAGGCTACTGGGTCGACAAAAGTACTGCAATAAGGTGTTTAGTTTCATATAGTTAATACAAAATACTAATTGCAATATGCATTAAACAGCTGATTCATATAGCTGGCAACTGTAGGCTACTGGGTCGACAAATGTGGGGCAGTAAGGTGTTTAGTTTGATAGTTAATACAAATACAAAATACTAATTGCAATACGCATTAAACAGCTGATCCATATAGCTGGCAACTGTAGGCCACTGGGTTGACAAATGTGGGGCAGTAAGGTGTTTAGTTTGATAGTTAATACAAATACAAAATACTAATTGCAATACACATTAAACAGCTGATCCATATAGCTGGCAACTGTAGGCAACTTGGTCGACAAATGTGGGGCAGTAAGGTGTTTAGTTTGATAGTTAATACAAATACAAAATACTAATTGCAATAAGCATTAAACAGCTGATCCATATAGCTGGCAACTGTAGGCTACTGGGTTGACAAATGTGGGGCAGTAAGGTGTTTAGTTTGATAGTTAATACAAATACAAAATACTAATTGCAATACACATTAAACAGCTGATCCATATAGCTGGCAACTGTAGGCTACTGGGTTGACAAATGTGGGGCAGTTAGGTGTTTAATTTGATAGTTAATACAAATACAAAATACTAATTGCAATACACATTAAACAGCTGATCCATATAGCTGGCAACTGTAGGCTACTGGGTTGACAAATGTGGGGCAGTTAGGTGTTTAATTTGATAGTTAATACAAATACAAAATACTAATTGCTATACGCATTAAACAGCTGATCCATATAGCAGGCACCTGTAGGCTACTGGGTCGACAAAAGTACTGCAATAATGTGTTTAGTTTCATATAGTTAATACAAAATACTAATTGCAATATGCATTAAACAGCTGATCCATACAGCTGGCAACTGTAGGCTACTGGGTCGACAAATGTGGGGCAGTAAGGTGTTTAGTTTGATAGTTAATACAAATACAAAATACTAACTGCAATACACATTCAACAGCTGATTCATATAGCTGGCCACTGTAGGCTACTGGGTTGACAAAAGAACTGCAATAAGGTGTTTAGTTTCATAGTTAATACAAAATACAAATTACTAATTGCAATATACATTAAACAGCTAATTCATATAGCTGGCAACTGCAGGCTACTGGATTGACAAAAGTACTGCAATAAGGTGTTCAGTTTGATTGTTAATACAAATTACTAATTGCAATACGCATTAAACAGCTGATCCACATAGCTGGCCACTGTAGGCTACGGGGTTGACAAAAGTACTGCAATAAGGTGTTTAGTTTGATTGTTAATACAAATTACTAATTGCAATACGCATTAAACAGCTGATCCATACAGCTGGCAACTGTAGGCTACAGGGTTGAAAAAGGACTGCAATAAAGTGTTTTGTTTCATAGTTAATACAAAGTACTAATTGCTATACGCATTCAACAGCTGATCCATATAGCTGGCTACTGTAGGCTACTGGGTTGACAAGAGAACTGCAATAAGGTGTTTAGTTTGATAGTTAATTCAAATACAAAATACTAATTGCAATACGCATTAAACAGCTGATCCATATAGCTGGCAACTGTAGGCCACTGGGTCGACAAATGTGGGGCAGTTAGGTGTTTAGTTTGATAGTTAATACAAATACAAAATACTAATTGCAATACACATTAAACAGCTGATTCATATAGCTGGCAACTGTAGGCTACTGGGTCGACAAAAGTACTGAAATAAGGTGTTTAGTTTGATAGTTAATTCAAATACAAGTTACTGATTGCAATACGCATTAAACAGCTGATCCATTTAGCTGGCAACTGTAGGCTACTGGGTCGACAAAAGTACTGGTATAAGATGTTTAGTTTCAGAGTGAATACAAATACAAAATACTAATTGCAATACACATTAAACAGCTGATTCATATAGCTGGCCACTGTAGTCTACTGGGTCGACAAAAGTACTGGTATGAGATGTTTAGTTTCAGAGTGAATACAAATACAAAATACTAATTGCAATACACATTAAACAGCTGATTCATATAGCTGGCCACTGTAGTCTACTGGGTCGACAAAAGTACTGGTATGAGATGTTTAGTTTCAGAGTGAATACAAATACAAAATACTAATTGCAATACACATTAAACAGCTGATTCATATAGCTGGCCACTGTAGTCTACTGGGTTGACAAATGTTACAACCTCAAAAATGACACCACTTCCGGTTTGTGACATCACTTCCTGTCCCCAGTTACTCCTATTGTGAGGTCACTTCTGGCATTTTGTCACTTTCAGTCATGACATCACTTCCTTTTATGGCATCACTTCCGGTTTCCTTCCTATCTAGGACATCACTTCTGGATATGATGTCACTTACAGACCATGACGTCACCCACGTCAATGTCTCGACTAATCCAGCACTCAATAATTCAATAATAAGGTGTACATACCTTCTGAACGTGCTGAAATCGGCTCTATGGCCACCCCCTCCCCATGACTTTTTCCACTGAAGGAAATACTATTGACTGTAGAGTGATTGAGCTGCTGTAATTGAACCTAAGGAGTGAATCCCTTCAAAGTCTGTCTGAACATCCCGCAAGTAAAAATTAGTGAAGTGTTAAGTGAGTCCCACAAACAGCAGGATACTAATATAAAAGTAGTTCTATTGAAACTGCCGATCAGGATACACAGCTCGTAGCCAAGGCTCTAATTTTGTGAGCTGAGCAAGATGCGAGTATAGGAGTGGAATCTTTGGCTCGACAATACGTTTTGCAATGGTAGACGGGAGCCATCCGACAACCATGGCTTCTGTAACGTCTTTGTCAGAATGAGTCTTGCAGGAGATGAAAAAGTCTCTTTCTGTGTCTCCTGTGAGGATCTATAGCCGCAAGGATATTTGATCATACAAAGAGGTCAGAGGAGACAGTCTGAATGATCAACCATTGGAGCCAATGTAGGGATCGTATAGTGTCTGTGAGCCAATGGTCCGAGTTAGAGGTAGACTGATTCTTGGTAGCATATTCTGGAAGCGAATTTAGGGTACCGTATTCAACATAATAAGCGCCCAGGGCGCTCTTAAAACTAGGAATAGGGGGCTCTTATTAGAATATTATTTTGGGAAAAAAACAGAGTTGAAAGATAAATTTCGTGGTTTATGCTGACAGCCCAAAATGTTTATGTATGACAGATATATTTTTCCAGAATTTAATTCCCCATAGTTAAGGGTGCATATAACACACGAGTGCGTATTATTTATACGCGAATAAATACGTCCTGTGTACATTGATCAATTGGAAGGGGTGCTAATTGGGATTGTTCACTTGCCAATATATTAGCAAATGTTACCGTGGGTGCTTATTGGAGCGGGGCGCTTATTACGTCTAATACGGTAATTGTGTTCCAGTCATTAACATAAATAAGACCTGAATAGTCGACAAAGAGGTAGTCAGAGGGGATCCTCAATAAGCAGTGGAAATAGTCTGGGAAACCATGTCCTGCTTGGTCATATCGCAGCTATCAAAATTGGCATGCAATCTGTGTTCTTTAACTTCCGAATTACTTTGTCTATAAGCAACCAGGGTGGGATGCGTACACAAATAGATCTGTCCAATCCTTCAATAATGCATCCATTTGAATAGTTATCGAGTCTGGTACTTGGCTGACACGCAACTGTGATTGGTCATTCAGGCAGGTTGCAAAGAGGGCAGACGTGGGGTGTCCCATTGCGTGGTTATCCAGACAAACACCTCTGAATGAAGTGACCATTGAGACATCATTATTCTCTCAATTCCTAAAATATGTCTCTCTTTCATCTGGCAGCTGATAGAATCTGTATGCAGAGAAAATAGGCTCTTCTACTTGTCTTGATTTGTGGATACATCAGGCACAGCAACAGAAAACACCAATTGAGATGAGTCAATCTCATCGATAGTCATTGTAACATTTTGAACATGGTCAGATAACGATTCCTCAGTATGTACAAGACTTCTCTGACATCAGAGGCTAGACACTAGACCTGATTGTCTTGTACTGGCTTAATTTTAGATTTGGTCATTTTCAACAAGATAAAATAGTAGTTGCATAAAAAAATTGTCTTGCGCATAAGTCGAATCCTGTCCTGATTGAACAAAAAAAACACAATCAATATATCTCAATGTGCTCAAAGCTGATTATACTGTAATTTGAGTGAACATTCATGACAAATACCCATAACGGCAACCGTGGACTGGCGTGCATAGTTTTTTTGTACTGGTTCCATCTGTAATTTCGAATGGCATAACTGTTGTTAATTGCCGAGAAATTTTCCGTTCTGAGGAACAAGTGAATATGTTGTTAGAAATAACAGCCATTCAGCGATCTCGTATGTGTAGTAGAAACTATGTCTCCGAGGGATTACTAGGGATTGTAAACCCTCACATGAAGGACGTTCCCGAATGTGAGGGTTTACAATCTCTATTAATCTCGAGGAGACATGGTTTGTCCAACTTATAAACCGACTCATCGCATAGATGAGCGTTTTTAATTAAATAACTGTAATAAAAACTCTCAAATGTATAACCTGTATCGGAGATGAAATATCGCCTGCAGTCGCGAACTCGGTTCAATGAAACCGGTGACCTCAGCACGTGGGTTTCGCAACGGTGTGAAATCTGCATGTGCGTCTCGCAATGGCACGAAATCTGCATGTGCGTCTCATAGGCTGTTCGTAGTTTTTGTTCTATCAAGGGTTTACAATGATTGTAAGCCCTCCTGCGAGGTGTTACAATCGTTGTAATACCTCCTACGAGGTGTTACCACAATTTCAAAAACTCCATATCAAGTTAACAAACAGCCAGTAGGTTTATAACCAAGCATACGACACCAACTTGTGTTGTCGAACTGCTGCTAAAGGTAACTGGATGGGTAGGCTGGTTATCAATAAACCCGGAAGGAGTGAGATCTGCATTCTGACTGTTGGCTGTAGGGGATGCTGTATGATTCCGTGAAGCTTGTGCATAGTTGTAGATTTATAACTTTAAGAGTCCGTGCAGAAACAATGTGGAGGTCTGGATGGTCCCGGATGGATGACTTGTAGCTTGCCGAAACCATGCTGTACCGACTGGTGGTCCAGAGGACCCATTAATGGTAGCTGGCTGGTTGTCCGTGTCATCCAAGCAGGAACCAAGTGATGGTCCAGAGAACCCCTTCATGGTAGCTGGCTGGTTGTCCATGTCATCCACGCAGGAACCGAGCGGTGGTCTGGAGAACCCCTTGATGGTAGCTGGCTGGTTGTCCATGTCATCCATGCAAGAACTGAACGGTGGTCTGGAGAACCCCTTGATCGTAGCTGGTTGGTTGTCCATGTCATCCACGCAAGAACCGAGCAGTGGTCTGGAGAACTCCTTGATGGTAGCTGGTTGGTTGCCCATGTCATCCACGCAAGAACCGAGCAGTGGTCTGGAGAACTCCTTGATGGTAGCTGGTTGGTTGTCCATGTCATCCACGCAAGAACCGAGCAGTGGTCTGGAGAACTCCTTGATCGTAGCTGGTTGGTTGTCCATGTCATCCACGTAAGAATCGAGCAGTGGTCTGGAGAACCCCTTGATGGTAGCTGGTTGGTTGCCCATGTCATCCACGCAAGAACCGAGCAGTGGTCTGGAGAACTCCTTGATGGTAGCTGGTTGGTTGCCCATGTCATCCACGCAAGAACCGAGCAGTGGTCTGGAGAACTCCTTGATGGTAGCTGGTTGGTTGTCCATGTCATCCACGCAAGAACCGAGCAGTGGTCTGGAGAACTCCTTGATGGTAGCTGGTTGGTTGCCCATGTCATCCACGCAAGAATCGAGCAGTGGTCTGGAGAACCCCTTAATGGTAGCTGGCTGGGGGTGCCCATGTAGTGTACGTGGAAACAGTGCAGTGATCTAGAAGATCCATGATTGTAGGTAATGCGATTGTGATCCATGGGCCTAATTGTCAGGAGCCTGCCAGTCCTTGTACTTGTGACAGACTGTGATGGTCGGGTATCTCACCTGGGTAAAGCTTGGCAGCGACAACCCCTGGTTGGCTGTCAGTGCCTTTTCATGTGTCCTGTCTGGAGGCCGTACAATGGTTGTGATAGCTGATGATGACGGGTTAGGCTCGTCAGCATACATTCCCCATGAGGCCTCTTGGCCGAAGGTTTCTTCTGAGTCTTTCAAGTGCTGTCTTTTGGTCGTAGTGATAGCTGACGATGACAGGTTAGGCTCGTCAGGATACATATCCCAGGCGGCCTCTTGGCCGAGGGTTTCTTCTGAGTCTGGTCAAGCCCTGTCTACACTTTAGCTGCTCCACTTTTGGTGACAGCACTGAATCAAACAAGGATACCAACATAGATTCCTGCTTGGAGTAGAGTTCTTCAAGCATGGTCAGATGTTGGAGAGTGATGTCTTTTTGGTCTACCATCGCTTGGCTTTTCTTAATGGAGTCAGTACATGGAGAGGGAGAGGTCGACGATGCCATGATGGACACACAGAAACAGCCATCGATGTTAATCAGAAAAAACAGCCAGTTTCTTGAAGACGACATCTCAATTGTACCGTATTCAACATAATAACCGTCCCGCTCTAATAAGCGCCCACAGCAATATTTGGTAATATAAGGGCTAGTGAACAATCCCACTTAGCACCCCTCCTGATTGATCAATGTACACAAGACTTATTTATTCGCGTATAATACGCACTCGTGTGTTATATGGACCCTTAATTATGGGCAATTTAATTCTGGAAAATATATCTGTCATACATAAACATTTCAGGGTGTCAGCATTAACCAAGAAATTTATCTTTCAATTCTGTTTTTTTTCACCAAAATAATATTCTAATAAGAGTCCCCTATTTCTAATTTTGAGAGTGCCCTGAGCGCTTATTACGTTGAATACGGTAATACTAATAGACTAACTGAACAATAAGTAGAAATAGTGTGACGACACAACTATAAATTGTCTATAATGTAGATGTTTACTCTAGGTCACACAGGAAAGAAGTGAGGATTTTCCCACCTTTACACACAGGAGAGCTGTACACTGCTTGGTGCTATCTGGGAACAACTAGTGATGTATAGTTGACAGTGAAAAGGAAAATTTATTTATAGTGTCATTGCAGCCAAAATGCAGGATTTATGGTATTGATGTGATAGAGTAAATAGTAATAGAATGAATGGCATCTTTGTCCAGATATGAATTATTTGAGCATGGTTTAGAGGCATCATTGCCCGGATCATTAATACAAAGTTTCAGCTCAAAAGGTCTTCTAGATTCAGAGATGTTGAAAATCTAGAAATTAAAAAACACTGGGAGTATGTGAAGGTTTGTGGTTGTAGCGTGATATCAAAATGAAAATGTTAAAAAACTTATTATCCTGCATGATGCATGCAAAAATGCCAGCGTAATGAGCAAAAAATAACATTTCCAATATGATCGTATTGGGAGTCAGGTTTAATTTTGATCGCAATGCTATAAGAAATATTTAGAGATGTCACAGCTGGTATCATTAATACAAAGTTTCAGTTTCATAGCTTCGTAGTTTCAAAGTAGAAGTTGAAAATACAGTAGCACCAGATAGCCACTGGTGGCATGTGGTCCTTAGTATGCACAGCGCACAGGTCACAGGTTACATACTGTCAATCTTGAAATTAACAGGAGTGTGAATTAAATGCGAAAAATGCAAGTGGTCTTACTTCGCATAAATGAAACTTTGCATTTACGTCTCCAAAATGAATATCAAGAATGAGACGGCATCACTGCACACTTTGGATAGAGGAAATACCAACTTGAATATAAACACAAATATGGTTTATTGAGCGGCAGTTGTAAGAAGTGAGTAAATAGTCATTTATAGGATAGGAATTATGTAATAAGCATCCGGTGAGTTATCACTGCTGGGGTCAAGAGTTCTTCCCACTTGTCTCAAACTAGGCATCATTGACCACTCCAGTTCAAGTTTTTGACATCTTCTCCGCATACCAATCTGTGAACCATTGTTGGTTTAATTATTTTATTGCCTTTGAACTTCCTTAATACCAATCAACAGAATAAACACATAAACTGTTTATTGTTTTTACGGAAGTGCTTTACTCAGTTCTAATAACCGGGACTATTTGCTGTTAGATTGGATTGAGGTAAGGACATGTATCATTCCACTGGGGATGGGGTGGGGGGAGTCACATTGATATTGAGTCACATTTTTGGCTAGGGGTCAGCAGTCATATTAATTTGGAGACGCATTAATTTCAAGATTTACAGTATCGGGTGAAGTTAAGCAACGTCGGTCTCGGAGAGTAGTTGGATGGGTGACCACGTTCAGCAGCTTGACTCCTGAGAGTTTCTAGGACTTCGGTCCTGCCCCACACTGAAGCACATGAACCACATGTGGTGTCTCCTTGGACAAGTGACTTTGTTCTAAATGTGCCTCTGTTCACCCAGCAGTGAATGGGTACCAGGTAGGATGAGATAGCAATGTGGTTGTTAACCTTCTCGCGATTTACGGGCAGCTTGGGTTGTATACTCCCCAGGGAGCTGAGTATATTTCTTGAGTGCACACTGATCCAGTAACCGTGTAATAATATCGCTTTGAGCATGCCCCTTAGTGGTGTGGAAATATGAGCAATATTATCCTTATGACCTATTATTATTATTATGGCCTATATATTATTATTACTATTATATTATTGAAATGTGACTATGTTTGTTTCAAACCCTTTAAATTTCAAGAGTGTATTTTAAGAGTGTCAATCTATGCAATCTGAAATATGTTTCAGATTACTGTATTACTCTTCAACTCTGGGGACAATAAAAAAAAATTAAAAAAGAAAAAAAGTCTATGTTTAGGTGTGTGAGTTGTGATCACCTTAGCGCTAAGATTGCTTTGAAACCAGAATCTAGAAGTGGAGCATAAGTGGCCTTACCTGTCATAAGTCGATGTTAGGTATGCGAGTTGAGATCACCATATGACTGATGCAAGTCAATGTTAAGGTATGGGCGCTGTGATCACCTTAGCGCTAAGAGCGCTTTGTACAATGGCAACCAGAATCTAGAAGTGGAGCATAAGTGGCCCTACCTGTTGTAAGTCAATGTTAGGTATGCGAGTTGAGATCACCATATGACTGACGTAAGTCAATGTTAAGGTATGGGAGCTGTGATCACCTTAGCGCTAAGAGTGCTTTGTACAATGGCAACCAGAATCTAGAAGGGGAGCATAAGTGGCCCTACCTGTCGTAAGTTGATGTTAGGTATGTGAGTTGAGATCACCATACGACTGATGCAAGTCAATGTTAAGGTATGGGAGCTGTGATCACCTTAGCGCTAAGAGTGCTTTGTACAATGGCAACCAGAATCTAGAAGTGGAGCATAAGTGGCCCTACCTGTCGTAAGTTGATGTTAGGTATGTGAGATGAGATCACCATACGACTGACCAAAGTCAATGTTAAGGTATGGGAGCTGTGATCACCTTAGCGCTAAGAGTGCTTTGTACAATGGCAACCAGAATCTAGAAGGGGAGCATAATTGGCCCTACCTGTCGTAAGTCGATGTTAGGTATGTGAGTTGAGATCACCATACGACTGACCTAAGTCAATGTTAAGGTATGTGCGCTGTGATCACCTGAGCGCTAAGAGCGCTTTGTACAATGGCAACCAGAATCTAGAAGTGGAGCATAAGTGGCCTTACCTTGAAGAAAGTACTGCTGGCAATCCGGGGGTATCCCAGAGTTCCTGAGGTAGCGTAGGCGGTAATGGGTGGAGAGTAGCCCAGGTTGGGAAAATTGAGTCGGTACTTTACGTGGCATCCATGATCAGTTCGAATCTCTTGCAGAATATGTATATCCACATCCACATTGTACAGTCTCCGCGCGCACTGTGTCAACTGACCTGTGACGTAATACGCAAACCCCACACGTTTCGAACGGTACGTCAATACACATCCGCCACTGTCTTCCATTTCCACGATAAACGAAGGACTCTGCAACTTAGGGTAGCTGAATCGTATAGTTTCGTGTAAGTTGTCAATTCCGTTTAAAAAGTCCCTATAATGACGTCCAGCAACACGTAGAACTTTATCGTATCCATAATGCCGACAGAAGTCCACGAAACATTGTCCGAAGTAGTACATGTACTCGTCAAAGTTGCGGTCCTGCAGAACAGCACTGCAGCTGGTGGCTAAGTTGACCATTATTTCATCCTTGTAGACTTTATGTGTGGAAAAGATCATGTTCTTCATCCCTGCATGCTCCAGTATTTGCTGCCAGCTCTCCATCCCGTAGGTTTCCTGGACGTAGTGCTGGATACTCTCCAGCAGCATCCCGTACATGGTGCCGCGCTGGCCCTGCGTCTTCCAGTAGTGCTGCTCACACTGAAACAAAGGTGTCCTTATTATACAGGTGCATCTTTACAGAACATACACTGAAACAAAGGTGTCCTTATTATACAGGTGCATCTCTACAGAACATACGCTGAAACACAGGTGTCCTTATTATACAGGTGCATCTTTACAGAACATACACTGAAACACAGGTGTCCTTATTATACAGGTGCATCTTTACAGAACATACACTGAAACACAGGTGTCCTTATTATACAGGTGCATCTTTACAGAACATACACTGAAACACAGGTGTCCTTATTATACAGGTGCATATGTACAGAACACATACACTGAAACACAGGTGTCCTTATTATACAGGTGCATCTTTACATAACATACACTGAAACACAGGTGTCCTTATTATACAGGTGCATCTTTACAGAACATACACTGAAAAACAGGTGTCCTTATTATACAGGTGTCCTTATAATACAGGTGCATCTTTACAGAACACATACACTGAAACAAAGGTGTCCTTATTATACAGGTGCATCTTTACAGAACATACGCTGAAACACAGGTGTCCTTATTATACAGGTGCATCTTTACAGAACATACACTGAAACACAGGTGTCCTTATTATACAGGTGCATCTTTACAGAACATACACTGAAACACAGGTGTCCTTATTATACAGGTGCATCTTTACAGAACATACACTGAAACACGGGTGTCCTTATTATACAGGTGTCCTTATTATACAGGTGCATCTTTACAGAACATACACTGAAACACAGGTGTCCTTATCATACAGGTGCATCTTTACAGACCATACACTGAAACACAGGTGTCCTTTTCATACAGGTGCATCTTTACAGAACATACACAGAAACGCAGGTGTCCTTATTATCCTGGTGTCCTTATTATACAGGTGCATCTTTACAGAACATACACTGAAACACAGGTGTCCTTATTATACAGGTGCATCTTTACAGAACATACACTGAAACACAGGTGTCCTTATTATACAGGTGCATCTTTACATAACATACACTGAAACACAGGTGTCCTTATTATACAGGTGCATTTTTACAGAACATACACTGAAACACAGGTGTCCTTTTCATACAGGTGCATCTTTACAGAACATACACAGAAACGTGGGTGTCCTGATTATGCATGTGTCCTTATTATACAGGTGCATAGTTACGGAACATACGCTGAAACACAGGTGTCCTTATTATACAGGTGCATCTTTACATAACATACACTGAAACACAGGTGTCCTTATTATACAGGTGCATCTTTACAGAACATACACTGAAAAACAGGTGTCCTTATTATACAGGTGTCCTTATAATACAGGTGCATCTTTACAGAACACATACACTGAAACAAAGGTGTCCTTATTATACAGGTGCATCTTTACAGAACATACGCTGAAACACAGGTGTCCTTATTATACAGGTGCATCTTTACAGAACATACACTGAAACACAGGTGTCCTTATTATACAGGTGCATCTTTACATAACATACACTGAAACACAGGTGTCCTTATAATACAGGTGCATCTTTACAGAACACATACACTGAAACAAAGGTGTCCTTATTATACAGGTGCATCTTTACAGAACATACGCTGAAACACAGGTGTCCTTATTATACAGGTGCATCTTTACAGAACATACACTGAAACAAAGGTGTCCTTATTATACAGGTGCATCTTTACAGAACATACACTGAAACACAGGTGTCCTTATTATACAGGTGCATCTTTACAGAACATACACTGAAACACGGGTGTCCTTATTATACAGGTGTCCTTATTATACAGGTGCATCTTTACAGAACATACACTGAAACACAGGTGTCCTTATCATACAGGTGCATCTTTACAGACCATACACTGAAACACAGGTGTCCTTTTCATACAGGTGCATCTTTACAGAACATACACAGAAACGCAGGTGTCCTTATTATCCTGGTGTCCTTATTATACAGGTGCATCTTTACAGAACATACACTGAAACACAGGTGTCCTTATTATACAGGTGCATCTTTACAGAACATACACTGAAACACAGGTGTCCTTATTATACAGGTGCATCTTTACATAACATACACTGAAACACAGGTGTCCTTATTATACAGGTGCATTTTTACAGAACATACACTGAAACACAGGTGTCCTTTTCATACAGGTGCATCTTTACAGAACATACACAGAAACGTGGGTGTCCTGATTATGCATGTGTCCTTATTATACAGGTGCATAGTTACGGAACATACGCTGAAACACAGGTGTCCTTATTATACAGGTGCATCTTTACAGAATATACACTGAAACAAAGATGTCCTTATTATACAGGTGGATCATATCATTACAGAACATACACTGAAAGACAGGTGTCCTTTTTATACAGGTGAACCTTTAAAAAATACACACTGAACATCAGGTATGTTTATTATACAGGTACATCTTTAGACTATATACTGTGAAACATCGAGGTCTTCTTGTTTACAGGTTATACACTGAAATGTAGAGGTGTCCTAATTATACAGGTGCATCTTTCAGAATATACACTGAAACACAGGTGTGCATATTATAAAGGTGCACCTTCAGACAATATACACTGAAACATAGAGGTCTTCTTGTTTACAGGTTCCTTTTGATGAGTATACACTGAAATGTAGAGGTGTCCTAATGATACAGGTGCATCTTTAGACAATATACACTGAGACATAGAGGTCTTTTAAGTATACAGGTGCTACCTTAATTACTATACACTGACATGTAGAGGTGTCCAGATTATACAGGTGCATCTTAAAAAAATACACACTGAAAATCAGGTATCCTTATTATACAGGTGCATATATATTTAGACAATATACACTGAAACATGTTGTTCTTCTTGTTTACAGGTGCTTCTTTAATGAGTATACATTGAAATGTAGTGGTGGTCTTATTATGCCTATACAGTGAAGAAGGGGGACATGTTCCAAGTTTTCTTGGAAGCCCATGAGTGAGAATATCAAGACATATTCATATTTGGAATCAGGTTTTAGATCTATAGATTTTCTAGGAGGTTGAAAGATTTTAGCCACGTCCAAGAATGGATCGGAGTCCTACCACATGCGAAATCCTATCATGGATCGGAGACCTACCACATGCCACATCCTACTATGGATCAGAGACCTACCACATGCCACATCCTACTATGGATCAGAGATCTACCACAGAGACACGACCTAGCTAGATCTGAATCCCACCCTGCACCTTCCATAGAAAGCCAACATATGAATATGAGATTGGCAATACAATCCAAACCAAATATTGCTCACCTCATCTTTGTTTGCTGGCAAAGAAATGGAACTAACTGCCCCCTCCATCCCCTATCATCACCCACCCATGTAAGGTACATCTACCACTTATTAAGTCAAGAATATTAAACAACTCACCGTTACTGTATGGTTAGACATTGTATCAAGCTCATCTCGTTCTGATTTGGCACGGAATAAATTCTAGTCTTTTGTAATATAACCACAAAATATAAAACATGGCACACACAGAAAACCCAATCAACAGAATCAAAATATGTTCGTCATGATACCGGTTGGAGCCAAAAGTGTATTAAGAAAATTAATTAAAATGAAAATGATACGAAGAAAAAAGTGCGCCAGAAATTAACTCCTTTTTCTTCTCTCACTTTGAAAAAGTCATCAGGGAGATCTGTTTCTCTTTGCATATGAATCAGAATGTCAGTTCAGAAAGGCAAAATCAAAACAAGGGAATTTGGCCAAGAGGTTTAACTTAACCTGGTCAGTCTGATTGTTTAATAATGGTCAAATAGCCAAATCCCTTCCATTGATTTACCCTCCTGGGTGACGTTGTACAAAGCGATCTTAGCACTAAAGTGATCGTAACTCCCATTCCTCAGCATAGGCTTACGACAGTCGTAGCGCTAAGGTGTTTTGTACAACATAGACTTACGACGGTCGTAGCGCTAAGGTGTTTTGTACAACATAGACTTACGACAGTCGTAGCGCTAAGGTGTTTTGTACAACATAGACTTACGACAGTCGTAGCGCTAAGGTGTTTTGTACAACATAGACTTACGACAGTCGTAGCGCTAAGGTGTTTTGTACAACATGGACTTACGACAGTCGTAGCGCTAAGGTGTTTTGTACAACATAGACTTACGACAGTCGTAGCGCTAAGGTGTTTTGTACAACATAGACTTACGACAGTCGTAGCGCTAAGGTGTTTTGTACAACATAGACTTACGACAGTCGTAGCGCTAAGGTGTTTTGTACAACATGGACTTACGACAGTCGTAGCGCTAAGGTGTTTTGTACAACATAGACTTACGACGGTCGTAGCGCTAAGGTGTTTTGTACACTGGCACCCTGAACCAGAAATAAAGGAGACCAATGAAACAGCCTCATCTGTTTCATATTAAGATTGATTTAGAAAACTGGATATTAAATAAAATACAGACCAAAATTAAAATTACTAAAGACGTTGTCTTAGTAGGAATCCAGCACAGACATACAACCCAATAAATGCACTAATCATTGTATCAAAAAACATGATTTATAGATATAAATTTTTCAATAAACCGCCCACATTTAACCAACTTAAAGGGGAGCTCACACAACATTACTGCATAACCAAATACAATGCATCAATGTATGATAGCAAGAACCCCTTTAACAAATTTTGGTGAAATTGTCACTCACTGTTTAGTTGATAACTTTATTCATGTATAGCTTGTATACATATCACTGTCTTTTGTGTCTATTTATAGAATCATGATTTCTCAATTTGTAATATGCAACAGGGAAAAAAATATTAATTAACAAAAATAAATAAATATTTAGATTAATGCATAGGATTCATAGTGAGTGAGTATGGTTTTTATGCTGCTTTTAGCAATATTCCAGCAACATCACGGCGGGGGACACCAGAAATGGGCTTCCCACATGTACCCATGTCATGAATCGAACCCGGGTCTTCGGCGTGACGAGCGAACGCTTTAACCACAAGGCTACCAGACCGCCCCAGGATTCATAGTGACAGAAAACTATCCACAAGACTGTATGACAAGAGGGATGACTTTAGCTTTCCAATAGTCAACTTTCCCTTTATGTTGAGCAATAGTCAAGTAGCTCCAGCCTTTGGTGTCTACATTTCACAACTTTTGAGGTACAGCTCAAAAGTTGATTGACTAAGGTTGCGACATTCAAGGCTTTAATTAAGCTTTCAAGCATTTTTTTATAGACAAAGGAGGAATTTGATGCATCAGTGACAAAAATAATGTCAGATGCAATTCCCTTTCTTGACTTGTATCACATGTCCCTGTGTTTTCTCATGTGAACAATTGCCTTTCCTTTGCATGTGTTTGTGACAGCTGCCACTGGTGGGGCAGGATACACTCACCTGGTATCATCACTATTTGATAGTAATTCAAAAGCACATGATATAGTTGGAATAGTACAATAGACTAAATAGTAAATTTCCTACAATTGTGGAAAGTGTTTTATTGCTTTTATTTAGGAAAGATTATACGAACTTATCATAAGTAGTTCCATAATGGAATATACAATCATTAACTGCATTAATGTTTTGAAATGAACACCAGATGCTTTTTCTCTCCATATTATCAGAATATGATATTTTTTCAAATGCTAAAAAGATGGATAAAGGTGCATAGCAAATTTAGCACAGTATATTTAACTTCTGGTGCGTGGAATGGCTGACAAAAACTATTTAGCTGATGAAATATGAGCAGCAGCAAACATCAAAGTGACTAAGTGAACGCTGTTTACAGTTTTGAATATGTAGGATCAAATGGGCCATTAACTGCAAAGACAATATAGGGATAATGAAGGAAATCTAGCAAGGGAAAACATGTAAGTGGCTGGTGTTTCATGTATTGTATTTAGCTTAAATGACCCGTTGAACAAACTTTAAAAAAACTGTGGGGAAAAAACATTTGAAGTGTGCAGGAACATAACCTGTGGAGTAACATAACCTGTGCAGGAACACAACCTGTGCAGGAACCCCTCCTTAGATCAGTCCAGGAACTGAACCTGTGCTTAGATCAGTCCATGAACTGAGCATGTCCTTAGATCAGTCCAGGAACTGAACTTGTGCTTAGCTCAGTCCATGATTTAAACTAGTGCTTAGATCAGTCCATGATTTAAACTAGTGCTTAGATCAGTCCAGGAACTGAACTTGTGCTTAGCTCAGTCCATGATTTAAACTAGTGCTTAGATCAGTCCAGGAACTGAACTTGTGCTTAGATCAGTCCAGGAACTGAACTTGTGCTTAGATCAGTCCTGGAACTGAACCTGTGCTTAGATCAGTCAATGAACTAAACCTGTGCTTAGATCAGTCCAGGAACTAAACCTGTGCTTAGATCAATCCATGAACTAAACCTGTGCTTAGATCAGTCCTGGAACTGAACCTGTGCTTAGATAAGTCCATGATTTAAACCTGTGCTTAGCTCAAACAAGGAACTGAACCTGTCCTTAGATCAGTCCTGGAACTAAACCTGTGCTTAGATCAGTCCTGGAACTGAACCTGTGCTTAGATCAGTCCATGAAGTAAACCTGTGCTTAGATCAGTCCAGGAACTGAACCTGTCCTTAGATCAGTCCTGGAACTGAACCTGTGCTTAGATCAGTCCAGGAACTGAACCTGTGCTTAGATCAGTCCATGAAGTAAACCTGTGCTTAGCTCAGTCCACGAACTGAACCCCTCCTTAGATCAGTCCTGGAACTGAACCTGTGATTAGATCAATCCATGATTTAAACCTGTGCTTAGATCAGTCCATGATTTAAACCTGTGCTTAGATCAGTCCATGATTTAAACCTGTGCTTAGCTCAGTCCATGAACTGAACCTGTCCTTAGATCAGTTCACGAACTGAACCTGTCCTTAGATCAGTCCTGGAACTGAACCTGTGCTTAGATCAGTCCAGGAAGTAAACCTGTGCTCAGATCAGTCCAGGAACTGAACCTGTGCTTAGATCGGTCCAGGAACTAAACTTGTGCTTAGATCAGTCCATGATTTAAACCTGTGCTTAGATCAGTCCATGATTTAAACCTGTGCTTAGCTCAGTCCACGAACGGAACCTGTGCTTTGATCAATCCAGGAACCTGTGCTTCCATCAGCCCAGGAATTGAGCCTGTGCTAAGATCAGTCCATGAACTTAACCAATGCTTACATCAGTCCATGAACTTAACCCACACTTACATCAGTCCATGAACTTAACCCACACTTACATCAGCCCATGAACTTAACCAATGCTTACATCAGCCCATGAACTTAACCAATGCTTACATCAGTCCATGAACTTAACCCACACTTACAACAGTCCATGAACTTAACCAATGCTTACATCAGTCCATGAACTTAACCCACACTTACATCAGTCCATGAACTTAACCCACACTTACATCAGCCCATGAACTTAACCAATGCTTACATCAGCCCATGAACTTAACCAATGCTTACATCAGTCCATGAACTTAACCCACACTTACAACAGTCCAGGAACTTAATAAAAGCCTACATCAGTCCATGAACTTAACCCGTGTTTAATACAGTCACATGTGTTTATACTTAGATAGTAAACAGCTGATAGGTTCACATGGCAATTTTGAGGAGTGCCATGAAAATGAAATACCGTATTCGACGTAATAAGTGCCCCGCTCTGATAAGCGCCCAAGGCGATATTTGTTAATATATTGGCTAGTGAAGAATCCCAATTAGCACCCCTTCAGATCGATCAATGTACACAAGACTTATTTATTCGTGTTTAATACACACCCATGTGTTATATACACCCTTAATTATGGGCAATTAAATTCTGGAAAACTATATCTGTCGTATATAAACATTTCAGGCTAAAAACATTACTATTCTAATAAGAGCCCCCTATTTCTAATTTTGAGAGCGCCCTTGGCGCTTATTACGTCGAATACGGTATACATAGTTCCCAAGCTGTGACAGGGGAAGTAGGTAGTATTCTTACCTATGTCATGTATACCTGCCAAATATTGTCCAGCAATATAGACGGAAACAATCTTTGATATATATCCTACAGATCAAACACATAGATACCACTAAATTAACAGCAAATTTCCCCAAACAAATATATCAAAAATAACATTAAAACATTTATTGAATATAACATGGTTATACAAATATATTAAAGATACCACGTTATACAAATATATTGCACCTGTGAAGATCCGGGTTAGAATAGGTCTTCAGCAACCCATGCTTGTCGTAAGAGGTAACTACGCATGTCGTAAGAGGAGACTAACGGGATCTGGTGGTCGGGCTCACTGACTTGGTTGATGCATGTCATTGAATCTTAATAACGTGGATCAATGATCATAATGCCCTCCCTCTGTCTGCATGACATTCATTGGCTTCCTTCTCATAATCCTATCTGTCTTAGAATAGGTCCTCGGCAACCCATGCTTGACGTACAAGGTGACTATGCTGGGTCTAGTGGTCAGGCTCACTGACTTGGTTGATGCATGTCATTGAATCTTAATAACGTGGATCAATGATCATAATGCCCTCCCTCTGTCTGCATGACATTCATTGGCTTCCTTCTCATAATCCTATCTGTCTTAGAATAGGTCCTCGGCAACCCATGCTTGACGTACAAGGTGACTATGCTGGGTCTAGTGGTCAGGCTCACTGACTTGGTTGATGCATGTCATCATATCACAATTACGCAGATTGATACTCACGATGGCAATCACAAACAAACAAACTACAAATATATTCAATACAATGTGGTTGGTTATACTAATATACTGTAAATCTTGAAATTAATGTGAGTGTGAATTAAATGCAAAAAATGCGAGTGGTCTTTTTTCGCACTATTGAAACTTCGCATTTATGTCTCCAAAATGAATATCAACAATAAGACGGACTCACTGCACACTTTGGACAGCAGAAATACCAGCTTGAAAAAACACATTCTATCAGTAGAAAATAATCTCTAGCCTACAAACACACATTCCTGCAGTAGAAAATAATCTCTAGCCTACAAACACACATTCCTGCAGTAGAAAATAATCTCTAGCCTACAAACACACATTCCTGCAGTAGAAAATAATCTCTAGCCTACAAACACACATTCCTGCAGTAGAAAATAATCTCTAGCCTACAAACACACATTCCTGCAGTAGAATATAATCTCTAGCCTACAAACACACATTCCTGCAGTAGAATATAATCTCTAGCCTACAAACACACATTCCTGCAGTAGAATATAATTTGGAAATACTTCCACCCTAACCCTAACCCTAACCCTAACCCTAACCCAAGTAGAAATTCTTCCAGCCTACAGTCACCTAACCCTAACCCAGCCTTCAGTCACGTCCCAGCAATAAAGACAACATTTGACATGATGTGGAACACTATCACCATCTTCCTCCTACATCCACAACCAATAAAGTTCCGCACAATCTCAAAGCACCTGCTTAACTAGGAAGGGGGAACATTCAATTGTTTGGCTTTCCATCTAACCATCATCTCTGTCAGCCTGTCTTCAGTCTTCCATTCACTATTTTATTATGCTTTCTAAAACAGGTAGCCATGCCACTTTATCTGTCTACAAATTGATCCCTGTACCAAGGTGCCCTCAAACACAGGCAGATGCTAAAAGTGGGTGCTGTAACCAGGATTTATGACTCTATTTTCAGGATTAGATTTCCTCAAGACCACAGATGTTCATGCCAATAAATAAGCAGAGCTTCACTAAAAAGTAACCAATCTATTAACGGAACGTATCAGAACTTTGATCCTTTGATGTGACACTGCTTAACTTGATGTAACTATCAGGTTTTGATTAATTGACTGCTTCCTGGTGGGTATACTGATGGTCAAAAGTTATGCGTACAAAGATGTTTTGGTATTCAGATCTGAATTTTCATCTGTGTCTTCATCTCCAGGAAATTGGAGGGTAGCCTAGTCAAGTAGCCTAGTCAAGTAGCCTAGTCAAGTAGCCTAGTCGGGTAGCCTAGTCGAGTAGCCTAGTCGAGTAGCCTAGTCGGGTAGCCTAGTCGGGTAGCCTAGTCGAGTAGCCTAGTCGAGTAGCCTAGTCAAGTAGCCTAGTCGGGTAGCCTAGTCGAGTAGCCTAGTCGGGTAGCCTAGTCGAGTAGCCTAGTCAAGTAGCCTAGTCGAGTAGCCTAGTCGAGTAGCCTAGTCAAGTAGCCTAGTCGGGTAGCCTAGTCGGGTAGCCTAGTCGAGTAGCCTAGTCAAGTAGCCTAGTCGGGTAGCCTAGTCGAGTAGCCTAGTCGGGTAGCCTAGTCAAGTAGCCTAGTCGAGTAGCCTAGTCGAGTAGCCTAGTCAAGTAGCCTAGTCGGGTAGCCTAGTCGGGTAGCCTAGTCGAGTAGCCTAGTCAAGTAGCCTAGTCGAGTAGCCTAGTCAAGTAGCCTAGTCGGGTAGCCTAGTCGGGTAGCCTAGTCGGGTAGCCTAGTCGAGTAGCCTAGTCGAGTAGCCTAGTCGAGTAGCCTAGTCGGGTAGCCTAGTCGGGTAGCCTAGTCGGGTAGCCTAGTCGGGTAGCCTAGTCGAGTAGCCTAGTCAAGTAGCCTAGTCGAGTAGCCTAGTCGGGTAGCCTAGTCGAGTAGCCTAGTCAAGTAGCCTAGTCGGGTAGCCTAGTCGGGTAGCCTAGTCGAGTAGCCTAGTCGGGTAGCCTAGTCAAGTAGCCTTGCAAGTAGCCTAGTGTTTGAAGCATTGGCCTGACAGGTCAAAGACTGGGCTATGTGAATGAAATAATTTTGAATACAATAATAAACCTATTTTGCCTCGCCTCGCCTTAAATCACTGTGACCACCCCATTTCACCCCAGGTCCAGCATAAATGTCCTCGTGAAAATGATCCCTAACCCTAACCATGGTTGCCTCACATTGCTCTGAGGTCCTGTATAAATTTCTTCGTGAAAATGTTCCCTAACCCTGTTTCCCTCACATTGCTCTGAGGTCCGGTATAAATTCCCTAGTGAAAATGTTCCCTAACCCTAACCCTAACCCTGTTTCCCTCACATTGCTCTGAGGTCCTGTATAAATTTCCTCATGAAAATGTTCCCTAACCCTAGCCCTAACCCTAGTTCCCTCACACTGCTCTGAGGTCTGGTATGAATTTCCTAGTGAAAATGTTCCCTAACCCTAGCCCTAACCCTAACCCTACACCCTACAGCCTGATATATAAATGAGTGAGTGTGAGTGAGTATGGTTTTACGCGCGCTTTTAGCAATATTCCAGCAATATCACGGCGGGGGACACCAGAAATGGGCTTCACACATTGTACCCATGTTGGGAATCGAACCCGGGTCTTCGGCGTGACGAGCTAACGCTTTAACCACTAGGCTACCCGACCGCCCCGATATATAAATGAATATGACCTTCAAGATGATTTCCTCAAATCACTGAAAATTTGCGTTGGGGTTTAACGTCGCGTCCAAGATTATTGCACTTATAAAGTGACATGCATGTAGGTGTGTGTGTTTGTGTGGCTGCTTGTACTAGTCCGGACTGATGCCGATTTAAAGTGCTAGCCCACTGAGATACCATGCCGCAGTTTAACATGAATACCCCACTCAGACACAGTATACTGACTCTGAGCCGACCAGTCCTTGTTTTAGTCTCTTAATGCCGAGCGCCAGACAGGGTAACAATAAGTACCATCTTTTAACGTCTTTTGGTATGACGCGGCCGGGGCACGCTCTACCACTTGACCATGGAGGTGGTTTTGTTAAAAATGGAACAAATTCCATGTGAAACTGACCATCTTGGATATTAATATAAGGTTATCCTTAAAGGTGTCATGGCTTCAGTTTGTTTGTTTGTTTGTTTATTTGTTGTTTAACGCTGCACTCAGCTATATTCCAGCTATATGACGCCGGTCTGTAAATAATCGAGTCTTGACCAGACAACCCCCTGATTGACATCATGAGCATCGATCCACGCAATTGGGATCAATGACAGGTATCAACCAAGTCAGCGAGCCTGACCACCTGATCCTGTTAGTCGCCTTTTACGACAAGCATAGTCGCCTTTTACAGCAAGCATGGGTTGCTGAAGACCTATTCTACCCCGGATCTTCACGGGTCATCATGTCGTCAGACATCTGGATTATAAAACAATTTCTTTGTTGTTTGTAACGACTTTTCAAAAAATGTCTAATAATCACAGGATTTATAATAAAAAAACAGCCTACCCACCTTATTTAAATTTAAATGCACTCAGATCCTCAACATATATTTAATTAGGCCTTATCAGCCTGTCACAAACAGAATAAAGACAGTTTTGAAAAAAAAATCCACAAAAAACAGAATCCTGTAAATCACGCAGTATTACCAAAATAACTTTAAAATACAAAATAAAAAGAGGGAACAGAAATACCAACAGACTCATTCATACGGAACTGCCACAAGCTGGTTAACAGAGAAGTATATTGTCAGCCAGGAGCTCTCTGCGGAACTATCCTCCACTGTTTATAGCTGTTCTGTTAGGCCCTCCATCTCTCCCCACACTCCTTCTCTGTGTCCTATCAACAGAGCAGCAAGTATCATGGATAACCATGACATCGCTGCTGTCATCACTGATAATTATCGACATAAGTTTGCCATAAGCATCAACTACCGACTGACTGATGATGCTGTTGTCATGGCCTTACCAAAGTGATGGGTTTACTCTGAGACAATTTTTTTCCCCTTTTATGGAACTTTTTCTTTTTTTTACAGATTCTTATATTACACGAAAAAATATTATTTGGAAATGTGGATGAGATGATTTGAGATGTCCACAAAATTGTCTTAAATAAAATAAATAGACCAAAAAATGGTTATAATTAAAATACTGTTCAAGTATATGGTAAATTACCGTATTCGACGTAATAGGCGCCCAGCTCTCATAGGCATCCACGGCAATATTTGCTAATATAATGGCTAGTGAACAATCCCAATTAGCACCCCTTCTGATTAATCCATGTACACAAGACATATTTATTCGTGTATAATACACACTTGTGTGTTATATGCACGCTTAACTTTGGGCAATTTAATTCTGGAAAATATATCTGTCATATATTATACGCACAGAATTTTCTTTTGTATTATTTCAGGCTTTTAGCATAAACCATGCAATTTACGATCTTTCAACTCAAATATTCTAATAAGAGCCCCCTATTTCTAATTTTTAGAGTTTCCTGGGCGCTAACTACGGTGTATATGGTAATTATAATAATTAACAGTAATTAACCAGTAATTTTAAAGAAATTAAAAAGAAAATATTGATATGATATAATTGAAATATTGCTTATATATAAAGCACTATAATCTATTCAGTTAATAAAACATTCCCATTGCTGGTGTGTGTTTACCCATAAATACATAAGTATAATACCTAATCTTTAACAAATATGCCAACTGATTTAAAAAATCAATATCTCAGGGGAACTGACACCTTATTAAATAATTATTAATATTCCCCATGGTATATTATATTACCGTTATGACACAATGAAAAGATCATTCAAGAATACCTAACATTCTTTCTTGAATAGATCCGGGCCCACTTGCAAAGAGCGATCTTAGCGCTACGACTATTGTAAGCCTATTTTAAAGTATGGAAGTTACGATCATCTTAGCGCTAACGGTGACTGCATGCAGCAAGATGTGAAAAACAGGTGCTTGCATGTTTTCAACCTATTACCAGTATACTGGCACTTCCTATCCTTCTATGAGCCTATATACTATAATCACAGTTCAACTGAGCACCATTCAGTCCAAAAATACAAATATAGGAATAAAGGTATGCAGCAGTACTCAAACATTATGAATAAAGTATTAAAAGTTTGTTAAAGGTCAGTATTTGTATATGAATAATGAAACTCAATAAAACTAAATAAAAATCAATAAAGAACCCCAACAGGACAAAAAAATATATATACAGTATTCGACGTAATAAGCGCCCCGCTCTAATAAGAGCCAAAGGCGATATTTGCTAAATTTATATAAATATATTGGCTAGTGAACAATCCCACTTAGCACCCCTTCCGATTGATCAATGTACACAAGACTTATTTAATCTTGTATAATACGGATGTTATATGCATCCTTAATTATGGGAAATTAAATTCTGGAAAAATATATCTGTCATATATAAACATTTTAGGCTGTGAGCATAAACCACGAAATGTACGATCTTTCAACTCTGTTGTGTTTCACCAAAATATTATTCTAATAAGAGCCCCCCTATGTCTAATTTTGAGAATGCCCTAGGTGCTTTTTATGTCGAATACGGTATACATAATAGGTAGCAAAGAAAACATCATATAAAACAAAGAACAATGTGCACAAGAAAATGTCAGTGCATACAAAAGGACACCAAATGCCAAGGACAACATTAACGATAAACAGTGCAAGACAGCGGTGCAATTTGTACAACATTCTGAGTTATTTCGGTTTATTCTTTGCAACCTATATGACATATCAGGATTGTTCATTGATATCATTTTGTATTTATTAGTAAGACTTGACTACCATTGTGTACTGTTGACCTTTCTTAAATTGCTGTATTTTTTACAGAATGAACGTCCATAAGCACACATATTAAGTATATATATATATATCTAAAACTTGAAAATCAAAATTTCACAAAAAGAAAACATTTTTAGGGAAAATATCATATAAAGAAGCCTGTATAATTGTAAGATGTCAGAGATTTCAAAATACTGACATAGCTCCTTTAAGAATAATTTAGTGATCGCCACAACTTCAAAAAGTGTTTTCCTGCAACTGTTGATCGACATAGCAATATCAGGTTGTCGGAGTTGTCGGAGTTTTTGGCAAGACTGTGTACAGGCAAAGTGTTTTTGTCGCATCATGTCAGATAACAATGTCCATGTGGGGCCCATCCTTCACCTACCACACACAAACACCCGCTCCTTCATCCCCATCTCGCCACCTACTCAGCAGATCTAACTAGATGAACCTTTCTGAAGAAGTTGCAACGGAACAGACAATATCAACAATCAAGACTTCTACATTGCTTTTATTGTTCAGCTGTCACAACCATGATTAAATTTAAAGATACATATGACAATGATGTGACAAAAAGAATAGACTTGCCAGGAAGTTTCGATAGCATTACATTTTCACACTTGGATTTGGTATTTTTATGTATTTCGATAATTTCTTACAAACTGATAGGAATGACAGTGTGAAACTAAGTTTTATCATAAACTTTTTCAAATTCATCATGGATGCTGGAAAAGATTGTTTTGTTTGTATAATTTCACAAAGAACAAAGGTTACCGAAACGGCAATTAGGAACGTTTGTCAAAGATGTAGACACAAATTAATAAGCACAGCTGAGAATTTTAGAAAACATTCAAAAAGTTTTTAGCACTGAAGTAAACCATTATCCAGCAAGGCTTCCTGAAAGTCTCCTGCAGTTCTTGGATGGGGTGAAGAATTTGAGCAATCAGTTGTGTGTCAGTCAGGTGGATCTTATAGGTATTTCGGTAAGAACATAGCAAGAACGTCATGCTGGTTTGATTGGGTGATAGTCAGCAGAGCCTGGAACAACATTCCTGAATGAGGCCTTGACACCATAGCAGGGTCACGGTGACAAGTCTTGTAGTTGTCAATGGCGGTGCCATGCACTGGATCAAATATACATCCTGGACGAGAAGCTCCGATAATTATCAATACAAGACGCCATTCCCTAATAACAATCCATCCACCCCTGACGACCAGGATATGATAAAATCAGTATTGTTATTACCACAAAGGGAACGTGCATGCAAGGACAATAAGAAGGAATAGGTTTCTTTATTGGCATGGACCAATGTCCATAAACAGTGTATCAATGTGCTGAACACCCCATGGGCTAATTGCGTTGACTAGTTCGAGTTACACTTGATTGAGTGAGATGCGTTTTACGTGTAAGCCGGATATGATGCAGGTCTCGGATATGTACCACTTTGGCACGGCCATCAATGAGCTACTGGTATAAGTTGAACCAACTCACTAAATGTATTTGCACAGATGTTGGGCGAACAGATATAGTCAAGTGTCGTTGATCCGACACTCGTTAATCCGACAATCGGCTTTATCCGACACTAATGATGGGAACCGATTAAATCAGTGCTATTTAGACCCGTTAATCCGACAGTCTCACACTCCGACTCAGACCTACCTAATTTGCAATGAATTCCCGAAATCACTCAATAATCAGTCTCGTTAATCTGACACAGTGATCTGCGTACTCCGTGGTCATCTGCCCGCGAGTACAGTCTGTGTTTTAATGCGAGTTGAGTCAGCTGGTAGCTGCATATTACAACAGCTGCAGAGATAAACTTGCTTAACAATAAACAAGTAATGCTTTAAATAAAGAAAACAGGATTAATCACATGCTTAGATTACCTCAATCTCATTAAAATCAGATACAAGTTCTCGCTATCGCCGAGGACATCCCATTACAGGTCAACATGGGTGAGTGAGTGAGAGTGACATCGACTTATGACAGTCAGGATGCTAAGATCCCTGGTGAGTGAGTGAGTCAGTCAGTCAGTCAGTCAGTCAGTCAGTCAGTCAGTCAGTCAGTCAGTCAGTCAGTCAGTCAGTCAGTCAGTCAGTCAGTCAGTCAGTCAGTCAGTCAGTCAGTCAGTCAGTCAGTCAGTCAGTCAGTCAGTCAGTCAGTCAGTCAGTCAGTCAGTCAGTCAGTCAGTCAGTCAGTCAGTCAGTCAGTCAGTCAGTCAGTCAGTCAGTCAGTCAGTCAGTCAGTCAGTCAGTCAGTCAGTCAGTCAGTCAGTCAGTCAGTCAGTCAGTCAGTCAGTCAGTCAGTCAGTCAGTCAGTCAGTCAGTCAGTCAGTCAGTCAGTCAGTCAGTCAGTCAGTCAGTCAGTCAGTCAGTCAGTCAGTCAGTCAGTCAGTCAGTCAGTCAGTCAGTCAGTCAGTCAGTCAGTCAGTCAGTCAGTCAGTCAGTCAGTCAGTCAGTCAGTCAGTCAGTCAGTCAGTCAGTCAGTCAGTCAGTCAGTCAGTCAGTCAGTCAGTCAGTCAGTCAGTCAGTCAGTCAGTCAGTCAGTCAGTCAGTCAGTCAGTCAGTCAGTCAGTCAGTCAGTCAGTCAGTCAGTCGGATTACCCTGGTCAATGAATCAGCATGCACTAGATTTTCAATCTCAGCTCCCTGGGAAGTATACAACCCAAGCTGCCTGTGAGGTGTGAAAGTGACCATTACCATGTCATCCTACCGGGTACCCATGCACTTCTGGGTGGACAAAGGCATATTTCGAACAAAGAAGCACATGTAGTGTCTCCTTGGGCAAGTCACCTACATATTTCGAACAAAGAAGTTCATGTAGTGTCTCCTTGGGCAAGTCACCTACATATTTCTAACAAAGAAGCACATGTAGTGTCTCCTTGGGCAAGTCACCTACATATTTTGGACACCAACAAATCAAAAGGTGAGGCTGACATACGAGGTTTTAAGTGATTGTTTTTCTGATATTTCAACACAAGCAACACTCTAGCCACTCCAAATACCTCGCACAAAGAGCAACATGACCCTTCCAAATACCTCCTGGAAATCAAACCCATCTCTGGCCCTTACAAATACCTCCTAGAGATCAAACCTATCTCTGGCCCTTCCAAATGCCTCGTAGAGAGCAAACCCATCTTTGGCCCTTACAAATATCTCCTAGAGAGCAAACCCATCTTTGGCCCTTCCAAATACCTCGTAGAGAACAAACCCATCTTTGGCCCTTCCAAATACCTCCTAGAGAACAAACCCATCTTTGGCCCTTCCAAATACCTCCTAGAGAGCAAACCCATCTTTGGCCCTTCCAAATACCTCCTAGAGAACAAACCCATCTCTGGCCCTTCCAAATACCTCCTAGAGAACAAACCCATCTCTGGCCCTTACAAATACCTCCTAGAGATCAAACCCATCTTAGGCCCTTACAAATAGCTCCTAGAGAACAAATTCATCTCTTGCCCTTACAATTACCCCCTAGAGAACAAATTAATCTCTGCCCTTACAAATACCTCCTCGAGAACAAATCCATCTCTGGCCCTTACAATTAACTCCTAGAGAACAAATTAATCTCTGCCCTTACAAATACCTCCTAGAGAACAAATCCATCTCTGGCCCTTACAATTACCTCCTAGAGAACAAATTAATCTCTGCCCTTACAAATACCTCCTAGAGAACAAATCCATCTCTGGCCCTTACAATTACCTCCTAGAGAACAAATTAATCACTGGCCCTTACAAATACCTCCTAGAGAACAAACCCATCTCTGGCCCTTACAAATACCTCCTAGAGGACAAATTCATCTCTTGCCCTTACAATTACCTCCTCGAGAACAAATTAATCTCTGCCCTTACAAATACCTCCTCGAGAACAAATCCATCTCTGACCCTTACAATTACCTCCTAGAGAACAAATTAATCTCTGCCCTTACAAATACCTCCTCGGGAACAAACCCATCTCTGGCCCTTTCAAATACCTCCTAGAGAACAAACCCATCTCTGGCTCGTACAAATACCTCCTAGAGAACAAATTAATCTCTGCCCTTACAAATACCTCCTCGAGAACAAATCCATCTCTGGCCCTTACAATTAACTCCTAGAGAACAAATTAATCTCTGTCCTTACAAATACCTCCTAGAGAACAAATCCATCTCTGGCCCTTACAATTACCTCCTAGAGAACAAATTAATCTCTGCCCTTACAAATACCTCCTAGAGAACAAATCCATCTCTGGCCCTAACAAATACCTCCTAGAGAACAAATCCATCTCTGGCCCTTACAATTACCTCCTAGAGAACAAATTCATCACTGGCCCTTACAAATACCTCCTACAGAACAAACCCATCTCTGGCTCTTACAAATACCTCCTAGAGAACAAATTCATTTCTTGCCCTTACAATTACCTCCTCGAGAACAAATTAATCTCTGCCCTTACAAATACCTCCTCGGGAACAAATCCATCTCTGACCCTTACAATTACCTCCTAGAGAACAAATTAATCTCTGCCCTTACAAATACCTCCTAGAGAACAAATTAATCTCTGCCCTTTCAAATACCTCCTAGAGAACAAACCCATCTCTGGCCCTTACAAATACCTCCTAGAGATCAAACCCATCTCTGGCCCTTACAAATACCTCCTAGAGATCAAACCCATCTCTGGCCCTTACAAATACCTGCTAGAGATCAAATCCATCTCTGGACCTTACAAATACCTCCTAGAGATCAAACCCATCTCTGGCCCTTACAAATACCTCCTAGAGAACAAATTAATCTCTGCCCTTTCAAATACCTCCTAGAGAACAAACCCATCTCTGGCTCTTACAAATACCTCCTAGAGAACAAACCCATCTCTGGCCCTTACAAATACCTCCTAGAGATCAAACCCATCTCTGGCCCTTACAAATACCTCCTAGAGACCAAACCCAACTCTGGCCCTTACAAATACCTCCTAGAGACCAAACCCATCTCTGGGCCTTACAAATACCTCCTAGAGACAGCAACCCCATCTCTGGCTGATGGGTACACATGCACTTGTTAAAACACTCCCCTTATAAAGAACAGATTTAGCTGTCACTGTTTCCCTAAAATACAACCAAACCAAATACCTTAATGACAAAAAAAATAGTTACACAAAACAAAATATTTTTATTTCGGCCAATCAAACCTAATTCAGTTATAAATATATCTGACACCAAACAAAGCAACAAAAGCAAGCATACATTCTAATAGAAATAATGATTTTTTGCAAATCATGAACATCAACAAAGTAGAGTATCTGTCATATAATCAACTCACTTGTCATACCATTGACAAGATAATTAGGCTATTAATGGTATTGTAAAGAAATAAAACAATGTTCAGACACAAAACATATTTTAAGAATATTTATGATAAAAATTTGTGGGAAACAAAAATACTGGGCAAGTGCCATTTGTAATGGCGCCCGTTTCATCTGTTTCCATTTTCCCACTTTATTCTAAAATCTATGAATCTTCATCCAAAACTGACAATTTATATGTTAAAAATATCGTTTACAACCCTTGAAAATTCCCAGCAAATTACCATCCACAGAGCAACACTTTTCATGTCTGACATTTAAATATTTTTATGACTTTCCGAGATTGTTGTCTCTGATATAAGAGTTGTCTTGGTGTCAGTGCAATTACATATACATCCTTTGAAAATCATCATCGTGCTTTCCATCAATCTGAACAAAAAACATCTCCTTCATCATCAAGATATATACTGCTTGCCTTGGAACTGTTTACATCATAAGGAAAAACATTATTTCTGGAATCAACAACTTACCGTATTTCACTGTCTATAAGGTGAGTTTTTCATACCTAGAATTAGGGGGCTTTCAAGGGGGGCATCTTAGACACCGGGTTGAAGAGTTTTGATATTTTTTCCCTAACACAAAGACATTACATTACGTAACATCGGAAATACCATGTCTACAAATCCATACTAAAGTACCCAAATTAATCATGTAGTTACACTATCTGGTTATAAAAAATGTTTATTGAACATCTGGATTTATGTTTGTAACATATTTTATTAATTTTATTTAAAATTTCATTCAATATGGTTTACATCCTTATCGGCAAAGTTGAATTTTTATAATCTGTTCATTTCCCTGAATCGACTATGCTTGTTGTAAAAGGCGACTAACGGGATTGAGTGGTCAGACTCGCTCACTTGGTTGATGCATGTCATCAATCCCAATTGCGTGGATCGATGCTCATGATATCAGTCACTGGATTGTCTGGTCCAGACTCGATTATTTACAGACCGCCGTCATATAGCTGGAATATTGCTGAGTGCGGCGTAAAACAACAAACCAACCAACACACCAACCCTGAATCGCTGAAGGGATACAATGTCATTTCCTTCTGCGAAAGACAAACACATTATTATTGCAAATGTAGGGATTGTGTATGCACTAGTGATGTGCTTCATTCCGATTCGCTTTATAGACAGAATATATATATAAGCATCGATTTTGAAGGCTTGTTAAGTAGGTTCGCCTTATACGTGAGGCCACTTTATAGAAGGCTCCCAGTACTTGGTAATAGGCAGAAGTCACAAGCATGAACCAAAGATCGGTTCTTCACAGGAAGAAATAACAGACTCTGACAGTAATGAGGGACAAACGTCAGTCTCAGACCCTTCAGTCTCAGCAGCGGGAATCATAAACTTCATCCACACTGGTGAGAATGAAGTGTACAGCGAATTTAGAGTTCTCTACACAGTAAAGCCTATTTCTGAAGCCCATCAACACATTATTGCCACTTTTCTAAATTGGTCATGTTAAGGGACCGGTCATTTATCACAGGGGGTCGTGTGGGTTCAGGGGTGTTTGATACACTAATGTCCTGAAAATTAAATTACCTTCCCTTAATGATTCTCATATTTTTAGATGACCCTCCCCGCGTCTTTGTACATTTGTTTCATGACCCTCCCCGAAGATAAAGAACAAAAGCTCTTCATATTTTATTATATACTGTATTCGACGTAATAAGCGCCCCGCTCTAAAAAGCGCCCACGGCGATATTTGAGAATATATTGGCTTGTGAACAATCCCAATTAGCACCCCTTCTGATTGATCAATGTTCACAAGACTTATTTATTCGCGTATGATACGCACTCGTGTGTTATATGCAACCTTAATTATGGGCAATTAAATTCTGGAAATATATATCTGTCGTACATGAACATGAAATTTATCTTTCAACTCTGTTTTTTTTCAACCAAAATAATATTTTAATAAGAGCCCCCTATTTCTAATTTGGAGAGCGCCCTGGGCGCTTGTTACGTCGAATACGTTAATGTCAATTTTTTCATGACCCTGCCAGAATATGTGTATTATTTTTTATGACCCCTCTTCTAAAAACTGTCATATTTTTAGTGACCCTCCCCAATTCCCTCTGACACACACACCACTATAATAAATGACCGGTCCCTTATTTGATGAAATGTGAACACTGAGAATCAATGTTTTGCCAAATTAAGTACCTGCCAAAATTCATCATTTTTGTTAGAAACTGATGGTCTCAGAGCTTGACCTTTAAGCCTTTTAACATGACAGGTGTAAATTGATTTCAGAACAGAACCAAATCCTAATGATGTGGGATGAGCATTGAAGTGGAAGCAATCATTCCATTTCACTCCCAACTGAAGTGAGACTGACTGGGAACCAAGATATAGAATAACTGTGAAGAATTGAGTGAGAAGAAGTTCATTCACAAGCCATTCAATTAATCTCAGGCCAAATGTGTTAACCTTAGTTGGCGTCTGCTCTTATATACATAAAGGATCAATATCACTCAGAGTTACTATATGATGGCATGTCAACTCTCTGTCATTGTGGGGGCACGGATGGCTCAGTTGTCTAAGGCACCGCGATTCGCTGTGCAGAGTTGCGTCCCCTGGACACGCCAGAAACCTATGATTGTGGGTTCGAATCCAGGTTCGCCCCGATTATGTTTCTAGGTTTGTCAGCACCATACCCGTGCTCGTGGGTTTCACCGAAGTGGTAAACGTCTGAGACCTGCATCACTTCGGGCTTTCCTCCCACATTAAGCTGACACGCTGTGATATAACTGGAATACTGTTAAAAGCGGCGTTAAACCCAACTCACTCACTCACTCACTCACTCACTCTGTCATTGTATGTAGGTCAAATCAGATCTGGAATTTCATCAAAAATTATCAAAATAATAGTTATCATTGTTAATAATTCTAAAAATACTACCTCTATTACATCATAGCCATAATCCTGTATTTTGGCTGTGATCACACAATAACCAAATTTTCAGATTTTCAACAGAAGGTCTCATCATCGTCAACTATACATAACTAGTTGTTCTTTAAATAGCACCGATTAGCATATAACTCTTTCATGTGAAAACGTGGAAAAATCCTCCTTTCTTTCCAAACATCTTCCAATGATTGGGGAGGTGGGAGGGAGTACTGATGTGATAGAGGATCAGGTGAGCTAAGATTCTGGCTTTGTTCACTGATATAGATCTGTATTGACAAGCTGTAATGACTTCACTTGGACAAAAGCAGGTGTGAAATAAAGAGAGATGTTGTTATAGATATTTATACATATTGCACTGATGCCTGATGTAATCCATATGCTGGCAACAGATGGAGGAAACATGATGTTCGAATGTTTTAGAAATATTAGTCATGCTGCCTCTGTGTCATGTTAATAATATTAATAATTATGATAAATCATGTGAAAGATTAATGCATTTCTGTTTCTACACTGCAGTAAAATAGAGAGTGAGTACGGTTTTACGCCACTTTTAGCAATATTCCAACAATATCACGGCGGGGAACACCAGAAATGGGCTTCACACATTGTAACCATGTCGGGAATCGAACCCGGGTCTTCAGAGTGATGAGCGAACGCTTTAACCACAACGCTACCTGACCACCCCTGGCTTCCATTAAATCAGCTGACTATAATTCATTATGAGGTGGGGGGTTGTGTTGATTACTATTAAAACAAATATTGCCCTCTTCAAATTTATCTCATTTTGTGTCAAGCCCTACTTCCCTTGTAACAACACATTGGTCCACCACAGTGTGAGTGAGTGGGTGAGTTTGGTTTTATGCCACTTTTAACAATATTCCAACAATATCACAGCGGGGAACACCAGAAATGGGTTTCACACATTGTACCAATGTCGGGAATCGAACCCGGGTCCTTGGAGTGATGAGCGAACGCTTTAACCACTAGGCTACCGGACCTCCCTTGGCTTCCATTAAATCAGCTGACTATAATTCATTATGAGGTGGGGGGTTGTGTTGATTACTATTAAAACAAATATTGCCCTCTTCAGATTTATCTAATTTTGTGTCAAGCCCTACTTCCCCTGTGACAACACATTGGTCCACCACAGTGTGAGTGAGTGAGTGAGTTTGGTTTTATGCCGCTTTTAGCAATATTCCAGCAATATCACAGCAGCGGACACCAGAAATGGGCTTCCCACATTGTACCCATGTCAGGAATCGAACCAGGGTCTTCGGAGTGAGAAGCGAGCGCTTTAACCACTAGGCTACCCGACCGCCCCTGGTCCACCACAGCATCAAGGCTACAGTCTATATTCTACCAGTAGACAGACCCTTGTATTGTGTGCATTTTATCAGTTATTTTCTAAATATATAAACAATGATAATTATATACTGAGCATGGTTGAACCTCAGGAGAGTATCTGCATAAGAAGTTTAGCCACTTATATAAGATAGCTACGCGCTAAATCACAAAGAACAATGAAGAATGAAGTGTGGTCTATTTCACGATAAAAAATTGTTCTATCATGACTTCATTTCTGGAGATTCGAACACGTGCTTGCAACTTGATGACGTCATATGCTGGACGACATTATTTTTAATCCAGAAGTGTCTAGTAAGTTGTTCCCCATAGATGTAGCTGGACTACGCAGATAAACGCAGTGCCCGAACAATTGCATCCAAAAGTGGGAGAGATATGACCATCGGTATTAGGAGAAAAGGTACAGATAATTGACGTGAGGATTGTGAGAATATGTGGAAAGGCCAAACTAAACCTAACTGTTCGTAAAATCGACGTGTCCAACACCTCTGAGGTTGGATTCTATTCAGGGAGTCATCATTATTAAAATTTGGGTAAATATTTTTAAAGGATGTAGATTCTATCAACATCATTAAAGAGGCTGTACATAATGTTGATATCTCATATAAGAAATAAACGACTTTGGTCGATGTTTATCGTACAATAAAACACTGCAGGGATAATAAACCACTCAGGGCCCCTCATGGTTTATTCTCCCTGCAGTGTTTTATTGTACAATAAACAACTCCCACACATCATTTATTTCTTAAATAAAATGTCAAAGCCAGAGAAAAACTAGTTTCAATTATCCAACGAAACAGACTCCATTCGGTGTTAATGGTAAAATAGAGGTTTGCATGGATCACTGAACATTAGTGAAGACACCAGGTGTTCGTGAAAAGGGTATAAGCATGTCCTGCCCTACCGGTAGCACCTGACACTCACACAATCTGCATATAAAATTATGTATTTATTGCCTGATGAAGCACAGTAGGACTTATTGCCATGTGATGTCAGCCTGTAAACAAACCAGACAATGGAGTGATGGACCAGAAATCCAGGTACACGACAGCGAATACTAAAACATCGTAAGTTGTTTATTTAATCCATTTTAAAAAAAATTTGCTTTTAGAATCAACCAAAGCAGATGGACAAAAAATATTAGAAATATTTTTACGCATTTTTTCGTTGGTAATTTTGGTTCAAGGTCACTGAATCCTTAAGCAAAAATTGAAAACAGGTTTTCTTACATTTCTTAATGACAGCATAAAAATGTTATCGCTGCATGACATCGGTGCTTTACTGCTTCAGAGTTTCAACACAGCTGATCAGAGAAGAATGTTTGTGATTTCTCTATTTTCCCAGGTTGTCGTGCTATTTTCTACGACATACAGACAGGTTAATTGATCAGAACATCTCACAGAACCCTTAATCAGCCGAAATGTTCTATTGATTGTCATATTACACGTTCTCCTTCCTATTTCTCTTCAATCCATTACATCACTCAATATCTCCTGGTATTTCTGTAATTATCTGTTAATTCGAATATCCCCTACTTTTTTGGGAGATTTATATTTTCACCTTGACCTGAACCACATATCACAAGAAATGGAAAAGAACTGGCAATTTGTAAAAAACACATAACGGCCTTAGAAACATTTTAGTAGCATGTAACCGATATATGCGTGTTTGAAAGAAGCAATTCACTTTTCTGCTGTACAGTGCCTTCAAGTCTGTGAAGTGACAACCCACATTAGAACATGTCACCTCACACCAATGACAGGCCAACATACACCAATCTCATTAAAATCAGATCTTAGTTCTCGCTACCGCTAAACAAAGATTTGAGGACATCCCATTACGGGTCACGTCAGACCGACCTTGCGCGAACTTTGACGACCAATGGAATGACCAATCAGAAGGCAGCTTTCTCGTGCTATATGGCACTAATTTCAAATTGGCGACTACGCTTCGAAACATATTTTGACAAATTCTCAATTACAAATTTGAAACCTGAACAAAAGAACATTCTGGAATGGCTAATAGATGGTCTAGATTGTATGGATTCAGTCGTTAAACCCGTATCTATTGTTCTGAATATCCCGTGTTAATGTTTTCGAGGTTGTATGATTAGAAATCACATTCCGACTGTCACTTTCATGATCTGGTAAGTGACGCTCTGATTGGTCAGATGAAAGGTCATTCTGACGTGACCCCTAATGGGATGTCTTCAGATCTTTGTTTAGTGGTAGCGAGAACTAAGGTCTGATTTTAACGTACACTGGAACATTATAGATGCAAAGCCCATTACAAATGGTTTACTGCCTTGAAAATATTCTTATCTGACAGATGATCCTGCCCAGAATTTTGCAAACAGATGAAGAAAATGTATATAAAACTATATGTCATGATCAAGATTTTCAGTTCAGTCAGCCAAAATTCAAATTTCATATTCCAATTTTCTTTTTTTTAAACCTAATACCAACCCCATTTTACCTCCTTCACCTTGACATAGTCGCCGAGGAAATAACGAAATATGGTCTGGTCAATATTGGATAAATATAATGCCAAAAGCGTGGTTTAGTTCTAGAGTCAGCAACATCCAATTATTCCCAAATATAAGATGGCCATGTGATACATCACAAAGAACAATTAAGAACAAAGTGTGTTTTTTTCACGATAAAACATTGTTCAATCATGACGTCATTTCTATAGATTCTAACATGCGTTCGCAAATTGATGAAGTCGTATATTGGACGATGTTATTTTTGACAGGGGAGTGTCTTGTGAGTTGTTACCCATAGATGTAGCTGGGTAACGTAGATGAATGCGGTCACATCCAAAAGTGGGAGAGATATGAAAATCGGTAATGGGAGAAAAGGTACAGGTAATCAACGTGAGAATTGTGAGAGAAATACCCACCTGTGCATTAAATGGACTTGTCCGACAATGCCAAGGTCAGATTCTATTGAGGGAGTCATTATTTTAAATACGGGTAAATATATTTAAAGCTTATACATTTTATTGCCTTGAGTGAGTGAGTGAGTGAGTGAGTGAGTGAGTGAGTGAGTGAGTGAGTGAGTGAGGGAGTGAGTGAGGGAGTGAGGGAGGGAGGGAGGGAGCCAGTCAGTGACATTGACCTATGACAGTCAGGATGCTAAGATCCCTGGTCAGTTATGATTGAGTGAGTGAGTGAATTGGGTTTAAAGCCACTTTTAACAGTATTCAAGTTATATCACGGCATGTCACCTTAAGTGATGCAGGTCTCAGATGTTTACCATTTAAGTGAAACCTACGAGCACGGGTATGGTGCTGACAAACCTAGAAACATAAACGGGGTGAACCGGGATTCGAACCCACAATCATAGGTTTCTGGCGTGCCGAAGGGACACAACTCTGCACAGCGAATCGCGGCGCCTTAGACGACTGGGCAACCCGTGCCCCCTTATCATCTTTAAGAGGCTGTACATAATGATGATATCTCATATAAGAAATAAACGACTCGTGGTTGTTGTTTATCGTACAGTAAAACACTGCAGGGAGAATAAGCAAATCCGACTTGTCAGTTATTTCTTAAACCACAGCAGCCATGAAATCAAGAATAAGCTGTCTGGAAAAGTCAAACCAGTGAAAACATCTGCATCCCTCCACACCACACATGATGAGTGAGTGAGTGAGTATGGTTTAACGCGGTTTTAACAGTATTCCAGTTATATCATGATATACCACGAGCACGGGAATGGTGCTGACAAACCTAGAAACATAATTGGGGCAAACCCTGAACAACAAACAAACAAACAAACAAACAAACAAACAAACAATTTAGGAGCCATTTCTAAAAATCCAAGTCCCTACAGGGAGTGTACTGTCACTACACACGTTCTTGAAAGATACCATTTATATGAAATGAGTGGACGTTCTAAGGTATCTGACCATGCATTACAATCAAAACTATTAGGTTGGTTGGTTGGTTGGTTGGTTGGTTGGTTGGTTGGTAGGTTGGTTGGCTAATTGTTTAACGCCGCATTCAGCAATATTCCAGCTATATGACGGGGTCTGTAAATAATCGAGTCTTGACCAGACAATCCACTGATTGATATCATGAACATTGATCAATGCAATTGGGATCGATGACGTGCTTCAACCAAGTCAGTGAGCCTGACCACCCAATCCCGTGAGTCACCTCTTACGACAAACAGTCGCCTTTTACGGCAAGCATGGGTTCCTCAAAACTATCAGAATTGTGTAGTAAAATAATTTGACTTCGATCAAATCAACTGCTGCATTATTCTACTGATCACTGAGTCAAAAGTGCAGTTCATCCAGACCATTCAAGAAGACTGCAAGAGAAGAAGCATCATCCAGGAAACAGTTAGCATCTCCAAGAGATTGTCATCCTTGTTCATTGGTATTTTAGCAATATTCCCAGGTCATACATAGACACTTCAAGACAATTGTTTGTTTGTTTGTTTGTTTGTTTGTTTGTTGTTGTTGTTGAACGCTGCACATTCCAGCTTTAAGATGGCAGTCTGTAGATAATCGAGTCAGGACCAGACAATCCAGTGATTGACATCATGAGCATCTATCCACGCAATTGGATACAATGACATACATCAACCAAGTTAGCAAGCCTGACCACCGATTCCACTAGTTGCCTCTTACAACAAGCACAATCGCCTTTTACAGCAAGCCTGGGTTGCTGAAGACCTATTCCACCATTGATATTTATGTATCCATCTCACTGACAGATACAAGTCAGGTAAGAAGATACATTATCTTCAATTAACCACTTAGTGCCACATCTGTTTGCTAATGGTCTCACAGCTTGTACTAGTCTTGTATTAGACTAATGTGCCATTTTTATGGTACTGAGCCCACTGAGATACCATGCTGCAGTTTAACATGGATATCCCTCTCAGACACAGTATACTGACTCCGATCCAACCAGTTCTTGTTTATTCCCCTTAATGCCATACGTCAGGCAGGGTAACAAAAAGTACCATCTTTAAAGTCTTTTGGTATAACGTGACCAAGGAACGAACCACCCACCTTCCACTCTCTGGGCAGGTGCTCAATCCACAGTGAGTGAGTGAGTGAGTATGGTTTTACGCGGCTTTTAGCTATATACCAGCAATATCACGGCGGGGATCAGAAATGGGCTTCACCCATTGTACCCATGTCGGGAATCGAACCCGGGTTTTCGGCATGACGAGCGAACGCTTTAACCATTAGGCTACCAGACCGCCCCTCAATCCACAGAGGCAGTCCATACAAACAAAAAGAAATATCACAATAACAATTCATTTTATGGCAAGGGATCCGAAAAGATTTATTTAACACTTACCCGTGAAGATCTGGGGTAGAATAGGTCTTCAGCAGCCCATGCTTGTCGTAAAAGGCGACTATGCTTGTCGTAAGAGGCGACTAACGGGATCGGGTGGTCAGGCTCGCTGTCTTGATTAATGCATATCATTGTATCCCAATTGTGTGGATTGATGTTCATGACGTCAATCACTGGATTGTCTGATCCAGACTCGATTATTTACAGACCACCATCATATAGCTGGAATATTGATGAGTGCGGCAAACAGCAAACAAACAAAACAAAACTAAAATCTGACACAAAGAAAAGTCTCTAAATGAAATGGTATACCAAGTGCAGGCATGTGCTTGGTGTTAAAGAAAATATATACCATTTTTCTATAATTCATCCCTTGCAGGGGGCGGTCGGGTAGCCTGGTGGTTAAAGCGTTCGCTCGTACGCTGAAGACCCGGGTTCGATTCCTAACATGGGTACATTGTGTGACGCCCATTTCTAGTGTCCCCCGCCGTGATATTGCTGGAATATTGCTAAAAGCGGCGTAAAACCATACTCACTCACTCACTCATCCCTTGCATCCTACCACAGTCGGATGGCAAACCAATCAAATAATGCCTGACATGCATGCAAGCTACATCTGTCCAATTTTTGAATAATATGTTTTCACTCTTTAATTTTGACTTAATAATGATGCATTGATCTGTACCCTGGGTACATTTCACTGATGAAGCTATCATGAGTGAGCCCATCAGAACATCTTTAATGATTTGCATCTTGCCCACATTGCCTGATTCTGTTTGCTATCCGTGACAGTGCTCCCACATGAGGGCGCTTTCTAATTGAAACAAATACAAACCATTCAAGAAGAAGACCAAGATGAATCTCAGAGCTAAGCCAAGCCAGATAACACCCAACATGAGAAATGGCTGTGCTTATTACAAAGATGATCAGTTCCACATGGAAATTGAAATATAATTTCACTACAGGAACAGATACTCTTTGATATACTGCCTGTGGAAATGTATTGTGAAAACTTGTTCCCAGTGAAAACTGTTCCATGGGAATAATTTCTGAAGAAAAAAATAATGTCACAACAGCAACAGATACTCTTGGAAATACTGCCTGTGGAAATGTATTGTGGAAACTTGTTCCCAGTGAAAACTGTTCCATGGAATTATGTAGAGAAAAATAATTTCACTACAGGAACAGATACTCTTTGATATACTGCCCGTGGAAATGTATTGTGGAAACTTGTTCCCAGTGAAAACTGTTCCATGCGAATAATTTCACTACAGGAACAGATACTCTTTGATATACTGCCCATGGAAATGTATTGTGAAAACAAATTCCCAGTGAAAACTGTTGCATGGGAATATTCTGTAGAGAAAAATAATCTCCCTACAGGAACAGACACTCTTTGAAATACTGCCCATGGAAATGTATTGTGAAAACATATTCCCAGTGAAAACTGTTGCATGGGAATATTCTGTAGAGAAAAATAATTTCACTACAGGAACAGACACTCTTTGATATACTGCCCGTGGAAATGTATTAGGAACACATATTCCTAGTGAAAACTGGGAATATTCTGTAGAGAAAAATAATTTCCCTACAGGAATAGATACTACTGATATACTGCCAATGGAAATGTATTGATAAAACATATTCCCAGTGAAAACTGTTCCATGGGAATATTCTGTAGAGAAAAATAATTTCACTACAGGAACAGATACTCTTTGATATACTGCCTGTGGAAATGTATTGTGAAAACTTGTTCCCAGTGAAAACTGTTCCATGGGAATAATTTCTGAAGAAAAAAATAATGTCACAACAGCAACAGATACTCTTGGAAATACTGCCTGTGGAAATGTATTGTGGAAACTTGTTCCCAGTGAAAACTGTTCCATGGAATTATGTAGAGAAAAATAATTTCACTACAGGAACAGATACTCTTTGATATACTGCCCGTGGAAATGTATTGTGGAAACTTGTTCCCAGTGAAAACTGTTCCATGCGAATAATTTCACTACAGGAACAGATACTCTTTGATATACTGCCCATGGAAATGTATTGTGAAAACAAATTCCCAGTGAAAACTGTTGCATGGGAATATTCTGTAGAGAAAAATAATCTCCCTACAGGAACAGACACTCTTTGAAATACTGCCCATGGAAATGTATTGTGAAAACATATTCCCAGTGAAAACTGTTGCATGGGAATATTCTGTAGAGAAAAATAATTTCACTACAGGAACAGACACTCTTTGATATACTGCCCGTGGAAATGTATTAGGAACACATATTCCTAGTGAAAACTGGGAATATTCTGTAGAGAAAAATAATTTCCCTACAGGAATAGATACTACTGATATACTGCCAATGGAAATGTATTGATAAAACATATTCCCAGTGAAAACTGTTCCATGGGAATATTCTGTAGAGAAAAATAATTTCACTACAGGAACAGATACTCTTTGATATACTGCCTGTGGAAATGTATTGTGAAAACTTGTTCCCAGTGAAAACTGTTCCATGGGAATAATTTCTGAAGAAAAAAATAATGTCACAACAGCAACAGATACTCTTGGAAATACTGCCTGTGGAAATGTATTGTGGAAACTTGTTCCCAGTGAAAACTGTTCCATGGAATTATGTAGAGAAAAATAATTTCACTACAGGAACAGATACTCTTTGATATACTGCCCGTGGAAATGTATTGTGGAAACTTGTTCCCAGTGAAAACTGTTCCATGCGAATAATTTCACTACAGGAACAGATACTCTTTGATATACTGCCCATGGAAATGTATTGTGAAAACAAATTCCCAGTGAAAACTGTTGCATGGGAATATTCTGTAGAGAAAAATAATCTCCCTACAGGAACAGACACTCTTTGAAATACTGCCCATGGAAATGTATTGTGAAAACATATTCCCAGTGAAAACTGTTGCATGGGAATATTCTGTAGAGAAAAATAATTTCACTACAGGAACAGACACTCTTTGATATACTGCCCGTGGAAATGTATTAGGAACACATATTCCTAGTGAAAACTGGGAATATTCTGTAGAGAAAAATAATTTCCCTACAGGAATAGATACTACTGATATACTGCCAATGGAAATGTATTGATAAAACATATTCCCAGTGAAAACTGTTCCATGGGAATATTCTGTAGAGAAAAATAATTTCACTACAGGAACAGATACTCTTTGATATACTGCCTGTGGAAATGTATTGTGAAAACTTGTTCCCAGTGAAAACTGTTCCATGGGAATAATTTCTGAAGAAAAAAATAATGTCACAACAGCAACAGATACTCTTGGAAATACTGCCTGTGGAAATGTATTGTGGAAACTTGTTCCCAGTGAAAACTGTTCCATGGAATTATGTAGAGAAAAATAATTTCACTACAGGAACAGATACTCTTTGATATACTGCCCGTGGAAATGTATTGTGGAAACTTGTTCCCAGTGAAAACTGTTCCATGCGAATAATTTCACTACAGGAACAGATACTCTTTGATATACTGCCCATGGAAATGTATTGTGAAAACAAATTCCCAGTGAAAACTGTTGCATGGGAATATTCTGTAGAGAAAAATAATCTCCCTACAGGAACAGACACTCTTTGAAATACTGCCCATGGAAATGTATTGTGAAAACATATTCCCAGTGAAAACTGTTGCATGGGAATATTCTGTAGAGAAAAATAATTTCACTACAGGAACAGACACTCTTTGATATACTGCCCGTGGAAATGTATTAGGAACACATATTCCTAGTGGAAACTGGGAATATTCTGTAGAGAAAAATAATTTCCCTACAGGAATAGATACTACTGATATACTGCCAATGGAAATGTATTGATAAAACATATTCCCAGTGAAAACTGTTCCATGGGAATATTCTGTAGAGAAAAATAATTTCACTACAGGAACAGATACTCTTTGATATACTGCCTGTGGAAATGTATTGTGAAAACTTGTTCCCAGTGAAAACTGTTCCATGGGAATAATTTCTGAAGAAAAAAATAATGTCACAACAGCAACAGATACTCTTGGAAATACTGCCTGTGGAAATGTATTGTGGAAACTTGTTCCCAGTGAAAACTGTTCCATGGAATTATGTAGAGAAAAATAATTTCACTACAGGAACAGATACTCTTTGATATACTGCCCGTGGAAATGTATTGTGGAAACTTGTTCCCAGTGAAAACTGTTCCATGCGAATAATTTCACTACAGGAACAGATACTCTTTGATATACTGCCCATGGAAATGTATTGTGAAAACAAATTCCCAGTGAAAACTGTTGCATGGGAATATTCTGTAGAGAAAAATAATCTCCCTACAGGAACAGACACTCTTTGAAATACTGCCCATGGAAATGTATTGTGAAAACATATTCCCAGTGAAAACTGTTGCATGGGAATATTCTGTAGAGAAAAATAATTTCACTACAGGAACAGACACTCTTTGATATACTGCCCGTGGAAATGTATTAGGAACACATATTCCTAGTGGAAACTGGGAATATTCTGTAGAGAAAAATAATTTCCCTACAGGAATAGATACTACTGATATACTGCCAATGGAAATGTATTGATAAAACATATTCCCAGTGAAAACTGTTCCATGGGAATATTCTGTAGAGAAAAATAATTTCACTACAGGAACAGATACTCTTTGATATACTGCCCGTGGAAATGTATTGTGGAAACTTGTTCCCAGTGAAAACTGTTCCATGGGAATAATTTCTGAAAAAAATAATAATGTCACAACAGGAACGGATACTCTTTGATATACTGCCTGTGGAAATGTATCGAGGAAACATGTTTCCAGTGAAAACTGTTCCATGAGGATAATTTCTATAGAGAAAAATAATTTCACTACAGGAACAGATACTTGTTGACACCTGTGAGTGAGTGAGTGAGTGGGTGGGTGGGTGAGTGAGTGAGTGAGTGAGTGAGTGAGTGAGTGAGTGAGTGAGTGAGTGAGTGAGTGAGTGAGTGAGTGAGTGAGTGAGTGAGTGAGTGAGTGAGTGAGTGAGTGGGTGGGTGGGTGGGTGGGTGGGTGGGTGGGTGAGTGAGTGAGTGAGTGAGTGAGTGAGTGAGTCAAACACCACTTTGTACAGGACTAGTCACATCATTTGTCAGCTTAGTGTGACAGGAATGGTCAAAGTGGTGATCATTCATGGAACCATTTCAGGCTCAAACAATCAGAAATAAATAAATAAAACATCTTCATAACTATGCATGAAGAACTCAGAACATTTGGGAACATCTCAATATATCATTTTTACCCTGGGTACTTTTTCATGGTAAACTGATCGACAGTGGCCCTATTTGCACAGATGAACTGATTTGCAATTTAAACCCAAGAAAATCTGGGAAGAACTCGAGATACCATTTTGTCAGCACAATTGTACTGATTTGCAATTTAAACCAAAGAAAATCTGGAAACAACTCGAGATACCATTTTATACTCATTGTATATTTCGATGGTAAACCCTGTCAGCACAATTGTACAGATTTGCAATTTGTCCTAATGACCTGATGATATCCCAATCTCATGACAGTACTCCAATGTCAAGGAAATGAGAAGGAATATAATCTGATATCTTAATAACTATGCATGAACACACCACAGGCAGTGCCGACATGTCGTGTCTGAGCCTTGTCCAATTGTGTCTCTAATTGGGTAATCAAGGCTCAACTTATCAATCTCATCAATTCTAGTCAGCACTGTAGGCTGCTATTGGTGAACGAACCATCTATACAGAGGAAACATCTTATACATTATTACGCATATTCTTACTTGAAATGACAATGAATAATACAAAGATTAACATATTTGGAACTTTAAATTACAGTCGTTCATCCCTGGTGACTTGGAGACAGATAATATTACATTCCTCATACTTCATTAGTCGTTCTCAATGAGTGCCAGGGTTTGAGCTCAGCAGAGCAGGTAATTCCTTCCACTGCTATAAATACTAAGTGGTTATGCCAGCATACAGACAATACGACTCCTTGTGGAAACAAGAAATGATAATGCTGTAATGAATATTCTTTGGCGGATACTCAAATCTGATAGGTCAGATGTTACAAATCACAATAACTGCATCAGTTTAAGAAAATATTTATGAAAATCAGTTATTCTGTTTCAGTTCTGTCAGAAGACAGTTTCAATAGTGATAGTTTCAAATGTGTGGAGTTAAGAATCATATACAACTTTTGTGTTGGAATAACTTGTTGTCCCTTAGGGGGCACGGGTGGCCCAGTCATCTTAGGCGTCGCAATTGGGCACGCCAGAAACCTATGGTTGTGGGTTCAAATCGTGGTTCACCCCGATTTTGTTTCTAGGTTTGTCAGCACCATACCCGTGCTCGTGGGTTTCTCCAAAGTTTTAAACGTCTGAGACCTGCATCACTTCGGGCTTTCCTCCCACATTAAGCTGACACGAACACTGTTAAAACTGGCGTTAAACACAACTCACTCACTCACTGTTGTCCCTTCATCATGTGAATGATTTGTACATACTTATTAATAAGCAGACAGTTTACGTTTACATAGGTTTGTTTATTGTTTAACGCTGCACTCAGCAACATTCCAGCTATATGACGGCGATCTGTAAATAATCGAGTCTGGACCAGACAATTAGTGATTGACATCATGAGCATCGATCTACACAGTTGGAATATGATGACATGCATCAACCAAGTCAGCAAGCCTGACCACTACAACAAGCATAGTCACCTTGTATGGGTTGTGGAAGACCTATTCTAAGACAGAGCTTAAGTACATAGATAACACATTAATAGGCAAGTCAATAGGATTACAAGGAGGAAGCCAATGAATGTCACAAAGACAGAGTGGCATCAAGTGTTGGTTGGTTTGTTTGTTGTTTTACGCCACACTCACCAATATTCCAGCTATATGACGGCGGTCTGTAAATAATCGAGTCTGAAGCAGATAATCCAGTGATTGACATTATGAGCATCAGTCCCAGAATTGGGATATGATGACATTCATCAACCAAGTTAGCGAGCCTGTCCACCCGATCCTGTTAGTTGCATCTAATGACATTTAGCATCGGTTGATGAGGACCAATTCTAACCCAGATCTTCTTGGGGATATGTCAAAGCACTCATCAGTTGCTGAGCATGTTGGCGCTAAGGGAGTCATGACATGCTAATCATAAACATAACGCAATACCTATATCATAAAATGATTTGTATCTCAATACACAATTTGAGCCATTTTTGCATGAATCTATCCATGTTCCAGTTTATAGTGAGTGAGTAAGTTGGGTTTAACGCCGCTTTTAACAGTATTCCAGTCATATCACGGCGTGTCAGCTTAATGTGGGAGGAAAGCCTGAAGTGATGCAGGTGTCAGACGTTTACCACTTCGGTGAAACCCACGAGCACGGGTATGGTGCTGACAAACCTAGAAGCATAATCGGGGCGAACCGGGATTCGAACCCACAATCATAGGTTTCTGGCATGCCTAAAGGACGCAACTCTGCACAGCGTTTCGCGGTGCCTTAGACGACTGGGCCACCTGTGCCCCCTCCAGTTTATAACAATATGGGAGTGACTATGGTTTTAAGCGCTTTGAACCGTATTCCAGCAGTATCATGGCAAGGATACAAGATATAGGCTTCACACATCCTGTCCATGTGGGAATCAAACCAGGTCTTAGGGATGGCGAGAGAATGAACACACCTTTATATCCAAGAGTAAGATATGTTATAACATGAGAGAATGGACACCCCTTTATATCCAAGAGTAAGATATGTTATAGCATGAGAGAATGAACACCCCTTTATATCCAAGAGTAAGATATGTTATAACATGATAGAATGAACACCCATTTATATCCAAGAGTAAGATATGTTATAACATGATAGAATGAACACCCCTTTATATCCATGAGTGAGATATGTTATAACATGAGAGAATGAACATCCCCTTATATCCAAGAGTAAGATATGTTATAGCATGAGAGAATGAACACCCCTTTATATCCAAGAGTAAGATATGTTATAACATGATAGAATGAACACCCCTTTATATCCAAGAGTAAGATATGTTATAGCATGAGAGATGAACATCCCTTTATATCCATGAGTGAGATATGTTATAACATGAGGGAATGAACATCCCTATATATCAAAAGTAAGATATGTTATAACATGATAGAATAAACACCCCTTTATATCCAAGAGTAAGATATGTTATAGCATGATAGAATGAACACCCCTTTATATCCAAGAGTAAGATATGTTATACTGTGAGAGAATGAACACCCCTTCCTATCCAAGAGTAAGATATGTTATACTGTGAGAAAATGAACACCTTTTTCTATCCAAGAGTAAAATATGTTATACTGTGAGGAAATGAACACCTTTTTCTATCCAAGAGTGAGATATGTTATACCATGAGAAAATGAACATCCCTTCATATCCAAGAGTAAGATATGTTATACTGTGAGAAAATGATCACCCTTTTCTATCCAAGAGTAAGATATGTTATACCATGAGAAAATGAACAAAGCGTTATACCCAAGATTTGATAAAATACCGCTTATTACTTTAAATTTTAATGACTTTAAATTTAAATTCACTCACTTAAATAAAAGGGAACAGTTTACAGAGGATCATGCATCAAACATAGCAGCATTTACACTATGTGGGTGTTGAAAACTGCCCACAGCAGCAACAACGTGTGGAATAACAGCGATGCTGCACCCATTGATGAGGATGCAAGGATGCAATAACATTCCAATTGCACTGGGACTAGGGGCACTGGGTATAAGTATATGCATTTCAGACAACTGGGGTGTTTTTGTCAGTTTCAAAACAGACTCCATTGGAAACATCCCCACATACATCTCTAGTCAAAGAGCACTGAGTATGATGAACAGGCACAGCTTATTGACACTGTGAATACTTTGGGCTGAAGAGAAAAGGGCATGTGAAACAAATCAGTTTAACACTGACTTTAGTGTCGGTATGGTAGAGAAGTTCAAGCGCTATAATATTCCACAGAAAACTATACCAAAATATCAGTGATGAAAAGTCAAAGTAGTAAACATTATTTATACACTAGCAAGGCCGTATTTAACCTTTTTTGACAGGGGGGCAAATATTTGGACAAGTATCACTTGTCCCCAACTTGTATTTTCATGATTCAAATAAAACTGTTTTCTATAAAAAATCCAGGGGGGGGCAGTTGCCCCCCCCAGGTGGCTACGGCACTGACTAGGGCTTGGACAGGTAATTTGGGTACTCGGGTCGGGTGGGTCTTGAGTAGGTACCCACAGGACTACCTGGACCCGTGGTTAGTCATGTGATATATTGTTTAATGACAAAAATTATCTGGAACTCTATGGTTACACTACAAGTCACTAATGTTTGCATTTCTTTCTGACTATGCACCCATTCCTTCTGACTTTTAATATGGTTGAATAAAGATATAACTTAAGTCAACTTCAGTGTATGCATGACCAGATCGTTTAATACATGTATCTAAATACATTTTGCAAGTGCTGTGGTAAAAAACAGACATTTTGTATCTCTTGAGACCTAAAGTGGGTACCCGGGGAGGGTCAGGGAAGAGGGGGATGGGTTCCCGGGTAGTAAATTTGGACTCGTACCTGACCTAGTTGACACCTGATTTGTTGTATAATTTGTAACTTAAAAACTCTTTGAAAATATTTTATTATGAATTGGTTTCAGTTTGTGACGAATGCATTAGCTTATTTTGAAATATGTTTGCAGTTCAAAGCACTCACTTTAAATAAACGCAAAAATTAATTAGATACAAATAGAAAAAACATTCACATCACAAGTTGCCTGTCAAAGAGTATCTGGATGGAACTAATACCTGGGAAACTGATCTTGGTTGACACATTCACCTGTCAGAATGTTATGCTTCAAACAAATATATCCTATTTATTTAGAAACTTTTGACACTTAATTCCAGTCTCCATACAATGACATCAATATTTTAAAACTTGGAGGTGGCAAGTACTACCTGATAAGAATATATATATCCCATCACTAACATTAGTTTCACACTGAGTCCAATGAGAGAAAAGTTATTAAAATAGTTTAATTCTGTGCATATTGTCCAAATTCCCAAACTTTCATTAAGAATTCTACCATTCATAAACTATCTTGATTATTATATGATATACCTTCTTTGGGTTTTGCCTTCCCTAAGAACAACATTCATTATAAGCTTGAATAAACACACATACAAATACAGAGATAAGATAGAAAGATCTGTACGTACGACCATGTTGCTTTTCTGGGTTTCACTGCAGTGCGTACACATCTTGTCATCTCCCACTGGCTGTTCAACAGCGGCGATCCTTCACAAGTACCTCCTTTAGTTAAAATACTAGACATGAGTCCGTACCTCCCTGATGTAAAGGTTGGACCGACACAGTACTGCAAGCATGGCCAGGGTGGCTGGATAACTGTGTGCACTCAAACATGACGACTGTGTCGCTGATCACAATCCCGATCAACTTTAACTAGTGGTTGCTGGCCGATGGTCATTTACAACTGAACATCCGATGGACTGTTCAAAGGCTCTGGTCAAGCCCACAGGCTTAATTGACGTGACTAACGCCGACATGTGGTCAAGACAGACAGAGCTGTCCGCTATCAAATGTTCGTTCAAGTATGTACACCAGTTGGTTCCACAGGTGAAGTAGTTTAACATAATCAATACTTGAAGTCCTCTTGTTCCTAGAATACACAATGCATCATCGGCCTCAACTAAAGCATCCTTAAACGACATTGTATAAGAAATACCAAGTCATTTCAAATGTAAAACATTCCCATGACGAATCTGTTTCCATTTTCCCGATGGGCACGTTCACTCAAACATCAAGGTCTAATATAACTGTTCCATACATGAAATTATTAACGGACATGAAAGCTCTGATTTCCGTGTGTCCATGATAAGAAACATGAAGGATGTTTTATCAGAATGTCAGTGATTACAAAGGCAGCTTGTCTAAGCTCTGCTGTAAGTGTCTGAAGCCTGCATGGAGTCGTGCATTGTTAAATTCCGTCTACAAATCTTCGTAAGAAAGATTTCCGACATCTGATCTACTTGCTGCCTCTGGTTATCAAGGCTATCGCAGGTATGTCTATAAGAAGTCAGATGCAACTGAGTGATCATTTTGTACAATTAGTACTTTTTAGGATTGCCTGACGGGGCTTAACATCATTGATTTGATGACAATCGTTGTGAGGCCACAATCTATATGACAGACTTGCACAAGTCTCTTAGGCAATAATTATGAGTATAAATCATACGTTCTAGATTATGTTAATAAATAGAAAAAGTTGTCCTATAAGAGACTGGAGTCCTTATTGTCCACATATCTAGTGAGTGAGTGAGTATTGTTTTATGCTGCTTTTAGCAATATTCCAGCAATATCACGGCGGGGGACACCAGAAATCTTCACACATTGTACCCATGTCGGGAATTGAACCCGGGTCTTTAGCACGACGAGCAAACGCTTTAACCACCCCGACCATCTGATCACCCCCACATATCTAGACTTGCCTATAAGGGGGATAGAATTACTCCACATCCAAGGACTTTTCTTTCAGCCCATCCTTGGAGCAAAGCTAGCCATATGAGTGTATCTGTCTATAGAGAGTAATGAAATGTCCTTCAATGCCAGGACATCACTTTAGGCAGGACATACAAGCACAGTGACAGCTGAAGTGTATTCATGATTTCATGATGTATAAATAACCCATAAAATGGCAGTTAAATGTTAATCAATACTTTTTTCCGATATGTATGGACTGCAAGTGTGAAGCTGTTATATCATTCGTATTGCGTATTGCATAAATGAATAAAAAATCATGGATTTTGTGGAATAATTGTAAATATGTATGGAATATGTACCCCGGTATCATCATCATCATCATCATCATCACCATCATCATCATCATCATCATCATCATCATCATCATCATCGTTGTCGTCATCGTCATCATCATCATTGTCGTCATCATCATCATCATCATCATCATCATCGTTGTCGTCGTCATCATCATCATCATCATCATCTTTGTCGTCATCATCATCATCATCATTGTCGTCATCATCATCATCATCACCATCACCATCATCATCACCATCATCATCATCATTATCATTATACATGTTATTTGGATCTAATTTACATGAACACAGGAATTTAAAAACAATTTCTCTTACTCTCGAGATTTTAAGGATTTTATAAAGGGGATATTAACAGATGGGGGAACTGGTTCAAATGAAGGACGATAACATTAAAAATAGATGGGAGGCCATAGGGGTCATATTTCATAATGATCACAATCTCATGGGGCAGTTTTATGCATGGTACAAAATCATCTCATTTTAATACCTCAATTCTTAATTCTAAGATGAATTTCATTTTATGTTTATTTCCTCGGTATATAACAAAATATGAATGAAATATTTACCAGCTTGGTCAGTTTCATATATATCAACTAATAACTTTATATGTCTGCTGTCAACATGGCCAAACCAAAAATATAACTTTCAACTACAAGTTTCTTTATAGATTATGATGCTTATATGTTATATTAGTTGTTGTTGACTTGAAACTCTGAATACCACAATATTTGTTATATTTGTAAATACAATGGTATGTCTTTGTATCTTACACGTATAGGGGCCAGAGACCTTTCATACAATAAACCCCCCATTTGTGGTGTCCCCTGCTGTGATGTTGCTGGAATACTGCAAAAAGCGGCGTAATATACAACTCACTCACTCACTCGTACAAAAAACAATGAGTGGGTAAGTGAGTATGGTTTTACGCCGCTTTTAGCATTATTCCAGCAATATCACGGTGAGGGACACCAGAGTGAGTGAGTGAGTGGTGAGTGAGTGAGTGAGTGAGTGAGTGAGTGAGTGAGTGAGTGAGTGAGTGAGTGAGTGAGTGAGCGAGCGAGCATGGTTTTACGCCGCTTTTAGCAATATTCCAGCAATATCACGATGAGGAACACCACAAATTGGTTCACACATTGTACCCATGTCAGGAATCAAACCCAGGTCCTCAGAGTGACGAATGAACACTTAAACCACTAGGCTACCAACCGCCCCAATAAACCAATGAACTGAATTGAATATTCTATGTCAATTCCTTAGAAACCACAAATGTTAATCAAACAATTTTGGCATCTACACATGATTATGGTAAACAGGAAAAAATCATAATTGATTATTCAACAATTTACAAAGCTTAATACTCGCACCTGACACACTTCAATCATATCCACTGGTATTCTCTACAAGGGGCGGTTGGGTAGCCTAGTGGTTAAAGCGTTTGCTCGTCACGCCGAAGACCCAGGTTCGATTCCCAACATGGGTACAATGTGTGAAGCCCATTTCTGGTGTCCCCCACCATGATATTAATGGAATATTGCTAAAGGCGGCGTAAAACCATACTCACTCACTCACTCACTCACTCACTCACTTACTATTCTCTACAAGTTATTGCGACCTTGACTGTATCTTCGTTCTGATTGTAAGTTTTACTGGAGTGGTATTTATATAAGCCCTATGACACTTTGTTCACTTCATGACCTGAGTAGAGAGCACCCCTTTTTCAAAATGCTGGATTCAGTCATGTATCAAAAACATGAAAATAATCACTGAGTATTAGATTTGAATAAAAACTACATTAATCACATGATTTAATCAAAATCAATTAGTCCAATTCAAGTTATCAGCATTGGATCAACGATTCATGTCCACCTCCGCAGCCTCCTGACCTATCCATGCATTGGCCAATAGGGTCAGTGTGGCTTAGACGATCATGAGATGGACCTGGTTAAGCCTTCTGTACCAAGCAGTAATAGCCTTCATTTAGTTCTGGGCTGATATCAGTACTACATGTAGTCACACAGGCGCAATAAATCTGTTTCCCTTTTAAATCATCTTTCTCCATTTGTTGTCTGATGTTTAGGGCTCTTTTGATTTCCTTGTTTTATAAAATGATTAAAAGCAAAGGGTCAGTGGTCGAAATTAAAATAAATAAATATTTGAGACATTTTTGTGAAAAATGATTGTGTTTGATTATTTGTTTGTTGTTTAACGCCGCAGTAAACAATATTCAAGCATTGTTTGTTAGTAGTGAAATGAGTGAGTGAGTGAGGTTTTACACCGCTTTTAGAAATATTCCAGCAATATCACGTCAGGGGACACCACAAATGGGCTTCACACATTGTACCCATGTCAGAATCGAACCCGGGTCTTCGGCATGACGAGCGAACGCTTTAACCACTAGGCTACCCGACCGCCCCAGTAGTAGAGAAATGAAGAAATTAGGGAAAGGAATTAAGGATGTTAGGTTCCTTCATCCACTGCCTCTTTGAACCTATGATGATCCAGTTAGAATCGGTCTTCAGCAACTCACACTTGTAATAAGAGGTCACTAATGAGATCAGGTGGTCAAAATGTGACTCATTGATGAATGTCTTCATATCTGATTTGCGCATATCGATTTTCATGATGTCATTCACCCGATGGTCTGGTCCGGATTCAATTATTTATAGACAGCTGTCATTTAGCTGGAATATTACTTAGTGCGGTGTTAAACAAACAAACAAACAAACTGCCACTTTGAAGTTTTTTCATAACTCTAATTAAAAAACACTCTCAATGACAAGAAAAAAATTCTCAAAATTTTAGTTTTTTTGTTCCATATTTTTGAAGATAAGGGTCAGTGAAGCCTTACAAGGTAATTTAAACCATGCCAAACATTTGAAAGCAATTTGTTTGCTCTCAGAGTAGCAGAGCAATTACAAGATCTTCAGCCATGGAATTGGTAATTAAGATCATAGGCCTACTTTCATAAAGTGATCTTAGCCTTCAGACACTCATTAAAGTCTAACAGGTATGTACAGAGTTGGGTTTACGACATTAACCGGGTTCAATGTCACTTTGGACAGTATTTTAGTGTCAGTACATCACTGTGTGTCATCCACTGCACACACTACCTAACACATCGAACCGCATTACAAACCACCCTCAATCTAAACAAGGCTCTCACTCTAGAAACAATACTAAACCCACAAAATAAACTAGAAAACTTCAAGGCCTTAGGCGTATTCTTAATCAAAACGGAACTAATAAAACGCATCTAAAAACAAAATAATCTACCAAATCAAAATCACATAAACAAACAAACATCCAGCACACCCAGCTCCCTTAGTTCTCCTCCCCAACCCCATCGGCATCATTTCCAAATCTCAAAATTCCCAAATTCTATATAAGCAACCCCTAAAGCCCCCTCTAGGGTTGCACACACCACTTTCACCCCTTTCGGAAACACATTAAATGACCTGGCCGGGCCCGTGTGCTAAATACGCATCAGTCGGAAAGCGCACGTTAAATCTCCAAAGTAAGTAAGTAAGTAAGTACTGTGTGTCAGTGTATGTGGGAGAAACGCTGTAACTGATGACAGCTGCAAACACTTTCCATTCCTAATTGTGAGACATGTGAGAATGGGTATTCGAACAGCGAAGCCAGCTCGCAATCAAGCAGTGAGCATGGGCAAATAGTTTTTAATGAAAGTCCGCAAATAAACTTTTTGCACATGCGTTCATAAAATATTTTATTCATGAATCATTATTGTCTACTTTAAACAATGTGTACAGGCCTTCCACTGATAGTTTTTTATTAAGTGTTCTACCCTGATTGTAAATGTACCTGCCCACTCTACATATTTGTCAACATGTACTTGTAAATGGAATAAAATCTATTAACTTTAAAAAAAAGGAAAAAAAGTGTTATCAAAAAATGATTTAAAAAAAAATTAAAAAAATATTTACACATGCTTACTGCTTGATCGTGTAGTTATTTTCACATATGTAAAGAAATATATTAGTATGATTAAAATTTCATAAATTATGCCTTAAACACATCAGTCTATTCAACCAAAACCGAGGAGGCAATTGTTCAGATATAGAAGTTACTCAGCCGCGATAATCCCCTATAAAAAAGGTGAATACCGGTAGGTTATAGTCTGTTTCGGTCTATGGCCTCTAGTCTACAGCCAGCTAAAAATATAAAAGCAAACACTTCAACCACTGGCCTACCTATCGCCACTGTGTGTTTAAACACTATCTAAGTGCCTCTACTTAGAACTTTCTCTCAACAGCCTAACACGTTTCACACAGCCGACCACTTCATTACTTCTGTGTTCACTTCATCATCATCTTTAGCGCTGAAGGAGAAACGTTTCTCATTGAGTGATGCTTGCCTCCTGCAATTACAATACTCATCGTCAACTTGACACAGCGGAGGCTTGAAGAGGCAGCCTCTCTGTTGCTACTCTGACCATCCATACATCTTCTCGGGACATTTAATCTCAGGTTTTAGAATATATTGTTTTATGTTTTCATGTGATCTTCCCACGTCTTAGTATTATCTAATTAGTGAGGATGGTTTTACACTGTTTTTGGTAATATTCCAACAAGGAGATAACATGAGTGGGTTGGACTCACTGTTGGTGTTTTTAATGCTGTTATTATATTTCCAATAACAGGAATGACGCCAGGTGTCTGGTTACTTTGTGTGCCTTCCACTCTGCTATAGCAGCACTACAATTATTAGGTAGGGTTAGAATCTAGTCTGTCATACAGACCCTGAAACAAATATACCTAATACAGCCCATGCAAGTCTATAATGTTTCGCAAGTCTAGATTAATGCAGTACAGTAAACTACGGTTATAACGAACACGCTTATAACGAACTGGCGGATATAACAAACTTACTTTTTAGTCCCGACTATGTGCTTTAGTTATGCTGTATATATGCTTATAACGAACTACGGTTATAACAAACTAAAAATAGTAGTCCGTTTGAGTTCATTATAACCGTAGTTTACTGTAACTGGAAATGAAGAAAGTCTCTGGGCTCCTTTTTATTATATTTAATAACTATAAGTTAACAACTGTTTTTTTCTGTAAAATATGTTCATTTCAGAGACTAGATGTTAGTCTAGGCTAGAACCATAAAGCCGCCATTAGTCCAACTCGCTCTTGCACGCACCACAAAAGCACACATGACACGTCTACGAGTATTAAATTCTGAATCACACAATGCTTGTCATGGTCCTAAGCTACATAAGGTGTATCTATACCCTGTTTATCAAATACATTCTGAAGGTCAATCACTATCAACAGAATTAGGCAACTAATGACCCATAAAGTGTTTTTCAAAATGGCCGACGCTGGGGCCATATTGGAAACTAGATTGGAACCTAGAATAATGGGAACTTGCATGTCAAGCAGCATCATCAATGGAGGTGTTTATGGATAAATAAAGCATCATTGATTGTTGCATGCCCATAGAAATTATTGGCATCTCATGCAAGTGATCTTAAAGCAGTTTGATTGTGTGTAAGGTATATTACTTCAGATCATGTAATATCTTAATGGTGTTAAATGATGCTTCAACATGGTAGGCTCGCCGGATGTGGCTGTAATTAGCTTTCCAATTTACCTGTATTAGAAAGTATCACTTCAATAACAAAGATTGCATTAGTGCTAGAAAATGCTTCTGTTTTGTGCCATGACAACAATACAAGTAGTATGATCAAAAATATTGATATTCGGCAAAATGGGGGCTGACTCAGTTGCTGCTAATGAGAATGATAATTTGGGAGACAGCCACAGAGAGGTGTCAATGTCCTGAGGTCGAAGACCTGGATGACCTCTGCATTGTCCTGGGGTGCTCCTGACCCAGCCTAGAGATACCCGGACCTGGAGTCACAGCGACACGGTCATCCATGGGATCTACCAGACCTGGTGTCACAGCGACCTGGTCATCCCTGGGATCTACCAGACCTGGGGTCACAGCGACCCGGTCATCCCTGGGATCTACCAGACCTGGGGTCACAGCGACCAGGTCATCCTTAGGATCTACCAGACCTGGGGTCACAGCGACCCGGTCATCCATGGGATCTACCAGACCTGGGGTCACAGCGACCCGGTCATCCATGGGATCTACCAGACCTGGGGTAACAGCGACCCGGTCATCCATGGGATCTACCAGACCTGGGGTAACAGTGACCAGGTCATCCTTAGGATCTACCAGACCTGGGGTCACAGCGACCCGGTCATCCATGGGATCTACCAGACCTGGGGTCACAGCGACCCGGTCATCCATGGGATCTACCAGACCTGGGGTCACAGCGACCCGGTCATCCATGGGATCTACCAGACCTAGGGTCACAGCGACTCGGTCATCCATGGGATCTACCAGACCTGGGGTCACAGTGACCAGGTCATCCATGGGATCTACCAGTGACCAGGTCATCCATGGGATCTACCAGACCTGGGGTCACAGCGACTCGGTCGTCCATTGGATCTACCAGACCTGGGGTCACAGCGACCCGGACTTTCCCGTGGTGCGTATGTGGCTGCTCCCTAATAGTTGGGGGTAAAGGCCCGCCCAGAATGTTGGTGAGAAAAGCTTGAATAGCAACAGGGCCAGCCCCAAATGGTGGCAGGGGACAGATGGTGGTAGCATAAAACAAAGGCTTCGAAATGGCGACAAAGCATAAACAGGATTATCGCTAATAAACCAAGGAAATAGCCTTATTTAGATGTACAAGAAAAATGGTAATGTTAAAAGATATGTTATTGAGTAGGAATTTACGGGTAGGAAAAAATGCCACTGAATGGTTAAAACCGTAAATTTGATAAGATACAAATTACGAGTGATGAGGTTGATGGAGGGAATTGAGATGAATGAATATTTAAAGTTTTTGGAAGATATACATAACGAGAAGACGTATAAATATTATTGTGAAAGGTGAGGTAAAAAATGAATGCTTGATAATTGAAACGTGAGGTATATGTGACTAGGAATAGGATAAAATATACATGAATGCAATACGAGAAAATTGGGTAGAATAATGTAATGATGAAGGCCAGACATGATATCGCTGCACAAGCAATAATATCAAATTAACATTCGTTATAATACAAAATTTGATGTAGTGCAGAATGGAGAAAAAGTTTCCATCCATATAACCAGCAAAAAGGGAATGTTATGAAACAAAACACAAGCAATGAAACAGGAATGACACCAGGTGTCTGGTAGACTGTGTGTGCATTCCACTCCGCTATAGCAGCACTACCATTATTATATTTCCAATAAAAGGGATGACGACAGGTGTTACTTTGTGTGCATTCCACTCCGCTATAGCAGCACTACCATTATTATATTTCCAATAACAGGGATGACGACAGGTGTTACTTTGTGTGCATTCCACTCCGCTATAGCAGCAATACCATTATTATATTTCCAATAACAGGGATGACACCAGGTGTCTGTTTACTTTGTGTTTTTCCACTCCGCTATACAGAAATACCATTATCATATTTCCAATAGGGATGACATAAGGGCTCTGGTTTATCTACATCCATTTACACATAGCTATGTAGGGAATGCCACTCACATTGCTACTTGTTAATTGACAGGATGGTAGTGTCTATTATACCACTCTAAAGTGAGTAATCATCTTTTGGAATTGACACCCTTAGATACACATATATAAGGTGGTTAATTCAGGGTGGTAGTGTATATTATACCACTCGAAGATAATTAATCATCTTTTGGTATTGGAGCCCTCAGTGAGAGAGATATATAATCTGGTTACATTAGGTTGATGTGTATGATATGACTTTATGGTAAGTAATCGACCCGTGAAGATCCGGGTTAGAATAGTTCTTCAGCAACCTATGATTCCTGTAAGAGGCGACTAACGGGATCGGGTGGTCAGGCTCGCTGATTTGGTTGATGAATGTCATTGATCCCAAATGTATGGATCAATGCTGATGATGTCAATCACTGGATTGTCTGGTCCAGACTCGATTATTTACAGACCGCCATCATTTTGCTGGAATATTGCTGAGTGTAGCGTTAAACAACAAACAAACAAGTAAGTAATCATATTTGGGAATAATATAGTCTAACGGCAATAAGATGTCAGGTTGGTACATGTTGAGGATATTAATAATTGCTTTCACTGAGGAAGCGTGTTGTATTTTATGACAAATATTCAAATTGAGTATCCAAACATTTAGACAGGTGTTGTTGAATCACATTTAGGCTTTATGGAAAAATAATTGAAACTTTTCAATAATAGGCTTCTTTTGGTATTGGAACCCTTAGAGAGAGATATATACTCACCGCCAAAAGAAACATGACCACAGAAACATATAGAGAAGTATGTAAGTTAAGAAGAGATGTTTCCAATGTGTACCACTTAATGGCGAAACTAACAATCAGTCAAGTGTTACCACAGTGTCTTTATTCTTATCACGATATGCTGCATGTGATTTCCAAACTTTACACGCTAATCCTGCGGAAGACAAATGGCACATCTCGAGTCATGGATCTATGACGACATAAGTGATGCGTTCATGAGCATCAGTTCACACAACATACCAGTATGTTCGTTTGTGCATCGAAACAATCTAATATCTCTTATAATATAAATAAGATGATATGAGTAATTCTTCATATATTTGGTTTATATACCGGTATATAATCTGGTTAATTCAGGATGGAAGTGTAATTATAGCACTCTGTAGTAAGTTATGCCATCACCGATTTATAGTGCTAGCCCACTGAGATACCATGCCGCAGTTTAACATGAATACCCCACTCAGACACAGTATATTGACTCTGAGCCGACCAGTCCTTGTTTTAGCCCCTTAATGCCAAGCGCCAGACAGGGTAACAACAAGTACCATCTTTTAACGTCTTTTTTTATGACGCGGCCGGGGATCGAACCCCAGACCTTCCGCTCTCCAGGCCTACGCTCTACCACTAGACCACGGTGACGGTCATTTACCAATTGAAACCGGCCATGTAGAATGTAGTAAAGAAAGAAGATCGTGTATGTGAACTGTGCAGCTCTCCTTCAGTCACAGACGAATTTCATTATCTGTTTAGATGCCAGGCGCTGTTAAAACACAGACTTGTATCCTTACCAATTGCTTACCAGAATAAATGATCTAATTTGTATACATTTAGGTGATTGTCCAGTCGCTAGGGATCTTAAGAACCAATCACAATTTATCAATGAAATATATAAAGCATTACAAAAACAGAAAAGATATAATAAATCCAGGCGTGACATCTTGTCATCCTGCCACATATGGATACTTAAGTTGTACATGCTTAATCGTTTGTACTCTCTGGTACTGCCGCCGATGATGTGGAGAGAATAATCTGCTCCTCTTTCCGACATCCCCACCGTCTGCGTGTGTATCCTTCATCTGGCACTGATTACCCCTCCTTCTGCAATCAGTTGACGGAGGACACTGACGACCGACTACTAATACCAGGTGACCACCATCATTACATCGACTCATCAAGACTCCTGTTTCAGAATCACGGAGTCAAGAATTGGCCAGCCATGAATCCTGCCACACAAGCACAGCAAATCTAAAATCAATTTAAAGGCCACTTTCATGCTACACACAAGTTCATGCAGTATCATGTTTTTTACAAATTTAGAAATGCAATTAATTTTTTCATGATTGATATTTTATTATGTTCATGTGGGCCATTTCTTCGAAACATTTTGTTGCAATGCAATTAATTTCTTTGAAATTGTAGAAGCAAATAAAAATAGACATGTTGATGATCTTCTTTAAGTGTTGAGATGGTTGTGTATGGGGAATGATTTGTACTGCATTGCCAGGATAATTAATATGGAATATTCTCAGGGAACTGAGAACAGTGTTCCACGTTTATAAATCAAAGTATTATACAAATACAACTGTGGTGAGATATGATCCTGTAGTGTCAGATTGTTTCACTTTAGATGCCACAAGAACGAAAACAAGTAATTATCTTAGAAATATTAAAGTTGACAGATACATGAGGCTGTTTTGTGTTTTGAGTACAAGAGGGCACAAGAAGTGTGGTAATGTCTTTTCTTCACAGATTTGACATTATTTGCACTTTTTCTCCCAGGTCTACTTAATGTGGGGAAAATATGGCAAAATATGGCATTTTTTGCCAAAATCAATGTGAGAAAACACTTCCATTATCATAGGTGGGGTGAAATGGGAAATGGGGATGATAAATGGAGTGAGTGAGTGAGTATGGTTTTACGCCACTTTTAGCAATATTCCAGCAATATCACGGCGGGGGACACCAGAAATGAGCTTCTCACATTGTACCCATGTCGGGAATCGAACCCGGGTCTTCGGTGTGACGAGCGAACGCTTTAACCACTAGGCTACCCGACCGCCCTTTATAAATGGAGACCCATCCACAACCTAAACAACATGCAGACATAGTGCCATGTCTGTCATTACTGACCGCCTCCGTGGTCTAGTGGCAGAGCATCCGCCCAGAGAGCAGAAGGTCCGGGGTTTTGATCCCCAGCCGCATTGTACCCAAAAACGTTAAAAGATGGTACTTGTTGTTACCCTGTCTGGCGCTCGGCATTAAGGGTCTAAAACAAGGACTGGTCGGCTCTGAGTCAGTATACTGTGTCTGAGTGGAGTATTCATGTTAAACTGCGGCATGTTATTTCAATGGGCTAGGACTATGAATCGGCACAAGCACACGTGCATGAACGTCCCTTGGACGCAACGTTAAACCCCATTTCACCTCACCTCACCTGCAATGACATTTCAATCTATTATAAAACCACTAAAAACAGAATATATAGCTCACATAAAACATGGCAGCTTCCTGTTACGATCTGTGAGACTAAGGCAGGTTAGGTTCCACGTTTTTATTCCACAATAATAAGTAAAAGCTCAACAGGTAGATGAAGTATTGAATGTCGACACCAGCTGTCAGTGTTTACATGATTTCAGTCTGATATGCCTGTTACATTCTGGCTTGACCTTTATCCACACCCTTTTCTCAATTACAAAACATTGTTTTAGATACATGAGTTGTGTATAAAGAGGAAGTAGGATGTAGCAGGGAGTGGAGTCATCCCACAGATGACATCCTTACCTTGTCAGCTTGCTGACGGGGTTAACCTCTTTGGTCATGTAAACAAGGGTCCGACCTCTGATCAGAAGGTCCGTGGTTCAAATCCCATCACGGGACTCGGAAATTTTATGGCGGCTTCACTAGCATTTTACATGAGATTTTATTATTTAAACCTGAAACATCTAAATTTTACTGTGTATCACATATCATACACTGAATGGCTTTTCATAATTTTTTTAAAAAACATTTGTCTACATCTTAATTTATGTTGACATTCTCTACAAATAAGATAAAAGATTACTGATAACTTTCAACCATGTTGGACAAAGATCTGTGCCACATTTCGGAGTCAAATGTTCCTTATCTAGTTGAACAAATGCCAGACTGAAGACACAAAGAACGACATTCATTTTTAAGTACTTCGATTCTTGTTTGTTTGGACGTACAATCTATCTTGAAACTGCATCAGGGGACGTATATTAGATTGTGTGAAAAGCTAATTAGCCAGCTACACATCCCAGTACCAAACTCTCCCATATCAGTCGTGGACGAACAGGTTTATCATGCCACCAGCATTGTGATTATTTTTTTCGAATTTGTAAATGAGAAGTGAAACTCCGATTGCAAAAACCATAAAGAATTGCCAAGTTAAATCTTTTTGGAGGCCTAAAACGAACCAGGTAATCACTTCCACCCTTCTACTAGAGAGATGTCTGACAAAAAGTACTATGTGCCCGTAAGACCACGACAAGACTCTCAAACAGCGCCATTATCGTGTTCCTGGAACTCCTGCACCGATGAGGTGCGGTCGGGTAGCCTAGTGGTTAAAGCGTTCGCTCGTCACGCCGAAGACCCGGGTTCGATTCCCGACATGGGTACAATGTGTGAAGCCCATTTCTGGTGTCCCCCGCCGTGATATTGCTGGAATATTGCTAAAAGCGGCGTAAAACCATATTCACTCACTCACTCCTGCACCGATGCCCTTCATCTTGTCGGACCCTCAAGCATCACAGATGCTTGAAGCAAAAAGAAACAGCTTCAACAAACAAAAAAACGTCAATAGAGTTCCAAGATGATTTGACTCATTTCAACATGCAAGATTTAAGGAGAGAAAACCAGTTTCATATCGTGATAAACATGCGTGTGAGAGTCTGTGAGTTGATGCAACAATCTGGCAGGGTATTTCAACCTATAATGCTCACAAAATGTTAAGGATCACTCTATTTTCATTACGATGGTTAACTAGAATCACATGGTCCTTAGTTTATTGAAACATTATTCTTCCACAGTACTATAGTGGCATGACAGATTAACTGCAGTAATATGAAAGAATCTGGTAGTCCTTAATTTTTTGGAGTAGTATACATCAAATCACAATGTTTTAGAATATAATAACTGTAAAACGTTAAATAAATGCGTCTCCAAAAGAATGCGACCGCTGGCCCCTAGCCAAAAATGCAATTCAATATGAATGTGACACCCCCTCCTCTCAAGCATCAGTGGATTTATATCGTAACAAAATGGCCTCTGTCAGGTTTACAGGAGAATCCTCACCTTAAATCCAACCTTACATTAATCCAATCACACACCAAATAGCACTGCTTATTAGCGCTGAGTAGAGTACTTCAGCTGAAACAATATGTGCGCGCTGGCTCGTGTCGGCCTTTGATGCAGTCGCTAAGAGTAAAGACACCGTGTTGGGTGGCGTCTATCTGGACTTGCAGTTGTGATCAGTGATGACATGAGTGAGTAGAACGCTTGTCTTGACCCCAGCAGTGACAATTCACAGGATGTAATTAGTGTTTGAATGACATTGTTTATAAGTGCTGCTCAATAAACAGTGATGTGGAATACATAGTTGTTTGTTTTCAGCGTATGTCTAAGTTGGTATTTCTGCTATCCAAAATGTCTTATTGTTGATATAAGTGCAATGTTTAATAATGCGAGCAAAGACCACTCGCATTTTTCGCATTTAATTCACGCTCGCGTTAATATCAAGATTTACAGTATATACTGATGGTAAAAAAAGGTAATAATAAAAACAGAAAAAAATGTTTGACAAGACATAACATGTCTTTTAGGCATTTAGAAATTGGTAGTTCACAGAGACACAAGATATGGATTTTGAGGCTATTTCACTCTCATCTTGCTCCTCATATAGCTGATGAAGACACAAGGAAAAACATGTGTGAAGGACCTGACATCAGTAATAATGTATCTCTGTGAATACCCTTGATATATTATAAATCTACTGCCTATGTTGCCTGTTGTATTGTAGGTATCTCGTAATAACCTCTTGGGAGGTTTAACTTTTTCCTAGTAAGACGTCATCCTCGGTATGATATTTCTTTCTCGTAAGACCTGGTGTGAGGTTTTACTTTTTTTTAGTAAGACCTGGTATGAGGTTTTACTTTTTCTAATAAGACCGGGTATGAGGTTTTACTTTTTCTCATTGGACCTGGCATGAGGTTTTACTTTTTCTCATTAGACCTGGCATGAGGTTTTACTTTTTCTCATTAGACATGGCATGAGGTTTTACTTTTTCTCATTAGACCTGGTATGAGGTTTTACTTTTTTTCATAAGACCTGGTATGAGGTTTTACTTTTTTTCATAAGACCTGGTATGAGGTTTTACTTTTTCTCATTAGACCTGGTATGAGGTTTTACTTTTTCTCATTAGACGTGGTATGAGGTTTTACTTTTTCTCATTCGACATGGTATGAGGTTTTACTTTTTCTCATTCGACATGGCATGAGGTTTTACTTTTTCTCATTAGACCTGGTATGAGGTTTTACTTTTTCTCATAAGACCTGGTATGAGGTTTTACTTTTTCTCATAAGACCTGGTATGAGGTTTTACTTTATTCTCGTAAGACCTGGTATGAGGTTTTACTTTATTCTCGTAAGAGCTGGTATGAGGTTTTACTTTTTCTCATAAGACCTGGTATGAGGTTTTACTTTATTCTCGTAAGACCTGATGAATTCAGTAGCAGATGGAATTTGTACTTTGTGTTTCAAACGTCCAATGTTCTAAAATCAAAGACGAGAAATGAAAGTGAATGATGACAGAATCAAACCTGCAACCTCACATATCATGTTTAGTTTTGTAACCCACTGTTTTCCCACTGAACCCCCAGGGTAGGTGATGAAAATTGGTTCAATTTTAGATGTCATGAATCCAGTTGGTTCATGCTGCATGTGGTTTTTCGTTAGCATGCTTTGATTGAATTCCTTTTATACTGCGATACACTGTATTGTTTGACTATAAGGTATCTCATTCTTTTCTTATTTTTTCTGTAGTGAATCAGATCTTAGTTCTCGCTGCCGCTAAACAAAGATCTGAGGACACCCCATTACGGATCATGTCAGACCGACCTTGCGTGAACTTTGACCAACCAATGGAATGACTGATGAGAAGTCAACATTAGCCAATCAGAAGGCAGCTTACTCGTGCTTTACGGCACTAATTTCAAATTGGTGACTACGCTTCGAAACATATTTTGACAAATTCTCAATTAAAATTTGAAACCTGAACAAAAGAACATTCTTGAATGGCTAATAGATGGTCTTGATTGTATGGATTCAGTTGTTAAGCCCGTAACTATCGTTCAGAATACCCCGTGTTAAAGTTTTCGAGGTTGCATGATTAGAAATCACAATCAGGCATAACCTCTTGGTTCATGATCTGGTAAGCGACGCTCTGATTGGTCGGATGAAAATTCGTTCTGAGGTGACCCCTAATGGGATGTCCTCAGATCTTTGTTCAGCGGTAGCCAGAACTAAGATCTGATTTTAACCCTTTCGCCCCGACTGCCCGATTTATCGGGCAGGATAAACCGTGTCCCAGGACCCGGCTGCCTGAAAAATCGGGCAGCATAAGCCGAGGCCCAGAACCCGGCTGCCCGATAAATCGGGCGGCGCGAGCGTGTTTACAAAATCGCTCTTTCTACTTCCTTTCTCGTGTGTAATCTCGTTCTAAATATGGAAACGAGATCTACACGTATTGACACGTCATTCGATGGAATTTCCCCGTCTTTTTGGCGCGAAAATCGCGGGTATGTCACCTGTTTTCGCGACAGGTATTTTTCTCGCTTGAATCCTAAATCAAGCGTAATGGTGGTCAACTACGATTCGGATAGCGATCAGATGATTAACAACGACTATATCGGGAATAATAATGTGTTTGAATTGAATAATTTACGCGAAGGGGAGAGGGAATTTCGCGAATATTTTCGTGAAGATTTTGACGGTTTCGACGAGGTGTCCCCCCCCCCCCGCCAACTTTCGAGAATGGGAGTGGCAGAGGGACACACGACAGTGGAGACATGAGGGATTTTGAAGAGGCGACCGGATTCAAGAATATATATTGACACGGTGAGTGAAGAGTCGTGCTATTGATTTTTTCCAACTGTTTTACAATGATTCTGTGTTTGAACAGATTATCAGTGCGACGAATGAGAATGCAGCCTACACGTTAACGAGCGATCACAACAACAACAAAGGTGAGTGGCATGACGTATCTGTTTTGTTTTTTTTAAATTTATTTTTCTGATCGCAATCCGAATTGTAGTTTGCCGGTTTGTCGTATGTCCTTATATTTCGCTCAATTTGAATAAAATTTATTTCCATATTCATGTTTGTTTTCTTGTTTTTTACATCTTAATTTAAATTTTAGTAACTGTAATGATTATTTATTTATTAATTGATTTAATAAAGTACTGATTTAATTTATTATGCAATTGTAAATAGCAGTGTATTGTAAATATGTTATCACAACTTGTATATTTGCAGAACTTGAATTTACGATCTTTCCGTCCTTTTACAATGTTTCCCTCTTCAGATCAATCTGTGTTATCTTCCCTGTGATGTCATTCTTATTGTAGCTGTGGTTCAATGTTCAGATAATGTGATAAATAACTTTTTAAAAACTTAAATACTTAATTTTTGTTTCAAATCCTGAAAAAGAACAAAATAAATCAAATATTTGTGTTTTTACCTGTGTTAACGAGTTTACCTGCGTTAACAAGTTTACCTGTGTTAACGAGTTTACCTAAGAGGCTGTAAGTGTATCATAAGTAATATGTGACATCAGTATAGAAAACAAAGTTAGTACCAAGAGTTGTAAACTTGTTTATTTGTTTACAGATGTGCATGAAGAGAATTTACCTGTAACACCTGGGATTACCTGTGCCGTCCAAGATGACAAGACCACTGTGTTATGTTTACCTTGTATCTGTGATTTATTTTTGTGATTTGTAATACAATTTGAGCCAAAATTCATTGTCTGTTTTCATTTTTTCAGTGTTTTCAAGTTTTATTTCACTTGTAAACACCTGTAATTAGAAAATAACAAAGGTTAGAGACAATAACAACAAAGAATATTAAAGTATACTTAATCCTCTTTACAATGGTATATGATAAATGTATATTAAAAGCAAGTTTCTGGTAGAAATAGTGCATCAAAAATGATAGTGTGATTTTCCAATAATACTGCCAGGGAGGCCAGTGTACAGGCCTTGTCAGTGTCAGGGACTGCAGGGTCTCAAGGGACATAACTCTGGGGCAGCCAGTGATGAAAGAGTTAATGAGATTGAAGATAGTCTTGCATACAACTATCTACACCGTGTACCATTATAATACAAACTCATCAAGAAACAATAAAATTCTACTCCACTTTTGATAGGAAGACGATATATTTTTTTCATTACTACACAAATATAATTCTCACATGTCAAGTGTATATTTAAAATTTGTGACATATCTGGTTATCCCTATCAAAAGTAGTATGTTTACAATGTTTTATAATTCACACAGGAGATACCTAGAAATGATGATACAAAACAGGATTCTCATAATGTCAAGTGTATATTTAAATATTTGTGACATATCTGATTATCCCTATCAAAAGTAGTATGTTAACAATGTATTATAATTCACACAGGAATTACTAGAAATATCTGAATTGTGTTGATGGTAATGCTTTGCTATGTAATCACATGTTTGCCTTTAATCTCATCATATTTCGACATTACACAAACTATCAAATTGTTTATTTTCAATATAAAATAATCAAGTTATTAATCATATCAATTCAATTGCAATGTGAACTGATCACTTGACCTTTCAGGGCCTTTAAGAGCCTCATCCCGGAGGGATTATACCGAGTGTCTCCATCCGTACCGATACTACAATCTACCATCTTTGTAACTTGCCATCAGAGCTTAAGCCCAGTGCATTCGTGTTACAGCAGATTATGTCCTTCTATTTGGCCACACGGAGTAGCGAAGGTTTTGTTCAGGTTCGGGGAAACTGGACCCCACACTATTGATCATTTTGTCGATCCAACGATCACATAAGATTGTTAACACGCCCTGCTGGTGACAGAGTGTTGATGTTTCACCAAAATGCAAACTTCATCTGCCAGTCAATATTGGGATATTATTGATTTCATCTGACCAGTCAATACTGTTTTATTACCAATTTCATCTGATTAGTCGTGACAGCTAGAGTGTTGATGTTTCACCAAAATGGAAACTTCATCTGCCAGTCAATACTGGGATATTATTGATTTCATCTGACCAGTCAATACTGTTTTATTACCAATTTCATCTGATTAGTCAAGTTTATTTTATTACTAACTTTATCTGGCTAGTCAATATTGTTTTATTACTAACTTTATCTGGCTAGTCAATATTGTGATATTATTAACTTCATCTGACTTGTCAATATTGTTTTATTACTAACTTTATCTGGCTAGTCAATATTTTGATAAAATCAACACCATCTGTCATTAGTCAATATTCTTTTGTTTTTAACTTTATCTGGCAAGTAAATATCGTTTTATCACTGACATAATCTGACTAGTCAATATTGTGATATTACTAATCTCATCTGGTTAGTCAATATCTTTTATTCACTAACATCATCTGACTAGTCAATATTGTGATATTACTAATCTCATCTGGCTAGTCAATATCGTTTAATCACTAACATCATCTGGCTCGTCAATATTGTGATATTACTATTGTCATCTGGCTTAGTCTAAGTCAATATTGTAATATTACTAATCTCATCTGGCTAGTCAATATCGTTTAATCACTAACATCATTTGGCTCGTCAATATTGTGATATTACTATTGTCATCTGGCTTAGTCTAAGTCAATATTGTAATATTACTAATCTCATCTGGCTAGTCAATATCGTTTAATCACTAACATCATTTGGCTCGTCAATATTGTGATATTACTATTGTCATCTGGCTTAGTCTAAGTCAATATTGTGATATTACTAATCTCATCTGGCTAGTCAATATCGTTTAATCACTAACATCATCTGGCTCGTCAATATTGTGATATTACTATTGTCATCTGGCTTAGTCAAAGTCAATATTGTGATATTACTAACTTCATCTGACTAGCCAATATTGCAATATTATAACTTTCATCTGGCAAGTAAATATCGTTTTATCACTAGCATCATCTGAGTAGTCAATGTTGTGATATTACTATTGTCATCTGGCTAGTCAATACCGTTTTATCACTTACATCATCTGACTAGTCAGCATTGTGATATTATAAATGTCATCTGACAAGTCAATAGTGTGATATTACTATTCTCATCTGGCTAGTCAATATCGTTTTATCACTAACATCATCTGACTAGTCAATATCATGATATTACAAATGTCATCTGGCTAGAGTCATTATAGAACTAAGTTCCCCTGGCAAGTCAATCAAAAGCAGATCTTCAGTGTGAGATTGCTTCAGGCTTCTTCAACCACAAGGCTACCCAACAATACATTCATTTAGCCAGTGATTCTGTGAGACAAGACTCTACCATCAGCCTTCAGCAGCCTCTGTAGCCACATCCTAGCAATCATATGATCACTGAACACAAGAAAGATGAAACATCTAAACCGAAAATAAATATTGCTCTTTCAGCTCAAAGAATGACATTTTACAGTATGAAGGATTGACCACAATAAGAGCTAGAATAAACCAAACATTGTAAAATGGCAATATTAATTTATTGTTAAACAATGTTGTAGTTGTATAACATTGTTCTGGTAAGATTCAGTAGACGTTTATAACATTGTGTTTTAACAATAATTAGTTGTCAGGAATATATTACTATCTAATATAAGCAGTGGTGAGGGAATTACAATACTTTTATGCTTTTGGAATCAAGTGAAATCTGGAATTTTCTAGAACAGCTATATAGATTTTATAATCCAGCATGGTGTGAAACTTCCTAGAAGGTATTAAGACAAAATAACTAAACAAATCTAAAATAAATATATTTATGTCTGACAAGGTTCGTGTTACACTTGGTAGTAGGACTGGGACGAGTCCAAATTTACTACCCGGGTACACACCCCCTATTACCCTACCCTACCCAGGTACCCACCCCCTATTACCTACCCTATACTACTCGAGTACCCACTGTAGGTCTTAGGAGATGTCTCAAAATGTCCGAATGGTAACTTTTTTGGCATAGCCCTGGCAAAACCTATTTAGATACATGTATTAACAATCTGGTCATTCATACACTGAAGTTGACTTAAGTTATATCTTTAATCAACCATATGAAAAATCGGACGGAATGGGTGCATAGTCAGAAAGAAAAGCAAACATTAATGACTTGTAGTGTAACCATAGAGTTCCAGAGAATTTCAGTCACTAGACAATATATCACGTGATTAACCACGGGTCCGGGTAGTCCTGTGGGTACCGGGACCTACTCAGTACCCACCCGACCTGGGTACCCGAGTTGCCAACCCAGCCCTATTTGGTAGCATCACTGTTTGATAGTGATTCATAAACACATACTCATGATAAGCATACAATGGACTCTGCATTTAGCAGAGATTTCTTTTCATTATAGAACGTGTTTGGTAACTTTTATTCATTATCATTAATTATACAAGTCTGGACACAATTCTTCAAAACCATGATCTTGATGTTACCTAGAGACATTCCACAAACTGGACATGTAATGGACTCCATTGCCATCTGATCTGGAAATCCTCCAGTGAAACCAGAACAATTATTTCCCAAACATTCTTGGCTCTTCCCAAATCAATTCTTGGTCTTATATTATCCAAAGCTGGTTTTGCATGGACTGAAATAGCTTCCCAGCAAAGACCTGCTGATATATTCCATATCAGTGTGTTTCTTAACACCATCCCGTCAGGATCCCCACTGGGAGACATTCACCCCTTCAGCACCAACATCACAGATCAGCACAGTGCTGGAGCAAGGCAGTGAATTCTAGCACGTTTAGGGTTAACGAAAGCTAGGGTATTACAAAACTGCAGTAAACTGTATCAATGAAACAGAAAGTGAATAATCAGATACGTAATAAGGGGCTGTCTGTGGCTGGTTACTCTTGTGTGGGAGCATCCTTGTCTAGTAGACTTCCACCTCGTCATTGAGGCAGCTGACACTATGTGAATGAGTCAGTGTTGTTTAAAGCTATAGTTAGAGATGACTGACACACCCTTTTCTAATATATCCATTTCAAATGGCTCCTGATTTTGATAAATTTCCCCGCTTGCAGGGGAGATCTAATATTATCAAAATAGTGAACAGGGCAAGCTGATTGCGGGTAAAACATTCAGCAAAATAATTGAATTGTTTAATTCCTTATTTTCTTCAATTCAGAAGTTGTTTTTCACTAAAATCAATGCAATGAATATCACAGCCATTTCTCTTGAATTTTAATAACTTGCATCGGGAACATTTTTATTCCAATTTGGAATTTTGCCATAGATTTAATTATAGACTATGGCCCAATATCGACATCTGAGATCACCTCCATAAAGAACTATATGGTGGGCCAAAGAATCCTTTCTATGGCTCTTAAATATCCAAACTATAATGTATGGCATTATAGATTAAGAGTTAGCATATTTCCTAAACAAATGCAAAACTGCACCTTGTTGGGTATGATGCTACACTAGAACAGCCAGCCATGACTGACATTAACAGTGACATCATCTAAGCAACACTTTTTCAAGTTTGGGTTTAAAGTTCCAACCAGGAAGAAAAGCCACAATTGAAAAAAATGTAAAAATATTAAATGTACTTTCATTAATTCATTCTTTTTTTAAACAAAAATGAACGTAAGGCAAAAAGGCCACAATATATGCTTACTTGACTTTCAGTCGGGTGAGATAAAAATTCAAAAGCAAGATTTAAGATTTCATTTTGACCTTTTCCAGTTAGTTGGAAAGCAAAGAATAAGAAAGCTGTGGCCATGATAGCATAGCATTGTCAAGACAACTGGAATCAAATCATTTCAATAATTCTGTGAGAATCGTATATGTTTCTGCCAGATGTTCGGGCACACTGACAGCTGGTTATGACAGGGAGGTCCCACAGTGAGCTGCCACAGGAGCTCCCACAGGAGATCCCACAGGAGCTCCCACAATGCTTCTCCCACCTCACTTGGTGAGGCTGCCTTATTAAGTTAACACACGTTCAAACTTTACGCCATCCCTGATGGAAATATTCAACTATGCATGTCACTGATTAATTGGTCGTATAAAATTCTGGCAGCTATCACCGCTATAGAACTCCATGGAGGAATGTATTGGCTAATCTACAAAAATACACGAATGCCACGCCAATTTGGCTCTTGTTTATGTATGCTATCCTCAATTAAACATTCTGAATTTTTTATCACGTTTTGTATGAATTTTTGTTTAAACTCTTGTCTTACCTTACATTGTAAAATAACAATTGGTCAATGACATTTGATAAATTTCCATGTGATACCTCCATGTCTGAATGATGAGATCTGATTGGTTCACATGATCTCAACAAAGTATGGTGTATCCCGCCTTGGAGAGAAATAAATTTCTTAGCAGGTGAATAAATCCTTTATACTCTGCCACGAACAAGAGTGGCTGCACATGGATTTCTGAGAGGGAGAATGAATCCCTTATACCCCGCCATGAGCAAGTCAGGCTGCACGTGGATTTCTGAGAGGGAGAATAAATCCCTTATACCTTGCTTCAATGGAAATTTGTATTTGTTTTGATTCTTTTAAAAAGGCCAATTAAAACATGTCGGTATGATACATTCATTGTAGCAGTATCACTCGGGGTACGTGTGGTTTTATGCATCCCATTAGGTTTTATACCACTTGACTTCAGCTTGTGATATAAACCCTAACGCAGGATGCATAAAACCTCATGTACCCTGTATGATCCTGCTACAACTAGCTAGAAAAATATAAACCCTGTTGTCAAGGCAACAGACATTCAAGCTCCTACATTCAAGCTCCATACAGCTCACTTCACATGTACATGCACTGCCTGGAGCTCACCTGGCACGATGCAACAAACAAAAACTCACATCTCGATCTGTTTGTTTTCAAATCGTGGAAAATAAAGTGCGTTGCCGTGTGATATCTTCATCCCTTGTGGAAGATGGTTTGAGGTACACAGACACATAAAGGCTATATCAACTTTATTTAAGAACTGACTTCAATAGTTTTGCTTTTTTATAAACGTAAAAAAAAACACTGTGCACACTTTGGAAATAGAGCACCAAAACCCTTTCCTGTCCAATAAAAATCTCTGCAAAGGCAGAGTCGACAGATCAATTAAGACGATATGTGTTTAGGAATCACTATCAAATAGTGAGGATACCAGGTGTTTGTGAAAAGGTAAGTGTATCCTGCACCACCTATCACAAACACATGCAAAGGCAAGTCAATTTTTCACCTGAAAAAAAACACACGAACATTTGGTACAGGTCAAAATTCATAAATCAATGTATAAATAAATATGTCATATATTTTTTCGGGAACATAATTTGATTTATTGGTGAAATAGGTACAGATCCTGGTTCGAAGGTATAGCTTAATAAAAAAAATATTTCTAATCTTTTCATGCATTCTTAAAAAAAGCTATATGTTGTTATGTGGACAATGTTCATCAAGGATGTCTCATCAGTTTTGCAGTCTAACATATTGTTTTCAGGGATCTGTCGACATCTTCTCAGATGCTCATATTTGGCACTAAGTTTCCATTAAATGCCAATAAAAATTCACAACTAAAGATACCACAAAGCATGCTAATATATGTAACTAACAACTAATTTTAAAGCTGTGTAAAGATAACATGTTTTTCATTGATAACACTACCAACAAAAAGGAAGAAGTTTAATGCTTAGTTTTATATTATTGCATTGAATAGACTCTTAAAAGACAATGTTAAAATACTTCTGAATTTAAGAAAATAAGGACTATCATCAAGTCCACATTTTGTACAAAAATATGTATTTTTCCACCAGTTTTCCAGTCTGGGCACTTATTTTTTTTCATTTTTTATAGTGAACATGTTAGTTTGCATTCCACTGAACATAATAGTTTTTCCAAGTTTTTTTTAAATTGCTACATGATCAGTAGATCCATCAATAAATTATGGAAATAACACAATTATTATCAGCTTTGGACATTTACATCAAATCATCCCTGAGAACATTTTATATATATCCCCTTGTTATGGGATTTCAGACGACTAAGAAAGATTCATACTTTTCTCTCTAATCACATGAACCATAAAACATTTCATTAACTTATAAAAGACAACTTTCTCTTAAAAACAAGCCATCATATGAGTATTTACAATTCAGTGTAATGCTACACCCACAGTTATAGCGTGAGTAATCACGATTAAGATGGCCGTCCGAAAACGTATTATGTCCGAAAACCTATGATCCGATGATACTTTTAATTGTTGATGAATTGACCAAGAAAATTGTTAAACAAGACTTTATATGGTCTGGTCTAAGCCTTTCCAGCTGTTTGAGGACAACTTTAGTATTTAATATATGAATGAGGTTGGTGAGAATATTACCCTTACAACATGTCTTACTGGTGGGTGATGTTCGTCAAACCTTTTTTTTTAATTACCATTCTCATCATGTTCTTCTTCAGAATGAAACAAATGATTGGTTTGTTCTTTTTGGAAATATGAGCTTTGTTTATCTTAATTTGTAAACAGTGAATTCTGATAACATTAAATTCCTATAAGAAAACAAACAATCACATAAGATATCCCAAACTTTGTTTTCCAAGATGTGAAAGCCAAACAAATAACATAATAAAATGAACACGGCTGCTCTTAGCTTTGACAGACATTTTTGAACTCTTGAAGAAGCTAGAATTTTAAACAAGTGTACACACGCTTGTAATAGGGAGTGCTATGAGGGTGAGAGTGTTTCTGCTTTCAACCTCGTTCTGAAGTGCGGGCCTATTACAGGACTAGACACATTTTAAATTCCATTTCCGAGTCATAAGTACCAAAAGAGATTCATAATCTTTGAGTAAAGCATATATGTCTTGTTTCCTTGTTTTCTTTTCACAGAGCCAGACAACATGACTGATCCAATATGTTAATTCCAGGAATTAGACCAAAGTGGCCTTCACTTGGTGCCATTGGATCTTGATGAATCAACTTTTCCTACTCCCCGACCGAATAACACATTTCCCAGAATCCAATTCCTGCGTCAATATTATCTTGTTTGAAATCAATTTTCAAACCTTAAAATAACAAAAAGAGAATTTAACCGTCAAGTAATATGAAAATGTTCGTAAATTTCAAGATCTGATTTGAACTATAAGATGAAGAGTCACTGTTAATTAAATGTAGAAAATGTCAAGGTTGTCTGAAGAAATTAAATACCGTACCTATATTTGATTAATTATCTTAATTTAATTATCTTTTCAAATTAACACTTTTCAAATACAAATGCAACCTTGCATCTTCAAGTTTACAAACTAAAGGCAGGCATTTTTTATAACATTGATGGAGTTCACACAGTTGAAAGCTGACTGATCACAAGTTTTATCGATAGTAATATTTAACCAGACGTCTCGTGTTCCATTTCATTTCACGACAATCGGAAACTCGCTCAGGGCATCATGTAATCATGGTATGTTGAAGTTTAGTAAAATTATTAGTTTATTTGAACACGTCTGTGATTAGCTGATGAAGATGAAACTATTTGCCTCATGACAACTTAACTCATAAAATAGTTCACAAATAGTTTTGAACATTTTGGCCAAATTCCATCCCATGAGTTGGTTTGAGTTGTGTAAATTTACCTTCTGCCATGTGAAGTTATTTCCTCTATCATTGGCAGCTCCAAGAACAAACACCACATGAAGGTAGATTATCTGTGACACTTTCAGGCAAAGAGACTAAATAAATTTGGTTCTACTTTAGCAGACATCAGGAACATTCCGGTCAATATTTCCGATCACTGTGGAACTGAAGAACCAATTTCTTTAGTCAATATTAAAATACAACCATTCACAATTGTGCCTTGGAGACACTTTGTCAATCATATTACTTTGGAAATTATTTTTTGCATTCATACACAAATTTTATGTCATGCACTTAGATATTCTGTAAGGACTGTGGATAATCAAATGTATTGTGTCTTAGAAAAAATTGCAGTTTAGATTGGAATCAGTTTATATACGGTAGTTTTCATGTTTTTTACATAATCTGATATCTCAAAATAATTAGTTTACCAATTGATAACTAATATTTATATTTTTAAGAGGGGCGTGGGGTAGCCTAGTGGTTAAAGTGTTCGCTCGTCACGTCGAAGACCCTGGTTTGATTCCCCACATGGGTATAAAGTTTGAAGCCCATTTCTGGTGTCCACCACTGTAATATTGCTGGAATATTACTAAAAACAGCATAAAACCAAACACACTCACTCACTCTACTAGTTTACCTATCTAGCCTCTGGTCTACCTTTCCTCCATGGAGAGGAGATTCTGCTGGTTACCTATCTAGCCACTGATCTACCATTCCTCCATGGCAGAGGGGAGTTCTACTAGTTACCTATCTAGCCACTGATCTACCTTTCCTCCATGGCAGAGAAGAGTTTCTACAAGTTACCTATCTAGCCACTGATCTACCTTTCCTCCATGGCAGAGAGGAGTTCTACTAGTTACCTATCTAGCCACTGATCTACCATTCCTCCATGGCAGAGGGGAGTTCTACTAGTTACCTATCTAGCCACTGATCTACCTTTCCTCCATGGCAGAGAGGAGTTTCTACAAGTTACCTATCTAGCCACTGATCTACCTTTCCTCCATGGCAGAGGGGAGTTTCTACAAGTTATCCATCTAGCCACTGATCTACCTTTCCTCCATGGCAGAGGGGAGTTCTACTAGTTACCTATCTAGCCACTGATCTACCTTTCCTCCATGGCAGAGAGGAGTTTCTACTAGTTATCCATCTAGCCACTGATCTACCTTTCCTCCATGGCAGAGAGGAGTTCTACTAGTTATCCATCTAGCCACTGATCTACCATTCCTCCATGGCAGAGAGGAGTTTCTACAAGTTATCCATCTAGCCACTGATCTACCTTTCCTCCATGGCAGAGAGGAGTTTCTACAAGTTACCTATCTAGCCACTGATCTACCATTCCTCCATGGCAGAGGGGAGTTTCTACAAGTTACCTATCTAGCCACTGATCTACCATTCCTCCATGGCAGAGGGGAGTTCTACTAGTTACCTATCTAGCCACTGATCTACCATTCCTCCATGGCAGAGGGGAGTTTCTACAAGTTACCTATCTAGCCACTGATCTACCATTCCTCCATGGCAGAGGGGAGTTTCTACTAGTTACCTATCTAGCCACTGATCTACCTTTCCTCCATGGCAGAGGGGAGTTTCTACTAGTTACCTATCTAGCCACTGATCTACCTTTCCTCCATGGCAGAGAGGAGTTCTACTAGTTATCCATCTAGCCACTGATCTACCTTTCCTCCATGGCAGAGAGGAGTTCTACTAGTTATCCATCTAGCCACTGATCTACCTTTCCTCCATGGCAGAGGGGAGTTTCTGCTAGTTACGTATCTAGCCACAGTTAGACACTGATTATTAGTATATTAGACTAATCTTTTGATAATGTGGCAATTATCCCTGTAGTTTCTCCAGATTCCCGATTGTTTATTCTGACTCGATCGTTGAAGGACAAGGGCGACTATGCTAAAAGTAGTCCCTACTTGACCTTTGATATTTGCATCTCTATCTGCATATGACCCAAATGGATATCGTTTTCATCTGTTGGCTTTATCCTGCCGAGAAACCTACCCATTATATGATAAATGAATTATTGTCCCTCCATTTTTCTCTATGTTCTTACTATGGAAAACTAATTTGTCTAGCTCCCATAATCATCAAGGGTTGCAAGCAATCATGGAAATGTGAAAAAGAAAGAAATTTATGTCTGGCCAAGTGTATTTTTTCCTTTCTTTGTGGTAAGGACCACCTTCCACCTGTAACAGCTCAGATGATGAGGATGCATGTGAAATGAGCATCTACAACCTAAGCATCATCTTCTGACAAACTCCAGGCAGGGAGGCCTGTCCTTATAACTACATGCTTACAGTCGACTCATAGTTACTTGATAATCTTGGCTCATTTCAGGTAAGGCAGATGGTCACGTGATTGGAAAGGAAGGTTGCAGAAGCCATTCCCTGAAAAGCAACCATCCCTATTGTTTCTGAACTGCTTGCACAGCCTTGGAGAACTGTCGATTTGGTTTGTTGGTTTGTTGTTTTACGCCGCACTCAGCAATATTCCAGCTATATGACGGCGGTCTGTAAATTATCGAGTCTGGACCAGACAATCCAGTGATTAATATCATGAGCATCGATCCACGCAATTGGGATCGATGACATGCATCAACCAAGTCAGCGAGCCTGACCACCCGATCCCGTTAGTCGCCTTTTACGACAAGCATAGTCGCCTTTTACGGCAAACATGGGTTGCTGAAGACCTATTCTACCCCGGATCTTCACGGGTCCTGTCGAACCTCATTGTGTCACGCTTATGGGGATCTAAAAAAATATGACATCCGGTGCTCGAGAAAAAGAGAATTACGAAAGCCAAACACCATGTTATGAAGATTATTACGTGTAATCTAGTCATCTTTGGTTAATACTTTGAAACAGATAATAACATATATGTAATAGTATTTTAAATAATTAATTCATATATTTGAAATATTATATATACTTTTAATTCATTTTGTAATCCGTTTGACACATTTCCCAGTTTTCAAGTGTCAACGGCAATCAAGTGAGAAATCTTCACTAGCCAGTGTGTCTACAGTAATCATCTTCTACCTTTGACTTCAGGTGTGCTTGTTAGGCTTGATTGGGTATTGGGATGTCGTTAGAAAGCATCCTGCCTTTGATGTAATTGGGTCAATCATAGTGAGGTCAGTGTGTGAGGTGAGTTTAGAGTTGAAAGTTTGGCGAGTAAGGGTGTGTTCACATTATTTTTTTCATTTTGAACTGTTCCATTCATTAGAGAAATTTAATGCTTAATTTGGATACGTTGGACTCCCAAATCAGTTCAAGACAACCGGAGAGACTGTAGTTCTTTGAGTGAGTGAGTGAGTGAGATTGGGTGAGTGAGATTGTGTGAGTGAGCGTGTGAGTGAGTGAGTGAGTGAGTGAGTGAGTGAGTGAGTGAGTGAGTGAGTGAGTGAGTGAGTGAGTATGGTTTTACAACACTTTTACCAATATATCATGATATAACATTTATTCTATAGTTTTCCTGTAATAACTAGATACACATCAAGTGCTTTTATGAGTTATCATGGCGTAATATTTATACATCATTTCATATAATTATAGTTTAGCAAGTGATACTTATCATCAGGTAAAATGCATATATAAAATATCAGTAGTTTCAGTTATAGCTTTTTAGATAGATGCTAGCCTAAGGTAACGAGAACACATCTCCCAGATATAATATCCAATAAGAGAAAAGATATGTCTACATAGTCTTATAGATTTACCGTATATGACCGCGGATAAGCCGACCCCGTAGATAAGCCGAGGTGTTAATTTGACCATTGAAATACGAAAGAAAATGATATAACCCGCAGATAAGCCGAATCAGGAATTGAAAGACAAAAAACACTGCGAAGTCGGACTGAAAGACATGTGCCGGTACTCGCAGATATTAAAAAATATAAGATGGAAAACGTTGTAATTATATTGAAAAAGTCATTATTATTTCTAATAAAGATTTAACAAACCAGTCATCCACTTTCATAATGTGGGAAGCTGTTTCTCGTGGGGTTTTTTAATCTCATAATGATCGTTATATGTTGCCATATTGCCATGTTACATATATTGTTACATGTAAAGATTGTGGAGTTTACGAAGAACGATAAACTTTGAACATTCAATTGAAAACTTATTATCGGAAGTAGTAACATGCATAACATTTTTTAAATAATGACAACATTGGTGTATAATAATAACTTTATTGATAATTTATAACAATAATGGCTCTAGTCGTGGCAACTTCCAAACTTTCGGGAAGTTGTAATCTATCGGACCGTCATTCAGGCGATGTTTCTGACAGATCACGATCTGAAAAATACTATCATGAAAGTGTATCCCGTGGTTAAGCCGACCCCTTTCTACAGAATCTTTTTTCTGGTCCTCAAAATTCGGCTTATACGCGGTCATATACGGTACTTAAATAAAATAGTTCCAGGCAAACAATCGTGAACAGCAAATCAATCAATCTATAAATAAATGGTAAAAATCAAATCTCCCATGCTTGTTTCCGGGAAATATTATTTCCCCATACCTTCATGCTGATATGTGCTTGTGCTTGTGATGATCGGTGCTCATACTGTCAACTACTGGTTTGACATCTCCATATTTCTCCTGCAGTGTAATACTTAAGTGTGTTTGTTTGTCCAGTGACTGTCATCAAGAGCATCGATCTACACAATTGGGACACGATGACATGCATCAACCAAGTCAGCAAGCCAGATCCACTTAGTGGCCCTTACAACAAGCATAGGTTGCTGAAGACCAATTCTATCCCGTAGGATCTTCACGGTACCACCTGCCTGCATTTATGGGTAACTCTTGAATCAAACAACATTATTGTTTGAATACACAATGCCATTTTAGAAAGTGGTCAAATGTAACAAATGTTATATTAGGGATAGCTCTTAAAGTACAGATTCTAGTACCTTTTGAGGTCAAGCCCTATCCAGGATTCGAACCGGCACTGCCAGAGTGAGGCACCAAATCGCCAGCACACAAAGTCAGCGATCTAACCCACTCAGCCACCAAGGCTTCCTCAAAATGAGAGTCTGACAACTGGTACCGTATTCGACGTAATAAGCGCCCCGCTCTAATAAGCACCGACATTGAGATTTGCTAATATATTAGCCCCCCTTCCGACCTCTATTCACATATAATACGCACCGCTTCCTTCCTCTATTCGCGTATGATACGCACTCGTGTGATATATGCACCCTTTATTATTGGCAATTAAATTCTGGAAAAATATATCTGTCATACATAAACATTTCAGGCTGTCAGCATAAACCACGAAATTTATCTTTTAACTCTGTTCTTTTTTTCAAAAATAATATTCTAATAAGAGCCCCCTATTTCTAATTTTGAGAGTGCCCTGGGCACTTATTACGTCGAATACCGTAGTCTAGATCATGTACTTAACATACCCCCTCTGACAAATGTAAATTGTGACGGTGAGGGTTCGATTCTCCACATGGGTACAATGTGTGAAGCCCATTTCTAGTGTCCCCCGCCATGATATTGCTGGAATATTGTTAAAAGCGGCGTAAAACCATACTCACTCACAGTGACAAAAAAACAAGGAGGAAGCCATTTGCTCAAGGGTCACCATGACCAGAAACAAGGCGGCAGGTTGTTACAGAAAGAAGAGACTCGGACAAACAATCAGAAAAATTTATAAACTCTCTTTAACTAAACATACAGGAGCAACATGTAGAACAGTGAACCCATTCATGCTAAACACACAACATATTGAAACATTATCTTGTCTTGTTCTACAGATAGATGTAGTTCACGGTTTAATTATTTTCTCAAAGATTTCACATTCATATTTCCCTAAAATGCGAACGTAATGATTATCAAATTGAAGTGTTGGCGCAGAAAACATCCACCTGATTTGCCATGCTATAATACAAACATTCAGTGCTCTCGGTCATCGCAAACGTTGAGATGAGATACAACAACATCACACATGTGGTTTCCGTCCTCTGTTAGCAAGAGAACACTGGCATATTTATGAAAACCACACTAGACAAATAACCTTCCCCTCTGATAGCTGTAATCATGTAATCATATATTGTGTTTATAGGACGATGAATGAAAAAAAATTAATTTCAGAGTTAAGGCTAAGGGCAACAGAACTGCAACTAACTGTCCTCGGATTCATGTTTTTTTAGATAAGGCCAGAGTCATTCATTGTATGTTTCACTTACTGTATTCGACGTAATAAGCGCCCCGCTCTAATAAGCGCCCACGGCGATATTTGCTAATATATTGGCTAGTGAACAATACCAATTAGCACCCCTTCCGATTGATGATCTTCACAAGACTTAATTATTCGCATATAATACGCACTCGTGTGTTATAACGACCCTTAATTATGGGCAATTAAATTCTGGATAAATATATCTGTCATACATAAACATTTCAGCCTGTCAGCATAAACCACGAAATTTATCTTTCAACTGTGCTTTTCTCACGAAAATAATATTCTAATATATATTCTCTTCCTTAATTAATTCTAATTTATTTTTGACCGCCTCCGTGGTCTTGTAGTAGAGCGTCCGCCTGGAGAGCGGAAGGTCTTGAGTTCAATCCCCGGCCGTGTCATACCAAAAGACGGTAAAAGATGGTACTTGTTGTTACCCTGTCTGGCGCTTGGCATTAAGGGGCTAAAACAAGGACTGGTCGGCTCGGAGTCAGTATACTGTGTCTGAGTGGGGTATTTATGTTAAACTGCAGCATGGTATCTCAGTGAGCTAGCACTATAAATCGGCCTCAGTCCGGACTAGTACAAGCACGCACACGCACACGCACACGCACACGCACACGCACACGCAAACGCACATGCACACACACATGTGCATGCACGTCGCTATATAAGTGCAATAATCTTTGACGCAAAGTTAAACCCAATTTCACCTTACCTCTAATTTATTTTATAAAGTAGCATATATGTAGATGGGTGACAAAGTAGACATTATTTATTGATACTGTAAAGGCGATGTTTCAGTATAGATCCTTATACCGTTGTCAAGCAAGGCTGAATGATGAACATGGTTCAGAATATATACAGTAGGTGGAGGATTAACAGTAACAACAATTGCATACTTGAGAGAGATTAACATGAGTATGTAAATAATAACAGAAGGATAATACTGTAACAACATGATGGACAGAGAACACATGATGAGGAAGCCAAAAAACAGGAAGGCAATTAGACAGGATAAGGTGTACATAGGTGGGATGATTATTGCTTAATGAGTTCATAGTAGGTGGATGGGATGAAATAGCCTTGATCTCTGTTGATTGATGGTTTGTTGCTGCGAATGTCGACTGCTTCTGTTAATTTTCTTTTTGTCTATAAGTATCCATATATCACCTACCTCCTCTATGCATCTTTAAGCATTTATATATCACCCACCTCCTCTATGCATCTATAAGTATCCATATATCACCTACCTCCTCTATGCATCTTTAAGTATTTATATATCACCTACCTCTTCTATACATCTATAAGTATCCATATATCACCTACCTCCTCTATGCATCTTTAAGTATTTATATATCACCTACCTCTTCTATACATCTATAAGTATCCATATATCACCCACCTCCTCTATGCATCTATAAGTATTTATATATCACCTACCTCCTCTATGCATCTTTAAGTATTTATACATCACCCACCTCTTCTATACATCTATAAGTATTTATATATCACCTACCTCTTCTCTGCATCTATAAGTATTTATATATCACCTACCTCTTCTATGCATCTTTAAGTATTTATATATAGCCTACCTCTTCTATGCATCTTTAAGCATTTATATGTCACCTACCTCTTCTATGCATCTTTAAGTATTTAAATATCACCTACCTCCTCTATGCATCTATAAGTATTTATATGTCACCTACCTCTTCTGTACATCTATAAGTATTTATATATCACCTACCTCTTCTCTGCATCTATAAGTATTTATATATCACCTACCTCTTCTATGCATCTTTAAGTATTTATATATAGCCTACCTCTTCTATGCATCTTTAAGCATTTATATGTCACCTACCTCCTCTATGCATCTTTAAGTATTTAAATATCACCTACCTCCTCTATGCATCTATAAGTATTTATATGTCACCTACCTCTTCTGTACATCTATAAGTATTTATATGTCACCTACCTCCTCTATGCATCTTTAAGTATTTATATATCACCTACCTCCTCTATGCATCTTTAAGTATTTATATATCACCTACCTCCTCTATGCATCTTTAAGTATTTATATATCACCTACCTCCTCTATTCATCTATAAGTATTTATATATCACCTACCTCCTCTATGCATCTTTAAGTATTTATATATCACCCACCTCCTCTATGCATCTATAAGTATTTATATATCACCTACCTCCTCTATTCATCTATAAGTATTTATATATCACCTACCTCCTCTATGCATCTTTAAGTATTTATATATCACCCACCTCCTCTATGCATCTATAAGTATTTATATATTACCCACCTCCTCTATGCATCTTTAAGTATTTATATATCACCCACCTCCTCTATGCATCTATAAGTATTTATATATCACCCACCTCCTCTATGCATCTATAAGTATTTATATGTCACCTACCTCTTCTGTACATCTATAAGTATTTATATATCACCTACCTCCTCTATGCATCTTTAAGTATTTATATATCACCCACCTCCTCTATGCATCTATAAGTATTTATATGTCACCTACCTCCTCTATGCATCTTTAAGTATTTATATATCACCCACCTCCTCTATGCATCTATAAGTATTTATATGTCACCTACCTCTTCTGTACATCTATAAGTATTTATATATTACCCACCTCCTCTATGCATCTTTAAGTATTTATATATCACCCACCTCCTCTATGCATCTATAAGTATTTATATGTCACCTACCTCTTCTGTACATCTATAAGTATTTATATGTCACCTACCTCTTCTGTACATCTATAAGTATTTATATATCACCTACCTCCTCTATGCATCTATAAGTATTTATATATCACCCACCTCCTCTATGCATCTATAAGTATTTATATGTCACCTACCTCTTCTGTACATCTATAAGTATTTATATATCACCTACCTCCTCTATGCATCTTTAAGTATTTATATATCACCCACCTCCTCTATGCATCTATAAGTATTTATATGTCACCTACCTCCTCTATGCATCTTTAAGTATTTATATATCACCCACCTCCTCTATGCATCTTTAAGTATTTATATGTCACCTACCTCCTCTATGCATCTTTAAGTATTTAAATATCACCTACCTCCTCTATGCATCTATAAGTATTTATATGTCACCTACCTCTTCTGTACATCTATAAGTATTTATATATTACCCACCTCCTCTATGCATCTTTAAGTATTTATATATCACCCACCTCCTCTATGCATCTATAAGTATTTATATGTCACCTACCTCCTCTATGCATCTTTAAGTATTTATATATCACCCACCTCCTCTATGCATCTTTAAGTATTTATATGTCACCTACCTCCTCTATGCATCTTTAAGTATTTATATATCACCTACCTCCTCTATGCATCTTTAAGTATTTATACATCACCCACCTCTTCTATACATCTATAAGTATTTATATATCACCTACCTCTTCTCTGCATCTATAAGTATTTATATATCACCTACCTCTTCTCTGCATCTTTAAGTATTTATATGTCACCTACCTCCTCTATGCATCTTTAAGTATTTATATATCACCCACCTCCTCTATGCATCTTTAAGTATTTATATGTCACCTACCTCTTCTATGCATCTTTAAGCATTTATATGTCACCTACCTCTTCTATGCATCTTTAAGTATTTATATATCACCTACCTCCTCTATACATCTATAAGTATTTATATATCACCTACCTCCTCTATGCATCTATAAGTATTTATATATCACCCACCTCCTCTATATCACCTACCTCCTCTATACATCTATAAGTATTTATATATCACCTACCTCTTCTATGCATCTATAAGTATTTATATATCACCTACCTCTTCTCTGCATCTATAAGTATTTATATATCACCTACCTCTTCTATGCATCTTAACGTATTTATATATAGCCTACCTCTTCTATGCATCTTTAAGTATTTATATATCACCTACCTCTTCTATGCATCTTTAAGTACTTATATATCACCTACCTCTTCTATGCATCTTTAAGTACTTATATATCACCTCCCTCTTCTATGCATCTATAAGTATTTATATATCACCTACCTCCTCTATACATCTATAAGTATTTATATATCACCCACCTCCTCTATGCATCTATAAGTATTTATATATCACCCACCTCCTCTATGCATCTTTAAGTATTTATATATCACCCACCTCCTCTATGCATCTTTAAGTATTTATATATCACCTACCTCCTCTATGCATCTTTAAGTATTTAAATATCACCTACCTCCTCTATGCATCTATAAGTATTTATATGTCACCTGCCTCTTCTGTACATCTATAAGTATTTATATGTCACCTACCTCCTCTATGCATCTTTAAGTATTTATATATCACCTACCTCCTCTATGCATCTTTAAGTATTTATATATCACCTACCTCCTCTATTCATCTATAAGTATTTATATATCACCCACCTCCTCTATGCATCTTTAAGTATTTATATATCACCTACCTCCTCTATGCATCTATAAGTATTTATATATTACCCACCTCCTCTATGCATCTTTAAGTATTTATATATCACCCACCTCCTCTATGCATCTATAAGTATTTATAAGTCACTTACCTCCTCTATGCATCTTTAAGTATTTAAATATCACCTACCTCCTCTATGCATCTATAAGTATTTATATGTCACCTACCTCTTCTGTACATCTATAAGTATTTATATATTACCCACCTCCTCTATGCATCTTTAAGTATTTATATATCACCTACCTCCTCTATGCATCTATGAGTATTTATATGTCACCTACCTCCTCTATGCATCTTTAAGTATTTATATACCACCCACCTCCTCTATGCATCTATAAGTATTTATATGTCACTTACCTCTTCTGTACATCTATAAGTATTTATATATCACCCACCTCCTCTATGCATCTATAAGTATTTATATATCACCCACCTCCTCTATACATCTATAAGTATTTATATGTCACCTACCTCTTCTGTACATCTATAAGTATTCATATATCACCTACCTCCTCTATGCATCTATAAGTATTAATATATCACCCACCTCCTCTATACATCTTTAAGTATTTATATATCACCCACCTCCTCTATGCATCTATAAGTATTCATATATTACCCACCTCCTCTATGCATCTATAAGTATTTATATATCACCCACCTCCTCTATGCATCTATAAGTATTTATATATTACCCACCTCCTCTATGCATCTATAAGTATTTATATATCACCCACCTCCTCCATGCATCTATAAGTATTTATACATTACCCACCTCCTCTATGCATCTATAAGTATTTATATGTCACCTACCTCCTCTCCAATGCATGGTTCCAAGGTCCCCCAACATTTAGTCGGGACATCTTTACTGCAGGTAATCCTTCTACAGGCCATTTCCACAGTTCCTGGAAGTCTTGGAGATCACAGCTTCAGGGACTTGTCCAGTTCTATCAATTTATCCACAATTTCCTGGTCAAAACATTTCCCACCTTTTTGTAGCTAAATAAACCAATATTCACCAATATATATCTTGATTTTTCATGTTTTCATTTGGATCTCTTAAAAACAATCCAGAAGTGCAAATAACTACTTGATGTCCAGCAGAATTGTTTTCAGTGACAGACATATAATCCTATAACCCCCTGTCTGGCCAACCAGTCCAGATGAAAGCAAGAATACTGATGACCCAAGAGAAAAGCCATTTTATGCAAAGTAATCCACTCTGATTGCACACCTTCTGTGGTGAGACGGCCTACTGAGAAGATGAGGAGAAAGATCCTTTTGATAAAGTCCAACCTCCTTTTCTTATTCAGCCCAAACTTAACAAGTTCTTAATGCCAGAAATTAAACTCAATATTTAGGATCGCATCTTAAAGTTATACAGCATGAATAAACAGACAGTCATTGGGATCTACCAAACTCAGGAGTAACTGGAATGCCATTGAATGACACAACTGAAAACATACACAAGAATTCCCACAGAGAGTGACAGAGAAGAAATCGGATTCTTAATGCCAAATTAGCACCCTTCTTATAACAGGATAAATATTTTCTTGAAACAAGCACTGGAACTCCTCCAAGTGAGAATGCACACGAGATGAAAACTTTTCTTTTAGGTAATGGAATATGCGTACTGGCTAAAAAATGTCAGAGCAATTGTTTTTATTGTCGTTTCACCAAGAACTGTATCAACCTCACTCGAAAAACATGAACCTTTTCTTGTAACTGGAACATTGCAGTCATTCCATACTTGCTTAACGGTACGGCTTTCCCTCCACGGTGGTACGAAAGATACTTTATTGTTGAATAGCAGTTGCAACACACAAAAAATGCTTCAAAGAATGTTGTTATGAAAACAAACAGAAACTTAACTCATGAATGCAGACATACATTACGTTCGGGCTTGTTACTGACATGGTATTTTATCTTTATATAATAGAATTGATTTTTAACTACACGATATGACATTAAGCAGTGTAATACATCTGTTGCGATACGATGTATTCCTGGCAGTCTGAACAATACGGAGTCTATTGATATGATTTACATGTGCTTGTGGTGAGATTAGATATCAGGGCACTATTCCCTGGAATGTGATCACACTTAACAACACCTAACCAGCAGAATGCACATATCTATGAAACTAAAATACCAAATACCTTCACATTTTCCAATAGTCCAATAGTTTCTGAACAAAATCTCATTTCCCCATAGATCTTGTTAAAACTATGCAAACACACTCATTAATGCTTGGCCATATCTCCATCTTGCTGTCAAACAGATGACATCAAGAATCATTAAACTTAAAATTGATCCATTTGCCCTCCGACGTCTTCCTATTTGTCAGATAAATTACTCTTTTACACCGCTTACCATTTGCAGTTCAATTATTGTGATCCTTGTGGAAGACCAAGATGGCGCTAGTGGAACCATTCTTCATGGTTTCTGCATTGAACGTTGACTCACTGTTCAAAATTGAAAAAAACGCGGTGACAAAACAATGGAACAGATCGTGGATAGATCACGACACCTCCTTAGAATTCCAAGGGCAACAACTGCTTGAAGAAAACTATTTCCTATTTAGTCCTTAATCTGTCACTTCCAGATGTGAATGAGAGAAGAAACCTTGGACAATAGACAAAGAAAGCAATCAGGATCAAGTCAAGGGATGATCAAAGTGATTGTTCCAATAACTGAAGACACTTTGTCCGGCTTGACAAACACATTACCACACAGGTGACGGTCCTATTGAGTAGCGATACATACATCGTGATTAAACATGCAGAGATTGTTTCCTGAATACCTGGACTGTAATTAACGATAACCCTCTGATCTTATAACGCTTCTGCTCCACCATCTGCCTGAAATATGTAACGGAACCAAAATCGGTCTTTCTGAAGTGAGCTCTTGTAAAAGGTTGACAATACCAGCACAGGGTGCCAATAACTATCAGTCCAAGAGAGATCATCTGCCTGAGACAATCAATATCACTGGTTAAGTCATAAGGTGAATTCTACATATTCGATCTATGAGACGATGTGATGGGGTGAATGGCGCCAAACTAACCATTACCTCAACAATAAACTCAAACACTTTGTTTCATTAAAATCTCATCGATGGTGAGGCTATGGACCATTGATGAGGTTATGGACCAGTGTGACGTGATTACAACAAAAGCGTCAATTTTCCAAATGGGCCCTCTAATGGAAGGAAGTACATGGTAAAGACATGGCAATATTCACACACACGATTCTCATAGATTCCACAAGCCTGAAGTAATAGCCACAGGTCTGAGCCATTAGGCTCACTGATGCTTGGTTAGGAACCATGATCTAAAGTAATCTGTTAATAAGCATGCATATGTTTGGCCTCAGTATGAAACTGTTTTCATTTAAAGTTAGTTTGGAAAAGCCGCCGTCAGTCTTTGCATGTAACATGTGACTGTATTACATCACTGTGATTGTAGCACTAGACTGTAGTACTAGACTGTAGTACTTGACTGTAGCATGTGACTGTAGCACTAGACTGTAGTACTAGACTGTAGCATATGACTGTAGCACTTGACTGTAGCATGTGACTGTAGCACAAGACAGTAGCATGTGACTATAGTACATGACTGTAGCACATGACTGTAGCACATGACTGTAGCATATGACTGTAGCATGTGACTGTAGCATGTGACTATAGTACATGACTGTAGCATGTGACTGTAGCACATGGCTGTAGCACAAGAGAGTAGCATGTGACTATAGTACATGACTGTAGCATGTGACTATAGCACATGACTGTAGCATGTGACTATAGCACATGACTGTAGCATGTGACTGTAGCACTAGACTGTAGCATATGGCAGTAGCATATGACTGCATCATGTGACTGTAGCATGTGACTATAGTACATGACTGTAGCATATGACTGCATCATGTAACTGTAGCACTATACTGTAGCATATGACTGTAGCACATGACTGTAGCACGGGAATGTAGCATATGAATGTAGCATGTGACTATAGTACATGACTGTAGCATATTACTGCATCATGTAACTGTAGCACTATACTGTAGCATGTGACTGTAGCATGGAACTGTAGCCTCGATAAGACTGTAGTATGTGACTGTAGCATGTGACTGTAGCACATGCCTGTAGCATGTGACTGTAGCATGGAACTGTAGCCTCGATAAGACTGTAGTATGTGACTGTAGCATGTGCCTGACAGGGAGTATCAAGAATTGATGCCTTAGTGAAAAAATGTTCCCCACCACAGAGACATAGCGCTCCTTGTAATAAAACAATAATGAGTCTACACCAGCTCTGTGATAAATACACACTGAGACAGCTCTAGCACGAGATTCCAGCGAGCAATAACGGCTTTGTTAATGGGTGACAACAAGCTGTTTTGATCTCATGGACATTAAGGGGTGCACATTTATGTAACCCAGGCAATACATTATGTAACGGATAATGCCAGTAGTTTATTCCCTTTATCATCTAATGGGGGACAATAAGAGCACCAAAAACTTAGGGGTCCAATCATTTTAACAAAATAGATTCGGACCTTATTAACTGTGTGTAGCTGCCATAAAATCCTGTGATGGGATTCAAACCATGGACCTTCTGTTTCGAAGTCGGACACCTTGTCCACATGACCAAAGAGGTTAACCCCATCAGAAAGCTTACAAGGTAAGGATGTCATCCGTGGGATGGCTCCACTCCTCTGTCAACAGAAGGCACGTCCAGGGCCGCATGGTAGGGTACTGAGACTTATTTGGCTCAAAATTAGTATGAACATGCTCGCAAGCTGACAAGGTAAGGATGTCATCTGTGGGATGGCTCCACGCCCTGCTACATCTTCCTTTCGGAATTGTAACTGTAAAAACTCCTCTGGAAGGAATACTATTAGAAACACTGAAGCTCACCTGCTCCTATATTCAACACCTTTCATTCTAAAAGAACATACTGACAGGAATTGTTCAGTTATTAATTCAAATTTGTGAACTTGATGAAGCGTTGCTTCGACACAAAACTGACAGCTGTTTAAGGATGGAGAAATAGTACAATGGTCAAAGTGTTAGCCTTTTGTGTGGTACATCTGTCACACATTTGATTCCTGCAATCATTCAAATTTCAATATTTTTTTCAATTGCTCTCAGAAAAACTGAATTTATCAAAAAGTCATCAAGTTGTCAACTCAACTCCTATACATTCAACACCATCCACACTAAGTTGTAGGACATTTTGTTTATTACTTGCCCGTGAAGAGATCACCCGTTTAATAAACATACAGCTGTATTACACATTGTGTAATACCAAAACGCGTGCTTTTGTACTCTCGGAACACGTTTCACGAACAAATATTGAAAGCTCTCAACATCCCTTGGCGTATTCAACGACATTGCGTGTGGAGTTGATAGATCACTGAGAGGAGCTTATGCACACTCGATGACCCCAGCAACCTTGTTGCTAGGCTGACGTCACATGGCATTGTTTCGCCGATGGATCTTGCAACAAAATTCCACAAATTACGTCATCGGGTATTGTGACGTGATTGTAAACTTTGAGGTGCAAGGCCCGTTCCACAAGGCGATCGTATTGTAGCGCAACGACAGTCATTAGTCTATTAAAGTATGTGATTTGCGATAGTCTTAGCCCTACGATAATTTTGTGAATTCTAAAGGTGGACCGTTGTTTGGAATTAAATTCATACGTTTCAACTTTTGACGTGTTTGAAGTATTATTCTGTTAAACTCAATTGGACTATGCCGTTGATCGTGTGGGTGTCAGCCTATGCTACTCAACAGTATAATTCTAAAAAACGTTATAAATGGCAAGTAATAAATAAAATACTAAACTCGCTCCCGTGTAAAACCAATTTTATGAAACTCGTGAATAGTTGTGGTATCTGAATCGCTTTCGCTCGTCAGATACCACAACTATTCACTCGTTTAATAAAATTGGTATTACACGGGAACTCGTTTAGTATTCTATATTTAGCAGTCTCTGGGAGAGGAGGAGATTTAGTTTTCCAACTTTAGTTCAGCTCAAAACTCCAACATCAAATGACACTTATTACCAACCAAAAAACATACAAATAGACAATCCATTTACAATATTGTTGTTATTTGGAAATTTACATGATAACATTAAGCTGATATAAGCTTTTGGTGAGTATATAAGGAAGGAAAACAAAAGTGACACAGTTTGTTGACATACTATCCGTGAGGATATGGTGCAGACAATAAAGTGAGTGAGTTGGGTTTAAAGCCGCTTTTAACAGTATTCCAGCTATATCACGGCGTGCCAGCTTAATGTGGGAGGAAAGCCCGAAGTGATGCAGGTCTCAGACGTTTACCACTTCGGTGAAACCCACGAGCACAGGTATGGTGCTGACAAACCTAGAAACATAATCGGGCCGAACCGGGATTCGTACCCTCAATAGTACGAACCCATAGGTTTCTGGCGTGCCCAAGGGATGCAACCTTGCACAGAGAATTGCGGTGCTTTAGACTGGGCCACCCATGCCCCCCTGGTGCAGACAAGTTAAGAATCATAATCAGGACACACCAGAGATGGTAACTACAAATCAGCAGATCCTGCCACATTTAAGGGCAACAACTATCGACTGAGCTACTTTTTCCCTATCAGTAATTAACTCTCCAAGGACGGATCCAGCATTTTTAAAAGGGAGGGGTTCAAAATATCAAAATCCTCTCTCATATGATTTTACTGCCTTCAACATACTACATTCGGTTTTCAAAAGAAGGGGAGGGGGGATCTGGACCTCCTTGACACCCCTCTGGATCTGCCTGGATCCGCTCTCAACCACAAATGCTAGTTTCTCTATGTCACTGAAGATGAAAACCAATTTAACACTCCACCATGACATGCGTTAAGAAGTTACATCTTCAAGCAAATTAATACATTGTCTTGAACAAGAGGCCTACTGAAGAAACAGTGAAGGACGACTTAATACATGATTCCATCTTCCTGAGGCAAGGGAGTTAACTGACTATAAAAAAACAGTTTCCACCCTGGCCCAACTTGGCTGCAATTACGGAGTTATGCTTTGGCTGGACTAATGAGTCCATGCCTGATCCAATCAAAATCATTTAACAAATTCAACATCCAGTTCGTAAACTGCCATGCACATTTCAGTTGATTGCAGGATTTGCAAAGCATGTGTACCTGTCACCTTAGCGTGAACAGATATTTTCAAATCTCTTTATGTTCTTAATCAAGGTGCTCACGTAATTTGATGCATTTAGCCAAATAAGATCTGTTTTATTAAATATAGATCTTGATTATATTTCAGATCGTCTTCACTGGGTGCCGCCATTTTGTTTGAAGCATTGGAAGTGATATCAGAGTTGGAATCTGATTGGTTATTTGGAGGGACATAGAAGGGAAATAACTCATAATAGACACTGGTGGTGCTACGATCGAGCCAAGAAATTCCAGCCTAGTTACAGTCAGTTAACTCCCTTGCCTTGGGAAGATGACATGATTAGGGCAAATTCAAAGCAGCTATGTTGATGCATTAGACCACTTTCCTACCAGAGTTCCAACCCATGAAGATCCGGGGTAGAATAGGTCTTCAGCAACCCATGCTTCCCGTAAAAGGAGACTATGCTAGTCGCAAGAGGTGACTAATGGGATCGGGTGGTCAGGCTCACTGACTTGGTTGATACATGTCATCGATCCCAATTGCATGGATCGATGCTCATGATGTCTATCACTGGATTGTTTGTCCAGAATCGATTATTTTACAGACCGCCGTCATATAGCTGGAATATTGCTGAGTTTGGCGTTAAACAACAAACAAACAAACAAACAAACAAACAAACAAACAAACAAACCTTTTTCAAATGACACAAGCTGACATGCAGCTGATGTGGGTTTTCTCTGACATCTGATGGCCCAGTGCCCAGGGGTAGTAACAGAGCCATGATTGTTTCCAAACCACACGGAAGAAATCCATATTTTAGAACAAATGACAGATACATTTCTGTGTGAGCTGCTGAAGATTTATCAAGGAGGCTCTCTCACGAAGGAAGAAAGGACCATAAACACAAAGTGCTTTCAACTGCAAATCAAAGATGGAGGCCATTAATGTCAGCTGACCTAGTCACGGTACTTAATGTCGACATTAGTGCCTGGATATGGGAAACATACAAATAATCATTCTTGGTGTTGAAACAGACAAAAACTGAAGGTGATGACAATGATTCTGTGTGTCCATCCTTGACAAGAAGCCAATTCTTCTTGTGAAAGGTCCTCCACTTGATGACAACGTTATACCAGACTTATTGTTGATGATGATGCTTGATGTTGACATAAAACAAGACTTATAGTTGATGGCGGTCACTTTATGTCGACATTAAACTAGACTTATAGTTGACGGTGATCACTTTATGTCGACATTAAACTTGACTTATAGTTGATGGTGATACTTTATGCTGACATTAAACTTGACATATAGTTGATGGTGATACTATATGCTGACATTAAACTTGACATATAGTTGATGGTGGTCACTTTATGTCGACATTAAACTTGACTAATAGTTGATGATGGTATGTCGACATTAAACTTGACTTACAGTTGATGGTGGTCACTTTATGTCGACATTAAACTTGACTTATAGTTGATGGTGAATACTTGATGTCGACATTAAACTTGACTTATAGTTGATGCTGGTCACTTTATATCAACATTAAACTAGACTTATAGTTGATGGCAGTATGTTTACATCAAACTTGACTAATAGTTGATGATGATACTTTATGCTGACATTAAACTAGACTTATAGTTGATGGTGAATACTTGATGTCGACATTAAACTAGACTTATAGTTGATGGTGAATACTTGATGAGATTACCTGGGCCCTGGATCAGCGTCTTTAACTTCTTTCATTTTTGACACTTCAGGAAATCCAAAGAATATCATTATTTCGCCTTTTTGAAACTGTAGTCAATCAAATTTATTTAAGTAATCAGGCCACCAGCCTGTAATACACACTATGTTGCCTACAGTGCACTTTGCCTGCAGCGTTATCAAAACAAGTTCATGGTTCAGGGCACCCAGTAGCAAAACCTTCATCCCCAGACTGTAATATCTTGCTTTCAAAATCTGCATAGTGTGAGTGAGTTGGGTTTAACCCCACTTTTAACAGTATTCCAGTTATATCGCTGCGTGTCAGCTTAATGTGGGTGGAAAGCCCGAAGTGATGGAGGTCTCAGACGTTTACCACTTCGGTGAAACCCACAAGCACGGGTACGGTGCTGACAAACCTAGAAATATAATCAGGGCGAACCAGGACTCGAACACAATCATAGGTTTCTGGCGTGTCCAAGGGATGCAACTCCGCACAGTGAATCACAGTGCCTTAAACGACTGGGCCACCCGTGACCCCCCCCTCCAAACCCCCCAAGGCAAGGGAGTTAACTGCAGATTGCCTCAGGAAGATGGTCAATTCCTCGAGAACACTGACTGCTGCAGACCATATCTTTTCATTCAACAGGTTGTTGATTTTATATTAATATACATGTGACATAATTATAAGTTGTAGCAGGATCACTCAGGGCACATGTGGTTTTATGCATCCTGCGTTAGGTTTTATATGGGGGACGCATAAACCCCATGTACCCTGAGTGATCCTGCTACAACCAATTTATCTTACAGGCATGTTTTAATATATTTTAAAAGAATAAAAACAAATTCAAAATTGATAGAAAACAGCTATTTGATTAAGCTGATATTAACTTGTGCTATGTCACATGACTTTCATTCACCTGGAAAAAGCATGAGGCTTTTTACTTCAAGGCAGGGTATAAGGGATTTATTCTGCCTCTTAGAAATCCACTTGCAGCCTGTCTTGCTCATGGTGGGGTATAAGGGATTAATTCTCCTGCTGAGAAATTTATTTCCCTCTAAGACGGGATACATAGTATTTTATCAAGATCACGTAGACCAATCAGATTCCATCATTCTGACATGGAGGTATAATAATATGAATTATATCTGTTAATTTTATGACGCGTAAAGGCTGTGCATCTAAGTGATAATAAACATGCAGCTGTTGATGACAAACAGTTGGAATCACCTTGAGTGATTAAACAGAATTCTGAACTAATACATACTCATTTTCATTAGAATCTTAGCTTTCTTGATCTTTACGCCACTTGTTTCAAACTTCAGGGGGGCAGTCAGGTAGCCTAGTGGTTAAAGCATTCGCTCGTCACGCCAAAGACCCGGGTTCGATTCCCAACATGGGTACAATGTGTGAAGCCCATTTCTGGTGTCCCCGCTGTGATATTGCTGGAATATTGCTAAAAGCTGCGTAAAACCATACTCACTCACTCAAACGTCAGATTTCTCTTCCAGATGACGCTTTGAAAAAATGATTCGATTCAAAATTTTAATAGATGGCTGAGATTGTACGGCAGTGTTTCCAGTTTATATGGAAAGTCTTTTTCCTTTGAAATGTTTATCCCGTTGAGCAAAGAGATAGACAATGATTGTGATGAAATCAGTCATTAAGCCCATAACTGTCATTCAGAATACCTCATGTCAACCTTTCCAAAGCTGCATGATGAGAAAACACATTCGGACTTTCACATTCGCAATGCTCTGATTGATCATTCTCACGTGACGGTAATGAGGTGTCCTCTATGTGTGGTGGTAGTGAGCTCTTAGATCTGATTTTAAAGAGATTGGAGCATACTGAATCAGATGTGTATGTAATTAGAGTGTAGGACATTTCCCCTTATCACTAATCACTAACCCTAATGAGATCCTGCAAAGATGGTCACAGCTAGTGATTATTAGCATCACAAATCTTGTCTTCAGTCAGACATGTCCAAAATCCTCTTATGTTCTACCCACCAAATTTACAAAACAAAAAAAAACTTCCTGTTATCAATTTTTTGTTTAAAAAAAAAAAGTTGTGTGGGGAATTGTCCTGTGGGGAAATGTCCTTCTTTGAGTGGGGAATAGTCTGGTGTGGAATAGTCCTGTGGGGAAATGTCCTGTGGGGAAATGTCCTTCTTTGAGTGGGGAATAGTCCAGTGTGGAATTGTCCTGTGGGGAAATGTCCTTCTTTTAGTGGGGAATAGTCCGGTGTGGAATTGTCCATGTGGGGGAAATGTCCTGTGGGGAAATGTCCTTCTTTTAGTGGGGAATAGTCCGGTGTGGAAGTGTCCTGTGGGGAAATGTCCTTCTTTTAGTGGGGAAAAGTCAGGTGTGGAATTGTCCATGTGGAGAAATGTCCTTCTTTGAGTGGGGAAAAGTCCAGTGTGGAATTGTCTTGTGGGGAATAGTCCGGTGTGGAACTGTCCTGTGGGGAAATGTCCTTCTTTGAGTGGGGAATAGTCTGGTTTGGAATTGTTTTGTGGGGGAAATGTCCTTCTTTTAGTGGGGAAAAGTCCGCTGTGGAATTGTCCTGTGGGGAAAATGTTCTTCTTTGAGTGGGGAATAGTCCGGTGTGGAATTGTCCATGTGGAGAAATGTCCTTCTTTGAGTGGGGAAAAGTCCAGTGTGGAATTGTCTTGTGGGGAATAGTCCGGTGTGGAACTGTCCTGTGGGGAAATGTCCTTCTTTTAGTGGGGAAAAGTCAGGTGTGGAAGTGTCCTGTGAGGAAATGTCCTTCTTTTAGTGGGGAAAAGTCCGCTGTGGAATTGTCCTGTGGGGAAAATGTTCTTCTTTGAGTGGGGAATAGTCCGGTGTGGAATTGTCCATGTGGAGAAATGTCCTTCTTTGAGTGGGGAAAAGTCCAGTGTGGAATTGTCTTGTGGGGAATAGTCCGGTGTGGAACTGTCCTGTGGGGAAATGTCCTTCTTTTAGTGGGGAAAAGTCAGGTGTGGAAGTGTCCTGTGAGGAAATGTCCTTCTTTTAGTGGGGAAAAGTCCGCTGTGGAATTGTCCTGTGGGGAAAATGTTCTTCTTTGAGTGGGGAATAGTCCGGTGTGGAATTGTCCATGTGGAGAAATGTCCTTCTTTGAGTGGGGAAAAGTCCAGTGTGGAATTGTCTTGTGGGGAATAGTCCGGTGTGGAACTGTCCTGTGGGGAAATGTCCTTCTTTTAGTGGGGAAAAGTCAGGTGTGGAAGTGTCCTGTGAGGAAATGTCCTTCTTTTAGTGGGGAAAAGTCCGCTGTGGAATTGTCCTGTGGGGAAATGTCTGAGTGTGTCCATGTGGATATTGTCTGAATCCCATGGAATGTGCAATGACCCCCGTTAGAATTGGTCTTCAGTAACCCATCCATGCCATAAGAGGCGACTATGCTTGTCGTAAGAGGTGACAAACGGGATTGGGTGGTCAGGCTCGCTGACTTGGTTGATGCATGTCATCAGATCCCAGATGTGTAGATCGATACTCATGATGTCAATCACTGGATTGACTGATCAAAACTTGATTATTTACACACCGCAGTCATACACCTTAATAATGCTGAGAGCAGTATTAAACAAGCAAAAACTTTTTAAAATGTGCAACAACTCGCATAGCATTAATAGTAGGGTTTATGGTGACAAAATCTGAGGAATATGCATGTTTTCAAAAATCCAGGCAAAAAGGCAGCGTTAGTCCTTCACCCAATCTCATTAAAATCAGACCTCAGTTCTCGCTACCGCTAAACAAAGATCTGAGGACATCCCATTACGGGTCACGTCAGAACGACCTTTCATCCGACCAATCAGAGCATCGCTTACCAGATTATGAAAGTGACAGCCGGAATGTGATTTCTGATCATGCAGCCTCAAAAACTTTAACTCTGAATGATAGTTACGGGTTTAACGACTGAATCCATACAATCTAGACCCTCTATTAGCCATTCCAGAATGTTCTTTTATTCAGGTTTAAAATTTGTAATCGAGAATTTGTCAAAATATGTTTCAAAGCGTATTCGCCAATTTGAAATTAGTGCCGTAAAGCATGAGAAAGCTGCCTTCTGATTGGTCATTCCATTGGTCGGTCAAAGTTCACACAAGGTCGGTCTGACGTGACCCATAATGGGATGTCCTCAGATCTTTGTTTAGCGGTAGCGAGAACTAAGATCTGATTTTAATGAGATTGGTCCTTCACCTGACTGCCTCTAGTCACATGTAACATGTATCATGCACCATAACAGAGGCTGCTCATGAACGAAACTGTAAATGACAGTAAATGACAACAGCAGAAATTCCATATGAATACAATAAAAATATGCACAGAATAAAACTATTTATACAATTCAAAGACTATCTTGGCAGTTGTTCTTGAAAAAAATATTAATTACATTGTAATCTTCTCTCAAAAGCATTTAAATACATTCAATATTAAATTTCTCTCAGGAAAAGTTTACTCATTAATTCACCATAGCCAAATATTCTTGGAATCCATCAAAACATGTACATAAAATGTAGCATTTGGGTTTCTCTTGACAGCCATGATGCACAATTTTAGCATCAATGCCAGCATCTTCTTCATCTTGTGAAGGTATTTGAGTCATTTCAACCAAAACAACAAAGAAACAGGAGACATGAAGTGATGATTGCCATGACTAACTAGAACATCCTGATGATGAGTTTACCACACTGAGCCCCCAACACTTCTACACCAATATCTAAGGAAATCATGAGCTTCACACATCATCATCATCATCATCATCATAATAATAATAATAATAATAATAATAATAAGTGCATTTATATTGCGCCAGATTCCATTCACCAAGTGGATGCTCATAGCGCTACACTATTATTACCCCGGTTAATGGATCAGTGTGCAGTCTATTTTCATTTTCATCTCCCTGGGGAGTATACAACCCAAGCTGCCTGTGAGGCGCTAGAAGGTTAACAGCCACATTACCGTCTCATCCTACCGGGTACCCACTGACTGCTGGGTGAACAGAGGCACTTTTCAAACAAAGTCACTTGCCTAAGGAGACACCACATGTGGTATATGTGCTTCAGTGTGGGGCAGCACCCAAGCCCTAGAAACTCTCAGGAGTCAAGCTGCTTAACGTGGTCACCCATCCAACTACTCTCCGAGACCGACGTTGCTTACCTTCACCTGATTTGTGATCTGTGCGCTGCGCACAGGACCACGTGCCACCACACATAAAACTATTTAAGAGTAAATAATAATAAAAATCTTCCATTTTGTTCACCTTACCATTTTTACATTGCAGTACTTGATCAAAAGTTAACCATCCAACAAAGTACAAATGAGTGTCAATTGTGTGAGTTTCAAAGACAAAAATACTCAACACAACTGATATGTATAGGATAAAACATGCCTCCGAGGTTTTTGTTGAAAACATAAAACCGCGAGCGAGGGAAAAGCCGAAGCTCAAAGTTTGACATCTTCAACTGAGGAGTCGTGTTTTATCCAATTTATGAACCTTCTAAATGCAAGAAATACCAGAAGAAATAAGAAAATATTGACATGTCTTATAGTGAAACAATACAGTGTGTCGCGGTATAAAAGGAATTCGATCAAAGCGTGCAAAAAAAACCCTCAAAGCAGGTTTAGAAGTGACACATTTCAAAACCATGGTTTGGAAGAGAACAGATTCAAAACCTGGGTTTGGAAGATGAGTACTAGGTTTAATCAAGGTTGTCAGGATCCTAATGCAATATAGAGTAACAAAGTGATAGGTTTATAAGAATGAATAATAATGAGGTATTCCTATGACCTCAAACCATGACCTTCAATTTAAAACGTCAAAAAACCTTCCTGCCATTTCAATTGAGTAATTTCCTTGAAAATGTTCCTGCAGGGCACCTAAGTGTGACGCTGACTTAATAATGTCATTGATCTGTCTTGAGCAAGATGGTCTCAAAACATGTATGAGTTCAATGCTGGACAGTTTGGCATCTGTCAGTTATGCACAAGTAGATTATGGCACCATCTCAATACAGACATCTTGTTTGTGACAAGCAATTCTATGTGCAAATGTTGAGAAAGTATCCATAGCTTGCAACTTCTTCCATATGCTGAGTGTCTTGTCTGAGTGAGGATGGGTGATATGGGGTCGCATTCAAGACCATTGCTCTTTTACATTTGGTTTGCTTTGTTTGTTTGTTGTTTAACACTGCACTTAGCAATATTCCAGCTATATGACAGCAGTTTGTAAATAATCAAGTCTGGACCAGAGAGTCCAGTGATTGACATCATGAGTATCGATCCACGCGCTTGGGGTCAATGACATGCATCAACCAAGTCAGCGAGCCTGACCACCCGATCCCCTAAGTCGCCCCTTACGTCAAGCATAGTCGCCTTTTACGGCAAGCATGGGTTGCTGAAGACCCATTCTACCCCGCATCTTCACGGGTTGCAGCAATGTGCTTGCATGTGTTCGTGTGACTGCTTGTTGTAGTGACAGCTTTTTATGTGAAGGATAAAGCACTTCTCCTCGGTTATGGACGAGGAAGTAAGACTGAGGCAAGAGGGAATCAGCAATGTATGTACCCAATATCCTCTTGCCTTATAAACCATCTAAATACAAGAAATATTAGAAAACATATGAAAACATCGAGATACTGTAAAGCAAGAAATTAATGCGAGCAGAATATTTATGCGAAAAATGCGAGTGACGGAAGGTTGTATTAATTTTATGCGCATTAATTTCGTACCATCAAAATAACGAAACAATCAACAAACGAAATAAATCACTTCAGTATTATTTACTAGTATTACATCAAAAACAATGATATCAGATCATTACAAGTTGATAGCATCCACTGACAACAATCAGTCACAGATTACACAGGTAATAGAAAAATAAATTACTAGACAAAATAACAAAGTCACCTACACAAAGTGAAGTTGAGTAGTGGTCAGTTCACATCCTGTCAAGCAGCCCAGATTGGTGCCAGCCACGAATTATCCCATCAATGTCCTTTACAAGCTTGTCAAGCATAATCCCCTTATTTGATACACTGATCTGTTTTCTACTTCTTTACATCAAAGGGCCGAACGTATATACTAGTACCAGCAGACTGTCAACTAAAACAACACTAACACAATGATAGCTGCAAGGAAACCATTCTCACGCTTGGCCATCAAACATACGTGCAATTAGCTTAAATAATATTAAAATAAGGAAGGAATCTCACACTGAAAAACATGGACAGGGGATTTAATGTGCACAGTTATTTTATTTATCTCTGTCTACTCACAGTTCCTGTTCAAAACATCATTTGAAACAAACTAGGTGTTTTCAGGTAAGGCTTTTATTTACGTAGGTTACATTAATTAAAATAACACAGAACATAAATCCAGCTCATAAATTTTTAGGAAAGGGTATGGGCACTCGCATTTTTAAAATGGGCATTTATGTCTAAAATCAAGAGCTCGCATTATTTTCATGTCGCATTAAATTCCTGTTTCACAGTATCTTAAAGTGAAACAATATAGTTTGACGCAGTAGAAAAGGATATGATCAAAGCGTACGAGAGAAGAAACGTGCAGCATAGTCAAAACTAAGTCATGACATCTAAAATTGAATGTTCTTTTACCACCTGCCTTGGTGGCGTAGCTGGAAACAGTGGGTTACAAAACTTAACACGATGTGTAAGGTTGCAGGGTCGATTTCCGTCATCCATAATGAAAAAGTTGGATATCTTGTCTACGATTTTAGAACTTTGGATGTTTGAAACACTATTAAGTCCAAATTCCATCTGCTATTCAAATCATCAGGTCTTACAAGCAGAAAGTAAAACCTGGTTGTTAGGAGATAGAAAGAGACCTACAACACAATAGGCAAAAGTTGCATTTGGGTTATGTAGCTAGCCTACTAAGAAACCATGCCACAGTTAACATGGATACCGCTGTATACTGACTCTGAGCTGACCCGTTCTTGTTATATGGGGGCAGTCGGATAGCCTAGTGGTTAAAGCGTTCGCTCGTCACACCAAAGACCCGGGTTCGATTCCCGACATGGGTACAATGTGTGAAGCCCATTTCTGGTGTCCCCCGCCGTGATATTGCTGGAATAAGAATAAAACCATACTCACTCACTCACTCACTCACTCTTGTTATATGAGCGCCAGGCAAGGTAACAACAAATTTTAACATCTTTTGGTATTACACGGACAGACCATGGAGGCAGTCCCTTGTCTCAGTACTAATACAATTATCAAGCATGTACTAATAATGTATATTATTAACATATGATGAAAGTGAGTTTATTACAAATTGAATGTTACACTACTCAAAGTTTGCTTTAAAGGATCATCCCAGGTAACATGTCAAATTGTGTGCATCTGTTGAAATAGCCAAAGTATTTCATGTAGACAGGGCGGTCGGGTAGCCCAGTGGTTAAAGCGTTTGCTCGTCACGCCGAAGACCCGGGTTCGATTCCCAACATGGGTACAATATGTGAAGCCCATTTCTGGTGTCCCCCGCCGTGATATTGCTGGAATATTGCTAAAAGTGGCGTAAAACCATACTCACTCACTCACTCATGAAGACATGTTTAATGAACAACAGTCAATTGTCATCTGCCACACAATGCCTAAAAAACAACCTTTGATTACAAATCAGCCTAATAACCCATCAAAATAAGAGTATCTGATCAAAACTGAAGCATAAAAACATCATGAAAACAAATTCATTCAACTCCCAGTAGTGTGTATGTGATCCAAGTGATGTGATCACAGCATGGCACTGTCATCTCATTCTTCCAACAAGTGTCTGGGTGGTTGCCAAGGGAAGATTGTTCCACATACATGCCGTACAACCAATGTAAACAAAGGATAACTACACAAAAAATTTCAGGTATTAGGATACTTTCTTTGACATTTGTTTTTGAGGTGAGGTGAGGTGAAATGGGGTTTAACGTCGCATCCAAGATTATTGCACTCATATAGCAACATGCATGTACGTGTGTGTGTGTGTGTGGCTGCTTGAACTAGTCCGGACTGATGCTGATTTATAGTGCTAGCTCACTGAGATACCATGCCGCAGTTTAACATGGATACCCCACTCAGACACAGTATACTGACTCCGAGCTGACCAGTCCTTGTTTTAGCACCTTAATGCCGAGCGCCAGACAGGGTAACAAAAAGTACCATCTTTTAACGTCTTTTGGCATGACACGGCCGGGGATCGACCCCGGACCTTCCGCTCTCTGGGCGGACGCTCTACCACTAGACCACGGAGGCGGTCCCACAATTCAGTGAGCGCATTGAGTTCCTGTATAGTTGCTGGAAGTACAGGGCGTCGTGAGAGGGGGATGTGCAGCTCGTTCCAACTGAGTTTGATAGGGTTGATGTTTGGTGACCGGGCTTGCCACTCGATGCGGTCAATGGTCTAAGTAGGCATCAATGAACCTGGCACGATGAAGTCATGAGTTATCATCCACAGATGAAGTCCAATCTGATTGCACCAGCATGCGGTCTCACGTCCACATTCAGAATGTCATACCTGTAGCGCATCAACTGTCATCGTGTCCTGCTGTAGGACATGGAGATCGGTTCTTCCAGTTCTACTGATCCAACCCCAAATCATTATTGAGCCCTCTCGTTATTGGTCATGTTCAGCTATGTTGGAATCATGAAATCTTTGTCCTTGTCTATGCTACACTCTGGCACGACAATCTGTGAAGTCTAGACAGTATTTCAATTCATCAGTGAAATTTAAAGCCCAGTCCTGCTCTGTCCAATCGACATGATCTTCAGCCCAATCCAACCATTCCTGCCTATGATGTCAAGTCTGTGGGATGTGAATGCATACCCTTCATGAGACCAGCCTAACAGAGATGATTACGCTGTCTGAGTAGAAACATTAACACCACTGGCTTTCTGCAGGTCATTTCTGAGTGTGGTGGCAGTCACAAAGTGATGACATCTTGCTGCATTCAGGAGAACCCTGTCTTCCCGCTGTGTGGTGGAACACTGTCGACCACCTGCATGTCGCTGGGTAGCTGATCCAAACATCTGGTATTGATTTCATGCCCTGCTGATCACACTTTGCAATGTGATGTTGTGTTGACCCAGTTTCAAGGATGCCTATGCATGTGCAAATTCTTTGGCCCTCAAACGTCTATGAGTGAGTGAGTAAGTGAGTGAGTATGGTTTTACGCCGCTTTTAGCAATATTCCAGCAATATCACGGCGGGGGACACCAGGAATGGGCTTCACACATTGTACCCATGTCAGGAATCGAACCTGGGTCTTCGGCTTGATGATCGAACGCTTTGACCACTAGGCTACCCAACCGCCCCAAACGTCTATGAAGCCAAGGAAGTATAAGTGCATTCATTTGTTGCAATCCTCAGTTGCTTAGTTCTTGTGTTCCCTAATAATGATGTGCAGCGACTCTGTCCCGATACATACACAGGTCTTCAGGCACCTCTTGTACCGGATGCCCTTGATTCCATGCCCCTGTCCGTTCATCAAATTGAGGTCCTATAGGGGTTACCCTATCATTGTGTACTGGGATATGATCTTTATGTGTTGGATGATTTTTTGAAATGTTGATCCTTAGCAAACTTTGAGTAGTATTTTAACATTACATGACAAAAGGTTATTATAAACTTTCATGAAATGTCATTCTTCTTTTACAGAGACATTTATTGTTTCATTTTATTGGCAGCAGTCCAACATGTCCATCAGTTGACCTTGGTTCCATGGAAAGTTTTATATTGACATCAATGTACAATCAATACATGTTGCCTCATCAAAGGATTCCTCATAAATGATTGTGGCCTCATCAAGGGATTGCTCATCCATGATTGTGGACTCACCAAAGGATGCCTCACTGATGATTGTGGACTCACCAAAGGATGCCTCACCAATGATTGTGGCCTCACCAATGGATGCCTCACCAATGATTGTGGCCTCACCAAAGGATGCCTCACCAATGATTGTGGCCTCACCAATGGATGCCTCACCAATAATTGTGGCCTCACCAATGATTGTGGCCTCACCAAAGGATGCCTCATCAATGATTCTGGCCTCACCAAAGGATGCCTCACTAATGATTGTGGCCTCACCAAAGGATGCCTCACCAATGATTGTGGCCTCACCAAAGGATGCCTCACTAATGATTGTTGCCTCACCAAAGGATGCCTCACCAATGATTGTGGCCTCACCAATGATTGTGGCCTCACCAAAGGATGCCTCATCAATGATTCTGGCCTCACCAAAGGATGCCTCACTAATGATTGTGGCCTTACCAAAGGATGCCTCATCAATGATTGTGGCCTCACCAAAGGATGCCTCATCAATGATTCTGGCCTCACCAAAGGATGCCTCATCAATGATTCTGGCCTCACCAAAGGATGCCTCATCAATGATTGTGGCCTCACCAAATGATGCCTCACCAATGATTCTGGCCTCACCAAGGGATGCCTCATCAATGATTGTGGCCTTACCAAAGGATGCCTCATCAATGATTGTGGCCTTACCAAGGGATGCCTCATCAATGATTGTGGCCTTACCAAAGGATGCCTCATCAATGATTGTGGCCTTACCAAAGGATGCCTCATCAATGATTGTGGCCTCACCAAAGGATGCCTCACTAATGATTGTTGCCTCACCAAAGGATGCCTCACCAATGATTGTGGCCTCACCAAAGGATGCCTCATCAATGATTCTGGCCTCACCAAAGGATGCCTCACTAATGATTGTGGCCTTACCAAAGGATGCCTCACTAATGATTGTTGCCTCACCAAATGATGCCTCACCAATGATTCTGGCCTCACCAATGATTCTGGCCTCATCAATGATTCTGGCCTCACCAAAGGATGCCTCACTAATGATTGTGGCCTCACCAAAGGATGCCTCATCAATGATTCTGGCCTCACCAAAGGATGCCTCATCAATGATTGTGGCCTCACCAAAGGATGCCTCACTAATGATTGTGGCCTCACCAAAGGATGCCTCATCAATGATTCTGGCCTCACCAAAGGATGCCTCATCAATGATTCTGGCCTCACCAAATGATGCCTCACCAATGATTCTGGCCTCACCAGTGATTCTGGCCTCACCAAAGGATGCCTCACCAATGATTGTGGCCTCACCAAAGGATGCCTCACCAATGATTGTGGCCTCACAGATTAACTATAGCTAAGAATGAGATGCTTAAAAAATCTTTTTGAGTAGTATATATCAATATACACATTCTGTTTCCTCAAACAATAAACATTTCAATTCTCACAAAAAGTAATTTTCAACACTATAGCAACCACCTAAAAAAATCAACACACACCACTTTAAATATCTTCTCATGCTTTTGATTCCTAAAAAAAACTAAAACAACTACCATATCTTCTTTACAGCTTGGCTGATACTTTAACAGAACGTACAGTGATAAACACACATCTTCAATCACATGAACAACCCAGGGCGCCACGGCAACAGCTTAATGCCAAAATGAACCAAGCAAGTCTTCCAAAAACTGAAATATACACTAATAACAATGTCAGTGTTTCTACTCAGCACAACAAGCTGACAGCCACCCCGATTACTCTGTAGTCTACGTTACTCTTTAACATAGTCCCCAGTTTATATCATCTGTTAGAACCGTCTGCCACGCAAGCCCGCTATTTCAGTGCAGTACGTATGTCCCTATGTCCATTATTCACACAGGACATCACAGAGCTGATTATTGGTCCATTTGTTTCAATCATCTGTGTTTCTGTTGGCAGTGATTGCATCCATAGATCACACTCGGGGCAGGGGGGCAGGGCATTGCTGAATTAACTAACAGTGCCCGTCATGTTAAATGTCCATCTGCAGAACTAACATTGACGTGGGCAACGGAACGAAAGCAGCATGCTGTCTACTGGTTAGGTATCTATATCTACCGGCTATAGCTTTCTTTAGAACTGAAAATGGCTTTCATGACATATTAAATAATCTTTGATGACAATTTATTTCTTTTTCGCTTTGACTTATATATTTTTGCTTCTCAAAGTGGCATTAGATGTAATAAAGAACTTGGATATCCATTGAATGATCTTACTTGTTTATTTTTTTCTGTTTAAAGAAAAGTGTTTTACCTCATGGCAAATATTGTGACAGATGTGATACGTGTTTCTTCTTGATATTTTAGTATTTTTAGTTTGGGATTGACAGACGATAAAAAATATTTTTTCCATCACTTTGTTTTGATTGATTAGGTCAGGCATTTTTCATTTTTGTTTTAAAGGGGAGTTGGGAAACTTTGTGTTTTGTCATGTTAAATGCCCAGGTATAATGTTTGAAGCCTAGTTTAGCTCTACCCTGCCACGACAGGCTAAAAGTGGCATTAACAAATCACTTATTTTGTTCATAAGAATTTCTTTAGGATGTCAGTCCTGATTTAAAAAAAGTTAATTTGGCACCTGCTGATTGGGCTTGATTAAAAAACAAATGAAACATTGAACATACAGGCAAGTCTCTGTCACTACCAACTCCACAGAAAATGGGGATATTGTCATGCCATACCAAACTCAAAACTATTTTTGTACTTTATTCATTTAGTGTTTATTTTCCTGAGGCTGTCTACCAGATGAAATCATCACCATAAAAATGTTTGTTTTTTTAAAAAACATAACTGTACAAAATATCTCAGGTTTTACAGGCATAAAATCCTTCAAATCCTTTGTGTCCCCCTCAATTAAACACGCACGCATGCACGCACGCATGCACACACGCATGCACACACACATGCACACACGCACGCACATGCATGTATAATGCAATAGGAATGTGATGTTAAATCCCATTTCACCCCACCTGTGATTAAGGAAATGTTTTCTCGCACTGATTTTGACAATAAATGCCATATTTTGCCATTTTTTCCCCACATTGAATAGACCTGGGAGAAAAAGTCCAAATAATGTCAAATCTGTGAAGAAAAGACATTACCACACTTCTTGTGCCCTCTTGTACTCAAAACACAAAACAGCCTCATGTATCTGTCAACTTTAATATTTCTAAGATAATTACTTGTTTTCATTCTTGTGGCATCTAAAGTGAAACAATCTGACACTACAGGATCATATCTCACCACAGTTGTATTTGTATAATACTTTGATTTATAAACGTGGAACACTGTTCTCAGTTCCCTGAGAATATTCAATATTAATTATCCTGGCAATGCAGTACAAATCATTCCCCATACACAACCATCTCGACACTTAAGGAAGATCGTCAACATGTCTGTTTTTATTTGCTCCTACAATTTCAAAGAAATTAATTGCATTGCAACAAAATGTGTCGAATAAATGTCCCACATGAACGTCATACAATATCAATCAAGAAAAAATTAATTGCATTTCTAAATTTGTAAAAAACTTGATACTGAACTAGTGTGTAGCATGGCACACTCACACACACACACAGTAACACACACACAGTAACACACAGTAACACAGTAACACACTAACACACACTCTCTCTCTCTCTCTCTCACACACACACACACACACACACACACACACACACACACACACACACACACACACACACACACACACACACACACACACACACACACACACACTCACACACACACACACACACACACACACACACTCTCTCTCTCTCTCTCTCTCTCTCTAACACACACACACTAACACACACACACTTACACACACACTCTCTCTCTCTCTCTTTCAAACATTCATGCACACACAAATATTAATCAGCTCGACCTTTCAGAAAAAACATAAAAAGTTTTATTCAGAAATAAAACGAACAAATCCATACCAGGACAACAGTTACTAGTGAGCAGGCAGTGAACCCTTCCTTGTTCAACTTGTCTACAGTTATCACTTGTGGAGGGAAACACTCTCGATAAGACGGAACCAGAGTATTCACCAAGCTGCTGTGTATAAGAGTGAAAGGCCTTGCAATAGTGAGTGACAAAGTAGGCCACTAGTAAGTGTGCAGGAGCCAGTCATCTCCAGCAGCTGATTTATGTGACATTCATCCTCCCCCTCTCAGAATATTGGACATTTTTCTGAGAACTCTACTTTACAAGCAAATACACATCCACCTCTTGGACCAATAAATGACTGTGAAAATCTATCAGTGTTGACTTCCTCCACCATAGCTAAGACGTGCAGGATTCACGTTTTGATTGCTACCCAAATATACTACCGTTTTTGTAGTCAATGTGGCATAAACCCACGCCTGCTCCCTCCCTCCCTCCCTCACTCACTCACTCACTCACTCACTCACTCTATATTAACCACTCCCCGATCACCTCTTTATAACCAGTCCCTCATCAACTCCTTATAACCTCTCCCTGAGCATCTCTTTATAACAGTCACTGACCAACTTTTTATAACCCCTTCCCGATATCCTCTTTATAACCAGTCCCTCATCAACTATTTATAACCACTCCCAAGTCACCTCTTTATAACAGTCACTGATCAATTTTTTATAACCACTCCCCGATCACCTCTTTATAACCAGTTCCTCATCAACTATTTATAACCCCTCCCCGATCACCTCTTTATAACCAGTCCCTCATCAACTCCTTATAACCTTTCTCCCGAAACACGTCGCTATATAAGTGCAATAATCTTGGACGCGACGTTAAACCCAATTTCACCTCACCTTTCTCCCGATCACCTCTTTAGAACAGTCACTAATCAACTATTTATTACCACTCCCCGATCACCTCTTTATAACCAGTCCCTCATCAACTCCTTATAACCTTTCCCAGATCACTTCTTTATAACCAGTCCCTCATCAACTATTTGTAACCACTCCCAAATCACCTCTTTATAACCAGTCCCTTATCAACTCCTTATAACCTTTCCCAGACGACCTCTTTATAACCAGTCCCTCATCAACTATTTATAATCACTCCCAAATCACCTTTTCATAACCAGTCCTTCATCAACTCCTTATAACCACTCCCCAATCACCTCTTCATAACCAGTCCCTAATCAACTCCTTATAACCACTCCCTGATCACCTCTTTATAACAGTCACTAATCAACTATTTATAACCACTCCCAAATCACCTCTTTATAACCAGTCACTAATCAACTATTTATAACCACTCCCTGATCACCTCTTTATAACAGTCACTAATCAACTATTTATAACCACTCCCCGATCACCTCTTTATAACAGTCACTAATCAACTATTTATAACCACTCCCCGATCAACTCCTTATAACCTTTCCCTGATCACCTCTTTATAACAGTCACTAATCAACTATTTATAACCACTCCCCGATCAACTCCTTATAACCTTTCCCTGATCACTCTTTATAACAGTCACTAATCAACTAATTATAACACTCCCCGATCACCTCTTTATAACCAGTCCCTCATCAACTCCTTATAACCACTCCCTGATCACCTCTTTATAACAGTCACTTTTGTATTTATAACCAGTCCCTCATCAACACCTTATAACCTTTCCCTGATCACCTCTTTATAACAGTCACTAATCAACTATTTATAACCACTCCCAAATCACCTCTTTATAACCAGTCCCTCATCAACTCCTTATATCCACTCCCCAATCACCTCTTTATAACCACTCCCCAATCACCTCTATAACCCCTGCCTGATCACCTCTTTATAACAGTCACTCATCACCTCGCTCTATTTATAACTCCACCCCCATTCCTTATAACATTAAATACACCGAATGTCAGCCATGGTGACATAAGACCACTAGAATCATTGTATTAGATTGTTGACATAAGGTGTCTAACTCCCCATTTCAATGATTAGACACTGAGTGCTCCTGAACTAACCTACTTCATAATGAACTGGTTGTTTTGTCCACCAGATCTCGCTCACTGATCAGTGTGAAATGTCACAGTATTTCTTTCTATACAGCACATAACAGGAACTGAATTGATTCATTATCAAAAACTGCTTCGTAAACACTAATGATTTTGGGCAATCCAATATGACTGCATGAGATTGACCAATTTCTTTATTACATAAGGCCAAGAGATATGAAAAACATTGTCCACTTCCATTTTCATCTGCGCTTTGATCTGGATCAATAATCAGCCTGTAAAAGGGTACGGTGGACCAGACAGAGAGATATTGCTTTAATTGCACAGACTGGGGGAAAACGAGATCCATGTTTTACTTAGTTGCCCTTTGTACCATGACGGGAGGTGATCTTCTTAATCGCTGTATTCTTAAATTTACTAACTTTAATAATTACTCTTATACTGGAAAGTTTACACAGAATTACTTCGAAATTACTTCTTGCGTGGCCAAAACCTGCCATAACATTTGAGCAAAATGACGTTCCATCTTATATCATTGATATATATGTATATGTATATATTTCTCGCTGTGTATTACTGTGTATTTTAATGACATTTTGTCTCTGGTAGATTGCCTAGCAACTGGTTGTAGAACTTTATGTTTATACTTCTTGTGATATACTGTCTGTCTGTCTGTCTGTCCGTCTGTCTGGTTGTAGAACTTTATGTTTATACTTCTTATGATATACTGTCTGTCTGTCTGTCCGTCCGTCCGCTAGTGAGGTGGGGGTGGGAGAGAGGGGGATCAGATAAAGGAGAGTGGGAGGCAGGACAGGAGCGAAACTACCATTGCAGCAGAAAAGCAATTGCTTACACTTAAAAAACACTGTTTTCTTTTACACCTAAAAAACACACTTTTTACAAGTAAACCACAATTTATCAATGCAGTAAATTATTAATTCTACACAGTCAAACATGATATTTGTTGTCTAGCTTGAAATAGGAATCTTTAGGCACATGAATGAACTTGTTAAAACACATAAAAGTAATATCATCGATTCGTTTTTTTGTTAAAATTTCATTTGTCTTTATAGATGTTTCTTTAAGGAAAGTAAAAAACTGTGTCGGGGGGGGGGGACACACATATATATATATATATATATATATATATATATATTACTAATAAAACATAATAATACATAAATAATCAATATTTGTTACAATAAAATCTAACATAAACAGTCCAAAATATAGGAAATAGCATTTAAAAGCATCTAATATTTTTTTTAATTTCTGGGGGGAGCATGTCCCCAAACCCCCCTAGCGGGCCCTCAAAAATTTAGTTTTGCTTACAGTTAAAATTAGCCAAGATGCGCCCCTGGTCGACAGAAGTTCTAAGGCCAAAACCTTCAAGAATCTGTCTGTTGGAAAACGGTCTCACTGACATATTTCTTACATTTTCATTTGCCAAAACTTTTCAGAGATTTCTTCAGCTCTGAATTGACCTACAAAACAGGGTGGGTGTGCCATGCGTTAAATAAAATCCACTTTATAGTCTAAAATTGTTTTAAAAAGGTTCAGTGCAGAAGAAACATTTCTTGAATAGAGTATGGCAAAACTACACAAGGATAACAAATAATAGAGCATATTGGTTTAGGGGAAACAGAGAGAAGTGGTTTTGGTTTGTTTAGCCCGTCGTTGTGGCGCAAACTCAAGACTCACATTTCAGACTCCACAAGTACATAAACGAACAGACAATTACAGACAATTACAGACTGATTCAACTGCCTTGATGAGAGCAATTCCAGAACAATAACATTTTCCCTAAAACTTATCATTACACTGGCACCTCTGCATGTTAAGTTTTGATTCCCAGTTGTGCTGTTGAAGTTTTGATTTGTTTTTCCGGGGGAGTGTTTGGAATTGCAGGCTCTGGCGAGGCCAAGTACAATACCATGTCACTACAACAATAACCAGGGGTATCCCAGCAGACTGTGATCATGACTCTTTTATATTTATTTTGTACTTCACGATTCCAGGCTGTGAGTGAGTGAGTGAGTGAGTTGGGTTCAACGCCGCTTTTAACAGTATTCCAGTTATATCGCGGCGTGTCAGCTTAATGAGGGAGGAAAGCCCGAAGTGATGCAGGTCTCAGATGTTTACCACTTCGGTGAAACCCAAGAGCACGGGTATGGTGCTGACAAACCTAGAAACATAATCGGGGCGAACCGGGATTCAAACCCACAATCAGAGGTTTCTGGCGTGCCCAAGGGACGCAACTCTGCACAGCGAATCGCGGGGCCTTAGACGACTGGGCCACCCGTGCCCCCCCAGGCTGTGATATGTCATAGCACACTCCGGTGCAGTGGTTACTCAGCATAACACCAGTGCCACAGGCTAATTTGCATATCACATGACCAGACTTTTCTCTTGTTTGTAAACAAACGTGTTTTTCAGAAATTAGTATAGAACGGACTAATGCAAGTATTTGGTGCCGCTTTACATATTGTTTTGCATAATTATATAGATATGCTACTACAACTGCGACAGTGAGTTGCATGACAATATATATTTATACATCAAAGTGACCGTATTGCTAGCTCTCCGTTGGGCTTCAATGACAGCATGTGGAGCCGTACAACCAATGTAAACAAAGGATAACTACGCAAAAAAATTCAGGCATTAGGATACTTTCTAAATGAACCGTAACCATTCTTTGACATTTGTTTATGAGGTGAGGTGAGGTGAAATTGGGTTTAACGTTGCGTCCTAGATTATTGCACTTATATAGCGACGTGCATGCACGTGTGTGTGTGTGTTTGTTGCTGCTTGTACTAGTCCGAAATTGATGCCGATTTATAGTGCTAGCTCACTGAGATACCATGCTGCAGTTTCATGAATACCCCACTCAGACACAGTATACCGACTCCGAGCCGACCAGTCCTTGTTTTAACCCCTTAATGCCAAGCGCCAGACAGGGTAACAACAAGTACCATCTTTTAACGTCTTTTGCTATGACGCGGCCAGGGATCGAACCCCGGACCTTCCGCTCTCTGGGCGGACGCTCTACCACAAGACCACGGAGGCGGCACATTTGTTTATGAAAATGTGTAGACTTGTCAAACATGAAATGGATGAAAAGCATATGCAATATCTTTAATGGACCGTGAAAGATGTGACGAATCGTCACATGGCGCTGGCCTGTGGCAGAGGTACTCTGCTGGCTGGCTGCCGGCCGCATGGAACTCTGGGTAGGTGAGTGATGTCATAGCGGCCAATTTGGGACAACCTTTGTCTGAATGAACATTTAATTCCTAAGGCTTATTCCTCTAGCCATGACATGTACCGTACATCTCATTCGATAAAGCGACCCCACATATAAGGCAACCCCCCTTTACAAGCATTCAAAATCGATGCTAATTAAAGGGGCACTGATCTAAAGCAATTCCCCGGGACTGGTTGTTGCCTTTGTTATTGTTTTTTTCCGTGAGTACCCAGATGATACAGTAGAAATCTAGACTAGTTCGCGACCTGTGCTGTGCAATTCGTAAGCGCATTTGTCACTTTTATTGATAGTATAACGGCGTATGGTCACATTGATCATTAAAATGAAATACAGTTTTGGAAATAATAAGGAAATGTAGGTATCTTTGTGGGTAGCATCGGTAATGGTGCGAAGTTTTGATAGGTCACATGCTTGGTAATTGTGTGATTTTCGTTTACACTATTTTGACTTGCAACACAAAGTAAATATTTCTCATGAGTATTGCTTATTTTATCATGTTTATATTTTTACAGTCAAAATGTGCAAAATTTTCACTTAGGAAATTTATTAAACGCCTAAATATTCAGTTATTTTACAAATTGACTGAAAAATATGTCCATCTGTATTATTATAAAATGAATTCCAAAGATTTTTATGTTTAATATCATCACCAAGAGACTGTAAATGTTATGATGAAAAGTAAATTTCTATATTGTTTGGCTTCTAATCCAACCTACATAATAATCTATTGTGATGTTTTTAGGCCCTTTCGATCGTCTTAATCAATTTTAGTCAATCTGTTAAAGAAATGGACAGATTTTTCAGTCAAAATGACTGAAATATTTACACATTCTTATAAATTGCCTGAGAGAATCACATTTTACAAATTGACTGTAATATATACATGCTTACAAAAAAAAGTCTTGTGAAAACAACGTCTATCGCGCATCGAAGAATTTCCCAACCAAGACGTAGAGGAACAAGAATGAATCTGTTCAATGCTACAGCAAATGAAGGAATTTATGTGTATAATTTTAGGCAGCTTCCTTGTTCGAGGAATGTATCCGTGAATATCCACACAAAGGAACAATATCCCACACGTCTGCAGCTGTACAAAGAAACTTATTCGATGTCACATGTCTCTGTAACAATCAAATATTTTAAAATATATATATCATTTGGGGTATTATGAGCCGTGTTCGTTTCTCAACTGATCACTTGGATTGTTTCAGGTGTTTCACATAGGTGTCAAGTCTCAAAGGTCGGCTGAGAAAGCCAACGTGACAACTATTTTCATAACGTCCACGGTTCCTAGAAAAAATCCATTGAGTTAGATAACAATGAGCAATCAATCAGCGTCTTATCGATTAACCCTTTGAACAAAGTATGTTGTTTTTACATCGGCACTTCACGTCATGATATGCGTGTATTCCCTTTGTTTTAGTAAACCTAGACATGTAAACACTCACTTTTGATATATCCACTGCGCAAGATAACAGTGATTAATCAATCAACGTATTTTCTGTTAATCCTTTGATGACAAGGAACGATCTGTTGATTCACAAAAAAGTAAATCAACTGATCATTCATCTCTTGCTGGGCTGCCACTTGCATATAACATAACACACATTTCACCTCACTTCAAACCTGTATTTAGATTGAATAATTACCCCAGACACAATAAATGCCAAATGGGAACCTTTGTCAGGTAATCTGAGTGGTGCTACCACTAATTATACCTGTTTTAAGTTCATTAACTGAGCATCAAGTGAATGACGACAAATACACAAGTGTAGGGTTATAACAGAAAACATGGATGACAACAAGGGAGTAGTAATCGTATTATCGACGCAATCCGAAATCCGAAAATGCTTTCACTGCATGGATGCTTTTTTAATGATTAAACTATAACCATCTGGATATTTCCAAATGACGACATCCGATGAGCTCCGCCGTTCTTTTTGTCTGTTTGTTTAGGCTGAAGAAATTGAATAACATGCGCCCTTTGTCGAAATTTTTATAGATCACGGTTAACCAATCAGTGATCAAAAATGCGTAAAACAAATATTACCTCCAAGTCCTTGCAGACGGTAGCCCAGTCTCTTGTCATGCTCACGGGGAAAAAACAATAACAAAGGCAACAACCAGTCCCAGGGAATTGCTTTAGATCAGTGCCCCTTTCATATATGTCTGGAATCACTTGACATTATTTATAAGATGCTAATCCCCCATGTTGATCCCAAATGAATAATAAATAGTTTGTCCTGAAATATTAGCCATTTTTCAAATTGCCTAAGTAAATTTTTTTGTCATTTTACACAGTGACCGAAACACATACACATCTCCCACTTTCAAATCACACTTGCATGAAGGGGCAGTCGGGTAGCCTTGAGGTTAAAGTGTTCGCTCGTCACACTGAAGACCCAGGTTTGATTCCCAACATAGGTACAATGTGTGAACTCATTTCTGGTGTCCCCTGCTGTGATATTGCTGGAATGTTACTAAAAGCAGTGTAAAACCATACTCACTCACACATACTCACTCACTCACTCACTCACTCACTCACTCACTCACTCACTCACTCACTCACTCACTCACTGCATGACCAAGCAAAGTCACTCCTGTCATTTTAACCAGTAAAACTTTAACTATTTTAACCAGTAAAACTGTAACTATTTTAACCAGTAAAACTGTAACTATTTTAACCAGTAAAACTTTAACTATTTTAACCAATAAAACTGTAACTATTTTAACCAATAAATCTTTAACCATTTAACCAGTAAATTTATGCAATAAAATTTGACTGAATCCTCATACATTCATTCTGCAAACAATAGCAATAATGAATATAACCTTTGAAGATCTAGGTTAGAATAATTCTTCAGCAACCCATGCTTGCCTTAAAAGGCGACTATGCTTCTCATAAGAGGCGACTAACGGGATCGGGTGGTCAGGCTCTCTGACTTGGTTGAGTCATGTCATCGTATCCCAATTGCGTAGATCGATGCTCATGATGTAAATCACTGGATTATCTGGTCCAGACTCAATTATTAACAGACCGCCATCATACAGCTGGAATATTGCTGATCGCAACACTAAACAACAAACAAACAAATATTAATAAACATAAATCTATTATAACCTAATGCTGATCACAAATATAAATATATCTATATATTACATAAATCACTCTCTTCATGCTATTTTTCTAATAGTTCTTGTTTGTTAGCTTGTTGCTTAATGATGCGCCCAGCAATATTCCCGCTGCACGAAGGGAGTCGGAAAATATTCAGGTTGAACCAGACAATCCAGTGAAAGGCATCAAGAACATTGATCTACGCAATTGAGATATGATGACACGCATCAGCCAAGGCAGTAAGCTTGACCACCCAATCCCATTAGTCGCCTCTTGAGACAAGCATGAGTTGCTGAAGACCACATCTAACATGGATCTTCATGGGGGTCTGAAGGGTGATAAATGTTTGTTGAACATAAAACCTCTATGTCAGACTTCGGTGAAACACAATCCGAATTGATTGGCCATAAAGCCGCAAATGTCCTCAACGCGACTGGCTGCATTTCCTACAAGCACAGCCCTGCGAATCAGATGATCACAGATTACAGATGACCAAGGTCATGGCCGAGTGACCTCCCAACAAAGGGTATTGTGTGACATGTCAATACCATTTTGCAGGAACATGTTCGCAGTAATTATACAGGACCACGTACTCACAGGAACTTACAAATCCTCAATTCTAAAGTCAGACATCATGATCTGTGTCGTGTAAACCCTACTTTGGGAGACAAAACTTTGATCACAATTAAGTCAGCTTCATTTGATTGGGTTATGTTTCGTAATGGAAAATGTAAAATAAAATCTTACATGACTCAAAGGCAAGAAAATGGTGGAAAATTAATTGAATTTTATTGATTTATCAAATACAGAGGTTTTACAGACTGTTTCATTACTTATCTTATCCACATATTCCTAAATGAATGGTCCTGACAATGTTTATTAAGAAATAAACGACAAGTGGGAGTTGTTTATCGTACAATAAAACACTGCAGGGAGAATAAACCATGAGGGGTTCAGTCATTTATTTCTTATATGAGATATCAAGATTATGTACAGCCTCTTTAAGGATGTTGATAAAAAGGTACAAGCTTTAAAAATATCTACTCAAGTTTTAATAATGATGACATCCTGAATAGAATCCAACCTCAGAAAGTCGGACAAGTCCATTTTATGAACAGGTGGGTTACCTTTGGTATTTCCCACATATTCTCACATCCTCACGTCAATTATCTGAACGTTTTCTTCCAATAACGATTGTCATATCTCTCCCACCTTTGGATGCAATTGTTCAGTCTTCACATTTATCTGCACAACCCAGCTACATCTATGGGGAACAACTCACTAGACACTCCCCTCTCAACGTTTTGTCAAACATACGACGTCATCAAGCGCATGTTCGAATCTCCAGAAATGACATAATGATACAACAATGTTTTAACCAGACTTCATTCTTCATTGTTCTTTATCGCATCATAAACGTTGTCTAAAAGTCTAAACAAGCCGACACAGAGCTGTCAACACACTGATCCCGCAAAACTCCATCTTCCTGAGGCAAGGAGTTAACTGGCTATAAAAGTCCAGTTTCCACCCTTGTCAAACTAGGCTGAGTTATAGAGTTACATTTTTGCAAGACTAATGAGTCGGTGCATACTCCAATCAAATCACATAACGAAATCGACATCCAGTTCATAAACAACATAGCGACTGCCGTGCAGATTTCGGTCGACTGTAGGATTTGTAGAGCATGGGTGCCATCAACTGGATGTTGATAGATATTTTTTAAACATTTTCATGTTTTTAATGTGCTCAAGTGATTTGATGCACTTCTCAAGATAAGACCTGTTTTATTAAGATAAAGATCTTGATTATCGATCAGATCATCTTGATTGGGCGCTGCCATTTTGTTTGAAGCACTGTATACTGTGTCTGAGTGGGATATTCATGTTAAACTGCGGCATGGTATCTCAGTGAGCAAAACTATAAATTGTCATCAGTCCGCACTAGTACAAGCTGACACACACACACACTTGCATGCACGTCGCTATATAAGCACAATAATCTTGGACGCGACGTTAAACCCAATTTCACCTCACCTCACCTAAACATGGTGCGCACTGTAAGACAAACTATCATTTGGGTGTCGCTTTCAAAGAATTTGAAGGTACTTTTAGGATAGTTTAGTCTGAATATTGACCTGCTGTCACAGGTTTCCTTATGACTAGTCAACTACTTGACATGCAGTTTTTTAGTTGTCTATTTTAGAAGTCATCCTAAAGACAACATTGCGGAAGCCTATTAGAGCCACTTGGTTTTTTTCTTGAAATTTCACGATGCTTACTCGACATTTCAAGATACTCACTTAAAATTTTAACTTAATATATCCCTTTAGGGCCATTTATTTTCTTGAAATTTCAGGATATTTCAGATAATGATCTTGAAATTTCAAGACCACAAGTTGAAATTTTAAGATTATAACTTGAACTTTCAAGTAAGTATCTTGAAATTTTAACATAGCATCTTGAAATTTTAAGAAAAAAGTAAAAAACAAGTGGCCTTAAAAGGCTTCTGTAGTTTCGTACGAAGGCCTTATAGAAAATTTGTGTTTATATTTTGTTCTATACTAACAAGATATATAAGTTGAAATTTCAAGATATCAACTTGTAATTACAACTTAGTATCTTGAAATTTCAAGAAAAGAACAAAAAACCAAATGGTTCTAAAGGGCTTCAGTACAAAATGTCAGAAGTTAACTCAAAACAAGTTGTCTGTTCATGCCTTCAATCGAGTGACTTTAGAAATGAGTGAAAATGGAGAAATATGAGTGGTCTGCATACTATATAATTTGTATTGTTCCTTGACCTTAATGTTTTGATGTCTACGGGGGCAAGGGTGACTCAGTCGTCTAAGGCGCCGCGATTTGCTATGCAGGGTTGCGTCCCTTGGACACACCAGAAACCTATGATTGTGGGTTCGAATCCCCGTTCACCCCGATTATGTTTCTAGGTTTGTCAGCACCACACCTGTGCTTGTAGGTTTCACCGAAATGGTAAACGTCTGACACTTCGGGCTTCCTCCCACATTAAGCTGACACGCCATGATATAACTGGAATACTGTTAAAAGTGGCATTAAACCCAACTCACCCACAGACTTTAGAAGCTGCAGGCCCTGACTAAATTGGTATATCGGCCTTGGAAGAAACAATATATAACATTTTCTCTATTTGGTGTAATGGCAAATTATTATCTCATACCCTGTTCTATTAAAATACTAGAGACATAATCTAAAATGATTGTTGGATTTGGCAGGTGTAAGTTTTATCCATTGTCAGTTTAAGTCTTACAGGTTCTACTACACCAAATCTGAACCAGTTGGGACAGTGCAGTACAGTGCGGTAGAGAGCCTTCAGTGCAGATCGAGAGATATCTGCAGGCTGTGATTGGAGGATATTCTGTAAGATTTTTATGTCTTTCAAAAGTAAAACCATCCATCCAGTTATTAAAACTGACCATGTTTTTCTATATTTAGTACTGTCTTTTTCAACATGATGACTTAATTATGCTGAATGTGAGGTGAGGTGAAATTGGGTTTAACGTCGCGTCCAAGATTATTGCACTTATATAGCGACGTGCATGCACGTGTATGTGTGTGTGTGGCTGCTTGTACTAGTCCGGACTGATGCCGATTTATAGTGCTAGCTCACTGAGATACCATGCCGCAGTTTAACATGAATACCCCACTCAGACACAGTATACTGACTCCGAGCCGACCAGTCCTTGTTTTAGCCCCTTAATGCCGAGCGCCAGACAGGGTAACAACAAGTACAATCTTTTAACGTCTTTTTGTATGACGCGGCCCGGGATCGAACCCTGGACCTTCCGCTCTCCGGGCGGACGCTCTACCACAAGACCACGGAGGCGGTTATGCTGAATGTGACCACAGATATTTTCAAGGAGGTGACATTTGGTGCGAAACTGGGGGTGGTGTGTTTAGCTTCCTGTACTCGGAAAAGGAGCTGGCTGAGCTAGTCATTTTTCATGTTTTTATTGCTGCTCTAAGGCCAAACTGTGCACACACCTACAGGTAATAGCTGTTGAATGCTTAGTTATTTTTAAAAAAAATATAACGTTACTATAGAAGTCTATGGGAAAACATTTGGTTGTGTGTAACCTTGAATGGCATTTAGAAGTGATACACATAAGGAAGAGAATTTATGGATGTCAACTTCTATATTATGAAGACCTGATGAAAGAGAAGGAACATACTACGAAACGCTGTGCTCCTCATAATAAAGAAGTTGACATCCATAAATTTTCTTCCGTATCGTCAGGTTAGCTTTATAGTTTAACAAAAGTGTGTCCACTGACAGCCCAAGAAATGGCAACAAGAAAGATTTTATGGTCTCTTCATGCTTCTTCCTTGATAAACAGAGAACCTCATCCGAGTTTCTTTTGACATAAAAAATATCAACACTCTTCGATAAAGGTTCGAAACTCCGCAGCAAGTCATTGACACATGTTGATATATTTGATATCAAGAGACACTTGGGTGAGATTCTCTATCGGTTCTAAAACAAATAAACAGTCACATGCAGTCAAATGGTTTGTGCTTTTAATTCTAGGACGTCGGGTAGCCTAGAGGTTAAAGCGGTCGCTCGTCACACCGAAGACCCGGGTTCGATTCCCGACATGGGTACAATGTGTGAAGCCCATTTCTGATGTCCCCTATTGTGATATTGCTGGAATATTGCTAAAAGCAGCGTAATATCAAACTCACTCACTCACTCTAATTCTAGACACATAAGAAGCACCGCTTTTATCTCAATAATTGCCAGGTGTAAACTTTTTATAAAGCCTGTCAGCCTCTTATTGATGCTGGGCCTGTGATTTCAGCAGGGTTATCAATAAGTGTAGGGTAATTGAGATTTAACTGAGTTCTAAAGGATAAAATAATGACACTATTCTTGAAATCTTGTCTACTGTCAGGTCTGAGAATGGCTGAAAGTATAAGCAGTCAACGCTTATTAGATGAACTATGGTAAACAATATTCAGTGGCAGATGGAGAAATAGAGATTCTGTTGATTCAGGGAGTAGAATCAACTGATTCAAGTGATTTCTCTGACTTAAGTGTGAGTGAGTTGGGTTTAACCCCATTTTTAACAGTATTCCAGTGACGTGTCAGCTTAATGTGGGAGGAAAGCCCGAAGTGATGCAGGTCTAAGATGTTTACCACTTCAGTGAAACCCACAAGCACGGGTATGGTACTGACAAACCTTGAAACATAATCAGGGCGAACCGGGATCCGAACCAACAATCATAGATTCTGGTGTGCCCAAGGGACGCAACTCTGCACGGCAAATCGCGGCACCTTAGACGACTGGGCCACCCATGCCCCCTCTCTGACTTAAACCGTATTAAGGTTGATGTATAATTTCTCTATAAGTTTATGTAATGACCTCAAGTCACGTCAGTTATATTTGTTAATATCAGAATTATCCAGTGAAACAATAGCATGATGTCATCATAATTGTTTAATGGAGGATGAATTAATATAAGTGAAAATTAAACATATTATTAAAAACAGGGCATGTGTGTTGATCCCACTACTAACTAAATAAACCAATGCATGATGCGTAAAAATGGCTCAGTAATGACTATAAACAGTTTTTCAAAATGGCTGCCATGGCATATGTGTTAAGTTCCACTACAGATGACAGACAGCATAATGATGGACGACGAACGGCAGACAAAAAGGCCACGACTTTTACTTGACTTTCAACCAGGTGTGCTAAAATGACCCCATTGCGTCATCAGTGCTAAAGAATTAATACCCAAGAAAGCAAAGATAATAGTACCGTTTCGATGAATGACTCTGGATAAAACTACAGTAGTTCAAGATGAGATACGTAAACAACAACAAACTATAGGAATGGTTGTGATTCTTCCAGGAGTTTGATTAAACAAGCAAAACAAAGCAAACAATCAATATTTCCCTCATGACATCTGTCCAACTAAAGGGATCGGGTGGTCAGGCTCGCTGACTTGGTTGATGTATGTCCTCATATCCCAATTGTGTGGATCGATGCTCATGATGTCAATCACTGGATTGTCTGGTCCTGATTCTATTATTTACAGACCGCCGTCATACAGCTGGAATATTGCTGAGTGTGGCGTTAAACAATAAACAAACAAATTACACAAACTTTCATCATAATTGTTTTTACTTGTCTCTTGGAATTAATTATATAAAAATTAAAAATTGTTTAATACTTCTATAAATATACTACTCAAAAGAAGTTAAGGACCACCCAATGTTTCATATTTCTATAGTTAATCATCTCATTATATCAGATCTTAGTTTTCGCTACCACTAAACAAAGATCTGAGGACATCCCATTATGGGTCACGTCAGAACGAACTTTCGTTAATTTTGACCGACCAATGAAATGACCGACAAGAAATCGACATTAGCCAATCAGAAGGCGGCTTTCTCGAGCTTTACGACACTGGTTTCAAACTATCGACTACTTTCGGAACATATTTTGACGTATTCTCAATTAAAAATGTTAAAACTGATAAGTAGAACATTCTGGAATGGCTTATAGATGACCTTGATTGTATGGGTATAATCATAAAACCCGTAACTGTCATTCAGAATACCCCATGTTAAATATTTTGTGGTTGCATGATCAGAAAACACATTCCGACTGTCACTTTCAGGATCTGGTAAACGACGCTCTGATTGGTTGGATGGAAGGTCGTTCTGATGTGACCCGTAATGGGATGTCCTCAGATCTTTGTTTATCGATAGCGAGTACTAAGATCTGACTTTAATGAGATTGATAGTTAATCGGTCATACAGTGACAGATTTACTACAATAATATGAAAGAATTGATTTGTCCTTAATTTCTTATGAGCAGTATATCTGCATGAGTCATTTGGACAGACTGTTTCATTATCAAAATTTATCAATTTCAAATTCCCTTTTTTACATTGTTTCATGTAGTTTAAACATTTCAAAACGTTTACAAGGATTTTATAGTCATTTCAACAAGTAGACATTTGCATTAAAAGAACCAGTGAATGAAAAATGCTCGTTTGAATTTCAAGTCAAGAGAATTTATTTTTTCCATTTACATTCATTTTATAATACTGTATTCGACGTAAAAAGCGCTGAGGGCGCTCTCAAAATTTGAAATAGGGGGTTCTTATTAGAATAAAATTTTGGCGAAAAAAAAAACAGAGTTGAAAGATTGTAAATTTCATGGTTTATGCTGACAGCCAGAAATGATACAAAATAATAGTCTGTGTGTATTATACACGACAGATATATTTATCCAGAATTTAACTGCCCATAATTAAGGGTGCATATAACACATGAGTGCATATTATACACGAATAAATAAGTCTTGTGTACATTGATCAATCAGAAGGGGTGCTAATTGGGATTGTTCACTAGCCAATATATTAGCAAATATGAATTCGCTGTACAGTTATTTCAACCCAAAACAAATATATGTACAAAGCCATTGTTAATGGTTCAGTAGACTTTATTTTTGTGCTTTGGGTCCCTAACCGTTCTATTTGTTTGCTGTTTAAAGAACTCAGCAATATTCCAGCTTTGCAGACAGCAGTCTGTAAATAACTTAATCTGGACCAGACAATCAAGTGATTGACATGAGCATCAATCTACGCAACTGGGATACGATGACATGCATCAACTAAGTTAGCAAGCCTGACAACCCAATCCTGCTAGGCGCCTCTTATGACAAGAATGGGTTGCAGAAGACCAATTCTAACCCGGATCTTCACATGTACTAACCCTTATACCATTGGTCAAAAGGACCTGTTGCTATTGTTCTCCCTTTAAAGAAGACACCTTGACTATCAAGACTAAAGCTTTACAAACACAAAAAAGTCCCTCTGCCTATGTCATCCAACAAAACTGCTTCAGTGAACACAAAAAATCAGACCCACAAAACATTTTTGACTTCATGTTTGACTTCAATATAAGAGAAACCTGCTTGAACAGTTGTTTAAGATTGGAAGCATGTTATCTACACTGACAAAGCTTTTTTATGAGAAAGAAAATAACACAGCCGATCCAAAAAACAAATAATAACCGATAAGGCCTTCTCAACCATTTAGACCATTTCCATATAAAATATTCCATCACATTGTATTATTCAAAAATCAACATTTTGAAAAATCGTCATCTATTTCTTAACAACTTAATTCACAATGACTGTAAGTTTACATACAATTAAATTACTTACGATCAAAATCCACAGAATTAAATCCATTATTGATGTAAGAAGTAAATCGTTTACACGCCAGTATTCCTGAACCCTTTGTTGACTCTCTGCTACTTTGTTCCTGTCTCCTAGTGTCAATTTTACAGTCAGATCTAAACCCTCATTGACTTACAGAAACCCCAACAGCAATTAACCTCACAAGGTTACATCAGCCTATCAGGTTATTGGAGAACAACCAAAGCTTTCAAGCCCCTTTCATCACAATCCAAACACTCTTGATCTTCTTCCCAAACACATGGCAATTACATGTCAAAGATACAGAAAAGGCTTATGTAAGCGGTTGGAATAAATTGCTCCCTATTTCTCAAGCTCTCAATCTGCTGTTCCAACACTGATGAGGTTATCTCTCCCATGAATCACTCAGTTTTTTTCAATCCTACAGAAGCACTTTTGGATTGATAAGAATGTATGGATAATTTAAATAAGTAATAGAAATGACAGGCTGGTTCCTTATAAAAAACATGCACTAAGCTGCTTATCGGTTTAAATGAAGACATGGAAGTGATAAGGAAATGTTCTACTTCCTATGTGGGTTCTATAAAAATGGGGCTTTTAGTGGAAATATTTACCTAACAACTAGACATCTATCGCACTAGCTTGACACAGGTTTTTGCTAGTCAGACTTGACATCTGAGGCATCAACGGTTTCTGAGTCCACACCTTTCTACAAATAATTGTTTATGTGTATTTATATCTTATACAGCCTTTGATTTTCATCTTTTTTCCCATATAAATCTTTCGTGAATGTTTCTGTAGACATAAGCTGTTCCCCAAATGTGAGCTTCACATAGCAGTCAGACACAATGTGATAACAGACATGAGTAACGAATGACATTGTGTGGGAACAAGTCCTGGAAAGTTATGATCATTTTCTTATAGGTTGTATTTTTTTATTTATCTAGATCAAATTATTCAAGAAGAGACATGTGACGAAAAACATAATTCTTCCATGTCAGTGAGTGAGAGTGAGTTGGGTTAACGCCGCTTTTAACAGTATTCCAGTTATATCACAGCGTGTCAGCTTAATGTGGGAGGAAAGCCCGAAGTGATGCAGGTCTCAGACATTTACCACTTCGGTGAAACCCATGAGCAAGGGTATGGTGCTGACAAACCTAGAAACATAATCGGGGTGAACCGGGATTCGAACCCACAATCATAGGTTTCTGGCGTGCCCAAGGGACGCAACTCTGCACAGCGAATCGTGGCGCCTTAGACGAGAGGGCCACCCATGTCCAAACTTCCATGTCAGAATGATAAGATCTGATAGGTCCACATGATCTTGATAAAATACTGTGTATCCCACCTTGAAGAGAAATAAATTTCTCAGCTGGGTAATAAATCTCTTATACCCCGCCATGGTCAAGTCAGGCTGCACGTGGATTTCTGAGAGGCAGAATAAATTCCATACACCCCGCTGCATGCCTTTTCCAAGTCATGTGACATAGCACAAGCTAACCTCAGCTCAATCGAACCGCTGTTTTCTATCAATTTTGAATTTGTTTTAATTCTTTTACAATGTCATATTAAAACATGTCAGTAAGAGAAATTTGTTGCAGGTTGATCACTTGAGGTACATGTGGTTTTATGCATCCCACATTAGGTTTTATACCATGAGACAATTCAACTTTCTCGATTTCATTCTCTAATTGCATTTTAATGTCACTTTGTTTCAAGTTAGAATGAGTGGCATATTCAATGAGTGTATGTGTTGGACAGTGTAAATCTTGTCATCATTATTTTGCCTCAACCCAAAATCTAGATCAGAGTGGGGACCACAGGACAGTTAATAAATTGTAATTCTGGATTTGGTCTTCTAATGGCACAATTACTGTCACATTGCTTCAAACATTTTGAAAGCTACTTTGAATAAGTAACAGTATCTTTGCAGTTACAAAACTTTCTAAATCTTGAAATTTACTTCAGTCGAGAAATTGAGTGTTTCAAGATTCAAAGATTTTAAGATTTAACTTTTAATATTTAAATACCGTATTCACTGTAATAAGCAGCATGCTCCCGTAAGCACCCATTACCCAACCTTTGGACCAAACTGCATGTACTCTTTATAGTGAGTGAGTGAGTATGGTTTTACGCGGCTTTTAGCAATATTCCAGCAATATCACGACGGGGGACACCAGAAATGGGCTTTACACATTGTACCCATGTCGGGAATCGAACCCAGGTCTTCAGCGTGACGAGCGAACTCTTGAACCACTGGGCTACCCGACCGCCCCTGTACTCTTTATAAGTAAGCATGCCCATCACTAGCCATAAATATGATATGACAGCCCTATTTTCTTATTTTTTATTAACAATTTTTTACAGAAAATACAGTTATGTGTAGACGTAATGGGGTAGTGGGATGTATTATACATGTTCATAGTGAGTCTTTAATTGAGTTCAATGTTATCTAAAAGAAACATAAATTCAAATTTGATATGCAAATTCTTTTAAAATTTTATATCAACATTTTTAATATAAAAACTGTAAATCATACAACAAAATATTCTGTCACCTCAGTTTGCAGCACATCTACAGCTCCCTTAGATACAGTTGTAGATATGAATATTCATTTTCATGAACAATTAGTGAACTAACAATTCAGAATTGAAATGTAATCAAAAGGATTTTAAAAATTCAAAGTCTAGACTACAATAAGTTTGACAAGTATATATGTTATATTTCTGTCGGCAAAAATAGATGACTTCATTGACTTGTATTTCTCAACATGATAAGGCAGATTTTATGGAACTTCCTACACTTCCCCACAGATTAATGCATTTCTGTGTTTCAGCAAATCTGAGGTGACTGCCCCGTGGGATCAAATCAATGTGAGGCATTTTTTTATTGGTTGGTTTACAGATTTTTTGCCTCAGTACTTGAAGTTTGTCTGAAAAAAAAAGCACTTTCAATTTTTTTTTTATCATTTGTGTAATGATATGGTCAGTAGGTATTTAAAAAATCAATATCAATAATTCAGTGTCATGATAGCCAAGATTCTGAACAATTATTAAAATATGCTGTTGTGAGTTTAATATCTTGTGTTGGGAAAAGCATGAAATAAATTTGTGATATATTTTGTTGTTAAATGAGTTTTTCAGACACAGCAGTCATAAAAAAAACTCTCAATTGAGAATTATATTTTTTTCTATTTTTCTGATTTTTACGGTCAGCAAATCCATAAACCAATTAATATAAAAAGATCTAAATAAGGTTAATCTGGGTTAAGCCAGGATCACAGTAGCCACAATTACCTTGCGATGTAAACAACACTTGTTCCTTATTCTGGTCTCTGCCAACATCTCCCACATGAAATATCAGTTGTCCTGCAAGTAGTATCACCACTGACATAATACCCTCTACATTCCCCAGACATTCCACAAAATTCAATGTGTCAGTGGATCAGATTACCTCCTTTGGTCATGATTCCCTAACAAATTATGTTTAACTCTTTGGTTAAAGGATGAGATTAACTGACATTTGGCCCACTTAAAGTCACAGATGTAAAAGTTGAGGATGCCTTTGAATAATTGAGATATTTATAGTTTACTTTTGTGTTCAAAGATTTTCATCATGCTTTTTCTATTTTATTTTCAACAGATGTTTCAGGCAAAATTAAAATTAGAAAGATGTTTATTTTCCAGCAAACATATTTTATTTCTATTTAAAAAAATTAAAATGTAATAGCATGTGTGCCATGTTTTTCAAGCAAGTCTCGTTGGTCTTGCGGTTCCACATAGTGTTTGTATATTTGAAGAATAAAGAATAAACCAACAAATGATGCTTTTCAGATTATTTTTTGTTCAGTATTATTTGAAGGTAAACCTACTGCCTTAATTTAGAGGTTTCAAATATAGATTTAATACCTGTAAATTTCATTCAAAACCTGATGTGTCAGTGTGCGGTTTTGAATTTTGAAAACCTTACCTGTTTGTACTTTTCAACCTGCAAAATGGGAAAATCTACACAAAGTGTTCGGTAATAGCGTATGTGATGAGTGATGTGGCTTCAGTTGAGTATAATGTCAAATAGGTCTAAATGTCGAAGTCAGGGTTCACCGACAATCCATTAATCCATGTATGTGTGCTTTCAAACCCACATTACACCTTAATTCTTATTCCACTTGAAAACAGACAATAAAATCATCCAGTGCCGATACCACTTAATGGTACTCCCTGGAGGTAATGCAGTAGCCTTGCTCCAAGGCTGTTCTGAAAGAAAAGTCAATGGAAGTATTGTAATGCTATCCTTAAAATAGGCAAGTCTAGATATGTGGACAGTAAGGACTCCAGTGTCTTATAGGGACAACTTGTCTTATTAATTACATAATCTAGAACTTATGATTTAAATGAATAATTATTGCTTTAGAGACTTGTGCAAGTCTAATAATGGAGCAACTCATGCAATGTGTATATAGTTCCAAGTCCAGTTCACTGTTACGACATTGTAATGTCCAACACTGCAAAACCAAGATTTTTAAAGAGGTTGTCGTGACATCACAGAACATGATAGAGTAGCGCCAAATGTCAAACTGTGTTCTTACTGATTTTTCCAGTAAACTCTACTTGTCGTTGTTTGTTGGGTTTTCATTTCAAAATGTATTGCTACAATTGTTTCAGATATTCACACAACTATTGGTATTTGAAATTGCCTACCATTTAGGTTTGTGAAAGACATGCTTCCGATAAATATTTAGTTCAGCATCAGCAAAATCGTGACCTTATGTAGACTTGTTATTGCTTTCTAGCCAATCAGAATGCAGGATTCTAAACTGGTATGGTAGAATGTGGGATGAAAACCAATGGGGATGCAGGCCACAGATATTTATAACACTTTGGCGAAACCCCTGACAAATCACCATTATCAACGCAAACCCAAAATGTGAACCCATTATCAGCTGATACTGGCATGTATAAGGGACACAACTCTGCAAAGTAATTTGCAGAACCTTACAACAGTTTGAGCCTCCTACCACTGAACTGGTCATCTTACATCATGTCCTGTAATTTTTTTATAGTCAATATATTGATTTGTATCAGCAACGTTTATGAGGATTTAGAGTAGTGGCTTGTTTGTTTCGTTTATTGTTTATTGTTTAAGCCGCACTCATCAATATTCCAGCTACATGACAGCGGTCTGTAAATAATCAAGTCTGGACCAGACAATCCAGTGATTGACATCATGAGCATCGATCCACGCAATTGGGATACAATGACATCCAATCAACTAAGTCAGTGAGCCTGACCACCCGATCCATTTAGTCGCCTCTTACAAGCATAGGTTGCTGGGGACCTGTACTCTTTTACCCAGAATTCCCCCGGGCTAATGGCAGAGACTGGAATATTGCTGAGTGCAGGTTTAACAACAATCAAAAACAGACTGTAACAAGGCTGGGCCATCAATGGCCTATCATATATCTATCTTGGACCAAAGAAACTAAAAATGATCCACATTGTGGCCAACCAATCCCCAAAAACAATGGAAATTCCCTTGTGTCTCTACAGTGATGACACAAAAGACCACACTTCAACATAAGCTGAGGCTGGGACGGGTCCAAATTTACTACCCGGGTACCCAACCCCCTATTACCCGACCTACTCAGCTACCCACTGTCAGCCCCAAGTGTTGGCACAAAATGTCCTATTCAATTCAGAATTGTTTTACAGGAGCCATGGCAAAAACTATTAAGATAAACATATAAAACGATCTGGTCATGCATACACTGAAGTTTAATCTTTACTCAAACATGAAAGTCAGAAGAAATGTGTGCATAGTCAGAAAGAAATGGGAACAGGAGCGACTTGGCGTTTTCTTGTTTAAATATTGCCATTAAACAATATATCACGTGACTAACCACAGTTCCAGGTCATCCTGCGGATACTCGGGTCCGACTGAGGACCCACCCAACCCGACCGGAGTTACAGTACCAGCCCTAATAAGCAGACTACCAATAATTCCCCATTAGTTGACAGAGCTGTTAATAGCTGTCGAACACGAGCAGGATAAATAGGCCTATGGAGACCCATTATTGATTGTGCAGGAATGGTGAAATGGATTCCAATGATGGTCGGAAGGTAACAACTCAAAGTACATGCATCACTTTTACTTTCAATAATTGAAGAACGTCAGGTGCTTGTCAGCAATACCCCCCTGGAGATGCCCTAGGTCACGTGGTGCTGTCATGGTAAACAAGATCACTGATGTCAGAAAGTCTATAAACGTGTTTCTGTTTTTGGAACATTGTCTGCCAATCAGCAGCTGACGTCAAGAGATATTTTTTAAATACACTTTGTCTTTGCGGAAGAACGAAGTGAAAAAAATATTTTTCATTCATCGACCCTGATGACCTGGGGGAATTGGTGGGAATCAGGGATAGAGTGTTTGTGTACGGTGACCATAAAAGTAGGATTGGCTAGGATGAGAAACATGACCTTAAATCAAAATAATGTCCGATGCAATTCCCAATTTTTACTTGCACCATATGTTCCCATGTTTTTTTTCAAGTGAAAAATTGACTTGCCTTTGCATGTGTTTGTGATGGTGCCACCAAGAGGGCAGGATACAGTCACCTTTTTTCGTGAGCACCTGGTATTATCACAATTTAACAGTGATTCATAAACATGTGCTCATGATATAGTCGGAATGGTACAATCGCCCTGAACTGATTCGAATGCTGACTTTGTATTAATGTCAACTGTGGCTGCCTCTAGTGGAGGAGTGCTTGTGCTCCACCGGTCTGCTGCTACCAGGTTTGATTCACAAGATAGGTGAGGTGAGGTGAAATGGGGTGTAACGTCGCTTCCAAGATTAATGCACTTATATAGCGACGTGCATGTGTGTGTGTTAGTCCGGACTGATGCCGATTTATAGTGCTAGCTCACTGATATACCATGCCGCAGTTTAACATGAATACCCCACTCAGACACAGTATACTGACTCTGAGCCGACCAGTCCTTGTTTTAGCCCCTTAATGCTGAGTGCCAGAAAGGGTAACAACAAGTACCATCTTTTAACGTCTTTTGGTATGACGCGGCCGGGGATCGAACCACAGACCTTCCACTCTCCGGGCGGACGCTCTACCACTAGACCCTGTAGACGGTCCTTATCACAAAATAGATTATACAGTAGAAAGACACTGCAATTTCGTCAACATATATGCCCATGAAATTTTTTGTCACGGTCCACTGCACTGTGCAACCGGCAGCTTTAGGCCACACCCCTAAATTTGAATCCAATTATGGGGAATATGATTTCAGCTCTCTCATTTCGACATTTAAACACATTCCACGAAAGTTATGAATCTTTTCTCTCTGGAACTGACTGGGAATGTTTTCACTTTACTTGTGCTTTAAACTCTCTGAGTGGAATATATCCTCCTGAAGGGGTCTCCCACCTGTTATGGAGAAAGGGTTAACAAGGGATTAGCTGAAACAACCAATTCAATTAGAGGATAAACACGCAGCATGAGGTTTTAAACGTTAAATTTAGCACAGTCAAATCTACAGGTAACCTAGCTCTACATTGAAAACATGGTATGGTTATTTCCATTCTACCATGACTAAATAAAACGTGAACTCTTTTGTTTTAGCAAATATACTGAGTGAAGCGGCATGGGTTGAGTCCAGTGTTTTGAGTGGGTTGTTGACCTGAATTACGGACAACAGTCTTTCAACAAATTATGGCGCCCAATATGCTCAAGCAGTTTGTTTACACCGTAGTACTTCACACGAACTTATGACAGGCACTGAAAGCATTTAACACGGCAACTTCGTAAACTGAAATGAGGCCGGCACCCCTAAAGAAAACTAAGCAAGCCTTTCAAAACGCAAAAGATACGACATCACAGTCATGTAACGAAAAGTGCCAAGTAGCAAGTTCTCCGCTGTCCTCAAAACTTTAAATACATTCTCTTTGCAGATTCTGTCGTGTTTTCCGAATTAGGTATATTGCCACACATCCTTGGAATATTGAAGAACCCTTAACTTTGTAGTTGTATCTATAATAATAAATATGCCTACCAACATTGACTGTAAAAGAAGTACTACAGTAAACTACGGTTATATCAAACTTTAAGGGACCACCAATTTTAGTTTTAATCATATACACAGTGTCTATACAGCAAAGAGACGGGATAAAAAAAAGAAGTTTGTTATATCAATCACTTCGCTGAAGTGTGTTTATCATAAATGTAGTATTCTAAAAATATTTGATTCTGCAGTGATGCGGCCGCCAAACCAGCTATTTCAATCAGAGGGGGTTTATTGTTATTTGATATATCTGATTGACCAATCAAAATCAAGTATTTTCCAAATTCATGGTAGAATTTGAGATAAATCACGATTGTTAATATTCAGTTCCTTTTTCAGGCATATCTCAGTAAATGACCGCTTTCCAAATATGTTCATTAAAGCTGTGAGACATAAACAGCAAATGTGCTAAAC